>NC_090266.1:214266455-214882348 GCF_040414725.1 Anabrus simplex
ATTCAAGGGTTCAGAAAATCAAAGTAGGAAATAATATATCACAGGAAGAGAAAGTTTGGAAGGGAATTGCACAGGGTAGTATAATCGGTCCGTTACTTTTCTTAATATACGCAAATGATTTAAGGAACAATATAACATCGAAAATAAGATTGTATGCAGATGACATAATTGTTTATAGGGAAATAAATAACATTGAGGATTGCTCAGAATTACAAAGGGACCTTGAGAGTATCCAAGAATGGGTTGAAGAAAACAATATGAAGATTAATGGAGGCAAATCAACTGTTACAACATTTACAAACAGGAGCTTTAAAACTGAATTTGAATATACTTTGGATGAGGTAGTTATCGGAAAAGATGGCAAGTGCGAATACTTAGGTGTGGGATTTGAAAGTAATTTGCACTGGAAGGGTCATGTTGATTACATTGTTGGGAAAGCATACAGATCGTTACATGTCATAATGAGGCTACTTATAGGATGCAACAAAGAATTAAAAGAAAAATGTTACTTAAGTATGGTTCGTCCATTATTGGAATATGCAAACTGTGTTTGGGATCCTCACCAAGAATACCTAATAAAAGAACTAGATGGTGTGCAGAGGAAAGCAGCAAAGTTTGTAACAGGGGATTTGAGGAGAAAGAGTAGTGTATCAGAAATATTAAAGGAACTTGGTTGGGAAACTTTTAGTAAGAGAAGGGAGAAAAGTAGACTTATAGGATTATATAGAGCCTATACAGGAGAAGAAGCATGGAGAGATATCCGTGAGAGGCTTCAGTTGGAAAATAATTATATTGGTAGAACTGACCACAAGTACAAAATTAGAAGGATTTTTAGCAGAAGCGATTGGGGTAAATTTTCATTCATTAGGAAGGGCGTGAAGGAGTGGAACAGTTTACCAGGGGTAGTGTTTGATCCTTTTCCAAAATCTGTACAGATATTCAAGAAGAGAATAAACAACAACAGAGAAAATAAATGAAATGTTAGAGGGCATTCGACCAGTGCAGGATATTGCAAATAAAAAATGTGTGTGATTAAATTAATTCCATCCCCTGGTCTATGGAGTTTGGACAGCCCAAGTAGGGGACTGCCTGTAGGGGTGAAGTACAGTGGGGACTTCGAGGGCCCTGGGACCGCCACGGTAGCTGTGAAGGCCCTTCAGGAACTCTGAAAAGTGGTGCCAAAAGGGGCTCTGGTTAAGATGCAGCAGGTCGTTATGCTACTTATGTTCCGAAATGGGTAATATATAAATATGTAAATAAATTCAATGTTAATTTGAATCTTATACCAGTTGTATATTATTATTAGAAGTAATTTCACATACTGTATATGAGTTGACTGTGTTTGTAAGATATTATAAGTAGAATTTTGTAAACAATATAAATTTATTAAGGATGATGTGTGTGTTTAATAGAACTTAGCGTAAATTGTATAATATTGTATTCTAGGAAAAGTTTCTTCGTCTCATGTTAATTTAAAATTTAGTGCTTGACAATAATGTATTTTCGTGTACCATTTGCCACCTAGGTAGACACCTCATTTGCAAATAAAGAGATTTTGATTTGTTAGCCCCACGTACCAACCCCCAACCTGGAGGACCAGGGTATCTCTCTTAGTCTGGATCATTACCTTAGACCTGTCCGGCTTGGGTGGCCCTACCAGGAGCATATGCTTCCGCCGGCATAGCTGTAAGGATCATTTGAACACGCAAGCCTCCAGAACACCCGGCAAAATGTATTTTGCCTTCATCAAGGTGGTGATACCATCGGGAGGAGCTTGATCATAAGAGTATCATTTAACCAATGAACTTTTATCATACGACTGACTTGCAAGTTTTTACTTGTCATAATAGTTTTTAATGAGTTAAGGTTTTAATTATAGATTTAACTGGACTTCATGCCAAACATTTTAAGACATGTCATGAATTTTAAGGTTGCCTATTTTCCGAAAAAGCTGAAGATGACGCAAGTCCGCGTCGAAGCTACTCCGTTGAAATTTAATATCTTGTATTTGAATAACAGCATAAAAATTGTATTGAATAGGTGGAAATATCAAGTTTATTTATTGTAATTCTTGGTTTAATACGGAAAAATGTAATTTCTTACGTTAACTAATAGATTTCAGTGACATTCTACCGTGTGATAATTCTTCAGTTATACAGTTCTTATGTGTTACAAAACTTGTTGAAACCGTTACTATATTCTTTTCTCATCTGTGCAGAAGCAGCCTTTCGCATTAACACGTCCAAGGCTTAACGGTGTTCGTTCACGTTTATCATTTATATGGTCTGTTTCAACGCCCTTACTTCTACACCGCATGGATCTTCTAGACATCGCATGGATATTCTAGAAATTCGAGATCTTCAAGAACTTCCATCGAGGGAGGAATGATGGTTCAATGGTGCAGAGAGGAGGAGCAGCCGGAATTCCAGGACATCGCCAATCCTAGGACGAGGAAAGAACACTTCCCACTATTCCTTCTGTACAGAGGTGACATAATTTTGAACTTATTAATAAATTCAGAAAAAACTTAAGAATTGTTTTTCAAAGAAAATCCCTCTCCCTCTGTAAGCACTCCAAGCAGAACGGTACACGCCCCGCGTTTCTCATGCTCATCCAAGTACCATATTTACCGTGACAGTATGGCGCCAAAATAAAAAATTGATTTTTTCATCATGCAAGAGTACGTGGTGTCCTTAATCTGATTAGATTAAGATCCTCGACACGGCGGTGAATCGAACCCTGGTTCCTCTGAACCGAAGGCCTCAACACTGACCATTCAGCCAGAGATGATGAATAGCAGTAATAGTAAATTTCCTTTATCTTACCTTATGCAATACTGGAGGTCACTTGATTTACTTATGCTGATGTTGGTTTAAACCGGTGGTTCAATAATAATAATAATAATAATAATAATAATAATAATAATAATAATAATAATAATAATAATAATAATAATAATAACAATAATAATAACAATAATAATAATAATAATAATAATAATAATAATAATAATAATAATAATAATAATAATAATAATTCTAACGCTTCTTTCTACATCTGTGGGGTCGTCGTCGCGAACTGCGTCGCACTTGAGGATGTGGCCCTATTTTACGGACGGATGCCCTTACTGTCGCAAACCCTATATCGAGGGGTGTAATCACTATTGCATGTTCTGTTGTTTTTTTTACAATTTGTTTTGCGTCGCACCACCACAGGTCTTACGGCGACGATGGGATAGGAAAGGCCTTGGAGTGGAAAAGAAGCGGCCGCGGCCTTAATTAAGGCACAGCCCCAGCATTTGCCTGGTTTGAAAATGGGAAACCATGGAAAACCATCCTCAGGACTGCCGACAGTAGGGCTCAAACCCACTCTCTCCCGGATGCAAGCTCACAGCTGAGCGCCCCTAACCGCACGGCCAACTCGCCCGGTGCATGTTCTGTAATGGTTGGTAGTATAGTGTATTATCTGAATATAAAGAGGAAAGTGTTGCGAGAAAACAAACACCCAGTGCCCGAGCCAGAAGACTTAATGCGACAAGATTAAAATCGTCGACCCGGCTGTGAATCGAGCCCAAGACCTTCTAAACTTAAGGCCACAACGCTGAGCATTCAGCAAAGGTGTCAGACATTAACAATAATAATAATAATAATAATAATAATAATAATAATAATAATAATAATAATAATAATAATAATAATAATAATAATAATAATAATAAATTACAAGCAATGCCAGGACTCAGCTAAGGACCCCGTGGTTACAACCCACGCTCCCAAGTTGAGAGCCCCTGGCCCCCTTTCAGTCGCCTCTTACATCAGGCAGGGTGTACCTCTCTACCCAAAGGGCACAAATCCCCGCCCCGGCTGCGAATCGAGCCCGGCACCCTCTGAACCGAAGCCGGTAAGGCTCCTTTCACACTACACGGTTTCGACCGTACGGCAGAAAAACCGTACGGCTCTTTGCCGTGGAGATATTGCTTTCAAACTGCAACGGTTTTTTTGCGGTACGGGTTTTTTGTTTGCCGTGGGAAGCTCAGTGCATGCCTTGATGCTAGTCATACAAGAGAGTCATTTTAATAATAGGATGATTTCTTAATATTAGTAGTTCGTGGCTGAACATTAAACTGTGAAATTGTATCATAAGTATATATTTGTGAATCTGTATTATGTAATAATATACACTATATATAGAGGAGAATCGGGTAATATGTAATAGTCGGGCAATATGGAATACCACGATATCTTGCCTGTAACGTACTCCTCTCAGGTGGAAACTCGTCGAATTACGGTAAATGTTCTCATGATGCTTTGTATTCAGTTTCGACATGCTCGTGAGTGAGGTTAGTGCGTGGAGCAAGAATATTTGTTTTTCATATTTGAAAAGCTTTTGCAGATAATTCTTTTAAAGCTTGTATTAATTACCAACACTGAGTTTAGTCCTGGGAAATCCAATGTTATATATTGTACAAGAGTTGCTTATATTGCTACACCAGTGTAACTTCCTTGTTGTGCAAAGTTTATGGCATGACGAATCCTTTAATTCAAACATGGTGTGCCGGGATATATGGAATACTGTTCGTAGTTTCAAAGTAAAATGACGTTTAAAATTAATTAAAATTAATTGCATTAATCCTGGTATATTATAACATGTAACTACCTATAGATCTCAGTTTCTGCATCTGTGACTTTTGTCACTGAATGTACAAGTGACTGTAAAAAGAAAACTCTGAATAATTAGTGTATACAGATTATCATTTAAGTTAATTACCAATTTTATTCTTTCGATTTTTTAAAATTTCTATACGTCCACCTGTAAGAACGTTCCTTAAATATAACTGAAAGAATTTATTGAAGCTGTATTTTAATTTACATATTATTTACCCTACTATTCCATATTAGCCAACTATTCCGTATTACCCACCAAGAGCAACTTTTGAAAGAAATAATTTTGACGTGAGGACATTAACAATTTACAATTTAAAAATATAGAGAACCTTGGCTAATTATTTGAATTTTCCATATTTATTTATATTTCATAACTGATTTCGGTAAGAAGTTATGCTGTCAAAAGTAAATGGTATTCCATATTATACGACTCTCCTCTATACGGTATATAATATACTGAAAAAACACTTCAGTTACCAAACACATTTTTTCTTTGTCTTAAATTAGATCAAAATTTGGTTTCATTTCTAAATAAACTTCACGCCAGACATTTCTTGTCGCATTCCGATCTTTATAAATGCAGTAGCGTCGATTAGGGTGGCGAGGGGGTGCGGTCACCCCCGTCCCACTTTGTGGAGAAAACATTACATTATTATTCCATTTTAGGTGGCTGAAACTACGACTTATTTTAATTATTTAAAAAAGCAATTTGTACAAGCCCTGTTTTCTTACCAGATAAATCTTTCTTTTATTTTATTTTATTGTTGTTGTTGTTTGAGTAATCAGTCCATAGACTGGTTTGATGCAGCTTCCATGCCACCCTATCCTGTGCTAACCTTTTCATTTCTACGTAACTATTGCATCCTACATCTGCTCTAATCTGCTTGTCATATTCATACCTTGGTCTACCCCTACCGTTCTCACCACCTACACTTCCTTCAAAAACCAACTGAACAAGTCCTGGGTATCTTAAGATGTGTCCTACCATTCTACCTCTTCTTCTCGTCAAATTTAGCCAAATCGATCTCCTCTCACCAATTCGATTCAGTATCTCTTCATTCGTGATTTGATCTATCCATCTCACCTTCAGCATTCTTCTGTAACACCACATTTCAAAAGCTTCTATTCTCATTCTTTCTGAGCTAGTTATCGTCCATGTTTCACTTCCATACAATGCCACGCACCACGCGAAAGTCTTCAAAAACATCTTTCTAATTCCGATATCAATGTTTGAAGTGAGCAAACTTCTTTTCTTCAGAAAGCTCTTTCTTCCTTGTGCTAGTCTGCACTTTATGTCCTCCATACTTCTGCCATCATTAGTTATTTTACTACCCAAGTAACAATATTCATCTATTTCGTTTAAGACTTCATTTTCTAATCAAATATTTCCTGCATCACCTGCCTTCGTCGACTGCACTCCATTACTTCTGTTTTGGACTTATTTATTTTCATCTTGTACTCCTTACCCAAGACTTCGTCCATACCATTCAGCAACTTCTCGAGATCTTCTGCAGTCTCAGATAACAATATCATCGGCAAACCTCAAGGTTTTGATTTCCTCTCCTTGGACTGTGATTCCCTTTCCAAATTTCTCTTTGATTTCCTTTACTACCTGTTCTATGTAAACATTGAAAAGGGGGGAAGGAAACTGCAGCCTTGCCTCACTCCTTTCTGGATTGCTGCTTCTTTTTCAAAGCCCTCGATTCTTATCACTGCAGACTGATTTTTATACAGATTGTAGATAATTCTTCGTTCTCGGTATCTGATCCCTATCATCTTCAGAATCATAAATAGCTTGGTCCAATCAACATTATCGAATACCTTCTCTAGATCTACGAATGCCATGTACGTGGGCGGCTTGTCCTTCTTGATTCGATCCTCTAAGATCAGACGTAAAGTCAGGATTGCTTCACGTGTTCCTACATTTCTTCTGAAGCCAAATTGATCTTCTCCCAACTCAGCTTCAACTTGTTCTTCCATTCTTCTGTAAATAATACGTGTTAAAATTTTGCAGGAATGAGATGCAAAACTAATGGTGCGGTAGTTTTCACATCTGTCAAGCACCGGCTTTAGTGGGAATAGGTATAACAACATTCTGCCGAAAATCGGATGGGACTTCTCCTGCCTCATACATCTTGCACACTAAATGAAATAATCTTGCCATGCTGGTTTCTCCTAAGGCAGTCAGTAATTCAGAAGGAATGTCATCAATTCCAGGTGCCTTGTTCTCATTTAGGTCACTCACAGCTCTGTCAAACTCTGACCTCAAAATTGGGTCTCCCATTTCATCAGCATCAACAGCCTCTTCATGTTCCAGAACCAAATTATCTACATCTTTACCTTGATACAACTGTTGGATATGCTCCTGCCATCTTTCTGCTTTGTCTTCTTTCCCTAGAAGTGGCTTTCCATCTGAGCTCTTAATATTCATACACCTAGATTTCCTTTCTCCAAATGTTTCCTTGATTTTCCTGTATGCAGCATCTACCTTTCCCAGGACCATACAGCCTTCGACATCCTTGCACTTCTCCTTCAGCCATTCTTCCTTAGCTACGTTGCACTTTCTATCCACTTGATTCTTTAATCGCCTGTATTCTTTTCTGCCCTCTTCATTTCTAGCATTCTTGTATTTTCGTAGTTCATCAATCAGGTCTAGTATCTCCTGAGTTATCCACTGATTCTTAGTTGATCTTTCCTTCCTTCCTAACATTTTTTCAGCAGCCCTACTGACTTCATTTTTCATGACTCTCCACTCTTCCTCTATTGTGTTTCCTTCAGCCTTTTCATTTAGTCCTTGTGCAACATGTTTCTTGAAACAATCCCTCACACTCTTTTCTTTCAACTTGTCTAGATCCCATCTTTTTGCATTCTTCCCTTTCTTCAATTTCTTCAACTTCAGATGGCATTTCATGACCAACAAGTTGTGGTCAGAGTCCACGTCTGCTCCTGAGAAAGTATTGCAATCCAACACCTGGTTTCTGAATCTCTGCCTAATCATAATGAAGTCTATTTGATACCTTCCAGTGTCTCCAGGTCTCGTCCACGTATACAGCTGTCGTTTGTGGTGTTTGAACCAAGTATTGGCAAGGAATAAATTATGATCAGTGCAGAATTCAACCAGCCGACTTTCTCTTTCGTTCCTTTGTCCCAATCCGAATTCTCCTACTGTACTACCTTCTCTTCCTTGGCCTACCACTGCATTCCAGTCTCCCATCACAATTAGATTCTCGTCTTTTACATATTGTATTAAATCTTCTATCTCCTCATACATTCTTTCGATTTCTTCATCATCCGCTGAACTAGTAGGCATATAGACCTGCACTACTGTGGTGGGCATTGGTTTGCTTTCTTGACGACAATAATTCTTTCACTATGCTGCTTGTAGTAGCTTACCCGCTGCCCTATTTTTTTATTCATTATTAAACCAATTCCTGTATTTCCCCTGTTTGATTTTGTGTTGATAATTCGGTAGTCGCCTGACCAAAAATCTTGTTCTTCCTGCCAACGTACTTCACTTATACCAACTACATCTAACTTTAGCCTATCCATCTCCCTTTTCAGATTCTCTAACCTACCACAACGATTCAAACTTTTAACATTCCACGCTCCGACTCGCAGAATGGCGGTATCCGTCTTTCTGATGGTCGTCTCCTCTCGTGTAGTCCCCACCCGGAGATCCGAATGGGGGACTAGTTTACCTCCGGAATATTTTACCCGGGAGGAAGCCATCATCAGTACATCATTCATACAGAGAGAGCTGCATGTCCTCGGGAGTTAGTTACGGCTGTAGTTTCCCGTTGCTTTCAGCAGCGTAGCAGTATCAACACAGCCAAGCCATGTTGAGTATTATTACAAGGCCGTATCAGTCAATCATCTAGACTGCCGCCCTTGCAACTACCGAAAGGCTGCTATCCCCCTTTCGATGAACCATTCGTTAGTCTGGTCTCTCAACAGATACCCATCCGTTATGGTTGTACCTGCGGTTCGGCTATCTGCATCATTGGGACACGCAAGCCTTCCCACCGCGGCAAGGTCACATGGTTCGCAGAGGAGGTTTCTTTAATTATCAATACAATTATTAGCGGGAATACGCACAAAATGTAGTTTGTCGCGGCTAACCGATTTGTATAGCGCCATACCAAGTAGTGGAGACTTTGCATGCCCTGTGAGGAAGGGTGGCAGGGGTATATTTTATTGCCAAGGTCATGGACACTGAGGTATAATTCACTCCCTTGCCGCGCGCATTCGTCTATATGGCAATCTCTTTAGTGTGTTAGTTTCGTAGTGTGTAGTCAAATAATAAACGAATTTTAATTGTATTATCACGCCATACTTCTGTTTAATTTTAGTGCATGTATAAAATTGTTCCTTTGATGAAAGTTTTATTGTATGGTATTGAATCAATATCTAAAAAAACTATTACCGCACTTAAGTTGGTAGTCTGAACCTTTACCTCTCTGTCGAAATTAGCCTACCACTTTGAGCTTTTTTTAAAAAGTTTTGGTGTATATACCTCCTCCCTCCCCCCATGCTATACACCACAAACTCGTGTATGTTTTGTTGTTTGTACATTTCGCCCCCTCCCCCCAACACACACGTCCAATACACAATCGCCACTACTGTATAAATGTCTAGGGTTATGTCCCAGTATGGACCAGAGTATCAAGAATTTCAGAATCTACGTCAGCCATTTCACAAAAACAACGATAAATCCTACAAAGCAATGCACTGAACATTTTAACAACAAAGTGAAACACTACGAAACTAATGCGTATAAGTTGTGTCTAGATACTCTTGCGTTATCTCCTCTACAGCTGCTCGAGAGCTGCCGTACGGTTAAAAACCGTACAGTGTGAAAGCACACATTTAGCTGTGTGCGCCACTGAGTCAACGGCAGCCGTCCATTCCAGTGGCAAGACACGGCTGCTACACGGCACGGCAACTAAGGCTCCTTTCACACTACACGGTTTCGACCGTACGGCGAAAAAACCATACGGCCACATTCCTTTAGTGGCGTGAAGAAGAGCATTAGACCTTTCACATTACACGGCACGGCAACCACGCCGTTGTCGTTGCCGTGCCGTGTAGCAGCCTTGTCTTGCCACTGGAGTGAACGGCTGCCGTTGACTCAGTGGCGCACGCAGCTAAATGCGTGCTTTCACACTGTACGGTTTTTTAATCGTACGGCAGTTCTCGAGCAGCTGTACAGGAGATAGCGCGAGGGTATCTAGACACAAGTTACAGGTATTAGTATCGTAGTCTTTTATTTTCTACTTTGTTGTTAAAATGTGCAGTGCATTGCTTTGTAGGATTTATGGTTGGTTTTGTGAAATGGCTGACGTAGATTCTGAAATTCTGATTACTCTGGTCCACGCCAGACCTGCGCTGTGGGACAAAACTCCAGACATTTATACAGTAGCGGCGATTGGAAATTGGGGGGGGGGGGCAAAAATGTGTAGACAACAAAACGTACCCGGGTTTGTGAGATATAGCGGGCGGCGGTGGCGGAGTATATACATCAACACTTTAAAAAAGGCTACAAAGTGGTAAGTTTTTTTTACGCTCCTTGAGCGAATTTCGTCACAGTGGTAAAGGTTGACAGACTACCTACTTAAGTGCGGTAATAATAGTTTTTTATTTTACTTAGATTTTGATTCAATAATATACAATACAACTTTCATCAAAGGAGCAATTTTGCACATAGAAGTACTGTGTGATAACACAATTAAAAATCGTTCAGTATTTGACTACATACTAAGAAACTAATACACTAAAGAGACTGCAGACTGACGAATGCGCGCGGCAGGCGGATGAGTCATACCTCAGTGTCCATGACCTTAGCAAAACAAAACAAAACAAAACAAAAAAAAGCACCGGGCGAGTTGGCCGTGTGGTTAGGGGCGAGCTGCTGTGAGCTTGCATCCGGGAGATAGTGGGTTCGAACCCCACTGTCGGCAGCCCTGAAGATGATTTTCCGCTGTTTCCCATTTCCACACCAGGCAAATGCTGGGGCTGTACCTTAATTAAGGCCACGACCACTTCCTTCCCATTCCTAGGCCTTTCCTATCCCATCGTCCCAATAAGACCTCTCTGTGTCGGCGCGACGTAAAGCAAATTGTAAAAATTTATATACACCCCTGCTACCCTTCCTTACAGCACATGCAAAGTCCCCGTTACTTGTTGTGGCGCTATATAAATCGGTTAGCCGCTACGAACGACTTTTTTGCGTATTTCCGCTAATAATTTTGTTGATAATTAAAGAAAATAAAATAAAATAAATTATTAGTTGATAAGATAACAGGGCTTGTACAAACGGCTTTTTTTAAAAATAATTCCTCGTTTCAGCCTAAAATGGAATAAAAATGTAATATTTTCTCCATAAAGTGGATCTTTATAAATGATACTGAATTTATAAAGATCGGAATGCGACAAGAAATACCTGGCGTGAAGTTTACTTAGAAATGAAACCAGATTTTGATGTTATTGAAGACAAAGGAAAATGCGTTTGGTAAGTGTATTTTCAGCTATACAATATTATTACATATACAGATTCACAAAAATATATCTATATAAATAAAATTGTTCGTGTCTGTTTGTTTGTTCCACCATCACGTCGAAACGGCTGGATAGATCTCAACCAAACTTCATATTTAGAGTATACTCATCCCGGGGAAGGTTTCGATATGCATATCATTTTAAAATCTTTGAATACACGGGGGGTTTATAGGAAAACCAGAATAGTTTTTCCACCATCACGTCGAAACGGCTGGATAGATCTCAACCAAACTTCATATTTAGAGTATACTCATCCCGGGGAAGGTTTCGATATGCATATCATTTTAAAAACTTTGAATACACGGGGGGTTATAGGAAAACCAGAATGGTTTTTCCACCATCACGTCGAAACGGCTGGATAGATCTCAACCAAACTTCATATTTAGAGTATACTCCTTCCGGGGAAGGTTTCGATATGCATATCATTTTAAAATCTTTGAATACACGGGGGGTTTATAGGAAAACCAGAATGGTTTTTCAACCATCACGTCGAAACGGCTGGATAGATCTCAACCAAATTTCATATTTAGAGTATACTCATCCCGGGGAAGGTTTCGATATTCATCATTTTAAAATCTTTGAATAGATGGGGTTTATAGGAAAACCAGAATGGTTTTCCACCATCACGTCGAAACGGCTCGATAGATCTCAACTAAACTTCATATTTAGAGTATACCCCTCCCGGGGAAGGTTTCGATATGCATATCATTTTAAAATCTTTGAATACACGGGGGTTTATAGGAAAACCAGAATGGTTTTTCCACCATCACGTCAAAACGGCTGGATAGATCTCAACCAAACTTCATAATTAGAGTATATTCCTCCCGGGGAAGGTTTCGATATGCATATCATTTTAAAATCCTTGAATACACGGGGGTTTATAGGAAAACCAGAATGGTTTTTCCACCATCACGTCGAGACGGCTGGATAGATCTCAACCAAATTTCATATTTAGAGTATACTCATCCCGGGGAAGGTTTCGATATGCATATCATTTTAAAATCTTTGAATAGACGGGGGTTTATAGGAAAACCAGAATGGTTTTTCCACCATCACGTCGAAACGGCTCGATAGATCTCAACTAAACTTCATATTTAGAGTATACTCATCCCGGGGAAGGTTTCAATATGCATATCATTTTAAAATCTTTGAATAGACGGGGGTTTATAGGAAAACCAATGGTTTTCCTCCATTTTCTCTTATACTATTGATTTTCTGTAAACTTCGTTTACCGTACGTGAAACGTCTCTTCATTATAAACAACTTTCGTTATGTTCATAATTTACCTTACTCTTTACATGACGGAGAAATTTACAATTTTCTGCTGGTACCATGCTCTGCATTGAGTGACCGACAGACCGACAACGAACCTACAGGTTACCATGGCAACGTCTCTGACTGCATGCCAGCAGGGAAGTAACGTATTGCCATTTCTCTCATCATGCTTTTAAATTCGTGGTTGTTCCTTGGGTAGAAGGCAAGAGAGGCGTCAATCGGCCTATCTGCGGGATATTGGCGGAATATCGTTGGATGTTATAACCGCCTTCGAATAGATTAAGTAATAACACCATTAGTCATCTTCTTATTATTTGTTTACCTAGGAATCAATGGACCTAAATTTCTCCTCTGTTACCGCTTTATTATATCCATAACTCACACTAGCATAATTTATTGAGGGGCATTTGATTTTCCAATACATTAACTTGGCATTTACATATTTGTCGTTATCCGGCTGTCCTCAGTTATAATCCATTTTCTATTACTTTCAACTTTCTTAACTGTATTATTTTCTTCCTTAATTACGCCGTATGTACGCGAGTGCTACAAACTACTGGATGTATTTCCACCAATACTCATATTTAGAATACACCTGTCCTTGATAGGTTTTAGGGCAAATATTGTTTCTAAATCCCTGAACTGAAAGCGAAACAGTGATTTTGCACTTCCACAAAATATACACAACCAACGTTAATTTAAATCTACCTGCCTTGGTAGAAATTAATTTCTAAACCTTTTTTCTCATGTGCATCATTTCGATACGAGGATTAATAAGGTAGATATCATTAACGGACCGTTTTTTTGTACAAGTCCCATCGGACTTAACTCACGAGCGGGTGCGTGTAAAGCGTATTCCTTACAACTTGAAAACTACTGAAGACATTCGAACCAAAATTCATATTTAGCATCCACCTGTCCAAAGGTAGGTTTTAAACGTAAATTACATTTCATGTTCCGGAATGGACTGGCGGTTTATAGGGAACCGAAATGGTGATTTTACTCTTCCACAATATATACAGAACAAGACCAACCTGACTGGAAATTGACCAAGCGTGATGGAATTCCACCTCTAAACCTTTTTTTCGTGTGCATTTTCTCGTCAGGAAGATTAATAAGGGAGATATCATGAATGGTCAGTTTTGCAGGTTAAGTCCAGCGGACATAGCCAAAAAGTTGTTTTACATGGAGCAGATTCCTTATCTATATAAATCAAATCGTAACGACTGTGTGCCTCTACACTGACTATTTTGGCGAAATTTTCGTACAGCTTTCCGTTTAAGGGGTAATAATGACCATCTGCATAATTTTTTGTTTAGTTTCCTGAAAGTCCTAATTTTTACCCGCCTCGCCCAAAATCCAGATTGAGGCATAATCTGCCAGAAGAAAAAGAAGATAATTGAAATTTGACAAAATTATACGTTTTAGCCTGTAACGAACGGAAAACATCCAAGATCATTAAATTTTTTACTTTTTATCCCCGAAGAATATCGAAATATGCAGGCAATTTTAATGATGGTGCAGACCTTCGGAAATTCCTATCACATAACAGATTGGATGATAGGAAAACTTAAAACGGTCCACCTTTTCAATACAAAAATGTTATAATTTATTTATAACATGTATTTGCACTTGGAACTAGTTTCAACGCTGTTTTGCGTCATCATCAGCCAAAATGTGGGAAATAGGCCAGCATGTAGGCATTTATATTACACAAGGCGTTACATTAAACAATACACATCTTACAAGGAGATAAAAACAGGGACGAATATAGAAACAAATGAATCGTTGAGAAAGCAAAAGTTATACATATTAAAAATAACCTTAACCACACATCTTGCAGTGCGAAAGTGTTCTTCTTGAATGATTCCTGAATATAAAACACACGCGCAAACATTTCTGAAGAGCCAGCAGGCAGGACAAAGTAAAGTGAAACCTTAAGAGTTCTTCTGAGAAGAGTTCATCATTTTTTCTATGTTCCGACTAACTAATGAAGTCTCCCTTGAGTTCCTGATAAACATACACAGCAGGAAATTCTCCTTCACTCTCAACAATAGCTATAAAGACCAACGGTAAATTTCATTTTAAATATTGTGCAGAGACGTGAAAGCATGATCTTGAACATGATATAACTCCTTCATTTAACCCCATTTTTTACACAAGGTGTTACATTAAACAATACACATCTTACGAGGAGATAAAAACAGGGACGAATGTAGAAACAAATGCAACGTTGAGAAAGCAAAAGTTATACATATTAAAAATAAGCTTATCCACGCAACTTGCAGTGCGAAAATATTTGCCTTGAATGATTCCTGAATACAAAACGCACGCGCACACATTTCTAAAGAGCCAGCAGGCAGGAAAAAGTAAGGTGAAACCTTAAGAGTTCTTCTGAGAAGAGTTCATTATTCTTTCTATGTTCCGACTAACTAATGAAGTCTCCTTTGAGTTCCTGATAAACATACACAACAGGAAATTCTCCTTAACTCTCAATAATAGCTATAAAAGACCAACGGTAAATTGTATTTTAAATACTGTGCAGAGATGTGGAAGCATGATCTTGAACATGATATAAATGTCTTCATTTAACCACCTTTGAAAGTCTCTCTCTATATTACATAGCTTCATTAACACACCATTCTGTAGATGCACAAAATAATCTTGTAATCTTCACAGGTCCGGTATTCAGCTCGACAAGAATATAAAATAGGTATTTAGGAATACGTTGTTGAGAGTTTGGAGGTTGACTGTGCCAGTATTTGTGGTGCAGCGTTACGTGTAGGGTGGGGGCAGGTTTCTATGATGTTTATTGCGGGACATGAGGCGGTAAAGCTATGGCGCGAGATGAAGAGGAACAGAGCGTGTTGGATAGTTTAGGTCTGGGGAGCGGCCATTGTTGGATTAGGAGGGGGGAGGGGAGGAGCGGTAGGGGAGGAGGAGTGGAAGGAGGGGAAGTATGGAGGGTGATGTGGTGAAAGTGTGTGGCGTGACAAAGTATTATGCATAATCTGAAAGACAGATCTGTTTTTCGGGATATTCATGTTTTTGAAAAATTCAATGAGAAAGTCGAATAGGATCTTTGGTTTCTCTGAGATATCATTTAAGTTTAGGTTGGGATTGAAATATTGTTCTAAATGAATATAGAGGTTTTAGTGACGTCTAGGAAAGAACCTTTGTTTAGAATATCTAATACCTCAAGATCTTGATTTATTTCAGTAAAGTTGTGCTTAAATTCTTTTTTCGTTTTTCCGCTGTCGGCATACATATAAAAGAATTTAAGCACAACTTTACTGAAATAAATCAAGATCTTGAGGTATTAGATATTCTAAACAAAGGTTCTTTCCTAGACGTCACTGAAAACCTCTATATTCATTTAGACCAATATTTCAATCCCAACCTAAACTTAAATGATATCTCAGAGAAATCAAAGATCCTATTCGACTTTCTCATTGAATTTTTCAAAAACATGAATATCCCGAAAAACAGATCTGTCTTTCAGATTATGCATAATACTTTGTCACGCCACACACTTTCACCACATCACCCTCCATACTTCCCCTCCTTCCACTCCTCCTCCCCTACCGCTCCTCCCCTCTCCCCTCCTAATCCAACAATGGCCGCTCCCCAGACCTAAACTATCCAACACGCTCTGTTCCTCTTCATCTCGCGCCATAGCTTTACCGCCTCATGTCCCGCAATAAACATCATAGAAACCTGCCCCCACCCTACACGTAACGCTGCAACAATACACCACAAATACTGGCACAGTCAACCTCCAAACTCTCAACAACGTATTCCTTAATACCTATTTTATATTCTTGTCGAGCTGAATACCGGACCTGTGAAGATTACAAGATTATTTTGTGCATCTACAGAATGGTGTGTTAATGAAGCTATGTAATATAGAGAGAGACTTTCAAAGGTGGTTAAATGAAGACATTTATATCATGTTCAAGATCATGCTTCCACATATCTGCACAGTATTTAAAATACAATTTACCGTTGGTCTTTTATAGCTATTATTGAGAGTTAAGGAGAATTTCCTGTTGTGTATGTTTATCAGGAACTCAAGGGAGACTTCATTAGTTAGTCGGAACATAGAAAGAATGATGAACTCTTCTCAGAAGAACTCTTAAGGTTTCACCTTACTTTTTCCTGCCTGCTGGCTCTTTAGAAATGTGTGCGCGTGCGTTTTGTATTCAAGAATCATTCAAGGCAAATATTTTCGCACTGCAAGTTGTGTGGATAAGCTTATTTTTAATATGTATAACTTTTGCTTTCTCAACGTTGCATTTGTTTCTACATTCGTCCCTGTTTTTATCTCCTCGTAAGATGTGTATTGTTTAATGTAACACCTTGTGTAAAAAATGGGGTTATATGAAGGAGTTATATCATGTTCAAAATCATGCTTTCACGTCTCTGCACAATATTTAAAGTGAAATTTACCGTTGGTCTTTATAGCTATTGTTGAGAGTGAAGGAGAATTTCCTGCTGTGTATGTTTATCAGGAACTCAAGGGAGACCTCATTAGTTAGTCGGAACATAGAAAAAATGATGAACTCTTCTCAGAAGAACTCTTAAGGTTTCACTGTACTTTTTCCTGCCTGCTGGCTCTTCAGAAATGTGTGCGTGTGTGTTTTGTATTCAGGAATCATTCAAGACGAATATTTTCGCACTACAAGATGTGTGGTTAAGGTTATTTTTAATATGTATAACTTTCCCTGTTTTTATCTCCTTGTAAGATGTGTATTGTTTAATTTCCTTTTGTGTATGTTTATCAGGAACTCAATGGAGACTTTATTAGTTATTCGGAACATAGAAAGAATGATGAACTCTTCTCAGAAGAATTCTTAAGGTTTCACCTTACTTTTTCCTGCCTGCTAGCTCTTTAGAAGTGTGTGCGTGTGCGTTTTGTATTCAGAAATCATTCAAGATAAAAAAATTTCGCACTGCAAGTTGTGTGGTTAAGCTTATTTTTAATATGTATAACTTTTGCTTTCTCAACGATGCATGTGTTTCTACATTCGTCCCTGTTTTTATCTCCTCGTAAGATGTGTATTATTTAACGTAACACCTTATGTAAAAAATTGGGTTATATGAAGGAGTTATATCATGTTCAAGATCATGCTTTCACGTCTCTGCACAATATTTAAAATGAAATTTTACCGTTGGTCTTTATAGCTATTGTTGAGAGTGAAGGAGAATTTCCTGTTGTGTATGTTTATCAGGAACTCAAGGGAGACTTCATTAGTTAGTCGGAACATAGAAAAAATGATGAACTCTTCTCAGAAGAACTCTTAAGGTTTCACTTTACTTTGTCCTGCCTGCTGGCTCTTCAGAAATGTGTGCGCGTGTGTTTTATATTCAGGAATCATTCAAGAAGAACACTTTCGCACTGCAAGATGTGTGGTTAAGGTTATTTTTAATATGTATAACTTTTGCTTTCTCAACGATTCATTTGTTTCTATATTCGTCCCTGTTTTTATCTCCTTGTAAGATGTGTATTGTTTAATGTAACGCCTTGTGTAATATAAATGCCTACATGCTGGCCTATTTCCCACATTTTGGCTGATGATGACGCAAAACAGCGTTGAAACTAGTTCCAAGTGCAAATACATGTTATAAATAAACTATAACATTTTTGTATTGAAAAGGTGGACCGTTTTAAGTTTTCCTATCATCCATTCTCAGTTCAATACGGACAAAAATGAAATTATTAGGTTTAAACATAACAGATTGCACAATCTCCGTTCAATTTGGAATGATCTACAACCTTGGTCTTATGATTTTTTGCCGTATCTGTATCCCTTTTACGTTTGATTTTTCTCTATTAATGGATGTTAAGTCAATTTGGAATTTTCACATGCATAATTCATACCTTCGATTACTTATATGAAATACAGAATCATCAAACTCTTCACGAAAATTGGCCCACCCAGTAGCCATATATGAGCCAAATGCTATGTATGTAGCTGTCACATAATTATCCGAAAAGTAATGTAATGTGAGATAAGCTTACAAGAACGTTACCCTGTTCCACGTTTCTAACTCAATCTGACCCAAGAATAGATGACATATCATAGGACCAGCCATTTAGGCCACTAAATCCGGCGTGTCTTATGGTATAATCCTTTGTCGATATGACGTACGTTTAGTAGCAGTTAATCTGTAAATGAAGGTCTTCAATATTGTAAACACGCATTTACTTTCGTATGTCGATCTATATATATTCACTGATGTCGATTTGTAGCGATCGAGAAAGGGTGGGTCTGCTATTGTAATCAGTAGCCTACTCCCCACACCGACTTTGACTGGCAGTATGAAAGGGTTCCTTCTCCAACTCCTGTGTAACTGTCATTAGTAAGGAAGGTCTACAATTGTAATGAATAGTTCACTTCTCGATTTGACTTGCAGAAGGCAAGTGAGCATGCAGTTTTGTTTAAAACTCCCCTACCCGATTGTGTTTGGCAGTAGGCAAGGGTGCCCGCCATTATAAAGAAATGTCCTCATCTAAAATGTGACTGGCATTAGGTATAGTGGCCTGCTATTTTGATGGAAACTCACCAACTTGGTGTGACTGGCAGTAAGCTGGCTGGAAGTAGGAAAATGGGCCTGGCATTATAATGATAACTGCACAACTCAGTTTCGAGTGATAGTAGGGTAATTGCCTGCCATTATAATAAAAACTGTAATCTGTCTGGAAGTAGGAAAGGGGGGCTGCCATTTTAACGAAAACTCCTCAAATCGATTCTGTCCGCATAGTAGGCAATGGGGCCTGCAATTATAATGTAAACTTCCCAACTCGATTGTGAATGGCAGTAGGCAAGTGAGCCTGCCGTTATATCACAAATCCATAACAAACACTTTACATTGGAAACAACGTACGGGGACCTCCCCATGCTCTTTCTCGGATAACGCTAAGAGACATGCAATTTTAAAACAATCTTATTTACTGCATGTACACTATTTACTTCGATATTCGAATACAATGTAGAATACCGTAGCGAAGCACGGGTACATTCGCTAGTTTAAGATACAATTTCACAATTTCACGTTTAGCCAAAATATACTAATATGAGGAAATCATCCTATTATTAAAATGACTGTTTTGTATGACTAGCATCCAGACATCCACTGAGCTACGCACGGCAAAAAACAAAAACAAAAAACGTTGCAGTGTGAAAGCAACATCTCCACGGCAAAGAGCCGTACGGTTCTTTTGGCGTACAGTCGAAACCGTCTAGTGTGAAAGGAGCCTAAACGCTTACCATTCAGCAAAGGGAGTCGGACATCAATAATAATAATAATAATAATAATAATAATAATAATAATAATAATAATAATAATAATAATAATAATAATAATAATAATAATAATATAATATATTTATTTTACCATTTATTTTACCATTCATCGCATAAAAATGAATCTGGGATCCTTACACACTTTTAAATTCAGAGCGAAACACGCACTCCCTACCGATCGCATAATAATAATAATAATAATAATAATAATAATAATAATAATAATAATGAAGAGAAGAAGAAGAAGAAGGCGACAATAACTCTCGTTAAAGACATTATATATATATATATATATATATATATATATATATATATATATATATAAATTTATCGCCGCATTTACAGAAGCGTAACACACAACACTGCATAAATTTACTACAAACATTGTTAATAGTGTATACGCGTCGACTATATTGAAGTAATTATTCACATCACACTTACCTTAGTTAACATAATAAAAAACTTAGAAGTAAAATCAATTAGTTCACTCCATATTCCTCCACTCCCTAGTTTTGTGAGGAAGGCAACAGTAGCTGAAAGATACACACGCACTGCAGTATGCCATAATCAGCTAGACTTAGCTAGGTTCTTTCTTTCTTAATCTGCTTACCCTCCAGGGTTGGTTTTCCCTCGGACTCAGAGAGGGATCCCACCTCTACCGCCTCAAGGGGAGAGCGTGGGACATTGGGTCGGGGAATACAACTGGGGAGGAGGACCAGTACCTCGCCCAGGCAGCCTCACCTGCTATGCTGAACAGAGGCCTTGCAGGGGGATGGGAAGATTGGAAGGGATAGACAAGGAATAGGGAAGGAAGCAGCCGTGGCCTTGAGTTAGGTACCATCCCGGCATTTGCCTGGAGGAGAAGTGGGAAACCATGGAAAAACACTTCCAGGATGGCTGAGGTGGGAATCGAATCCACCTCTACTCAGTTGAGCTACCGAGGCTGAGTGGACCCCGTTTCAGCCCTCGTACCACTTCTCAAATTTCGTGGCAGAGCCGGGAATTGAACCCGGACCTCCCGGGGTGGCAGTTAATCACACTAACCACTACACCACAGAGACGGGCTCTTGGCTAGGTTACCATATAAAATTGAGTAACGACACAGTAGGCTTAAAAACCGTCAAAGCCCAATGTCTCCTAAAGGTGACACTTAATATTAATAATATTTCCTGTTCATCAGGCTGCTTGAACCTCTCTGCCTGTTGGAAGTATTTAAAAAAAGGTCTTATAATTTGGAAAGGACCATTTTTGAACTCGCAGCCTGTACTGGTCAGTCAGCTCTCGCTCAGATAAAAGAGGAAACGTACTGGATTGAGGTGGAGTAGCAACTGCAAGTTATTATGGTATGGAAAGCCTGTGATAAAAGGTAAATTTATTTTGCATTTTATGCCTGTAAATTGCTCAAATGTTCAGTAATGAAACTGACACTTTCTTAAGCACAATATTATAATTTAAGGATATGCTATTGCCATGAAAATGCACCATCTATAGATGTCATTATGTTTCCTCCAAATGACGGGCATTTTACGGATGAGGAAAGTGGCGCTGAATCAACTAGTTCTGTCGATGTCAATTCCCTTCCTGGTAGAATGTTGAGGTTGACAGTGGAAATAAATCTGACATCAACAGATACGCTGGTACCTTCTAATGAAATGCAGCAGGTACCTGGTATTTCTAGGACAAATAAACCAACATCTCCTAAGAAAAAACACAATATGTTGTGGGCATCTACAGAGGGGAATATTATTTTCCGATTGGGTGAGGTGACGTGCGTGAGGAACCTCCTGAATATGACTAACAGCAACTGTCACCAATACAGTGTTTCGAGTTACTGTTCGTTGAAGACGAATAATCTCATTGTGAAAATGTCCAAGCTATATGCTCTGCTCAGGAACCATGTGTTAGATATAAATTCAGATGATATAAGGGTTTATATCGTAGTACTGGGTTAGATAAAAATTCAGATGATATAAGATTGAACTACTGTTGTACCGGTACTACTGTTGACCGGCTAAATGAATTTGCAAAACTAAGAATATTTTGAGAATTTAATAAAGATGTTTTCAATAGCTTAGTTTCCAACAGCATGAGAAGAAATACATTTCCAGAAATTGATCAGTATTTGTATCCTTCAGATAATATGAATATCTAAAATGAATTCCCCCACCCCCCTCAATGACAACCTGTGCTAGGTATGAGAATACTTAAAAGTTCTAAATAAAACCTTTGGTCGGTAATTTGAGGAATTCTGTTCAACTGATGTTGCAGTAGTTGAAGGAATGGTTCCCTATTACAGTCGTTCGGAACCAAGCAATATATCCACGGAAAACGACTACCGTTCGGCCATAAACTGTGGACAATTGCTACGCGATTTGGTTACCTCATAGCCTTCAAGTCTTACCAAGGATCTATGGATTCAGCATCCTGGACAGTCCGAATATGCGTTAGGGGCAGCGGTTGTCCGCGCACTTGAAAGAAGACTAATAGCATGCTGCGAACGGTAACTATACTGACCAATGTCACCTACAAATGATACCCCTTTATTTCGTTTGTACTGTAGAACATGTTTCCTGTACATTTTTAGTTTTATATTGCTTTTCGTAATGTACCTAACATAGTCTGAAAGGAAATACATAGATTTATTTCGTACATTGTGTTTGGGCTTTGACGGGTTAACACACCGATATATAATAGCATCATCTGGCTCAGTGAAGAAAGCGATGAAAGCTCTCGCTATAGATATTATATAGATATTAATCGCTGTATTTACAGAAGCGTAACACATAACACGGCTTAAATTTTATTATGAACACGAGTAGTATAAGTCAGGGGTTCGAGCGCCACCTCCCCCTCAGGCTCTGGGGAGAGGCCTCGACCTCATTGACCTCTGGCAAGGTCATGTTTGTAAACAAAGCCAAGTGCTTTTTTAACAGCCACGTGCTTTTTGACAGCTGTCAAGCTGACAGCCACGTGCTTTTCTGACAGCGGCTATCTTTAATCAACAAAGAACCGTGCTGCCCTCTTTACGGCACTAAACATCATCGTGGTGGTGGGTGATTTAAAATCCACGTGCTTTTGGCAGCTGTCATCCGCCATCTTGCATCGCTAACCTCAGTGCTGCCCTCTTTATGGCACTAAACCTCATCCTTATGCATGTAGTGGCGGATAATTTGAAATCTACGTGCTTTTTGACAGCTTTCATCCGCCATTTTGCATCGCTAAACTCAGTGCTGCCCTCTTTACGGCACCAAACCTCATCCTTATGCATGTAGTGGCGATAATTTGAAATCCACGTGCTTTTAGACAGCTTTCAGGAGCCATCTTTATTCAACAGAACATCGTGCTGCCATATTTAGCTACTACCTTTGAAATGTGGTAGCGGCAATTTCCATGTGCGTTTTTCGACAGCTACCATCTTTAATCAACAGAGCATCGTGCTGCCCTCTTTATGGCACAAAACATTATCCTTAGGCACGTGGTGGAGGGTAATTCGAAATTCCACGTGCTCTTTAAAGCCACGTGCTTTTTGTCAGCGGACATCTTTAAGCAACAAAGCATCGTGCTGCCATCTTTACGACACTAATCCACATACCTTTGAAATGTGGTAGCGGCAATTTCTATGTGCTTTTCTTGACAGCGGCCATCTTTAAACAACAAAGCATCGTTCTGCTATCTTTAGCCACTACCTTTGAAATGTGGTGGCGGCAATTTCTACGTGTTATTTGACAGCGGCCATCTTTAAAGAACAAAGCATCGTGCTGCCATCTTTACGGCACTACATTTGAAATGTGGTGACAGTAATTTCCACGTGCTTTTTACAGCTACCATCTTTAATCAACAGAGCATCGTGCTGCCCTTTTTAGGCCGCCATCTTTAATCAACAGTGCATCGTGCTGCCATCTATAAGGCACTAAACCTTATCCTAATGCATGCGGTGGAGGGCAATTCGAAATTCCACGTGCTTTTCAAAGTCATGTGCCCTTTGTCAGCGGCCATCTTTAATCAACAAAGCATCGTGCTGCCATCTTGACGGCACTAATCCACATAACTTTGGCATGTGGTGGCGGCAATTTGAAATTCTATGTGCTTTTTTGACAAGCTGCTATCTTTACGGCACAAATCCGCATACCTTTGACATGTGGTGGCGGCATAGTGCTGGCTAAATCCACATGCCTGCAGCTTTACGCATGTGGTAGTAGGCAATTTGAAAAATTCTGTCATGCAAATGGCTTACTGCTAACAGGACAAGCAAGATGATAGGAAGATGTCCTATAGAGAACGACCGGATGCCCTTGTTGACGGTCGCCATCCGACGGACCTAGTTAGGATTCGAGTTAAAGCATGCACGACGAGAGAAGCAAGCAGGCAGCATGACTTGCATCTAACATGCTTTAACTATTTTTGTGCAGCAACTGTAAAAACGCATTTTTTAGACCTACGAACTCAGAGTCAAAGCATGCAACCTCTCTGCTACTGCTTGCAAAACGGAAGTGACTTTGCAAAAATATACATTACTTTAAAATCCCGATCTTGTTACTTGCTGACGTCAGGAAGGATAACTAGCCGTAAAACAGATTCTTGCCATTCAAAATCCCGGTCTTGTTCCTTGTTAGATGTTTGATGTCAGGAAGGGTATCCGGCTGTAAAACAGATCCTTAAGGAGTTAGGAATACCAACAGGAAAGTGCTAGGAGCGGGAAGCAGCCGTTGTAGTACAGCCGCCCCCTAGCATTTGCTATCTTCGAGGCTGACGACAGCGTAGTTTGAACCCCGCTACTTCGCACTGCATAACGCTGTTGATCGTGATTTATCTGTTAGGCGTACACTGCTTGCAAATCCCGGCCCTGTTACTTGTTGTCGTCAGGAAGGGCAACTAGCTGTAAAACATATTATTGCGATTTAAAATTCAGGTCCTGTTCCTTGTTAGACCTTTTGCGTCAGGAAGGGCATCCGGCCGTAAAACAGATTCTTGCGTTGTTAACTATAGAGCAGGAAAGGGCTAGGAGCGGGAAGCGGCCGTTATAGTACAGCCGCCCCTAGCATTTGCTATCTTGGAAGCTAACGTCAATGTAGTTCGAACCCCGCTACTTCGCCCTGCATAACGCTGTTGATCGTGATTTATCTGTCGGGCGTACACTGAGGTTAGCCGGTTCGAGTCTTGTTGGTCGAGAATGTTACCTAGGACAAAACTCAAGGTCTTGAGGGTTGCTGCACCCCCTACAGCTCTTAAGGAGTTTAGCCAGGACTCAACTCAGAGCCTGCTTGCAACATCTTGAAACCTGCAAGCCTTGAGCAGGCTATGTGCCGTTACCAGGCTGTGGTTTTTTACGCTGCGTGTAAAAAGACTGCAAGCCTTGAGCAGGCTATGTGTCGGGCTGTGTTTTTTACACCTAAAAATCTGTTACACTGTTAAAAGGGGGCGTTAAGCCGACCCATTGGTGCTAGACTAGGGTCTCGAGCAATAAATACTGGGGATGTGTTAGTAATTGTTGTGGTTCAATGTTGTATATGCTGGGAGAGAGAGTGAGTGAGCTTCCTGCTGCTGCAAGAGTCGGCCAGTGTACATTCGCTTATCGAAAATAATGTCGAACACAGTACTTTTCGCCAAGTTCCAAGTCCACCGCTCGCTCGCATCTGTAACATAAGTAATTACACAGCAGCAGCAGACTTAGTTCAGAGCCCTAGAGACTTTAGGCCTGTAAGTGTTGTTCTCTCTTGCCGGGCCGGGCTGAGTAGCTCAGACGGTTAAGGCGCTGGCCTTTTAACCCTAACATAGCAGGTTCGATCTTGGCTCAGTCTGGTGATATTTGAAGGTGCTCAAATACGTCAGCGTCGTGTCGGTAGATTTACTGGCACGTAAAAGAACTCCTGAGGGACAAAATTACTGCACCTCGGCGTTTCCGAAAACAGCAGGTTCGATCCTGGCTCAGTCTGGTGGTATTTAAAGATGCTCAAATACATCAGCTTCGTGTCGGTAGATTTACTGGCACGTAAAAAGAACTCCTGAGGGACAAAATTCCGGCACTTTGGCGTCACATGTTGTCAACAAAGCAGGTTCGATCCTGGCTCAGTCCGGCGGTATTTAAAGGTGCTCAAATACGCCAGCCTCGTGTTGGTAGATTTACTGGAACGTAAAAGAACTCCTGGGGGACTACATTCCGGCACCTCGGCGTCTCCGAAAACAGCAGGTTCGATTATTGCTCAGTCCGGTGGTATTTAAAAGTGCTCAAATAGGTAGATTTACTGGCACGCAAAAGAACTCTTGAAGGACAAAATTCCGGCACCTCGGCGTCTCGTCTTGTCAACATAGCAGGTTCGATCCTGGCTCAGTCCGGTGGTATTTAAAGGTGCTCAAATACGTCAGCCTCGTGTTGGTAGATTTACTGGCACGTAAAAGAACTCCTGATGGACTAAATTCTGGCACCTCGGCGTCTCGTGTTGTTCTCGCCCCAGCCCAAAGACCGTAAGAGGTCGCTCTAAGATAACAGGCAGCGGATACCGCAGATGTTGGCTCCCTCTCTTTTTACTCAGCTCAGAGCCCGAGGATCGCCCTCCCAAACATGCTCCTAGTTATCAGCTGTTGCCGATGTCCTTCTTCAGGAAACAGAACTCGGAAAGCGACCAATCAGCTAAATATTCAATCTATAAACTTAAGAGTTTGGCAGTTTTGTTTGCACTACAAAAGTTCCCTGCTCACTCTGAAGGCCTGTGCTGAAAGAAGTCCACCGGATGTAGTAACGCATAATATTTGAAGTGCCCGTGTGTGTAACGTGCTAAAATCGTGTGTGCATATAGGCAATTTACTGTATTCCCTTACTTTCAACGAAGCAACCATCACGATTCACATCTGCTAAAAGTAAATTTAATTCTTTGATTATTATTATTATTATTATTATTATTATTATTATTATTATTATTT
This sequence comes from Anabrus simplex, assembly GCF_040414725.1. Taxonomy (NCBI): domain Eukaryota; kingdom Metazoa; phylum Arthropoda; class Insecta; order Orthoptera; family Tettigoniidae; genus Anabrus; species Anabrus simplex. The sequence continues at coordinate 214,293,175 of NC_090266.1, forward strand.
CGAATTTTTACGACTTTTGTCTTTGTTTTTAGAAAAATCTACGTCTACCGCCAACATTATTCCAGTAACCATTCTTCAGTTTTCAGTCTTCAACTTAAGGTAAGCCAAAACTCTTGCCAGGCAGTTCTGTTGACAATCCAACTAACCTCCGTGCTCTTTCCTTTCCTTTCATCTCTATGTGCTACTCTCTGTCAGTTATTCAGCAATAACAGGCTACCTGTTAACAAACTCGAGCCCTTTCCTATCCTAAACCTTCGAGCCCTTTCCTATCCTATGATCACTATGTGCGATGCAAGTGCTGTGCAACTCTCAGGCAGTTATTCAGTAATAACAAGCTACCTGTTAACAAACTAACTAACCTTCGAGCCCTTTCCTATCCTAAATCTTCGAGCCCTTTCCTATCCTATGATCACTATGTGCGACGCAAGTGCTAACTTCACTTTACCTTTCTAGACTATCAAGCTACAGACATACATTAGTATTTTGGTTTTTTCTAGGTACATCAAGAATGATCGTTGTTATTCATCCAAGTGGCAGTTTGCAGTCATTAATCGTTATTTATCAGAGTCGCAGTCTTGAAACGTGCGCATCTTAAGGTATGTTTCGATCTTTGTTTTTTATCGATCTCATATGTTTACATAGTTTTTAAAAAATCTAAAAAAATAGTATTTCGCATTTTGTAGAAAAAACATGGAGAAGATTAACCAGATAGGTCATATTTCAACTCCAACTACAGAGCCGCTGACAAGTCTACCGCCAAATCAGCAATTTAAGGTGAATAACAATTTGGGGGAAGAATTTTATGCGTCTGTAAGTACTTTTAAGTTTTTCTACTCAATAGATCTAGTGTGCTAACTGATTTAGAAACAGAAGTACAAAATCAACGTTCTATTGGCTAAATATACCGTAGAATAGAGAACCAATCTTGTGTCAATAGTTTTGTAGATGCGTAATTATAACCATGAATTGGGAAACTATACATAAATGTTTTTTATCGCGTGTTGTGTTAGATAGAAATTTTTTTTACTCTCTTGCTATAATGTTTTTGTAGAAAAATATGTTGTTTATGCATATAGCGCCTAATCTAAACCCTAGTCTTGCAACAAATAACATATTAGTCGGTTGTTGAGTGCAGTTTCAAAGTAAGTTTCTTATCGGTTGGTTTCTTCGATATGGCTTTGTTAACTGCACAGAAAAAAATTGTTGAAAGAATTGTGTGCGTCTGTCAGGACTTCGAAGTATTTCTACCGAGTGTGTTATCACGTATACAAGCGGTATTATATGAAATTCAGTTTTTCTTATCAGTCAGCACAAGGAACGACCAGATGCCCTTGTTGACGGTCCACATCCGACGGACCTAGTCAGGATTCGAGTCAAAGCATGCGCAACGAGAAAAGCAAGCAGAAAACTAAACCTTGCTCTACTTAGAAATAGAACTAAATCAACGTTCTATCTAAGTTCAAAGCCCGTTTAGTAGCCTCTTACGATGCTGCAGCTTCAAAGTATTGTAGTGCCGGAATTTTGTCCTGCAAGTGTTTTTTCAATATTCGCTATCATACATTGTAAGTTTGTTTTTTTCTTATCGGCCGCTTTTTAGATATGACAATGTTCGCTGCAGCATCAAAGTAATTATTGTACTGCCGGAATTTTGTCCTGCAAGTGATGTTTTTAAATATTCGCTATCAAACATTCTAAGGTTTGTTTTTCTTATCGGTCGGTCTTTTTGGATATGGCATTGTTCGCTGCAGCATCAAAGTAAGTATTGTACCGCCAGAAATTTGTCCTGCAAGTGATGTTTTTCAATATTCGCTATCAAACATTCTAGGTTTTGTTTACCTTATCGGTCTTTTTTTTCGATATGGTATTGTTCGCTGCAGCATCAAAGTATTGTAGTGCCGGAATTTCGTCCTGCAAGTGTTGTTTTTCAATATTCGCTATCAAACATTCTAAGTTTCGTTTTTCTTATCGTTCGGTTTTTTCGATATGGCATTGTTCACTGTATCATCAAAGTACTGACTGCAGCAATTTTGTCCTGCAAGTGTTTTTCAATATTCATTATCAGACATTCTAATTTTGTTTTTTCATATCGATCGCTTTTTCGATATGGCATTGTTCGCTGCAGCATCAAAGTAAGTATTGTAGAGCCGGAATTTTGTCCTGCAAATGTTGTTTTTTCAATATTCGTTATCAAACATTCTAAGTTTTGTTTTTTTCTTATCGTCGGTTTTTTGGATATGGCATTGTTCGCTGCAGCATCAAAGTAAGTATTGTACTGCCGGAATTTTTACCTGAATGTGTTCGAAAAAACATTAAGTATGTCCTAGAGTTTTTAATATTTGCAATAAAACATTCTGCAGCTTGAACTTTTTTGAGAAAGCATGCGTTTTGTTGCTCTTCTTTTAGCAAGTGCACATTATTAGTTTAGATTATAACAATTCGTTTTTATATTAGCGCGTTCTGCTCGATCGGTTTCTTGACTATTGCATGTCTATAACTCTCAAAATTCACAATCTGCTAAAAAAGCAAAAGGCGTACGTTAGCCGTTTACACCTTTAACACTATCACGATGTACTTACCTCTAGAAATGCCGCTTTCTGTATGCAAAAAAGGATTCAATCACGTAAACATCATGTGTATACGATTGAACAAAATAAATTTTTATTGCTTCCTTGCGATGACAAACGTGTATAGGATAGTAATTCCCTTACCAGTGTTCCATTGGGGTACAGCATCAACTAAAACTTGTACTTACAAGAATTGCATTAATAATTGTAAGATAAAACATGTACATACAAGAATTGCATTAAGAAGGGCGAGAAGTACACGAACATCAAGCAAAAATCACTACATCAAATGATTCAAGATAAAACTTATACATACAAGGTGTAATAAATAATGTAGAATTGGCATATTGTTTTATTTTAGATAAGGTATTCCTTTACCTCCTCCCGCTCCTTCCTCCTGAAAGTTTAGTTAAATACTCGGAGAAGAAGAATAAGGGTAAGTATGTCAAGAAGGAAGGTGTTCAGATTCGTAAGTATGTCATCATCTCAGCTTGCTAAGAAAAGAGCAGCTCAGTATGTTGAGAAAGGAATTTTTTTCTACAAAGGTATTTCTCTGAACAGTGTTCGATTCTAGTTTTGCAATGCAGTGTTCTGAATACTTACAACATCGAACTATAGTATGCGGTTTAATTATTTTGTGTTCTCAACACTTGTTCATCATCAACTATAGTATGTGATTCTAGTTATAATATGTTTTGAACAGCAGCTTCGTAAGTATGTGTTCAAGTCTAAACATGCACAATGATGTCATCGCTGCAGCACGTGCACACTCTTGCCTTCGCGATGCATGTTTAAACTTGTTCGATAGAGATATGCCTTGACAGAGGAGAAGGAAGAGTAGCTCAGTATGTTAAGAAGAAAAAGGTATCTCTCTGAACAGTGTTTGATTCTAGTTTTGTTTTTTCTTGTAATGCAGTGTTCTAAACACTTACAACATCGAACTATATTATGCGATTTACTTATTTTATGTTCTTCACACTTGTTCGATATCAACTATAGTATGTGATTCTAGTCATAATATGTTTTGAACACTCACCACATGCGATATATGTTTTAAACAACAGCTTCATAAGTATGTGATCAAGTCTAAACATGCACAATGACGTTATCGCTGCAACACGTGCACACTCTTGCCTTCGCGATGCATGTTTAAACTTATTCGTTAGAGATATGCCACGACAGATGAGGAAGTTATAACAGCCTATGTATAGCCCCTCCTCTTATCTTGTGCAGTAGCCCCTAAGCTAGCAGTTGCTATCTTGTGTAATTAGCGTCGGGAAGGGCATCCTGTCGTAAAAAAAGGATAGCCCCTTTAAGATAACGGGTATGAGGTTAAGCTTGCTCTCTTAGCTGCCGTAGAGGAGGAAGTCATATCAGCCTATGCATAGCTGCCATCTTGTGTAGTAGCCCCTAAGCTAGCAGCTGCTATCTTGTGTAATTAGCGTCGGGAAGGGGTTAGGCTTGCTCTCTTAGCCGTCGAGAATTCACTAAATTTTTGTTGTTTAAAGATGGCCGCTAACGGAATTTTTCAAATTGCCCGCCACCACGTGCCTAAGGTAACATCCATGTGGATTTACCCCTGGCAGCATGATGCTCTCTTGTTTAACCCTCAACGCCGACCTCTATACGGGGTATATACCCTCTTTTCTTCCGTAGCCGCCGACCTCTATACGTGGTATAGAGCAATACATGGTTTCGCATTTACGGCTATAGCGCGAAGAGTTTTCGAGTTATGGATATGCAAATTGTTTTGTTTCCAAGAAGTCATTTTCGGGTTTATCAGTGTTGTAAATAAGAATTGAAAATCGTTAAAATGAAGTTGTTTTTGCAAGGATAAGTATTTAACAAGTAAGTCTGAGCATTAATCTCTGCTTTTAAAAAAGTCTGTTTGCTTCATTCTTACCTACAGAATAAAATAAAGAAGTGATATTCTGAGAAGTTTGTCTTTTCGCGTGATGTTCTTTGCTCTCATTTTACATTAAGAGTGCGGTTTATTTACTATATTTGTCTTTAATTCTCAGCTTGTAATATTTTCGTAACTCTCCACGAGCGCACTGTGTAGGCATGAGTTAGAGCTGCTTTCTGTCATACGATACGAGGAACAGTTGTTCATGGTATATATCTCGTTTGAAAGACGATGTCTCGACCTTATATCTGAAATATTTATCAAGTTGGTTTCTTCGTCATAAATGTTATTACCCTCATTCAGTTTCATCCTGCTCCTTTCGGTCTCGCTGCAGCTTCATCAGTCCGTGTGACGCGCCGCGCTGAACGGCTAGATCCAGCCGTGGTTTGACTGACAGTAACGTGCTAATATTGTATAATTCAGATGAAAGTTAAGTCGGAAGTAGTAGTGACAGTATTACCAGCAGTAATAATGAAATAGATGATGTGGCTGTAGCGGTTGCAGTGGTAAATGATGAGTGTGACGATGAGGAGGAACCAGTATTTGGAAATTTCGTGTGGGAGGCTATGGATAATTATACAGGTCAAAGGGAAGTTTTTAACAGTAAATTATGATTCCTGAATTCTCTAATAATATTCAGACAAGTCACAGGGACAAACATTGAGCAGTTATCTTATCGGGTTCAGCCGATGGAAGGTTTGTTTACAAAATACGCTCGCTCGGACGGGGAACGAAATATTCAAGGCCGGCGCGCATCAGATAATACAGTTTCAAGGTTGCAGGAAAGACATTTTATTAGGAAATTAGCGCCCAAGAGTGAGAAATCCAAATCTCGGAGACGTTACATCGTATGTTCAAAACACGGCGAAAAGAAGACGTCGGTGTACTGCTGCCAGAAGTGTGACTTGGGTCTCTGTCTCGAACTCTATCACATGAAACTAAATTACTAAGGAAATGTGAAACAATTATGTAATTATCTGCATGTGAATAGTTCTGTCAAACGGAATTCCAAATTTCGTGAATATCGGGCTATTCTTATACTTGTAGTAACGTTTGAAGTGAATCAATGTATTTCAGTCGCGCATAGTTGAAATCTCATCCGGCCGCGAGGTAGGAAACTCTTTAAATGGCTGCGACACTGAGGGGATAAATACAGCCGCTGTTAAAAAAGCACGTGAATTTCAAATTATCCACCACTACATGCATAACGATGAGGTTTAGTGCCTAATGAGGGCAGCACTGAGGTTAGCGATGCAAGATGGTGGATGACAGCTGTCATAAAGCACGTAGATTTCAAATTATCCGCCACTAAATGCATAAGGATGAGGTTTAGTGCCGCAAAGAGGTCATCACTGAGGTTAGCGATGCAAGATGGCGGATGGCAGCTGCAAAAATGCACGTGAACTTTAAATTACCCGCCACCACGATGAGGTTTAGTGCCATAAAGAGGGCACCACGATGCTTTGTTGATTAAAGACGGTCGCTGTCAAAAAAGCACGTGGCTGTCAGCTTGACAGCTGTCATAAAAGCACGTGGCTGTCAAAAACACGTGGCTTTGTTTACAAACAAGAGCACGGGGGCGGTGACGCTCGAACCCCCGACTTATACTACCAACACGGTTAATGTTGTATTCATGCCATAGCCTAGTGAAAAAGCAACTGGAAACGACACATTTATGGAAGCATAACACATACACAGCTTCCATACACGCGTTTTAAATACACACACAACAATCACTTTTTAGTATTTAATTACTTACCTCATATTACCAACAATATATATATATATATATATATACACAAGTAAAAAAATTAAGGGGATTAATCATGTTTAAAATGTTGCATGTGGTCTGCAGTCAGCAGTCTTAAGAAATGAATGCCTCTGCTTCTCTACATAGAGTTTCCCGAGAGGACAGGAAACGGAAGTTTCATATTTCATCAACGATGCGCTCTTCGACACACTGTATGTTCACTGACGGTCCTTGAAACAATCACGCAAACAATACTAAGTGAACGGAAACATAATTTAAAAATAATAATAAACATATACTCACGTGTGGGGATTTACCGGTTACCTCCATCGGGCGCGTCCCATTGGAATTGGGGAAGCTCGCTGGCTCTGCTGCCAGCAGAGTCAGAGGGTAGTAGGGAAATAAAATACCACCGTGAAAAAAACTGGTCCCTTGCCAGGGTTACGGCGAAGACAGGTAAATGACCAGAAGCCAGAAAACATCTTGAGGCAACCTCTAGGGCTAACAACCCTAGTTGTAAAAGGATGGGTACCCGTCCGAAGTAAAGTCAAGTCAAAAAGCATGATGGCACAACATTTCAAGAAACATACCCCAGGGGGTAAATCTTCGGATAAATCCCTCGTCGTGAACGCCACGGCGCACGAGTCTCGTTCGGATTCTGGGGGAGACTCGACATCATGCAAGAGACGAGTCGGAGCGTCTCGGTGTACCCCGAAGAGTCAAAAACTCAGGCCAAAACCTAAAACCTTTCTAGCAACTTTCAACATAAATTCACTTACACAAACTGGAAAGCTGAAAACCCTCACCAAAGCTCTTCACGAAAATCAGATATCCATAATGGCCCTACACGAAACAAGGTACCGCGTTTGCTGTTAGAACCAAGATCCTTAAATCGGTTGCAAATTTCGAACCTGTGAATGACAGATTGTCTATACTCACAATTAAATGCGCGAACAAAACCAACGCCCTAGTTAACGCACATGCTCCTACAAACGATAAAAACAAGTCTGATCCAGACGAAGTTGATAATTTCTGGGACCCACTGGATGAAAAATTAAACAAAATCCCCAAACACCATGTCAAGCTTCTTTTGGGTGACTTCAATGCCCAACTAGGTCGTGAACAGAAGTACAAGAAAGTTATAGGAAATTACCCTGCTCACAAAAGAACCAATCCCAACGGCAAAAGAATGGAGTCCATTTGCGAAAATCACAACCTGCAGGTCATGTCGACCCACTTTCGCCATCTACCCAGAAAGCAAATGACTTGGCGTTCTCCCGTCCAAGCTCTCGGAGAGTTCCAAATTGGTCATGTTTCAATCTCCAGGAGAAACAGCCCTGAGGTTATGAATGTCAAGGTAAAGAAAGGCATCAATGTGGCCTCAGATCATTATATGTCTCTTATCAAATTCAAACCAATTCCCGCAAACACAAGGAAGACAACCAAACAGATCACACGCTTCGACAATCATAAACTTCGGCAAAGGGTCGAGGAGTTCCAGGAGAAGGCTAGACCAAATGACTAAGTTTAACAACGTCAAAGGTCTCCTTGTTGAGGCCGCCAAAGACGTTGCAGAAATCAAGAGAAGCAAAAAGCATGCCTGGTGGAATGGTACCTGCGAATCAGTCCTCCAAGAAAGACTCAATGCGTGGAAACAGTACTACTCTACGAAATCAGAAAATGATTGGGAAACCTACAAAACCCAACGTGCCCAAGCAGCTAGGGTGTTCAGAACTGAGAAACGTAAATACGAAAAATCTCTCATTGAAAAGATAGAACAAAACTTTAGGAAGAATGAAAGCAGAGCGTACTACAGATCCTTCAAACGCAAACTCACTGGCTATAAACCACCATCTCTATGCTTTGAGCGAGAGGACGGCACACTGGCGACGTCAAATGAAGAAAATTGCAGCATTCTGGCAGATTACTTCAAGAATTTACTTAATTGCTCTAAACCGCAAAAGCGCCATTGAGACCAAGGAACCCTTACTCAGGTACCCAGATTCCAGACCACCCGACAGAGATGAAATAAAGCGCCACATTGCCCGTCTCAAAAATAACAAAACGCCGGGGGAAGACTCAGTAGTAGCAGAACTATGGAAATATGCCCCAGAGGAATCACTTGATATCTTGCAAAAGCAAATAGAAGAAATTTGGAACAAGGAGACCCTACCCGAAGATTGGAAAATAGCTTTGATCCATCCATTACACAAAAAAGGCAGCATGAAGAACATCAACAGCTACAGAGGAATATCTTTGCTACCCGTGACTTACAAAATTCTATCACTTGCCATCCTGGAGCGTTTGGAAGCACAAGTCGAACATCAAATAGGTGAATACCAAGGAGGGTTCAGAAAAGGTCGCTCAACAGCTGAACAGATCCAAAATCTCAAAACGATCATCAGATATTGTACACTAAGGTCCAAGCAGTATGTGTACGTCTTTGTGGACTTTAAGAAAGCGTACGACTCCATTGACCGGGAAGTCCTGCTAAACATCTTAAATGAATTTGGAGTTGATTTGAAACTGCTGGCATTAATTAGAGCCACCCTGAGCGATACAAAATCCAAGGTGAAGTTCCGCGGATGTCTCTCGCATTCCTTTGACATCAAAACAGGAGTCCGACAAGGTGATGGGCTATCCCCGATACTCTTCAATTGTATTCTTGAAAAGATCATCAGAACCTGGCGGGTGAGATTACAGGAAACCAACTACAGTCCATTGAGAATAGGAACCAAATCCAAGGGGATCGCAACAGACTGCTTAGCATTTGCCGCTGATATTGCTGTTCTCTCAAACGACATAGAAACTGCTAGAGCTCAAGTTGAAATTTTAAAGGAAATTGCCGAACAAACTGGTTTGCAGATATCGTTTGAGGAAACAGAAGTAATGACTAACATCAAAGAGGCTCCACCAAAACTCCATACAAAATACGGGGACACCACCCGAGTAGACAAATTTAAATACCTGGGTGAGATCATCATGAAAAATGGACTGGACAAAGAAGCACTTCAGGAGCGAGTACGCAAACTGGAAATAGCCTACCAAACATCCCGCACAATCTACAACAAAAAATGCCTTTCCCAAAACACCAAGATTCGTCACTATGAAACAGTTCTGAAGCCAGTAGTTCTATATGCAGCCGAAACCCTGTCTCTAAATGCCAACAAAGGACTCCTTGAAGAACTGGAGAAAAGAGAACGCAAAATTGTGAGAGGAATCTTTGGATCAAAGTACAGAAATGGAATCCATCAAAAGAGATCCAACAAGGAAGTCTACAGCAAAATAGAGAAAATTACCGACACAATCAGAAAAAGACGGGCACGATTTTACGGTCACCTGAAAAGAATGGACGGAAGAAAGTTAACTAAAGAAATCTTTCACTTTTTTATTCAAACCCCAAAACCACTATTCCCTGGTTTAGAAATACCAAAGAAGACCTGCAAATGTTACATATCTCAGCTGAAGACGCCCTTAAAAGAGATCTCTTCCGCAAGAAAATATTGACGAACCGGCTAAACCGAGACGAGCAACCGAAGAGAAGACACGGTACCCCTTGGACAGAGGAGCGTAAGCAGGCCCACTCACAAAGAATGAGGGAAATTTGGGCTCTAAAGAAGGCCAAGTTCAGTGTCAAATGCAACAAGACTTAACGTGGTCCTTGATGGCCCCAGCGAATTATATATATATATATTTATATATTTATATATATATAAAACATATACTTACAAATAGAGAGGAAGATCCTGAGGAGGATATTAGGACCAATCAGTGGAAGGAGGTATTACAGAATCCGCCATAATGATGAACTGTATGAACACCAGGAGGACATCGTTACGTCTATAAGGAAAAGGCGCTTGACCTTTTTCGGACACTTGGACCGTCTGGATTCCGAAAGATTCACCAACAGGATATTCACAGTAACAGGAAGCGGCAAGGCTTCTAAGAACAAATGGATCACGTCAGTTGAGTCGGATATGGAACAACTAGATATCCCACTAGGACAAGCTCATGACCGACTACTGTTCCGTCAAGCCATCTGACACGGAGTTTTTCCAACGTCCCTTACAAGTAAGAAGACTACAGGAACTAAGAGGACAGAGGAGAGAAAGCTCGCTTATAGTCAGCAAATGAAGGATTATTGGAAGAAGAAGAAAGCAACAACTTTACCGAAGAGTAGATACAGCCCCGTGTTCCTCAGCAGGCCTAAACGATAAAGAAGAAGGAAAAACACATACCATTTTAAAAATATTTTGTTTGTCCATTTCTAGCCCGTTTCTCTACGGTGTCGGGTTTGTGGTGAGATGAATCTGTCAAGAAGGATTTTTATAACCGGATGCCTTTCCTGATGTCAACCTCATCAGGGAACTTAATAACATGAAATGAATGACATATAAAATGATAGTAGGAAGGGAGAGGGTAAAACCCGGTAATCGGACATTGCCTTATCCCGTCGAATAGCACCAAGTGGTCTGCTCAAGGCTTTACATCTACATCCGACAGACGAATCACCAACAACAGCGTCATATGCCCTCACTTCATATGAGCACTGCGGAGAGGATTGGAATTTAATCAAGACCTTATGGCACAAAATCTAGTAATTAGAAATTGTATACCACCACCTCCCTTACCCTGCCCGGCTGTGATTCAGACGGTTGAGACGCTGGCCTTGTGACCCCAGCTTGGCAGGTTCGATCCCGGCTCAGTCCGGTGGTACTTGAAGGTGCTCAAATATGTCAGCCTCGTATCAGTAGATTTACTGGCACGTAAAAGATCTCCTGCAGGACTAAATTCCGGCACCTCGGCGCCTCCGAAAACCGTATAAGTAGTTAGTAGAATGAAAAGCCAATAACATTATTATTATTCTTTTATCGATTTTGTCCAGCTGTGGACCACGTACGTATCTCTTCATGATTTAAATTTTCTTTGGCGCCGGTACTCCTTCATCCTCCTGCTTGCTGCTTCTTTCCTTTCAGCCATCCATTGTTGTTTCTTCTTGGTCGCTGTTTCTGGCTCTAGGAAACCCTTAAATGTGTGTAACGTTTTTCTGAAGGTGGTTCTATTGTGGATGTCTTGATGTCTGATGTTCATTTCTTGCAAATTATTATTATTATTGTTAAAAATAACTCGGAATATCTAATTTATGTTAGAAGTGAAAATAAAAATCTGCAGTCTGTTTCTAGTCACTTAACCAGGTTCGAAATAGAATGAAGCCCCATCTAACAGCGAAGATAGGAATTGTGCCAGCTCCGTCCTCGGCTGAACGGTCAGCGTTAAGGCCTTCGATTCAGAGGATTCCGGGTTCGATTCACCGCCGAATCGATTATTTGGGTTTTCGTCGCACTAACTATATTTGCTGGTTCTCAGAGAAGCATAGCTAGAAAGCGCTATCGCTTTCTAGCTATGATCATGAACGCTCATTTGTCAAGTGCAGATCTTGTTTTCTAAAGGGTTGTGAAATGAAGGAATGGTTGAGTGAATATCTACCATCAACATGTGAAATTATCGACATGCATGAATTAGGATGACCATAATTTAAAAATCTTCCCAAAGAGCATAGTGGAGAAACAATTAAACAGTCTTCACGCAATGTATGGATGCTCTTAGATTTGTTGTGTCGCAGTGCATGCTGGGAGGTGAGCAACATATGAAAATTGCGGTGTCGAAATGATGACAGTGTGAAAGAATCATTTGTAAAGTCATCAAGTAATTCCTATCTGATACTAAGTGTAACGCAGTTGAAAAAGGAATTGTAAAGTTTTATGCTTGCAATAAGAAACTAAACACTTTTAGTGAAGAATAGTTAAAGGCATTACCAAAAGCATTTCCAGTGAATGTAGCTGCAAATGCTATAAAGAAGATTTGGGAGAAACGTGTAGTCTACATCACGAAAAAGGAAGTTTATCCGAGAGACCTTCAGTGAGACAGTGTCGTGCGTGTCAACTGATTAAACTGTATCAAGAACCTAAAAATAACGATATGACTTTACTTCTGAACACTTACCATGGCTGCGAAAAAGGCAGATAAGCAGACACAGGAAAACATGAAGGGACGTGTTGTGAGAAAGATGAAGAATCATGCTGGGCATGGGCCCATCAATAAAGCAATTGATCTTCTTCGTTTCGAGCTTCATCTTCCTATCTAGCAATACTGTGGGCCTCATACTAATCTCGATGTTCGCTTAGCGCGTGGTGATCCTGGAAATATGTTGTATGCTGCTTGCAAATACCATGATCTTGCTTACCGTGCAAGTAAACGTAAATAAAAACCTGAAGTGAGACGTGTAGCTGATGAAAATCTGCTTCGTAAAGCTATGCAGCGTGTGACGTCACCTAATACTACAGTTGCTAAGAAGATAGCAGTAATTGTGGTTGCCGGTGCAATGAAAGGAAAACTGTTACTGGGCCGTGGCATTAAACAGCGAAGAGAGCAAAAATAATCTCTCTAAGAAAGGACAGAACAGATTTACTTGAAGAAATATACATACACCAAAATAAATACGATTTGATTACAAGATGAATAGCATCTAAGCATGGTGTATTCTTAGTAACATGAAGTGGCATTGTGCAGATAGTGCGATGAGGTGTATCGTTGTAGGTAGACACGAGTCTAGGTAGCAGTTCAATCCAACGATAAGAAACTTTTCCTGTGAATTCTCGCCACACATTCCTTTTGAGCGTACGATTAAAGCGTTCTACAACACTTGCCTTGAGATTGCTGTACGTAGAGTAGTGATGAATGTCAAGTGACTTAAGGTAAGGTGAAAAATCCTTGTTGTAAAACTATTTAGCTTGAGCGGTTTGAAGAAGCCTCGGACAGCGTTTTGATTGTTCAACAATCTATTTAAATGCGTTTTTTACTTGAACTGCTATCTTAGAACGCACAGGTTGCGCAAAAGCAAACTTAGAGTACACATCGAACACAGTAAGTAGATACTTACAGACATGGACCAAAATATTCATACCCCTAGCCATCCAATACAAAATGCTTTATTGCTGTACCAATATGGAGTACAGGTCAAAATTACAAACCCAAACGTATGCCTTGTACAACAGTGGACATTACAAAGCACAAAATAAACTGGAAGTAAATAACAGTACATAACAAAGCAACAAATGCGTACTCCATGACACTACTTGTCTGGACATAAGTATTCATACCTTATGTGTAAAAATGGCGTTTGAACGAGTAAAGAGGAACCTGTGTTGTTCCGTGCCATTAGTTGTGTAGTAGATGCAGACAGAGATGGACCGATCAGCTGGTCATAGACGGTACTAGTCCAATGGCGAGGAAAACCAAGGAAACGTCTGTTGAAGAGAGACGACTTATTCTAGGCCTTCACCACCAAGGAAAATCGTATTTCGAGATCGGAAACATCATTGGAAGAAGTAAACCAACTGTGCAAAGTATAATACAAAGGTTGAAAGGACAGGATGTTCTTATAAGCAAGGAAAGAAGTGGACGTCCGAGGAAACTGACCGCACGAGAAGAAAGGTTCAAAGTAATCACAATTAAAAAACAACCACACACTACATCTTCGGCAATAGCATCGCAGCTGGCGGAATATTTGCATCATGCAGTATCAAACAAAACAGTAAGGAGGGTCCTTCATCGTGCTGGGTATCGATCTAGGGTCCCAAGAAAGAAACCACACATAACGAAAGTGAATCGACGGAAGAGACTACAATTTTCAAAAGAATTTGTGATGAAAGATAATGCGTTATGGTCGACAGTGATGTTTACAGATGAGAGGAAATTTAGTATTTTCAGAAGTGATGGACGCATTTTAGTGTGGAGACACCCTAACGCAGAGCTCGATGAACAGAACCTCGTTACCACTGTGAAGCACGGCGAGGGTGGGGTTATTGTGTGGGGCTCAATGGCCGCTTCAGGTGTCGGGGAGTTGGTATTAATGGACAGATTTCAATATTTGATCATCCTGAAAGAAAACGTTCGCAAAAGCGCCGAAGAGCTTGGGATTGCTAATGAATTTTACTTCCAACACAACAATGACCCCAAATATACGGCGGAAATTGTTCGCTTGTGGGTACTCGACAACACGCCGCACACATTAAAAACACCTCCCCAATCGCCGAATGCCAACCCCATCGAACATCTATGGAGCGAATTGGAGTCCAGACTAAGAAAACACCACATAACAAGTAAAACATACTTGAAACAGTTACTACAACAAGAATGGCGAAACATTTCATCTGAACTAACACGGAAACTGGAGTTCTCAATGCCCAACAGCTTAAAATAAATAATATACAGGAAAGGCAAACAAACGCGCCACTGATCGAGTTTGTAATACCCGTTTCTTCATTGAGTTCTGAACTCTTCTGGAATACGGTATGAATACATATGTCCAGATATGGTCACTGAATTTGGGATTTTCTGCTGGATTTAGTATGTTAAACTAGTAGTATTTCTTCTAATATCTTCTCTCCATGGAACTGCTTGTTGTACTCTTGTTGTAGTTGTTGGGTAGTTATGTTTCAACTTTAATATCACTTGTAGTGTTAAGCTAGTAGGAAGCTTGACCTATAGTATTGTAAGCGGTAGTGTTAAGCACTGGAAATACTGAATTTGTTTATGAAGGTGCTGGATTTAGAACGTTAAATTAGTAGTACTTCTTGTAATATTTTCTTTCCATGGAATTGCTTGTTGTACTCTTGTTGTTGGGTAATTATGCTAACTTTACATATGACGCGAATACTCTATAACATCGTAAGGAATTATTTCCTTCGTCACCAAAATATCGGTAAACACAAGCAGTGATCATAATGTGATATTGAATGTGGGGTCTGATAACGATGTACACCTATCTGTCGAAATAAATGGATCAAACTGAAGCATTTTAGATTACACATTCCATTTCTCCCTAATGGTGGTTGCATATGCAGCAAGGCGCATCTTACCTCGTCTCGAGTTCGAATAATGCACGCCTCTGGTATCCAGGTTCTGTACTTAAACCACTCATTCGTGTACCTACCAGTGCATACAATGCCAGAATGCGTATCCTTTATAATTATGTTACATTGCCTCTAAATAGACCTCGGTAGAAATGAACACCCTAGTCGCTTGTTGACACGTATTTACGGAATGGAGAAGGCCCGTGGTTGGCTATTCGCACACACGGCACACACAACATTCAGCTCCGAGTACCTGTAGGCCTACGACACGCTGCTCACCGTACAATGCGGGGAAAACGCTCTCGAAATTTCTCGCGAGAAATAGTGTCTGCGCTAGTCTCGAGAAATCCCGAGAAATCTCCGAGACCTAGTCTCAGAGTGCCCATCACTAGTTTATAGGTAACGTCTTTTATGATGAGACTGTTGCCATTAATCTTAACATTTGCATTACCTATCCAGAAACAGTCTTATTCATAGCGAATACCGAAGGTTGTGTCAGTTTGTCCTGTAAAGAGTTTTCCTATATAAGGAGCAAAGAGTGATTCATAGATATTTTGAATAACGGTATTTAACTGATTACGAAACTCTGGTGTGATCATAACCTCAGACAAAGAAAGTAGATCTTGTGTTGATGTAGTAGGTGTTTCAGCAATAACATCTGTAGTTACAAACTTAACTCGCTTAGATCCTCTTCTTCATCCCTATCCTGCTTTTCTTCTTCTTCTTCTTCTTCTTCTTCTTCTTCAAGATTTTCTTGTTCTTGCTTCTCTTTATCATGAGATGTTTGCATAGAAACAGAACTTGTAGTAGACTTGAACAATGATGTAGAATTGAACATTTCTTTCAATGGTGTACCTAGTTGCGTTTTCAAAAATGAATCAGTGTCTGCTTGAATACGTTTAAGCTCTTTAAATTGTGTCAAATATTGTTTCGAGCCCGGATTATATGTTGTGTAATCTGTTTGCAGGATGTTGTCATGATGACGGTTTTTGATCATGTGGAATCTATTACTCAGTGTTGATGCATGTAAAATGACCAAACCCATGCGACCATGATGAACATCACTTTCTTTATCAATAAGTAAAAGCCGTAACGATGTGATGACATGTAGCACACATACGTTTAAAGTCACTGAGTGTCATATCAGTGTTAACATGATCATCATGCACATGCCGCATGTTGCGCTCATCTTGCCGGAAAAGCACAGTAATATTTGCGTTGTCGCGTATCAACTGCTTAGGCACACCAGAATAGGTTTGACATAAATAGAAGCAATCTATATATTTATATCATCCCATGTTAAAGTATGCACGAATTACGGTTTGCTGTTCTGCAGCGACATCGTCAAGGATAATAAGAGAATTGGGAAGCATATCATCCGGTGATGGTACTTGCTCATGTGCATTAAATTGAAAATATTTCAAACCAGCTTTAACCAGATCGTGCATTACTATTTGTAGAATAGTATATAGTTGTTGATAGAGTGACTTTGCGAAAACGTAAATATTCTCGAAGAGTATGCCATTTAAAGAAGTAATGAGTGTGAGTATTAGATTTGTCTTCCGCATCCCGATTGGCCAGTTATAATACATCGAACAGTAAAAGGAAACAATGTTCCATGACGTCTTTGTGTAGTTTTACCAGAACTAGGTAAGAGTGTGACACTATGTCACCAATCTTCATGGTAAGTGAATAATGAAGTAGCCCAAAATATATATATCAAATGAAACAAGAAGTAACTCTCAGTTCATAAATCGCTCTTGACGAGTAAATTCGTGTACAGAATGGTAAAACAAGATATCCAAAAGTTATGAAGAAGAGATCTAAAATTGTTGGATGTAAAAGAGTTGTAATGGCTGCACGAAAACCTACTCGAGGGGAATATAATCAGCGAGTAGTCATTGCTAAGGCTTAAGGGCACAAAGCAAGAGCGAGAATTCCTCCAAAGAATAGAGCAATGTTTTATAAACGTGCACGAATTATTCCTGTACCAAAACGAGGATGATTTCTTCCCGCGCTCTTTGCTGGACTAGGAGCTTTAGGGTCTTTGCTGGGTGCTGCGAGTTTTGTAGCAAGAACTGTTAACGCTGTAGAAGAAGCGAAGTAAAAGTTGAAGGAGTGTGAACGCCATAACAAGACAATGGAGGCAATTGCAATACGAGGGAAAGGCGTACACATGAAGCTAGCGCCATACAAAGAAGGGCTTGGCATCTAGATATAAACAAAAAACACTGTCTACTGAGCGCACTGCCACATCGAGCTCTAACCCACGAAGAAGTTTTTACGTTTGTTAAACAACTAGGAATTCATTATTTTCGCTGTGTGTATATGCGCGATCAACTACGAGCATGCCCAGGTGAACGTGAGAGTGCTGTAACTGACTTAAACAGTCACGGACCTGGAACTCATTACGTTGCCTACGTAAAACGTAAATCTAAAGTATGGCATTTCGATAGCTATGGAGACTTACCTCCTCCATTTGAGCTCATACGTTATTTCGGAAGCAGTGCCGACGTTGTTTACAATATAAACCGTGTACAAAAATTTAATAAACGCATGTGCGGGCGATTAGATTTTATGCTCTTATATCAAACCCACACAGTAGACAAAGAGTATCAATGTGCACGTAATGGTGAACGTTGTAAGAACGTTCACTCTACGCGGAGAAGGACTTGAAACAACCATCTACTTTCATCCACCGATCGAACTCGTTCATCAGCCACATAGTCTTGGACTTGTGTCGTTCGAAAGCTACAATAACATATATAATGTGCGTGATGGCGTAAACAAGTTATATTACGATGAGTATAACGTGCCACCTATAACTTCAAAAATTTTCCACACAGCTGAGACTGCTCTAAAGCTACAAGCATTCCGTCTTGTATCTAGAATCCTTGAAGTTCCTCTTACATGAGCTTCCAATTCCCTGGCAGTTTTAGGTGACTGGTGGTAAACTCTATGCTGTTTATCAAGGAAAGATTTAAAATGATTTACATGTGAGGGGAAATCTTGACTCACAACATCACCTACGGAAAGTTCTAGCCTGTGATTGGCACAATGCCAGGACAAAACATTTATTAATTACACACTTGTTCTTTCCCACCATTACTGCAGCTCCATCAGTAGAGACTCCAACATGAATCCGTTTCAGAATTTTATCATCAAACTTCAGTGCTTCCAAATAAGTCATCAATGCACTAAATATACCTTCAGCAGTGGTATCTCGCAATTCGATAATTCGCAAAAGATATGTTGGTTGGCTGATCTATATCTGGAAGTGTTGTCCTCAGGTACACTATCAGTGATGTTAGCTGAGTGTGGTACTTAAATTTATGAGTAGAGCAATTTTACTATTCCCATAAACTATCATGTTTGCTATCTTATTTCTCATTTCTGCTGCGATATTAGAAACAATATGCGTTAGTTCAATAAAGAATGCGTCCCATATTAACGCCATTCAACTCCTGCACGTCAATTTCGGTTTCGAAATCGTGGAAGGCTTGATTTTCCTTAATTACTTTATATGCTGTTCGAAATACATTGGCAGTTATTTCCATGGGCGCCCGCAAGGGGGGGCAAGGGGGGCGCTTGCCCCCCCTTGGAATTCTAAAAATGTTCGTATTCAATTGGTTTAATATCATCCAAGATTATTTCATAAACTGAACTTACTGACAGTCGTCTAGCATCTGTTATAACCGAACATTTCTGTAAACAATTTAATGTTGCTGACGTTATGTCGGTTTATATATTCAAGAACATTGTTAATGTGCCCCCTCATGGAAAGGATCCTGCGGGCGCCCATGGTTATTTCTTTTCTTTTTCCGAAAGCGTTAAGTGTATGCAGTTTCCAAAGTTTTCACTTTTTCTTATTTAACTGCAGCCTGATGAGCTGAACTCTCTTTATATTTAAATATTTTCTTGCGGAGAGGAAGCATTTGCTGATATTTATTTTCAGTTCAACCAGTTGCACAAATAGAAACTGAAACCCATTGCTGTAAAAGCTTCATCCCTCTTGATGTGCCTTCAGTTCGCAAGTCGCCAACTTCTTTGCAAATTTTTCAGCCAAGTTTCTTATTCGTACTTACTGCAAAATTACCCATTTTTCTCGAAATCCCAGCATTTGGGAATGTCTTCTGTCCCACTGTTACACGCGGCTGAAAGCTCTTTGATGTGATCTTTTGCATTACCACACGACACTCTTGGCGTTCCCCCTCGTCGTTTACGTTCGAACCACTAACTTTCAGCTTTTTCGATGCCTGGGTGGATGTAAAATAGTTCTTTATTTTATTCGTCCTTCAAAACTAACCACACACACAAAATAACAAACTAACTCACCACCAATCACTAGCTTACGTGCTTATATGAACGAAACGTCCTTTTTTGAACGATTGTTAGAGTATGTACCCTCAATCGTTTCTGTTCAAGGTGTTCGGATTACTAACACAGTCTAATACTTGCTTTACCTTCTTTAATGTTACACACGCTGTACGAAATTCAAAATCTAATCGCGAAAGACGATTGTGTGGTTTCAAAGCAAACCACACAACAAATCACATACCGGTACTCAAGAAAAATTGAAAGACACCGGTATCACATCAGACAAACGCCAGCGATCGTAAGTGCCTACATTGACTACAGCCAATATACGACAGTAAAATAGGTACTTATTTTTGCCTAAACGAGTAAAAGTTTTTCCAATACTGTAGCGATTACAAAGCTTTCGTCGGGCAGATAATAATATGGTCTAAAGTTTCGATTCTGCTGCTTAGTGTCGAGTTGCCGACCAAGAGAATCTGATTCGATAGGTCGATTTATATCGAAGATTACTCGAAATTTCATCCAGCTATTGTGAACAGCGCGTTGACGCCAACTGATAGATGAACTTTCAAGTCGAAAGTTATATTTGCCGGACTGGATAGAAATGTACCAATATTTTTCTTAAACAGTCTTGAAGTGGTACGCATACCCCTCCGTCCCCACTGAAAAAAGCCCTGCTTCTATCTCTTCCGGGGCCAGTTTTCTCTAATCAATATTTTAGTACCTTTGTGATTCTTCGCACATTTAGACTCGATACCGTACACAATTTTACAGGTCTCCTGACTGTTTTTTCCTGTTGTAATGGCATTGTCAATATTGTTTTCGTTACTATCTAACTTAAAGTTTTCCCTGATCAACGTCACATCTCATTAAAATTTTCTGCACTGGAAACTTCCAAGCTATATATTACTATATTTCTCTTCCTATCCTCCCTATCTCGTGATAGCTGCTCCATTTCAAGTCTCATGACCCTTGCTTTTACGTCTAGCACTCGATTCTTAATTTCCTCCAAGTAGGACTTATTTTGATTCAAGTTCACTTTTATGTCGCTTAACTCGGCTTGTATGTAACTCTTGAAGTTCTTAAGACCCCTGCTCTGGTCTAATAACATTTCCCTGGGCTTGTCCACTTGACACGCCTCTTTCATTACCTCCTTTATCTTTTCAATGTCCTTTAAAGATAGTCCAGGCCAGGGTTCATATCACCATCACTAATCACTAGCAGAGCCATAATCACCACTGCCATCACCACCACTTGCGCTATATTAAGGGGACTGCCGTCATCTTGGATGCATTTGATTTTTTTCCTGCAATCCCACCTCCCTACAGCGCACCTATATTGTTCAATAGATATTCCCATTCTTGTATATATGTATCAATCAATCAATCAATCAATCAATCAATCAATCAATCAATCAATCAATCAATCAATCAATGATTTGCATTTAGGGCAGTTGCCCAGGTGGCAGATTCCTTAAAAATTGTTTACCTCATATTGGCATTTATATTTATATTTGTTTACCTAGCTTTTTCTTAAATATTTCCAACAAACTTGGAAATTGATCGAATTATCCATGATAATGTATTCCAATCCCTTGCTCCTCGTCCGATAAATGAATATTTGCCCCAATCTGTCCTCTTGAATCTTCATAAATTATGACCTTTCCTACTTTTAAAAGCTCCACTCAAGCTGCTGCTGCTGCTGCTTCTACTTAAGTCATTCCACGCCAACTCATCACTGACAGCTCAAAACATACCACATATGTCACTAAGGCCGGTATTCATAGTCGGCGACTTATTTCTCTAATAAGAACGACTTAACAAAGCTGTACTTAGTCGTGAAGTCGACTTAAACGCTTCTCGTATTCATAGTCGTAGGTCAAGTTCTACTTTGTTAAGCTAGACTCGATAAAGCGTTACTTATATGCAGACGCTCTGCACAATTAAGTCTAATTTTATAGTATGAGAAATAGCAAAGCCATCATCACAGCAGTTGAATACGCGAGTCATCCTTCAGATACGGCTAACTACGAGGGCAATTTTTTTTTCAAGGTCCGATCGGTCGCGACAGTCAAACGCCCGCGATTATATGATGAACCGCTGCGCAGATGTGTTGCGCAACGTCTCTGAAATGACCGTTATGCGCCTCACCTCAGTCTCGTCAGTAGTGAACGTGCAGCGCGCTCGTAAACATGGCTACAACGATCGCTTCGCCCGCCAAGTGTGAAGTGCGCGGTGTAATTCGATTTCTTCAGGCTGAGGGGTGCAATACAGCCGAAATTCATCGCCGAATAAGTCGTGTGTATGGTGAAACGTGCATGAGCGACAGCAAAGTGCGACAATGGTGCAGGAACTTTACAGCAGGGCGTACAGACGTCCATGATGCAGGCGGCCAGGGAAGGAAGCGTGTGTCAACCGATGATCTTGTTCAGCGTGTGGATCAGGCAATTCGAGAAAATCGTCGGTTCACAATTTCTGTGTTGAGTGCTTCGTTTCCTGAAATTTCCAGGTCAGCTCTCTACACAATTGTGAGTGAGACACTTCAGTACCGCAAACTTTGTGCGGATCGTCGCCATAAGACCTATCTGTGTCGGTGCGACGTAAAGCCCCTAGCAAACAAAAATACTTTGTGCGAGATGGGTTCCGAAGATGCTGTCTGACCGTCACAAAACACAGCGAATGGGCGCCGCTTTAGCGTTTCTCCAGCGCTACCATGATGAAGGACCGGATATTTTGAACAAAATTGTCACAGGGGACGAGACATGGGTTCATTTTGAAACAGAAGAAACAAAAGAGCAATCCAAACAGTGGATGCATTCGCACTCCCCGAGTAAGCCAAAGAAATTCAAGCGAACATTCTCCAACAGAAAGTGTATGGCTACTGTGTTCTGGGACCGGAAAGGAGTTCTGTTGGTGGAATTCATGGAACGTGGTTCCACCATCGCTGCAGCCGCATACTGTGCGACTGTTCAACGTCTACGACGGGCAATTCAGAATAAGCGGAGAGGGATGTTGTCATCAGGCATTGTCCTCCTCCATGACAATGCTCGGCCGCACACTGCAGCTGCCACCACGAACCTCCTGCAGCGTTTCCACTGCGACGTTTTCGATCACCCAGCATACAGTCCGGACCTGGTTCCATCAGATTTTCACCTCTTTGCTCACATGAAATGCTGGCTAGGAGGACAGCGTTTTGACACCAACGGGGCGCTGCAGACCGGCGTACAAAGATGGTTACAGGCGCAGGCGGCGACGTTCTATCAAGAGGGCATTGACAAGTTGGTACCACGCTACGACAAATGTCTCAATCTGCGAGGGGACTATGTTGCAAAATAGCTGTGATGTATCAGTAAGTGTTACTAATAGAAAAGTGTCAAATTTGTACTGCTGTTTCATTTCGTGACCAATCGGACCTTGAAAAAAATAGCCCTCGTAGATCTGCGCTGCACTCCTTATTCCGAGTGTATTTGTTTATTTATTTGTCCTTTTACCTCTCCCTGTTATTGCCTACTCTGCGGTTTAAATTGTAGGTACTTTTTCTTAAATGGATACAAAAAGTCGACGCAAGCATTTCACTTCCGTTGAAAAGGAGGTTTTCAGGGATATATTACTGAAACATTCTCAAATTATAGAGAATAAAAAGACGGACGCAGTATCTTCTAAGCAAAGGGAAGATGCTTGGTTAAGTATTGCTGAAGAATTCAGTTCAATACATACTGTAGAAAATGTAAGTAATATTCTTATAATGGTAAAAAATACTATTACAAAAGCGAAGATTATATAAGTATTATACCTAGCACTAATTTGGTTATAATTTATTTTAGCGAGACGCCAAACAATTGCGGAAGCTATGGGCAAATATGAAATGCTATCACAGGGATTTGCTGACCAAGGCACGTCAGTCTATGAGGGCCACAGGGGGTGGTCCACCCGTAAATGTCGAGAGCATTGATCCTACTGTTGCCCAACTAACACCACATTTAATGATACAAGTTCCGGGAGCAGTGGATTCCGACATGGCCATTAGTGAATTACAAGGTAAGAGGTACCTATAGCATTCCGTATTTTATCTCTATTTGTAATTCTGAAAAACAGAACGAAATAGCATTAAAAAAGAGAGTCCTTGACAGAATATAGCAACTGATAAATGCAGCAATCAGATACAACACTGAAAATAAAATGTTTTATTATTAAAGCAACTTGTCGAATTTACATTAAAGTAACATATGTACGCTATTGTTAAGGCCAAATAATTTAATGTATGACAATTTTTACGCAATGTATTTAGTTTATATTTGATTTAAATTACAGTGCTTTACTCAGAAGAAGTAGAGGGTGCACCTAGCACAACAGTTAATTATGCGGGCTTACCTACCGTAACTGCTGGGCCATCTGGAATCACTGCCGAAGTACCGACACAAACTCCAACAACCACAAACACAGCAGCAGTGGCGACAAGAACAACATCAACAGCAAGTAACACAGCCCCAGCCACAACGAGGAAACGTACATGTGAAAACTTCAAGGAACAAAATGATCAGCTGTTCGCTTTAAAATTGAAGAAGCCGGGCTGAGTGGCTCAGACGGTTAAAGCGCTGGCCTTCTAACCCCAACTTGGCAGGTTCGATCCTGGCTCAGTCCGGTGGTATTTGAAGGTGCTCAAATACGACAGCCCCGTGTCGGTAGATTTACTGGCACGTATAAGAACTCCTGCGGGACTAAATTCCGGCACCTCGGCGTCTCCGAAGACAAGAAAGCGAAATTAGAAGTAGAAGTTGCTGAAATCACGTTGCGTGTAGCTAAAAAGAAAGAATAACTGATGGATATTGAAGTAGAAAAATATAAAACACCATAATGTTAAAATGTGTCCACAAAGTTTCCGTTACTACACCACATTATGCTGCAATTGGTTATTTCTTTCCTTTTTATCCTGTATCTGCCTATTGATGTACGGTATTTTCAAACGTTCTTTATCTTGTTTACGTTTTTCTCTGTACTTATATAGTCTGTTTCTCTTTTTAATTGACTGTTCCATATCCATCTTCAATGTAGGTTAGTATCTCCAAATTCATCTAGGTTAAGTTAAAACAAGCAATAATCCGAGCTAGTAAGTGTATGTCTATAGGCTCCGTGCGTATAGCACTGTGCTGCTGCGGGTGGATACTACCAGAACCACTTAGTGGTATCTTCATCAACAGTTTACCATAAGAAGCTGGAATGTGTGTGACTTTTACATGCATTTATTCAATTATTTTACAGAGTTGTCTTAAGATGATTATTTTTAATTGTCGCAACGTTCCGACAGAATTATGTGCTTGTGTTGGCTGCATTAATAGATACTGTAATACAGAGCTTTCCTTCACGACCTCACGAAATGGATTTGAAAAGACGGTGGACCGTAGCAGTAAATCGCAAGAAGTGTTTCAGGATTTGTACATTTATTTAAAACATAACACTTTACAAAATGTAAAGGTTAATAATTACAAACAAATTATTATAGCAATGTTAAATTTCAAAGTAAGCTATAATAGGCCATCTTTTTAAAACACACACATCACAACAGATACATTGTATTCTATTAACATAGTCTTAATGGTAATAATAATAAGAAGAAGAAGAAAATGAAGAAGAAGAAGAAGACTGAAGAAGTTGAATGTCAACACCAACTTCTGCAAGACGATGCAGAAGACGGTGGTCATTGCCACGACTGGAATTGTACGGAAATTTTTGAGTTCAAATTCTACGTAAAAATGTAGTGTAAATTAAGTTATACTGTGCTTTGATTTCCTAAAATCTGTACAATTGCTTGAATATCATTACCACAAAAGTGTGCAAAATAAATAATAATATACCGTATTGTACTACAGACCACAATGTGACATTTTATAGCGTTTTGTCACAACCTCACGAAATGGATTTAAAAAGGCAGTAGACAAATGTAATTACAGAAACAGGCCTCCATTACACAACATCAATAGTTCACAGATATTCCGCATTTTACATACGTACAATTCTGTCCTCGCCCCGAGGTGGTGCAACTCTTTCAAGCAACCTCTGCACAGGGACGTATATAAGGGGGGGGGACGATGTACACAAGTTCTTTCATTCAAAACGAACTTATTAACTTAATGCAATCAAAAATTGTAGAAAATGTCAGAAAGTCTGTTTTTATTCGATTTTAGGAGATGAAACCACTAACATCAGCCAAATCAAACAGTTTTCTCTCGGTGTACGTTATGTAGAGGAACAAACTTTCAAAATCACAGAAGATTTTTTGACATTCGTCCCCGTTTATGACGTCACTGCAGCAGGTTTGGCCAACACAGTATTGGAGACCTTGTCAACATTAGGGTTTGACCTAAACAAAATGAGACCAGGGGTACGATGGTGCTGCCACGATGAGCGGGCAATTCGGAGGAGTACAAGCTTCCATCAGAGAAAAGCTACCGTCGGCCCTGTATACACATTGTTCTTTACACACTCTAAATTTATGTTTGTCAGATGCGAAAAAAGTACCTTCTATAAGAAACTGTATGGGTGTCATAAAAGAAGTCTGTGGATTCTTTCATATATCAGCCAAAATAAACGAAATATTGAAATCAATGATTTCTGAATGTTGTCCAGAACAAAAGAAAGAAACTTATTTCAATGTGCGAAACCCGATGAGTAGAAAGGCACCACTCTGTAATTTTATTTAAAGAATTTTCGGAGCCTTTCTCTCCTTTGCAATATAGAAGAGGAATTAAGTGATTCAGCATCTAAGGCTCACACTCTAAGTGGTGCTATTAGTCAATTTGCATTTCTTATTAATCTTTTTGTTTTGAGCTGGATGCTATCAACCATGCATAACTTATCCGAGCAGTTTCAAAACAACAATATAGATCTTCCACAGGCCTTGACTAACGTCATGAGTGTCTTCCACCTTCTATCGAAGGAGAGAGCAAATGCTGATGACTCATTTAAAGCCTTGTATAATCAAGCAAAGTCATTCGCTGCCAAACTTGACATTAACGAAGAGATTCCAAGAATTTGCTGCAATCAAACAGCACGTAGCAACGTCTCTTACACCATAGAAGAAGAATACTATTGAGTAGCTGTTTATGTGCCATACCTGGACGATTTTTGTAACTCACTAAAAGAATGCTTTGAATCTCAAAAGGAAATAGTTGCATCCTTACAAAACATCCTTCCACAATTGTGTATCGTAACAGATTTCGGTTCACCGGAGGCTGCTTTTAGTTTCTACAAAGATCTGACACAAAGAGATTGTGCAAAGTGAGTTTATGTTGTGGAAAGAAAAGTGGAGTAAGGAAAATCTTTCAAATCTTCCAAAAATGGCTGTAAGTTCTCTAGAAAAATGTGACACGACTTTCTTCCCCAACATTTATACCTTTCTCAAATTACTCGCAGTTCTTCCTGTTTCTATCGCAACCGTAGAAAGAACTTTCTCTAGCCTAAGGAGACTGAAGACTTACTTAAGGAACAGCACATCTGAAAGTAGGCTTAACGAGCTTGCTTTACTCTATCCACAGACACATTATAGTTAGTGACGAAGTTCTTGATAAGTTTGCAAGTGTACCAAGAAACCTGGACTTAGTTTTGTAACCATTGGTGTACTGTATGTATGTATGTATGTATGAATGAATCATCCCAAATCAATGTTTCCTTTTTCCTTTCTGAAGTGTTTGAAATCGTCTGATCTCTTAAAATTACTTAACCTAACCTTACATCAATCTTGACCCCCCCAAAATATATTCTATATTCGCCACTGCTCTGCATGTACCCTCACGTCAATCTTAAATTTTTGTCTGTATCGGGAATAAAGCCCAGGCCCCGACGAAGGGAAACTAGTGGTGCTAACCGTTATATTACAGAGGTGGTCGTGATCATAGTATAAATACGGACACAATCATTTATTAGCAACTTTAAGATATTCTGATATTTTCTTCTCCCGCAACATTTTTTATAGTGTACATTCGGTTTCAAAATGTGGAATTTCAATTGGTCCAACATTAAACCTGTGCCTTTTTTATCAGAAAAGGTCCTCTAAGCTCTTCTTGTTTTATTTATCTTTCCCCGCTTTTGAAGTGCGAGGTCGAAAGCATTCACAGGGTTGATCAGTACGCGAGGTGACATGTTCTGAGTAAACTGTATAAATAACAGCAGAAATATTCTTTTCCCAAAGCCTCCCTGGCAACATTAACCTACGCTAACATCATAACGTACTAGAATTAGAACAAATAATTTTTCTGAAAACAGCATTGTTGAATGTGTACATGAACATTAATCTCGTTATTACCACAAATCTATATATATAAAATTACTTGTCCTGACTGACTGATTCATCATCGCCGAGCCAAAACTACTGGACATAAAGAACTGAAATTTTGGGGATATATTCATATTAAGATGTAGGTGCTCGCTAAGAGAGGATTTTTGGATATTCCATCGCTAAGGGGGTGAAAAGGGGGTGAAATTTTAAAATGAGTATCTATATCTCAAAACTTTTAAAGTTTATATATGTAAAAATTGGTATTTAGAATCTTCTTTAAAAATAAGGAAACACGTATTTTTTTGTTTTCAGAAAATCCCAATAGGAGGGGCGAAAAAGGGTGAAAAAGGGGTTGAATGCCTTTAATCAGGATACCGGTACTTATATCTCAGAAACTGTAGATATTACAGGCATGAAAATTGGTACTTTTGATCTCTTTTAAAAATAAAGAAACACGTATTTTTTATTTTTGGGAAATCCAATTAATGGGAGGGTGAATAGGGGGTGAATTTATAAAATGAGTGCATCTATATCTCAAAACTTTTAAAGTTTAGATGTAAAAATTGGTACTTAGATTCTTCATTAAAAACAAAGAAACACGAATATTTTTGTTTACGAAAAATCCCAATAGGAGGGGTGAAAAGGGGTGAAAAAGCGGCTGAATGCCTTTAATGAGGCTACTTATATTTCAGAACCTGAAGATATTACAGACCTGAAAATTGGTGTTTGGGATCTACTTTAAAAATAAAAAAACAGGTATTTTTTCGTTTTTGGAAAATCCAGATAATGGGGGTGAAAGAGGGGGTGAATTGTTGAAATGAGTGTGCCTACATCTTAAAACTTTAAAAGTTTACAGATGTAAAAAAATTGGTATTTAGAATCTCCTTTAAAAATACAAGAACATGTATTTTTTGCTTTCTTTAAATCCCAATAGGAGGGGTGTAAAAGGGTGAATAATGGGTTGAATGCCTTTAATGAGGATACATACATCTCAGAAAATGAAGATATTACAGAACTGAAAATTTGTATATGGGAGCTCCTTTAAAAATAAAGAAACACGTATTTTTTTGTTTTTGGAAAATCCAATTAATGGCGGTTCAACAGGAGTGAAAAACTGGGGTGAATTTTTTGAAAGACTATATCTACAGAATATCTGAGAAACGTAAAATGTTGTAGACGTAAAAACTGGGTAATTGGAATCTCCTGTAAATGTAAAGAAAGACAGGTGATTTGTTTTTGGAAACTCCACTTAAGGGGAACTAAAAAGGGGCGAAATTAAAAAAAAAAGAATTTCTACAGTATATCTCGAAAACTTAATATGTTACAGAAGTGAAAAGTTGTATTTTTTAAATCTCTATTAAAAATAAAGAAACGTGTATGTTTAGCTTTCGGAAATACCACTTGGGTGGAAGGGGGGGTAAAAGTGACTGAAAATGGTGTTGAATTCTTTTAATTAGGCTACTGATATCTTAAAAATGAAGATATTACAGACGTGAAATTAGACATTTAGAATCTGCTTTAAAAGTAAAGAAACACGTATTCTCGGAAAATCCAATGAAGGGGCGGGGAGGGGGGTGAAAGTATTGAAAAATTAACTGATTTAATTGTATGAGAATACATACATCTAATAAAAACTAAAGTTGTTACGGACGTGAAAATTGGTATTTGAATCTCCTTAAACAAAGAAAAACCCGTTTGGGGGGAACCATCTTGAGGGGCGGGAGTGAAAAGGAGTTGAATACCTTTCATGAAGACACATAAATCAAAAACTGAAGAAGTCAGAGTCGTGATAATTGCTATTTAGAAGATCCTTAACTATTAAAGAAACAAGTATTTTTTGCCGGAAAATTCACTTAGGGGGGAGGGGGGAGTGTGAAAGGAAGTGAAAAAAGTGATTTTTTTATGGGGATACTTATATCTCAAAACTGAAGGTAATAGACGTGAACATTGGTGTTTGAAATCTCCTTTAAACATAAAGAAACACGCCTTCTATTAATATGTTTTTTTTTGGGGGGGGGTAAATAAACTTAACGGCGGTGGGGTGTAAAAGGAGGTGAGACCAATTGATTTTACTGTTCATAACGTACTTATAAGGAGCCTCCGTTGCTCAGGCCGCAGCGCGCCGGCCTCTCACAGCTGGGTTACGCGGTTCAAATCCCGGTCACTCCATGTGACATTCGTGCTGGACAAAACGGAGGCGGGACAGGTATTTCTCCGTATACTCCGATTTTCCCTGCCATCATTCATTCCAGCAACACTGTCCAAATTTCATTTCATTTGTCATTCATCAATCAATGCCCCAGAGGTATGCTTCGGCAGCCGGCACAATTCTTATTGTCGCCGCTAGATGGGGCTTTATTCATTCCATTCCTGACCCTGTCGAGTGACTGGAAACAGGCTATATAGTTTCGATGTACTTATTCTGATCATAAACCGATCATTTTTAAACTTTCCTGGGTTCGTTTTCAACAGCCATCTTTTCATTCTTTGATTACAGTAGATTCTCCTGGCATATAAATAAAAATTTAAACACATTTGAAATAAACGATAGGAATGAGATAGACCGTCAAATTGTTCACCTCTATAATAAGGTCAATAATGCACGGAAGTATGTCATTGGTATCGCCAGAAATCCCGCACACTTGCCTACGCGCGACGATGGTGCTGGTCACATTGTAACAATGGCACTGGCAGCAGATGTAATTTACCGCCAAGTAGCGGTCTTGCATCTTGCTGTGGGGTCCAGAACATCTTTTAATAATAATAATAATAATAATAATAATAATAATAATATTCTGGACCGTTGTCAAATGTGCGGACCATCATGGAAACGGGTCCTGGACGGGTAATGACTAAGAATGCAGTCCGGCCGCGGGCTCAGTACCGCCAAGGCACCCAAGACGACACCACGCCGGATCTCTTGCAGGATTTGATCCATATTAAAAACGCTTATAGGAAAAGATGGCAAAGATTTAGGAACCCAACTGACCGGGTGGAATATCTGGACCTAGCCCGGGAAGTACAAAATCGATTGCTGGAAAGAAAGATTGAATAATCGGAGGAAACATACCGTAATCTATTAGAAAACGAGTCAGATCGCGAATTTCGGCGGATTATACACTGCCTGACAGAGCAAATGCAACACCAAGAAGGAGTGGTTCGAAAGGGATGAAAGACGGGGAAAAAACAGAGACGGCACGGACGAATAATTGGTGTTTATTTCAAACCGATATGCAGGTTACACAATGCGCACGGCATCGACTCAGTAGGATGTAGGACCACCGCGAGCGGCGATGCACGCAGAAACACGTCGAGGTACATAGTCAATAAGAGTGCGGATGGTGTCCTGAGGGATGGTTCTCCATTCTCTGTCAACCATTTGCCACAGTTGGTCGTCCGTACGAGGCTGGGGCAGAGTTTGCAAACGGCGTCCAATGAGATCCCACACGTGTTCGATTGGTGAGAGATCCGGAGAGTACGCTGGCCACGGAAGCATCTGTACACCTCGTAGAGCCTGTTGGGAGATGCGAGCAGTGTGTGGGCGGGCATTATCCTGCTGAAACAGAGCATTGGGCAGCCCCTGAAGGTACGGGAGTGCCACCGGCCGCAGCACATGCTGCACGTAGCGGTGGGCATTTAACGTGCCTTGAATACGCACTAGAGGTGACGTGGAATCATACGCAATAGCGCCCCAAACCATGATGCCGCGTTGTCTAGCGGTAGGGCGCTCCACAGTTACTGCCGGATTTGACCTTTCTCCACGCCGACGCCACACTCGTCTGCGGTGACTATCACTGACAGAACAGAAGCGTGACTCATCGGAGAACACGACGTTCCGCCATTCCCTCATCCAAGTCGCTCTAGCCCGGCACCATGCCAGGCGTGCAAGTCTATGCTGTGGAGTCCATGGTAGTCTTCTGAGCGGACGCCGGGAGTGCAGGCCTCCTTCAACCAATCGACGGGAAATTGTTCTAGTCGATATTGGAACAGCCAGGGTGTCTTGCACATGCTGAAGAATGGCGGTTGACGTGGCGTGCGGGGCTGCCACCGCTTGGCGGCGGATGCGCCGATCCTCGCGTGCTGACGTCACTCGGGCTGCGCCTGGACCCCTTGCACGTGCCACATGTCCCTGCGCCAACCATCTTCGCCACAGGCGCTGCACCGTGGACACATCCCTATGGGTATCGGCTGCGATTTGACGAAGCGACCAACCTGCCCTTCTCATCCCGATCACCATACCTCTCGTAAAGTCGTCTGTCTGCTGGAAATGCCTCCGTTGACGGCGGCCTGGCATTCTTAGCTATACACGTGTCCTGTGGCACACGACAACACGTTCTACAATGACTGTCGGCTGAGAAATCACGGTACGAAGTGGGCCATTCGCCAACGCCGTGTCCCATTTATCGTTAGCTACGTGCGCAGCACAGCGGCGCATTTCACATCATGAGCATACCTCAGTGACGTCAGTCTACCCTGCAGTTGGCATAAAGTTCTGACCACTCCTTCTTGGTGTTGCATTTGCTCTGTCAGTCGGTGTATATGTAAAACAATAAGCATTCAATTGTAAATTTCAGTATAATACCGTAGCGAAGCACGGGTATCTTGCTAGTAATACATAAATTACTATGTTGCCTCCATCATGAAATGGTAGTGTATCTAGTGAACCAAACGTTTTTCTCTTATATTTGCAGTTATTCGCTCTGTTGCTATTTCCTGCGAATTTTGAATTTGAATTTTGAACAGTTTTTCTTTAAAATGTAATACATGACCACTTTCTGGAAGTTCGGAATACTTTGGCCGCTTGTTGCATAAAACACACTGAAATCGAACTGTTATTATTTAGTCGGCCGTGGCAGCACGCTGTCAGACGACAGAGATATGTACGCGGTGATCGCATTAACTTACAGTGTTCGCCACTCGCAGCGCAGCGGTGCCTTTTTCTCATCAGCACACGGAGGCTATAGAAGTCGTCCTTCACTCCATTGGCTAACTGATTTTTAAGAAAACTTACAGCATTTCAAATGATGAATACTGTATACATCTGTATTCTAAGAACATAGGGATTACATAAGAAGCAAATAATCAGATATCCCTCACTCAAACATGAATCAATCAATCAATCAGCACTGATCTGCATTTACGGCAGTCGTCGAGATGGCAGATTTCCTATCAGTTGTTTACCAAGCCTTTCCTTAAATAGTTGCAATGAATTTGGAAATGTACTGAACATCTCCCTTGGTAAATTATTCCGATACCTAACTCCTCTTCCTATAGGGTCTATAAACGAATATTTTCCTAAAT
Organism: Anabrus simplex; assembly: GCF_040414725.1. NCBI lineage: Eukaryota > Metazoa > Arthropoda > Insecta > Orthoptera > Tettigoniidae > Anabrus > Anabrus simplex. The sequence goes on from NC_090266.1 coordinate 214,326,199, forward strand.
TTGTCTTCTTGAATTCCAACTTTATCTCTATATTGTGATCTTATTGTAGGTAAATTCCATTACTTTGTTATTATTAGCAACCTCCTCTATATATATGGTAATGTGCACAGTTTCCTTGTAACCAACAGTCTTTACATACAGCTAACTGAATACTTCTGTAAGTCCTCGCATGCACACTCCTTCATTAATGATTCCTGGAATGTCTTTCTTGGAACCTGTTTCTGCCTTGAAGTGCCTATACATATCAACTTTCTATCAGATGTAAATGAAGATTTAGTTAAAACCTTTTAATAATCTGTATATTTTCCAAGATTTTCAAAATGTGTTACGGATGGGACAAGATGTTAAAGTAAAATAAAATAAGACAAAATAAGATAAATAAATAAATTTCTCCTTTAACCCATTACCAACAAGCATTGGGGATCACACAGCGACCCAATAATCAACAAACACCACACCTCTGCACGGACATGAAGCAGTGATATCAATGGAGGAGGAGCTTAAGGGGAAGGCCAAGCCGCAGATAAATCGACAAAATCATCCGATATGAGGTATAATTGGAAACCGCCATAGCAACACGGCATGAGTGAAACACCCAATATGTACGGTAAGTCAATATTTCCTTATTATGTTACCTCAGTAAAATAGCTATTTGTTACAATTCCAGCACAATTCTATCAAATTATATGAGTATAATTTTCACCATGGGAAAAATCTTGTGAAGAACTACGACTGGCTATTTAACGTGTGTAGATATTGTGTTATGTGATATCTGAATAGAATTTCTGGAGCCAAGCTGTACTTAATACTAGCTATGACGTGGTCAGAACAGATATTGATTTATTTGTCGATCGAGGGAGGTGGCACGAGCCAGAACTGATTTGAGACAGTCTGTACGAGGGGGATTTTTTGTTTTTCTCTGGCTTGTTGAAATGCGAGTAAAAGCTATTTCTGATGTCTGATCTTGTTACCAGTACTGATTTTTTTTTTTTTTACGGATTTACACATCATCACCGAGTCTTGTGAACACACTGTTTATGAGTTCTCCTGAAGGCCAAACCTCCTGGTTGCTGTACAGGTTGTGCAACAGGTACAGGGTCGTAAATGGGAACAGCCACATCAGGATCCTCTTCTGGTTAGTCTTCATTTATTTCGAAGCTCAAATTGTGAAACACTGCACAGGCAACAATGATATTTGGGATATTCTCCAGCTTGTTTCTCATGCCAACCTCGAGACAAGGAATTCCATACCCCAAAACAGTCTCTCCACCACATTTCTTGCTCTGTTGTACCTATAGAATGAAAAGCATTTTACTACTTTCGTATAAATAATAGGATGTAATATAAATCTTTCGTAAAAAAAAGTAATTAACTTAAAACACACTACGTGTGTACAGCTGGAGTGACAGGATTCAATAAAGGAGTAAGCAGAATTCTCTGGCAGGCATATCCTGAGTCCCCTAGCAGACAACCAGTGAATTTTCCTTGAACATAACGCGTATAGAGCCGCGAGTTCTGAAAATTCTGCTGTCATGCTCACTTCAAGCCCAGCTTGACACAATATCTAGAAATTCGCCTTTGGGTCCAGAAACAGCCTAAATAATAAAAAAGGATAAGAATAAATATTTGTTGGACATAGCTTTAAAGGTAGATCAAATAACATGTTATAGCTCAGAAGATACCTGTGCGTTCAAGGAAAAATATCCTTTTCGTTTTCGGAACGCTTCTGCATGGGCCCCGAATTTCGTGTGGCACAAACGGATATGGGTACAGTCAATAGCACCCTCCACTCCAGGAATGAAAAAGTTGTTGGGATTGTGATCTCTGGCTATTTCCTCAAAAAGTAAGCGGTTGGCTGCTTTCACTTGCTGTGTGCTTGGTACCACGTAATATTTTGGCCAACACCCTCGATACTGTAGGTTGTGACGGTGAGCACAGGTCCCCAACAACTATCTATAAATAATACAAAGATAAACACAGATAAGCCACATATTCCTTCATTTTGAAAATAAACTGTATTTCCTTCAAGAAGCAGCAATGGGCTTTTATTGTACATTCATTTTTAAGTATTGGTCTGAATTAAATATACCGTAAGTTCAAAGAAATATGTAGATAAATATCATACTTCCATATTAAAGAACCATAACCTTACCAAGCAATATCCCATTATATTAAATTTAACTGCAAATTGTCATCGTATGGAACTTACCTGAAAGCTTCCTGTGGCATAAAATCGCAGGCAAACAAGAAGCTGCAATAGTGGAGGAACAGGCAATCCCCGTTGGTTTCTTTTCAACAGAACTGGTTCTACTTTAGGGAGTATGACCTCCAAAACGGTGCTTTTATGGAAACGGAATCTTCTTTTGAATTCCACTTCACTGTAGAATTCAAATGGGTCCATAACTTTTCGCAAGTATCGCTTTGGAGCACGGATTTCTTCTAACACGTCCTCAAAATAGTCATCCATTTTATTGGTTAAGATGTGAAATAAGTCATGGGTCTCCTTGACTTGACGAAGTTCAACTCGTAAGTAGCACTTAAATGACTATGAATTCCAATAAGTTCAGCTTCGTGAAGTTAGACTTTATGAAGTATATCGCTATTAAGTAGGATTTATTTGTGCCGGAATCTGGAATAAAGTCGAGATTTAAGTTCGACTTGAACATAAGCATTACTTATTACGACTATGAATACCGGCCTAAGTATACAAAAGGAGTATTTCATTACTCCACCTATTCAATACAATTAATTCCACGGTTATGTGGTTAAATGAACATAGAAATTACTAACTTTAAAGGGACATGTTTCGCCTTTTTTTATTGGGCATCATCAGCCTTATTTAATCTTAAAACAAGCTTTGGTTTGAGGACATTATCACTTATAAAAATTGAACTGTTGATATCCTAAAAGTATTGACACTGTGGAATAGTTTTTTATACAAAATAAAAATATTGAGACGTAACATATACAACACGTGCTAAAATTGCTTTAAGCAATTTAAAATGTTCCTCTAAAAAAGAATTTTGTGTAATATTAATTCTAAAAATAACACATGTCTGACACTGAAGCGGATCCTCTTCGTAAAAAGTTTGAACATGCGTATCGCTTGGGGATCGGATTATCGAACCCCAGACTTCAGTAGACAAAGTAGTATAATTGGACAGTTCGGACGCCACCTCCACCTCAGGCTCCCAGTGGCCACCTCCACCTCCACCTCAGCCAGAGGCCTCCCAGATGCCTCCTCCACCTCCACCTCAGCCAGAGGCCTCCCAGAGGTCTCCTCCACCTCCCGCGGGAAATTTGAATTTGTAAACAAAGCCACGTGCTTTTTGACAGCTGTCATCGACAACAACGCATCGCTAACCTCAGTACTGCCATCTTGACGGGCCTAAACCTCAGTAGTGCCAACTTAACCTAACTAGCGCGAGGTAAACAAAGCCACGTGCTTTTTGACAGCCACGTGCTTTTTGACAGATTTGTAAACAAAGCCACGTGCTTTTTGACAGCTCTCATCAACAACAACGCATCGCTAACCTCAGTACTACCATCTTGACGGGCCTAAACCTTAGTGGTACCAACTTAACCTAACTAGCATGAGGTAAACAAAGCCACGTGTTTTTTTGACAGCCACGTGCTTTTCGACAGATTTGTAAACAAAGCCACGTGCTTTTTGACAGCTGTCATCGACAACAACGCATCGCTAACCCCAGTACTGCCATCTTGACGGGCCTAAACCTCAGTAGTACCAACTTAACCTAACTAGCGTGAGATAAACAAAGCCACGTGCTTTTTGACAGCCACGTGCTTTTTTGACAGCTGTCATCCGCCATCTTTAAACTACAGAGCACCGTGCTGCCCTCTTTCGTCACCTGTCATCGGCAGTGCTGCCATCTTGACGGGCCTAAACCTTAGTGCTACCAACTTAACCTCACTAGCTCGAGATAAACAAATCCGCGTGCTTTTTGACAGCCACGTGCAGCTGTCATCCGCCATCTTTAATCTATAGAGCACAGTGCTGCCCTCTTTAGCTACTTACCTTCGAAATGTGGTGGCGGATAATTTGAAAAATGCTTTTCGACAAGCAGCCATCTTTAATCCAGAGAGAACAGTGCTGCCCTCTATGTGGTGGCGGCAAATTGAAAAATTCCACGTGCTCTTGTTTGAAAACAAACTCACATGCCTTTTTGACAGCTGTCATCTGCCATCTTTAATCTATAGAGCACAGTGCTGCCCTCTTTAGTTTGAAATGTGGTGGTGGTAAATTCCACGTGTTCTTGTTTGGATACAAAGCCACGTGCAGCTGTCATCCGCCATCTTTAATCAACAGAGCACTGTGCTGCGGGCAATTTCATCACCTGTCATCCGCCATCTTTAATCCACAGAACACCGTGCTGCCCTCTTTATGGCTACTACCTTAAGCACGTAGTAGCGGGCAATTTGAAAAGTTCTGTTAGCTATCATCCGCCATCTTTAATCAAGAGAGCACCGTGCTGCCATCTTTAGCTAGATACCTTTGAAATGTGGTGGCGGCAAATTGAAAAATTCCACGTGCTCTTGTTTGGAAACAAACTCACGTGCTTTTTCGACAGCTACCATCCGCCATCTTTAATCAACAGAGCATAGTGCTGCCCTCTTTAGTTTGAAATGTGATGGCGGCAAATTCCACGTGCTCTTGTTTGGAAACAAAGCCATGTGCTTTTTTGACAGCTGTCATCCGCCATCTTTAATCCAGAGAGCACCGTGCTGCCCTCTTTATCGTAGTAGATGTAAATTCGTCACCTGTCATCCGCAGTGCTGCCATCTTTAGCTAGATACCTTTGAAATGTGGTGGTGGATAATTTAAAAAAGAAAAATTCTACAGCAGCCCTCTCTCGACGCTAATTGCATAAGATGGCGGCTATACATGACTCCTTAAGGGTGCTTACGCAAGATGGCTGCTATATACAGGTTCTTATGAGACGCCCTTGGGATGCTTGCGCAAGATGGCAGTTATACATGGCTCCTTATGAGATACCCTAGGGATGCTTGCGCAAGATAGCGGCTGCTCTTATGGGACGGCTTAAGGGTCCTTGCACAAGATGGCTTGAGACGCCCTAAGGATGCTTGCGCAAGATGGCGGACACAAGATGGCAACTATACATAACTCCTTATGAGACGCTTTTAGGGTGCTTGCGCAAGATGGTTGCTACTCTTATGAAGAATGCTAGCTTAGAGGCTAACGTGTCGTGATAGTTCGATTCATTAAATTTAGGGCTTAAATGCAAAATGTTAAATATATCGAAAACGGTGCACCGTAGAGCAAAACGGACAAACTTTTTCTGCCTAATACCTAGGTTCGCAGTATGAGGAACAAGAAAATCATAGTCTAATGATGGGATCAACGGTTCGGTTCCTACTTAGGCCCTTTGGCATTTGCTCTGTTTTAGCTTGTATTGAAGCGAGTCTTCGTAACATGATCAGGTCTAGCTATGGTAGAGAGTATAACGTACCGTGCAGGTTCGATTCATTAAATTTGGAGGCTTAAATGCAAAATGTTAAATATGTCGAAAACGATGCATCGTAGAGCAAAACGGACACAATTTTTCCGCCTAATACGTAGGTTCGTAGTATCAGGAACAAGAAAAAACATAGTCTAATGATGAGATCAACGGTTCGATTCCTACTTAAGCCCTTTGGCATTCGCAGCTATCTATTTCTACAAGATGGTGGCTGCTCTTATGAGAAACAAGATGCCTTGAGACGTCCTAGGGATGCTTACGCAAGATGGCAGAGACAAAATGGTGACTATACATAGCTCCTTATGAGACGGCCTAGGGGTGCTCGCATAAGATGGCGGCTACTCTTATGAAGAAAGCTAGCTTAGAGGCTACTGCGCAAGATAACAGCTGCTGTTATGCATGTGGTGGAGGGCAATTTGAAATTCTATGTGCTTAATCAACAGAGCACCCTGCTGCCCTCTTTAGCTGAAATGTGGTGGTGGATAATTTGAAAAATTCTTTTGACAGCTATCATCTTTAAAAACAATGGCGACTATACATAGGCTGTTAAGGCCTTATCATTCTCCTCCTCCTCCTCCCCCTCCTCCTCCTCCTCCCCCTCCTCCTCCTTCTCTACCTCCTCCTCCGCCTCTTATGTCAAGGCATAGTTTTATATCGAACAAGTTTAAACCTGCATCGCGAAGGCAAGCGTGTGCAGCGATAACATTATTGTGCATATTTAGACTTTCGAAACATAAGAAGAGTAGAATCAAACGCTGTACTCGATACGACATGTGATCAGAACATTGATTGATGCGTTCAGAAAAACAAAATAAGTGATCAAGACTAGAATCGAACAATGCACTCAATACATCATGTGTTTAGAATATGTCAGGGGATACGCTTGTTCTAAGAAGATCAGATTGAAACATAACAAGACTAGAATAGAACACTGTAATCGATGTTGTTAACTTCAACATGTGATCAGAACATTGATCGATGTGTTCAGAACACAAAATAAGTGACCATGACTAGAATCGAACACTGTACTCGATACAACATGTGATCAGAACATTGATCGATGTGTTCAGAGCAAAAGTACAATTTTGATGATTTGCTTAGTGTAAAATCAAAAACTATGGAAACACACTGTGCACATATCGCGTAGCTAACTCGCTCAGTAAGCAATATTGCAAGACTACAACTTCAATGATTTGCATAGTGTAAAAATCAAAAACACACTGCACCCATACTGCGCAGCTAACTCGCTCGGTAAACGATATAGCCAAAGTATAACTTCAAATTATTTACCTTCCATCATTCGTCTTGTGTGTAAAAATCAGTCGAACAAGTTATCGCATAAACATGGCTGAAAAAAAAATCGTGATAGGGTATGAAACCCAGGGGTTACATCTTATCAGAAGGGCAAAAAGGATGAAAGGACTCTTCCTCCTCCTTACCGCACATTCCTTGTAGGGCTAATTGGCTGAAGGGCTAATGGGCAAAAGGGCTAAAGGGCTAAAGGGCTAATGGGCTAATGGGCTAAAGGGCTAAAGGAGCAACAACCTCGTCGATCGCTATCAGCAAGAACGCTTGTACTTTGTTAAGTGTAGAAAATTAATCTTTATTGGTAAATGGTTTCATGTTCAGAACAAGGAATGGAAAATCCCCGAGGTGCGATGAGTTACGTTTTTCGAACTAGTGTTTGGAACACTGAACTTTTCAAGATGATAGCAGAGAGTTTAGCAATGTTCTGTTGTTGGATTTTAAATTCCGCGCTACAACATGCATAAGGTGGTATCCTTGAGGTTTACCGCCGTAAAGATGGCAAGAGTGAGGTTAACAATGTTCGGTTGTTGGATTTTAAATTCCGCGCTACAACATGCATAAGGTGGTAGCCTTGAGGTTTACCGCCGTAAAGATGGCAAGAGTGAGGTTAACAATGTTCTGCTGTTGGATTTTAAATTCCGCGCTATAACATGCATAAGGTGGCAGCCTTGAGGTTTACCGCCGTAAAGATGGCAAGAGTGAGGTTAACAATGTTCTGCTGTTGGATTTTAAATTCCGCGCTATAACATGCATAAGGTGGCAGCCTTGAGGTTTACCGCCGTAAAGATGGCAGAAGTGAGGTTAGCGACGCTCTATTGTCCTTCAAAGTGAGGTTAGGGTTCGTCAAGAAGACAGCTGTCAAAAAAGCACGTGGCTATGTTTACCAAACAAGAGCACGTAGTCGTGACGTCACGGTCACGTAGTATGTTGCCTCAGCATGTAAAGTTCAATGTCTACACCTACGTAGTTAACACTCTGCTATGTTCAAAAGATTTTTTACACATAACTATTCTTTATGCTTTAAGTTCATACACATGGGCTATGCTAAGATAGCAGTACAAACACATGCGAACTTTGTACATTCTAATGGAATAAGTTTAGTACTGTGTGCATCATGGATACATGATGTGTGCACGCATTTAATCTTGACTATACGTAATGCTGCAGCTTTGTTTACAAGATTTTTATACATTGCTATTCTTTATGCTTTAAGTTCGTGCACGCACAAGCGATACTCGTACGCTCTAGCAGGAGAAGTTTAGTACGATATTCGATACATACATTATCGATAGGTGATGTGTACACGCTTTAGAACATAGCTCATCTTTATGCTTTAAGTTCGTGCACATGGGTTTGGGATACACAAAAGCGATTGCTACATGCTCTAGCGGAAGAAGTCTAGTACGATAGTCGATGCATGTAAAATCGATAGGTTATGCTAAGATAGCAGCACACTTACATGATTTTAGCACAATCTAGTGGAAAAAGTTTAGTATGATAGTCGTTTCGTGCAAAATCATTAGGTAATGTGTAAACGCTTTGAAACAAGGCTATTCTTTGTACTTTAAGTTCATGCGTACAGGTTATGCTAAGATAGCAGCACAATCTAGCGCAAGAAGTTTAGTACGAGACATGTAAAATCGATAGGTGACGTGTACACGCTTTGAAGCATGGCTATTCTTTGTACTTTAAGTTCATGGGTATAAGTTATGCTAAGATACCAGCACAATCTAGCGGAAGAAGTTTAGTGCGAGATTCGATGCATGCAAAATCGATAGGTGATGTGTACACACTTTGAAACATAGCTATTCTTTGTACTTTAAGTTCATGTGTATGAGTTATGCTAAGATAGCAGCACAACCTAGCGGAAGAAGTTTTGTACGAGAGTCGATACATGCAAAGTCGATAGGTAATGTGTACACGCTTTGAAACATGGCTATTCTTTGTACCTTAAAGTCATGCGTATAGGTTATGCTAAGATAGCAGCACAATCTAGCGGAAGAAGTTTAGTACGATATTCGATACATACATTATCGATAGGTAATGTGTACACGCTTTGAAACAAGGCTATTCTTTGTACTTTAAGTTCAAGCGTCTTAGTTATGCTTGCGATAGTCGATGCATGTAAAATCGATAGGTTATGCTAAGATAGCAGCACACTTACACGATTTTAGCACAATCTAGTGGAAGAAGTTTAGTACGAGAGTCGATGCTTGCAAAATCATTGGGTAATGTGTACACGCTTTGAAACAAGGCTATTCTTTGTACTTTAAGTTCATGCGTCTTAGTTATGCTAAGATAGCAACACAATCTACCTGAAGAAGTTTTGCACGAGAGTCGATACATGCAAAATCGATAGTTGATGTGTACACGCTTTGAAACATGACTATTCATTGTACTTTAAGTTCATGGGTATAGGTTATGCTAAGATAGCAGCACAATCTAGCGGAAGAAATTTAGTACGAGATTCGATGAATGCAAAATCAATAAGTAATGTGTACACGCTTTGAAACATGGCTATTCTTCATACTTTAAGTTCATGTGTATAAGTTATGCTAAGATAGCAGCACAACCTAGCGGAAGAAGTTTAGTACGATATTTGTTGCATGCAAAGTCGATAGGTAATGCGTACACGCTTTGAAACATGGCTATTCTTTGTACCATAAGGTCATGCGTATAGGTTACGCTAAGATAGCAGCACAATCTAGCGGAAGAAGTTTAGTATGAGAGTCGATGCTTGCAAAATCGATAGGTAATGTGTAAACGTTTTGAGACATAGCTATTCTTTGTTCTTTAAGTTCATGCGTCTTAGTTATGCTGAGATAGCAGCACAATCTACCTGCAGAAGTTTAGTACGAGAGTCGATACATGCAAATACGATAGTTGATGTGTACACGCTTTGAAACATGACTATTCATTGTACTTTAAGTTCATGGGTATAGGTTATGCTAAGATAGCAGCACAATCTAGCGGAAGAAATTTAGTACGATATTTGATGCATGCAAAATCAATAAGTAATGTGTACACGCTTTGAAACGTGGCTATTCTTTGTACCTTAAGTTCATGTGTATAAGTTATGCTAAGATAGCAGCACAACCTAGCGGAAGAAGTTTAGTACGATATTTGTTGCATGCAAAGTCGATAGGTAATGTGTACACGCTTTGAAACATGGCTATTCTTTGTACCTTAAGGTCACGCGTATAGGTTATGCTAAGATAGCAGCACAATCTAGCGGATGAAGTTTAGTTCGATGGTCGATGCATGTAAAATCGATAGGTCATGTGTACACGCTTTGAAACATAGCAATTCATACTGCTGCTCTGTTCCCAAGACTTTTAAGCATAGCTAACCCTAATACTGCTCTTAACGACGTCGAGCTAAGGATTGATTACGTGACCGTGACGTCACGACCACGTGCTCTTGTTTGGTAAACATAGCCACGTGCTTTTTTGACAGCTGTCTTCTTGACGAACCCTAACCTCACTTTGAAGGACAATAGAGCGTCGCTAACCTCACTGCTGCCATCTTTACGGCGGTAAACCTCAAGGCTGCCACCTTATGCATGTTATAGCGCGGAATTTAAAATCCAACAGCAGAACATTGTTAACCTCACTCTTGCCATCTTTACGGCGGTAAACCTCAAGGCTGCCACCTTATGCATGTTATAGCGCGGAATTTAAAATCCAACAGCAGAACATTGTTAACCTCACTCTTGCCATCTTTACGGCGGTAAACCTCAAGGCTACCACCTTATGCATGTTGTAGCGCGGAATTTAAAATCCAACAACCGAACATTGTTAACCTCACTCTTGCCATCTTTACGGCGGTAAACCTCAAGGCTACCACCTTATGCATGTTGTAGCGCGGAATTTAAAATCCAACAACAGAACATTGCTAAACTCTCTGCTATCATCTTGAAAAGTTCAGTGTTCCAAACACTAGTTCGAAAAACGTAACTCATCGCACCTCGGGGATTTTCCATTCCTTGTTCTGAACATGAAACCATTTACCAATAAAGATTAATTTTCTACACTTAACAAAGTACAAGCGTTCTTGCTGATAGCGATCGACGAGGTTGTTGCTCCTTTAGCCCTTTAGCCCATTAGCCCATTAGCCCTTTAGCCCTTTAGCCCTTTTGCCCATTAGCCCTTCAGCCAATTAGCCCTACAAGGAATGTGCGGTAAGGAGGAGGAAGAGTCCTTTCATCCTTTTTGCCCTTCTGATAAGATGTAACCCCTGGGTTCCATACCCTATCACGATTTTTTTTTCAGCCATGTTTATGCGATAACTTGTTCGACTGATTTTTACACACAAGACGAATGATGGAAGGTAAATAATTTGAAGTTATACTTTGGCTATATCGTTTACCGAGCGAGTTAGCTGCGCAGTATGGGTGCAGTGTGTTTTTGATTTTTACACTATGCAAATCATTGAAGTTGTAGTCTTGCAATATTGCTTACTGAGCGAGTTAGCTACGCGATATGTGCACAGTGTGTTTCCATAGTTTTTGATTTTACACTAAGCAAATCATCAAAATTGTACTTTTGCTCTGAACACATCAAACAATGTTCTGATCATATGTTGAGGTTAACAACATCGATTACAGTGTTCGATTCTAGTCTTGTTATGTTTCATTCTTATCTTCTTAGAACAAGGGTACCCCCTAACATGTTCTAAACACATGTTGTATTGAGTACAGTGTTCGATTCTAGTCTTGATCACTTATTTCGTGTTCTGAACACATCGATCAATGTTCTGATCACATGTTGTATCGAGTACAGTGTTCGATTCTAGTCATGATCACTTATTTTGTGTTCTGAACACATCAATCAATGTTCTGATCTCATGTTGAAGTTAACAACATCGATTACAGTGTTCTATTCTAGTCTTGTTATGTTTCAATCTGATCTTCTTAGAACAAGCGTATCCCCTGACATATTCTAAACACATGATGTATTGAGTGCATTGTTCGATTCTAGTCTTGATCACTTATTTTGTTTTTCTGAACGCATCAATCAATGTTCTGATCACATGTCGTATCGAGTACAGCGTTTGATTCTACTCTTCTTATGTTTCGAAAGTCTAAACATGCACAATAATGTTATCGCTGCACACGCTTGCCTTCGCGATGCAGGTTTAAACTTGTTCGATATAAAACTATGCCTTGACATAAGAGGCGGAGGAGGAGGTAGAGAAGGAGGAGGAGGGGGAGGAGGAGGAGGAGAATGATAAGGCCTTAACAGCCTATGTATAGTCGCCATTGTTTTTAAAGATGACAGCTGTCAAAAGAATTTTTCAAATTATCCACCACCACATTTCAGCTAAAGAGGGCAGCAGGGTGCTCTGTTGATTAAGCACATAGAATTTCAAATTGCCCTCCACCACATGCATAACAGCAGCTGTTATCTTGCGCAGTAGCCTCTAAGCTAGCTTTCTTCATAAGAGTAGCCGCCATCTTATGCGAGCACCCCTAGGCCGTCTCATAAGGAGCTATGTATAGTCACCATTTTGTCTCTGCCATCTTGCGTAAGCATCCCTAGGACGTCTCAAGGCATCTTGTTTCTCATAAGAGCAGCCACCATCTTGTAGAAATAGATAGCTGCGAATGCCAAAGGGCTTAAGTAGTAATCGAACCGTTGATCTCATCATTAGACTATGTTTTTTCTTGTTCCTGATACTACGAACCTACGTATTAGGCGGAAAAATTGTGTCCGTTTTGCTCTACGATGCATCGTTTTCGAGATATTTAACATTTTGCATTTAAGCCTCCAAATTTAATGAATCGAACCTGCACGGTACGTTATACTCTCTACCATAGCTAGACCTGATCATGTTACGAAGACTCGCTTCAATACAAGCTAAAACAGAGCAAATGCCAAAGGGCCTAAGTAGGAACCGAACCGTTGATCCCATCATTAGACTATGATTTTCTTGTTCCTCATACTGCGAACCTAGGTATTAGGCAGAAAAAGTTTGTCCGTTTTGCTCTACGGTGCACCGTTTTCGATATATTTAACATTTTGCATTTAAGCCCTAAATTTAATGAATCGAACTATCACGACACGTTAGCCTCTAAGCTAGCATTCTTCATAAGAGTAGCAACCATCTTGCGCAAGCACCCTAAAAGCGTCTCATAAGGAGTTATGTATAGTTGCCATCTTGTGTCCGCCATCTTGCGCAAGCATCCTTAGGGCGTCTCAAGCCATCTTGTGCAAGGACCCTTAAGCCGTCCCATAAGAGCAGCCGCTATCTTGCGCAAGCATCCCTAGGGTATCTCATAAGGAGCCATGTATAACTGCCATCTTGCGCAAGCATCCCAAGGGCGTCTCATAAGAACCTGTATATAGCAGCCATCTTGCGTAAGCACCCTTAAGGAGTCATGTATAGCCGCCATCTTATGCAATTAGCGTCGAGAGAGGGCTGCTGTAGAATTTTTCTTTTTTAAATTATCCACCACCACATTTCAAAGGTATCTAGCTAAAGACGGCAGCACTGCGGATGACAGGTGACGAATTTACATCTACTACGATAAAGAGGGCAGCACGGTGCTCTCTGGATTAAAGATGGCGGATGACAGCTGTCAAAAAAGCACATGGCTTTGTTTCCAAACAAGAGCACGTGGAATTTGCCGCCATCACATTTCAAACTAAAGAGGGCAGCACTATGCTCTGTTGATTAAAGATGGCGGATGGTAGCTGTCGAAAAAGCACGTGAGTTTGTTTCCAAACAAGAGCACGTGGAATTTTTCAATTTGCCGCCACCACATTTCAAAGGTATCTAGCTAAAGATGGCAGCACGGTGCTCTCTTGATTAAAGATGGCGGATGATAGCTAACAGAATTTTTCAAATTGCCCGCTACTACGTGCTTAAGGCAGTAGCCATAAAGAGGGCAGCACGGTGTTCTGTGGATTAAAGATGGCGGATGACAGGTGATGAAATTGCCCGCAGCACAGTGCTCTGTTGATTAAAGATGGCGGATGACAGCTGCACGTGGCTTTGTTTCCAAACAAGAACACGTGGAATTTACCACCACCACATTTCAAACTAAAGAGGGCAGCACTGTGCTCTATAGATTAAAGATGGCAGATGACAGCTGTCAAAAAAGCATGTGAGTTTGTTTTCAAACAAGAGCACGTGGAATTTTTTAATTTGCCGCCACCACATAGAGGGCAGCACTGTTCTCTCTGGATTAAAGATGGCTGCTTGTCGAAAAGCATTTTTCAAATTATCCGCCACCACATTTCAAAGGTAAGTAGCTAAAGAGGGCAGCACTGTGCTCTATAGATTAAAGATGGCGGATGACAGCTGCACGTGGCTGTCAAAAAGCACGCGGATTTGTTTATCTCGAGCTAGTGAGGTTAAGTTGGTAGCACTAAGGTTTAGGCCCGTCAAGATGGCAGCACTGCCGATGACAGGTGACGAAAGAGGGCAGCACGGTGCTCTGTAGTTTAAAGATGGCGGATGACAGCTGTCAAAAAAGCACGTGGCTGTCAAAAAGCACGTGGCTTTGTTTATCTCGCGCTAGTTAGGTTAAGTTGGTACTACTGAGGTTTAGGCCCGTCAAGATGGCAGTACTGGGGTTAGCGATGCGTTGTTGTCGATGACAGCTGTCAAAAAGCACGTGGCTTTGTTTACAAATCTGTCGAAAAGCACGTGGCTGTCAAAAAAACACGTGGCTTTGTTTACCTCATGCTAGTTAGGTTAAGTTGGTACCACTAAGGTTTAGGCCCGTCAAGATGGTAGTACTGAGGTTAGCGATGCGTTGTTGTTGATGAGAGCTGTCAAAAAGCACGTGGCTTTGTTTACAAATCTGTCAAAAAGCACGTGGCTGTCAAAAAGCACGTGGCTTTGTTTACCTCGCGCTAGTTAGGTTAAGTTGGCACTACTGAGGTTTAGGCCCGTCAAGATGACAGTACTGAGGTTAGCGATGCGTTGTTGTCGATGACAGCTGTCAAAAAGCACGTGGCTTTGTTTACAAATTCAAATTTCCCGCGGGAGGTGGAGGAGACCTCTGGGAGGCCTCTGGCTGAGGTGGAGGTGGAGGAGGCATCTGGGAGGCCTCTGGCTGAGGTGGAGGTGGAGGTGGCCACTGGGAGCCTGAGGTGGAGGTGGCGGCCGAACTGTCCAATTATACTACTAGGCAAAAATGGTATGACAAACCCAAAAGCTGAGGCTGAATACTGTTTTTTATGAAAAACACAGGAG
The DNA here is from genome assembly GCF_040414725.1 of Anabrus simplex. Lineage (NCBI taxonomy): Eukaryota > Metazoa > Arthropoda > Insecta > Orthoptera > Tettigoniidae > Anabrus > Anabrus simplex. Next base: position 214,341,210 of record NC_090266.1, read on the forward strand.
CTAAAAATAATTGGCCAGAAAGAAGGCGAAGGGTTAAAATTATCTTATGTAGAGTAAACAATATTTATCGTATGATGACTAATGCAAGAAGACAATCGATATGTTGGTTAAGGACGCTGCTGAGACGAACTTATCGGAGTATTTGACGGGTTTATATGACAGTCTTATGAAAATGGGGTCCCTCTTGAAGTTGTAGACATCCAAGGAAAGGAACGTGGTTACTCTTTAATGAAACAAAAAAACGAACTTGATGGTGTGTGAAACCCTAAGAGTTATTTCCTATGTAAAACGGGTACTTATTCACTGTAAACTATGTCCGTCTTAATGTATCAGCAACGTTAGTCTGTTTGGAGTTCCTATTCCTAGTGTTGTATCGATGCGGTAGAGGTGGCGGGGAATGCTGAGGGGAAGCGGAGCATTACATGCCGATGTTAATGTGGAAGGGGGGCTGTTTGGAGGAGCAAGTGTAGACTTAGTATTTGGTGAGATAAGGGGAGTTTTTTAATTCAAAGGATTCAAATACTCGTGGAACTCTCTTATGGCTTGGGTTGACCGTTTCTAATAACTTAGGCGTTGAAGTATATAGGGGACTTCTGACTTCCGTGTTGTCGTTAAGATTTCGATCTCTATTATGTCTCCTCCAAAAAAAAAATCATTTAAAAGTTTGCCTTTGCTTGTATTCCCAATTATTGTGAGATCCTTTTCAATAGAAGTGAAACTGTGACCAGTTTCCTTCACATGCGTACACATTGCCGAATATTTTTTGTTTTTCTGCATTGAAGTGTTCCATGCACCTTATATAGAGGCTTCGTCTAGTCTGTCCAATATACGAAATTCCACACTGAGAATACGTTAATCTGTAGACTCTTGAACCTGAATATCTATTGGTTTTTTTTTGCTAGGGGCTTTACGTCTCACCGACACAGATAGGTCTTATGGCAACGATGGGATAGGAAAGGCCTAGGAGTTGGAAGGAAGCGGCTGTGGCCTTAATTAAGGTACAGCCCCAGCATTTGCCTGGTGTGAAAATGGGAAACCACGGAAAACCATCTTCAGGGCTGCCGATAGTGGGATTCGAACCTATCTCCCGGATGCAAGCTCACAGCCGCACACTATCTATTATTATTATTATTATTATTATTAATTTTATTATAATTGAATATATTTTGAGTTGTGTTGATTGTTCTAAAGGCTATGTTCATATTACATCTGTTGAAAGCGTTAGAAATTTGGTGGACAACTGGACTACTATATGTGAAAGTGGCTTATTCAGTTCTTTTAGGTTTGTCGGGTATAAGATTTGTGGATAACTTGTTCTTGATTTTATGAATTAAGCAATGTACCATTACAATCTTAAAATCATTAAGTTTGGCAAGGTTCCTTGTGTAGTTTAACTCAGTCTTTAAGCTAGAGGGGGAAAGTGGGATTCTTAACGCTCTATATATTAAACTATGAAAAGAAGCCTGTTTCTGAAAACCAGGGTGTAATGAGGAATTATTTCTGGTTACATACGAATGTGTAGGCTTTCTTTATCTGGAAATCAAAGGTGTTAAATGGTTCGGGTGACCTTTATGTCTAAAAAATTTAAGGAGCCCTTGTCTTCATCTTCCTTAGTGTAATTTAAGTTAGGATTGATATTATTTAAACTTTCTAAGATTTTGCTACTATTGTTGACATTCTTACCGATTATTACAAACGTGTCATCCATGTATCTCAACCACAAACAAATTCCTTTGATATTAGTTTTTATTTTTGTGTTCAATCGAGTCCATGTAGATATCTGCTAGGATGCCAGATATTTTTTTGCTATTTGCTTTACGTCGCACCGACACAGATGGGTCTTATGGCGACGATGGGACAGGAAAGGGCTAGGAACGGGAAGGAAGCGGCCGTGGCCTTAATTAAGGTACAGCCCCAGCATTTGCCTGGTGTTAAAATATGAAACCACGGAAAACCATCTTCAAGGCTGCCGACAGTGGGGTTCGAACCCACTACTGATACCGGCCGCACATAAGAGACTGGAGCAGTCTCAATCGAGTGAGCAGTGAGGACGAATGTGCTGAAGTATGGGCATGGCGCTAGAGCTCTATCGAGTGAGGATTGGGAGTTGGCAATACAGGAGGAAGAAGAAAACGGACCTGAGTAAGAAGGTGAAGGGTGAGGAAGTAGGGGCGATGGCAGGGCTGCTGGTGGCGGTGGTGCTATCAGCGCTGCTCATAATAGGTGGAGTGGAGTTAAACCCAGGGCCAGGCCCAATTGGTGCCCTAGGGTGGGAAGAGCTAGAAGTGCCAAAAGAAGTGGCGAAGGTGTGTCAGATAGACCAACTGAAGATGATACGTGACCATTCCAAGGAGCTAAAGAACTTGAGACAGTGCGTTAAAAGTGAGGTGGACGAGTTGAAGGAAAAGGTGGGGAGAAATGGGGTGGAGATGGAGAAAATGCGATTGAAAGTCCAGGTGCTGGAGGGGGGGGGGTGGCGAAACTAAAGAGAGAAATAGTCGATGGGATCCAGCAACGAATGAGAAAAAATATTTTTATATACTGTCCCCTTCAAAAGTGGTAATATTTTATTAGAAAGAAAATGATTTATTTCATCAGTGTGTTGAGACATTATTTTAATCGGCAAGAGGGTGAGATTCCGTATTTCGTGCCAGTACGAGCTAGTCACTTCGCGAACCGGTTTTCCCGACCTACAGAGAGCACGAGGGAGCAGGCTGGAATTCCTGTTATGTGGCCTTCAGACACATGTGTGCGTACCACGTGACACGGCGAGCAGGCAGATCTCAATCGATCAATAAATGGAAAGTCAAGTGACGTAAAACTGCAGCAGCCAATAAAAGTGACAACCTTCACTGGAATTCAACAAATCCACCAATTAGATGTAATTAAGAGACACACCTATGTCTTACGACAGGAAATTAATGGTAATTCCAGAGGAAAATTTGGTAGAGGGTTTTATACTTCTGAACGCTAAATTTGAGCATTACTCTGACTGCAGCAACCGAAGAGACTGGACGTCGTTTGCTTCATCGGAAGACTTTACATTGGAGAAGGCGTCGAGGACTATATAAACAGCAATTCAGACACTCGAAAATTTTCACTACGATTAATTTAGGGTTGTTCTAAGATAAGTGTCTTCAGCCAGATTATAAAGCATCGAGAGTGAATCCTGGGCTATTTCTAAGACTTTTTGTTAGTTTCAGCTTTCTACAAGAACTTGGAAGAAGAAAGGTCCTGAGTTCGAGTTTACGGCAAGATGGTTATCCAGCTCCACGAAGAATACTGCAAGTTCCTGTACATCGTCAACGCCTCCATGAGTCACTAAACATGTAAGGCATCGGACATGGGCGAGACTTCGTTCGATGGAAGGTGATGTGACCACGTGCTAGGTCATCAGCCGCAATCCAGTTCACACCAGTCACATGAGTATTCTTTAAGAATTCAATTGCTTTCTATCTTTGTAAATATCTGTAAACGTAGCCTTACTTATTCCTTTGGATTTCTATTAGTTTTGCAGTAGTTTGATTTTTCATTCTTCTTTCTTTGGTGAGAGGTAGTTAGAACCCTTGGAATGAGTGTGTGTTTGCTCTATTAGTTAGAAATTAGTGTGAGTCATCGAGAGAGACCTTAACTGTCCTAAGAATTTAGAAGACAGGTGAGATAAAAATTAAATGAACCCCGCGTTAATTTTGATTAGTTTTGAAATAATTTGAAAGTTATTTAAAACAAATTAGGACAGTGTTCTAGTGTTTTTCTTCGTGTAGAATTTCATTCTATGATTGTACGACATGTTCATGGGTTCGAATTTATTTAGAGTCATCCGAATAACTTCACACGACAACTTTGCGAATGAGATTATGCACGGTCAGGAATATAATAATAATAATAATAATGAGTAAAAATAATTAAAGCTAATTACGGGCTAAAATGATTTAATAAGGTCATGAGTTTAATGTTAGTTATTTTTGGAAAGTATTATCGTGTGCTCACTTTATGTAAAGTAAGCCTGGGACATGGCAAATTCTCCGGACGGAGTATCGACGAATTATAGGTATATTTCTGCGCTATGAATTTGAGTATGACTTGCAGATGGGCATTATATTTTGAGTAATAATTTATGCACCCATTAGAGTCAATTTTGGGAAGAGATGTGTCACTGGACATGATTTCTTCGAGCTTCAGTGCAGAATAATTGAGAGCCACGACATTATGATGAATAAAAATAAATGCCGCAACTCATGTACCGTTAGTGCGTATTCTATTATTTTGACCTGTGTTACAATTATTCTATTCGCTAAATTAGGATGATTTCTGTTTAAAATACTCCTTGAACATCGTTGTATAGTTAATTTCTTTGTATAAGTGATAACCTTAATTCTATCACACTCTGAATTGATACCTGGGATGTGTGTGATAGTGTCATCTGGAGAATGATTTCCCTAATTCGCAGTAAAATCCTAAAATTAATAATAATGGGTTAGTGTTCGTGTAAATAATGTTATAATAATGCCGTGTACCCCTGTGTGAATGTGTGATGTGAGATTTGATCCTATTCTGTGTTTTTTAGAATATTTCATGTACGATTTTGTGAAGGTAATTTTCATTATGTGCGTCAAAGTTTTGACCGACTTGTATTATTTCGTGTGTCCGTAATTGGATCAATTTTGAATCTTTAGAAGATTTTATCGTAATTTAAGGTTGATTAGGGCCTAATTTACTAACTCAAAGTGAATAAGAGAAGGCAACGTCCGTGGACTGATGTCACGAGATTTAATTGTTAGATGTTGTACAGTCACTTTCTGCATAAAATTGAGCAAAAGTTAAGGTGATATAAGTTCAAGTAAAAGTTATCAGAAGAAGTTTATTCAATCAATAATTATATAAACGAAGTAATTGTTGAAAGGAAAGTCTAGGGAAGACTTGCTAATCATAAATTAATGAATTAAATAATTTTCAATAATTTAAATAAGGAGGAGAAAATAGTCATTTTCTTGGAAAATAATTGAAACCCAGGAGGGAAGATTTTAATTTTAATAATTGGATTATCATCATAAGAGAAGGATATTAGATATTATTTTGTTTTCCAAGCAATTTTTCAGTAAGTTAATGGTTTCTATATTTATTATTGCAGAAAAGAACAATCATTGAAAATTTATTTGAGCGAGATCCCTCACGAATGAAAGCACGAGGAGAAGATGTTTTTCAAGAATCCAACCCAGATTTTGTTAATTTAATTGTTTTCTTTAAAAGAGTGTTAGTTTAATAAATGTGTAAACCTAATTTAGTCTCCTTTCATTTGTCGCTAGTCCTTCATCTATCCCTGCCTTTAAAATTTTCTGCGCAGCCGATAGCGAACGGTCCACCACTGAGACCCTCGCTCTCCGGCGAGCTGAGCCCGGCATAAAGGGGGTAATACGGAGTTGAAGCAGCGAAAGAAGATAAGGTGGCATTCGTTTATAACGTAGTGAACTTGATACGGGACAGAATGAAGATCAATTTTAGAGTAGATATTGATGAGGCACAGAGAGTGGGAAGAGTGAAAGGCGGAGGTGGGAGACCAATTAAGCTCACGCTGATGTTTACCCTGATGGCGGACATCCTATGGAACGCAGGGAATTTAAAGGAAGAGAAGATATGGTTGAAACAGGACATAGGTAGTGAAGCGAGCAGAGTTGAAAGTGCTAACAAGACACATGTGGTGTGCAAGGAAACAAGGATTGAGAGCGTTCATTATGGGGAACAAGTTGGTGGTGGGAAATGGTCGCTGGGTAAGAGAATGGTCAATGGAAAGGTTGCAACATAGTGGCCAATGGAAAGGTTGCAACATATGGACCAAAATTATTTACTGACGATTACGGAAAAGAGAGCGATAGGCGTGACAAGAGAAGAGGAGAGCTCGGTGGTGGATGATGGAGAAATGGCGGTTGGCGAGAGGGGGTACAAGGGCCAGCGTGAAGAAAGAAGAGGAGGCAAGAGTGAAGATGGCCGGGAAGAAGAAGTGGACAATCAGGGAGTGGAGCGAGACGTAAACAGTCGTGCGTCACCGGAAAGTGATGGAGTGGAAGAGGCGGCAAGTACCCGGAGAGAGGTAACGACCAGAACTAGAAGTGTAAGTCTGAAAGGTCTGTGGAGGAAGAGAAATAAAGGGCAGGAGGAGATGGGAAGCAAAGAGTCTGTAAGGGCGGCTAAGAAGGAAGAGAATAGAGAGGAAACAGAAGGTCTTCGTAGAACCAGAATTAAGGTAAATAACGCTGAGGTAAATAGAAATAAGGGCGATAAGGAGGCGGTAGGGGAGGGTAGTAGGTAGCTAGGGTGTAAGATAGGCGTTATAAATATTGGAGGGGTAGGAAGTAAGTTGGGGAACGAAGAGGTTTGCAAGAAGGTGGAGAGTTTTGATATCGTGGCCCTCCTAGAGACATAGCTAAAAGAAGGGATAAATCTAACCTGGAAGGGGTTCGCTAGCTGCTTTACGTCGCATCGACGCAGATAGGTCTTATGGCGACGATGGGACAAGGAAGGGCTAGGAGTGGGAAGGAAGCGGCCGTGGCCTTAATTAAGGTACAACCCCAGCATTTGCCTGGTGTGAAAATGGGAAAACACGGAAAACCATCTTCAGGGCTGCCGATAGTGGGGCTCGAACCCACGGTCTCCCGGATGCAAGAAAGGGGTTCGTGGTAAGGAATAAAATGAAGAAAAAGCAGGGAAAGGAGAGAAATTTTGGCGGAATTTCATTATTAGTTAAAGAAGAACTAAGTGATCAAGTTATAGATATAGAAAATGAGCTAGAAGAGGTTTTATGGGTTAAGTTTAAAATGGAGGGGGGAAAGAAAGAATGCGTGTTTGGGTTTTATATACAACCCACCAAGGGGATCAATATATGCAAATGATTACTTCTTTGATGGCCTGATAGAGGAAATAAATATTATTAGTGGAAAGTACGAAGAGGACGGATTGATCTTGTTAGGGGACTTAATTGCAAGAATAGGATGCTCTAGTCCGGAGTATGGTAAAGAGGAAAGGAGAGTAAAGATGGGAGATAGGAAAAGTGAAGATAAAGGGAGAAATGTTTACAGTCAGAAGTTATTAGAAGTATGTGGGGTGTGTGACTTGTATATTCTAAATGGGTGGTGGAAGGGCGATAGGGAAGGAAAAATGGCATATATTACAAATGAAGGAGGTAGTGTTATTGACCTGATTACGAGTTCGGAAGATATGTTGGACAGAATTAACAGGATGGAAGTGGTTAACTGGGTGGAATCCCACCACTCCCCGGTATATATAATCGTAAATAGGGATGGGGGTGCAGAAGAGAAGGGTTTAGGAAGAGGGGGGGAGTGTGAGAGGTCGGAGAGCTCCTAAGTATATCTGGTCAGAGGAGGGGAGAGCGAAGTTAAGCAAATACCTGGAAGGGGAAGAATTCCAGATCATGAGGGTGGGGATTGAGGTAGCAGTAGAAGGTAATTACATTGACAGGGCAGTAGAGCTACTGGAGTATCTGGGGAGGAAAACAGCAGAGGAGAAATCGTACAGGAATAAGAATAGAGAGGTGAGAGAGGGTTGGTTCGATAAGGAATATAAAGCAAAAAGGAAGGCAGTTTTGAGAGCATTGGCTGAGTTCAGGAAACATGGTGGAAGGGGGATAAGAAAAAAATTCTGCAGGATGAGGAAGGAATTCAAGAAAATGATAGGAGAGAGGAAGGTTTGGCAGGAGGCTCAAACGGAAGCTTTAAATAGGGAGTGCAAGAACAGGGAAGGAGATAAGGTGTGGGCAAGGGTTAAAAAAATTAATAGGGGGATGAGTAGAGACACGAAACCAAAAATCGAATATGGAACTTGGGTAGAGTATTTCCAGGAACTATTAGGCGAACAAGAAGGGCGGGTAAGGGTCGATGGAGGTGATAAAGTGGATAGGAGGCTAGAGAGGGGCTGCCAAGAGCTGGAAAAGAGAATAACAGGCGAGGAGGTGATGGGAGTGATAAAAATGTGGATTTGGGATAAATAATGTGTATTGGAAGGAAGTAGCAAAAAATAAGCAGATACGAGTGTTTGGTAACATTCCTAAACAAGATATTTGAAGGGGTGAAATTCCCTAAAGAATGGCAGAAGGGGATTATATGTCCTATTTATAAAAATAAAGGAGAGTGGACTAATCCCAGTAATTATAGAGGTATAACCCTGCTGGACTCCCTGAGCAAGGTGTACACAGGTATTCTAGCAAATAGACTGAGGAAGTGGGCAGAGGATTACTCAATTCTATCATGTTTTCAAAATGGATTTAGGAAGGGGAGGATGACGGCTGATAATTTAATGATCATGATAACCATAATTGATAAATATGTGAGAAAGGCAGGCGCCAAAGTATTTATTGCCACAATTGACTTTCAGAAGGTGTTTGATACAGTGAACAGGGAGGCCCTGTTTGAAAGATTGGGAAGGGTTGAGGTGGGAGAGAAGATGAGAAGAGTGATCAGAAGTATGTACGAGAAAGTCTATTGTAGCATCAGGGTGGAGGAATGGGTGGTGAGTGGAGTGATTGAGTCAAAAGTTGGGTTGAAACAGGGATGTAAATTGTCACCAATCCTTTTACTATCGTTTATAAGCGACCTACTAGGTGGCCATGTGGAGAGAAAATGGGTTTACCCGGTACTAGGCAAACAAGAAATTCCAGGATTGATCCTTGCGGATGTGTTGTTGCTGTTGTTGACAGCTGGGGGTTTGCAAAGAAGCTTGAATACAGTAGGGAGTTTTGCAGAGAAATGGTCATTGAAGAAGTCTAAGGTGATGGTATGCAGGAAAGCGAACAAACAGGAACCGGGAGTAAAGTGGGTAATAACCAGGGAAGTGACTGAGGTGGTGGAAAAGATGGAGTACCTGGGGGGTGATGCTGAGTAAAAATGGTAGCTGGATGGAGCAGATTAGGCGTGCCAAATGGAAAGGCCAAGCAGCACTCTCAGTAACTAGGATATTGGAAAATAAATTTAGGGGAGCAAGCTATGCTATACAAAACATGGTATTTAATATGGTGGTGAAGGGTAAAATGCTATATGCTTCGGAGGTTTGGGGCGTAGAAAAGGAGTGTGTGATATTAGAGCAGGCAGAGAGTAGGTTCTGCAAGATTGTTACGGGCCTACCCTTGTGCACCGCGAGTGCAGGTGTGAAAATGTTGTGTAAAGAGTATATTAAGATCGATATTTTAAAAAGAGTGCTTGGTTACTGGTGTAGATTAAGAGAAGGGGTAGGCGGCCTGATCCTACAGTCGGCCCACCAAAGTCAAATGGAGGACGGTTATGGTGATTACTGGGTGGACAAGGTGAAAAACACCTTAGATAGACTGGGGTTGGGCGAGTTTTATAATGTTGAATCGGACGGGAGTAAGGGCACGCATTGGGAACACATGCTTAAGAGGGCGAGAGATATTGCTGAACAAGAATTGGAGGCCGAATACCGGAAGAGGGCTACCCTAAAAATGCTTCTGAGGGTTAATCAGATGCTAAATTTGAGAGTGGCAAATGTAAACAGGGGGTGAGAAGAGGGTTGTTAGGTGTATATGTTAATAAAGGCTGGACAAAGTTAAAAGTAAGTACGTTGTGTGTATTATGTGGTGAAGAAAGGAAAGACTTTCATTTGCTGACAGAGTGTAAAGAAACGCTGGCAGAGAGGCGAGTTGTCGAAACCGGTACCAAAAAGTTCATAAATGCGATGATTTAACAGAAATGTAGAAATTTTCACGTAATATCTAGTACTGAAAAGTTGGTACTTATTATTTGCTTTGTTTATTGTGAATCTTGATCAATACGGAACCTAAAGAATGAAATTCTTAACGTTAAATAGTGGACGAATGGAAAAGTGCTGGAAATTTGTGTAGGTTTTTTGACAAAAATCAGAAACAGATGTACAGTAGCCTTAAAGGCAAAGTCTCAGTTGTGCCAAGTGGAGGAAGATCGTGTAGTGGTTTGTCATGACACAAGTGGTGTGTTAAAGTTAGTGAATCAGCACAGTGGAGTTGCCGGCCTTCTTAGCTGCTGACTAGCAGCGGGGAATGGGGGAGGGGAGGTGCTGGCGTGTGCCACCACAGGGAGACTTATACTAGCATATGTAATAGATGCTAGATCAGGAGGTATCGGGTGACACATGCCAACACGTACCCAGGAAATGAGGTTGTTTAACCTGGGGTTGCCGTACTTTGCCCTTTAATTTTACATTTAACTCAGCTGGCCGAGAGGCCAGTGGACTAACTTTTCCCTTGTTTTTTGTGTTATGCCCATCAGCGTGGGGTATCATTGTATCTTTATAATGCATTGTCTATGTAATCTAGGTTTCTTTGTTTTTTGTCATTGCTTGTAACTGTCTTAGTTTTGCATGGTTGATTTTTCCAAGTGAGAATTGCTATTTTTCTCCGTTAAGATCAATTAGGTTGTGTAACTGTAAGATCGGGAGAAAAATAAAGGTTTACTTACTTACTTAAGCGACTGCAGCTATTGAGCTCGGCGGATGCCCGATATTGGGTCACCCATTGCTAAACCGTTCTGTTTATACATTTTCTTATTAAATGTGAAATAGTTGTAGTCCAACACAAAATTCTATAGCCTCATGAACTCCTTTCTACTGAGGCCACTATATTTACAGATATTATTATAGATGATGTTGACAGTATCTCTGGTCGGAATATTTGGGTACATTTTAATCACATCAAAAGAGCATATTGTGTGATTAAGTTGTAGATTGAACTTACTTAGGATCTCGCAAAAATCAATAGAATTCTTTAAAAGTTGTTTGATATTAAACATGTAATGTTTCTTCAGGAAGCCATGAATGTACTTAGATGCTTTATAAGTCGGACTGTTACAGCAGTTAATAATAAGACGTATGGGGATATCATTCTTATGTACTTTAGGAAGGGCTCTTGCTACAGGTTTGTTAGGATTCATATTTATGAGTCTCTGTTGATCTTGTTCATTTAAAAGCAATGTAGATTTCTTTATTATTGTCTTTAAATCATGCTATATTTTTACTAATGGTTCCTCATTACCCACCGTAAAACTATTACTATTTAAAATCTTCCGTTTTTTGTCTGTATATTGCTTTGTCTAATAGAACTACTGATCCCCCCACCCTATGGTTTTAGTTTGATGTTTTTTCCTATCTTAGTTTCCAAGGTTTGTATTAATGTGTGCTGACTGGGATGAAATTTAGCATTCAGATCTTCTGCTAACCTTGGAAGTTTTTTCTTAATCTCTTGTTTATGTAATTTTGTATTTCATATGGGAGTATGGAAATGTTGGTCTCTATCTCGGCCACTGTGTTTATGATGTCTACGTAAGTCTTTATTCTTGTTAGGCCAATTATATTTAGGACCTTTATTCAAGAGCTCTATCTCTTTATCCAAAAAATGTGTATCCATCAGATTTACCAGTGTAAGAGTGCTGGTACCTAAAGTGTTTACATTCTGTCTATGTATATTCTGCTTAACATGTTGCTATCAATGAATCAGTCAATCAATCAATCAATCAATCAATCAATACTGATCTGCATTTAGGACAGTCGCCCAAGTGGCAGATTCCCTATCTGTTGTTTTCCTAGCCTTTTCTTAAGTGATTTCAAAGAAATTGGAAGTTTACTGAAGATTTCCCCAGGTAAGTTATTCCAATCCCTAACTCCCCATCCTATAAATGAATATTTGCCCCAATTTGTCCTCTTGAATTCCAACTTTATCTTCGTATTGTGATCTTTCCTACTTTTAAAGACGCCACTCAAACTTATTCGTATACTAATGTCATTCCACGCCATCTCTCCGCTGACAACTCGGAACATACCACTTAAAATAATAAAAATAATTTATTAATTCGTCCACCTAATTAATACAATACGAATAAAAATTATATTTATCACTTGTAATGTAACATACCACTTACTCGAGCAGCTCATCTTCTTTCTCCCAATTCTTCCCAGCCCAAACTTTGCAACATTTTTGTAATGCTACTCTTTTGTCAGATCACCCAGAACAAATCGAGCTGCTTTTCTTTGGATTTTTTCCAGTTCTTGAATCAGGTAATCCTGGTGAGGGTCCCATACACTGGAACCATACTCTAGTTGGGGTCTTACCAGAGACTTATATGCCCTCTCCTTTACATCCTTACTACAACCCCTAAACACCCTCATAACCATGTGCAGAGATCTGTACCCTTTATTTACAATCCCATTTATGTGATTACCCCAATGAAGATCTTTCCTTATATTAACACCTAGATACTTACAATGATCCCCAAAAGGAACTTTCACCCCATCAACGCAGTAATTAAAACTGAGAGGACTTTTCCTATTTGTGAAACTCACAACCTGACTTTTAACCCCGTTTATCAACATACCATTGCCTACTGTCCATCTCACAACATTTTCGAGGTCACGTTGCAGTTGCTCACAATCTTGTAACTCATTTATCACTCTATAGAGAATAACATCATCCGCAAAAATCCTTACCTCCGATTCCACTCCTTTACTCATATCATTTATATATATAAGAAAACATAAAGGTCCGATAACACTGCCCTGAGGAACTCCCCACTCAACTATTACAGGGTCAGACAAAGCTTCACCTACTCTAATTCTCTGATATCAATTTTCTAGAAATATAGCAAGCCATTCAGTCACTCTTTGTCTAGTCCAATTGCACTCATTTTTGCCAGTAGTCTCCCATGATCCACCCTATCAAATGCTTTAGACAGGTCAATCGCGATATAGTCCATTTGACCTTCAGAATACAAGATATCTGCTATATCTTGCTGGAATCCTACAAGTTGAGCTTCAGTGGAATAACCTTTCCTAAAACCGAACTGCCTTCTATCGAACCAGTTATTAATTTCACAAACATATCTAATATAATCAGAAAGAATGCCTTCCCAAAGCTTACATACAATGCATGTCAAACTTACTGGCCTGTAATTTTCACCTTTATGTCTATCACCCTTTCCTTTATACACAGGGGCTACTATAGCAACTCTCCATTCATCTGGTATAGCTCCTCCGACACAACAATAATCAAATAAGTACTTCAGATATGGTACTATATCCCAACCCATTGTCTTTAGTATATCCCCAGAAATCTGATCAATTCCAGCCGCTTTTCTAGTTTTCAACTTTTGTATCTTATTGTAAATGTCATTGTTATCATACGTAAATTTTATTACTTCTTTGGCCTTAGTCTCCTCCTCTATCTCGACATCATCCTTGTAACCAACAATTTTTACATACTGCTGACTGTATACTTCTGCCTTTTGAAGATCCTCACATACACACTCCCCTTGTTCATTAATTATTCCTGGAATGTCCTTCTTGGAACCTGTTTCTGCCTTAAAATACCTATACATACACTTCCGTTTTTCACTAAAATTTGTATGACTGCCAATTATGCTTGCCATCATGTTATCCTTAGCTACCTTCTTTGCTAGATTCAATTTTCTACCGAGTTCCTTCAATTTCTCCTAACCTCCACAGCCATTTCTAACTCTATTTCTTTCCAGTCTGCACCTCCTTCTTAGTCTCTCTATTTCTCTATTATAATAAGGTGGGTCTTTACCATTCCTTACCACCCTTAAAGGTACAAACCTCTTTTCGCATTCCTCAACAATTTCTTTAAACCCATCCCAGAGTCTGTTTACATTTTTATTTATCGTTTTCCACCGATCATAGTTACTTTTTAGAAACTGCCTCATGCCTGCTTTATCAGCCATATGGTACTGCCTAACAGTCCTACTTTTAAGACCTTCCTTTCTATCACATTTATTTTTAACTACCCCAAAAACAGCTTCATGATCACTAATACCATCTATTACTTCAGTTTCCCTATAGAGCTCATCTGGTTTTATCAGCACCACATCCAGGATATTTTTCCCTCTGGTTGGTTCCATCACTTTCTGAATCAGCTGTTCTTCCCATATTAACTTATTTGCCATTTGTTGGTCATGCTTCCTGTCGTTCGCATTTCCTTCCCAATTGACACCTGGCAAATTCAGATCTCCCGCTACAATCACATTTCTTTCCATGTCGTTTCCCACATAGCTGACTATCCTATCAAATAACTCCGAATTCGCGTCAGTGCTACCTTTTCCCGATCTGTACACTCCAAATATATCAAGTTGCCTATTATCTTTAGAAATGAGCCTTACACCTATAATTTCATGTATCTCATCTTTTAACTTTTTCGTAGCTTACAAATACTTCTTTCACCAGAATGAACACTCCCCCTCCAACCATTCCTATCCTATCTTTACGATACACACTCCAGTGCCTTGAGAAAATTTCTGCATCCATTATATCATTTCTCAGCCATGATTCAACTCCTATTACAATATCTGGTAAATATATATCTATTAAAATTTAATTACTTAATTCTATTCCTTTCTTTACAATACTTCTACAGTTCAACACTAACAATTTTATGTCATCCCTACTTGATTTCCAGTTCCCTGTTCCCTTACCACCGCTCCCTAGGCCATCCCGTTTCCCTGAATGTACCTCCCTATTACCCTACCAAACAAATTTCCTAACTTATACATACCACTGCGGTTGAAATGAAGGCCATCCGAGCGCAGAGCCCTATCTCCTACCCACCCATTAGGCTCAAGAAATTTCACTCCCAGTTTCCCACATACCCGCTCCATAGTCTCATTTAAATCCCCAATCACCCTCCAGTCAGTATCCCTCCTACACAGTACTCCACTAATAACAATCTCCGCTTTCTTAAATTTCACCCGTGCTGCATTTACCAGATCCCACACATCTCCAACTATGTTGGTACTTATATCAGCTTGCCTTACGTTGTTGGTACCAACGTGAAACACTACCACCTTCTCCTTCCCCTCCTCCCTCTCTTCTACTTTCCTCAACATCTGCTTCAACCTAATTCCTGGATAACATTCTACCCTGGTTCCCTTTCCTCCACACACTTTCCCTACGTGTCTAACGATGGAATCCCCCATGACCAGAGCCTCAACCCTACCCACCTCATTTGATCCCCTCCCCTCCTGGTCAGACCTATCTTTCCTGATAGCTGCAGAACTACTTCCTCCTCCCTTTTCTCCTTTCCATGACCCTGTTCCACCTGTCTTTTCCTATCCTCTACTCTACATTTCCCTTTCCTACCTTTTCCCTTCCTCCTACTTCCACACATCTCAGCAACAGTTCCCTGTCCCTCATCTTCCCTCTGTTGTTTTACCTGGAGCGACTCGTACCAATTTCTCACAGACACCTGTCCTGAATTCTGATCCTGAATAGAGACCTTAGCCTGCAATCTTCTTCCCCTTAGAACATTAGACCACCTGTCTTCTACAACTCCTCCCTTTCCTTCCCCTCCCTCTTGTACACCTACTGTAACCTGTACATTGTTTCAGGGAGTTCTATCTTCCTTCCTGTCTTCTGTGAGAATCCTAATTATCTCCCTCAAACTTTCGAACTCCTCCCTCATACCCCTCAATGCCTCGCCACACCCACAGTAAGTACACTCGCGCTCCTTAGCCGTTCTTTACGGGGGAAAAAATGAAGTCTATATAAATAAAATTGTAGGGGGTCCGCTGTCTGTAATTTATTTTGTTTTGCCAATTTTTCAGATATTTATCCGTTTTAGGTCAACTCAAGACCGAATCGGTGGTTTTTACGTTTCGTGTCTGTCTGTTCCACCATCACGTCGAAACGGCTGGATAGATCTCAACCAAACTTCATATTTAGAGTATACTCATCCCGGGGAAGGTTTCGATATGCAACTCATTTTAAAATCTTTCAATACACGGGGTGTTTATAGGAAAGCCAGGATGGTTTTTTCACCATCACGTCGAAACGGCTGGATAGATCTCAACCAAACTTCATATTTAGAGTATACTCATCCCGGGGAAGGTTTCGATATGCATATCATTTTAATATCTTTCAATACACGGGGTGTTTATAGGAAAGCCAGGATGGTTTTTTCACCATCACGTCGAAACTGCTGGATAGATCTCAACCAAACTTCATATTTAGAGTATACTCATCCCGGGGAAGGTTTCTATGTGCATATCATTTTAAAATATTTCAATAGATGGGGGTTTATAGGAAAACCAGAATGGTTTTCCTCCATTTTCTCTTATACTATTGATTTTCTGTAAACTTCGTTTACCGTACGTGAAACGTCTCTTCATTATAAACAACTTTCGTTATGTTCATAATTTACCTTACTATTCACATGACGGAGAAATTTACAATTTTCTGCTGGTACCATGCTCTGCATTGAGTGACCGACAGAACGACAACGAACCTACACGTTACCATGGCAACGTCTCTGACTGCATGCCAGCAGGGAAGTAATGTATTGCCATTGTCCTCATCATGCCTTTAAATTCGTGGTTGTTCCTTGGGTAGAAGGCAAGAGAGGTGTCAATCGGCCATTCTGCGGGATAATGGCGGAATATCGTTGGAGGTTATAACCGTCCTCGAATAGCTTCAGTAATAACACCATTAGTCATCTTATCTGTTTACCTAAGAATCCCTGCGCCTAATTTGCTCCTCTGTTACGGCTTTCTTATATCCATAACTCACACCAGCATAATTTATTGAGGGGCATAAGTAAGAGCAATACATTCACTTGGTATTTACATATTTGTCGTCATCCGGCTCTCCTCAGTTATTATAATCTATTTTCCATTAATGTCAGATTTCTTAACTATTATTTTCTTCCTTAATTACTCCGTATGTATGTTGATTGTTTGTTTGATTGATTGATTGAATCCCAGCAGAAAGGCGTAATTGTTCAATACAATCCTCCACACTCGGTTGGCCTCAGGAACGGCATACGATCTTAAAATTGGGCCAACTCCCGAGATCTCTCAAACATAAGAACACAAGTCGGATGAGAGCAGAGAGTGGTGATGGTGCTGATTTTTGTTTCAAGAGGAACTACAACTGGGCAACCATCCTATATTAACAGTAATCAGTGGTAAAAATGGAAGGAATCCGACTCTTCCGAAATTAAGTTATCCGCGAAGGGCGTGGAAATGAGGCCTCGAATGTTCTAATGCCGTCGGGGTCTGCAAAGAACAAGAATAGACCACGGAAGTTCGGATAATATAGCTAAAGTGAGGAGCGTGGCATAAGTAAGTGCACCTAAGGGTCCGTGGTCGCGAGCCCACCCTGCCAAGTTAAGGACCCCTGGGGCGATTTCAGTCACCTGTTACGACAGGCAGGGAATAACTCGGATGTATTCCTCCCCCCCCCCCTCCCACCTTCGCCACGCAACAGGCGGTTCACAGAAACGAACTACGATGCACACGCTACGCAAAATACAGTAGGCCACTATATACACCAACAGCAATATAAGGAAAGAAATTACGTACAGATGTTACATGGAAATCTTTCCTTTATAAGAGAGACAGCTATAAACAAAGAAATAAGATACACGTGCGGTTGTGTGCTAAACAGTCACGGTGCTCCTGTGGGGAAAACCAACATCTACTGCGCAACCAATCTGGGCCACCCGTGAGTCACAGGCAACAGCTACTTCGGTCAGCTTCAGCAGTCTATATCATCCATGTCGATAAGCGTAACCGAAATCAATATTGCTCCGAGCAAAAGGAACTTGACTGCTTAATGGTATTCACACTGGTGGCGCTTAGTTCTTCTCTGTATTACATTGTTACTTTCTAACTGAGATTGTTAACATATCTATGTGAGTGTTCATGTCAGTTGTTGCGTTTAAAAATATCTGAAATATTGTTTCCTGTTTCAGAAGCGTTGCGACGGTACGTTAATTTATTTCCACTTTAGAAATTTTCGGATACTCTAATTTCATTGGGAACCGCTGCATCTGAAATTCTCTTCTGGGCGGGGTTTGTGGTTGTTATTTGGAAGCATTTTGCGGCCTTTCCCTTTCTTTTGCCGATATCTTCATTCTTCGAAGTATCGGATCTCTTTCAATTTCGTTCTGATTAGTGATAAGGCAGGATTGTTGAGGAGTTGTCCTTCCTTTTGAAACAATCACCAATACGGCCATTTCAATTCTGTTGCTGATTGCGATTTTTAACCCCTTTGTGGACTTTATCTTCCTTTTCCGATATCTTCATTCTTCGAAGTATCGCATCTCTTCATATTTCGTTGTGATTAGTGTTAACAGAAGATTGTTGCGCATTTGTACTACCTCTCGAAACAATCATAACTACCTCTATTTTGTTGACTATTACCCCTTAGTACTTCCTGCCTTCCCAGTTTCTGCTCTGGGAGGGGTTTCTGTTTTTGTTATTTTCGAGCTCATTGCGGCCCTTCCCTTTCTTTTGCCGATAACTTCATTCTTCGAAGTATCGGATCTCTTTCAGTTTTCTTCTGATTAGTGTTAATAGAGGATAGTTGCCCCGTTGTACGTCCTGTTAAAACAATAATCACAAGCACCACCGTCACCAACAGAAAATAATCACCACCACATGCACTTTGCTGCCCATTACAGAGTTACTGATTGGGTTTCGACACTTTTGTGACTGTTCCTTTGACCATGCCTGCTAGGAAGCGAATTAACATTGGACGGTCCTTATCAAAAGCTAAAAAAGTGAAGATATTGAGGGCTTCCGAGACTGCTTCAGACCGCGAGGCCAGACTCAATGCAGACAGACTGAGGAAGAGCACTCACCGTGATTCGGAGAGTGCTTCTGAGCGCGAGGCCAGGCTTAGCTCACAGAGAGCACGCCAGTCCACATCTAGGGCGTCTGAGAGTGCTTCAGACCGCGAGGCCAGACTCAGTGCAGACAGACTGAGGAAGAGCACTCACCGTGATTCGGAGAGTGCTTCTGAGCGCGAGGCCAGACTCAATGCAGACAGACTGAGGAAGATCACTCACCGTGATTCGGAGACTGCTTCTGAGCGCGAGGCCAGGCTTAGCTCACAGAGAACACGCCAATCCACATCTAGGGCGTCTGAGAGTGCTTCAGACCGCGAGGCCAGACTCAGTGCAGACAGACTGAGGAAGAGCACTCACCGTGATTCGGAGAGTGCTTCTGAGCGCGAGGCCAGGCTTAGCTCACAGAGAACACGCCAATCCACATCTAGGGCGTCTGAGACTGCTTCAGACCGCGAAGCCAGACTCAATGCAGACAGACTGAGGAAGAGCACTGACCGTGATTGGGAGACTGCTTCTGAGCGCGAGGCCAGGCTTCGCTCACAGAGAGCACGCCAGTCCACATCTAGGGCTTCTGAGACTGCTTCAGACCGCGAGGCAAGACTCAGATCGCAAAGATTTAGACAGATGCGTTTAAGAGAAACAGAATCAGAGGATCAGTGGATGGCTCGAATGGAGCATGACAGAGAGCACCATTCCCTCATACGCGAAAACCTAACTGCGGAGGAATATTCTCAGGCGTTAACACAACGACGAAGTACCTACGCATCGTTAAACGAAATGCAAAATGTCCAGCAGGAAGAGAAAAGACAACGTGCAGCAGAAAGACGTACATCAGAGACCACTGATGAATATCTCAGACGGTTAGATGAAGATAGAGTGAGACATGCCAATGTTAGAGAATTACATTCAACGTCAATTGAATCTAGGTGTCCTAATATGATTCCATGGCATGAAAAGCAGCGAAGTGCATATGCTTATAACCCTCTTATCGACTACCATCCAAGAGCCCATATAGGGTCTTTGAGTAAAGTGTGCCCTTTCTGTAGGGCTCTCAAATGGAAGCAAGAGCCAGAGGGAATGTGCTGCTCTTCCGGAAAAATTAAATTAAATCATCTAACTCCTCTACCGGAACTTCTTATTTCTCTGTTAAATGGGACGCATACTGACTCTCGCCATTTCCTTCAGTTTGTGCGAGCCTACAACAGCGCATTCCAAATGACAAGCTTCGGAGCTACTAAAGTAGTGGAAGGAAATTTTATGCCAACATTCAAAATTCAAGGACAAGTATACCACTTAATAGGTTCACTTCTCCCTGCAAACAATGAAAATTCTAAATATCTTCAAATATATTTCATTGCAGACCACAAAGCACAGGTAGATCAAAGAACAGCAATAATACCAAATTTAAAAACCCATTTAGTTAATGATTTGCAGGGCATGTTACATGATGTGAACCCATATGTCAAGGAACTGAAGACAACTCTAGAGACAATGCCGGACGGTGACACCCACAAGATTGTGATCCACGCCGACCGAGTTCCTGCTGGTGAGCACAGAGGCTGTTATAATCAGCCGACAACAAACGAGATAGCTGTCATATTGGTTCGACACGAATGTGATAAGCGAGACATCGTGCTTCGGACAAGAGACCAGGGCCTGAGACGAATATCTGAAACCCACCGATCATACGACGCTCTTCAATATCCCCTGATGTTCCCTCGTGGAGATGATGGCTACCACTTCCTACTGTACCACGTAGACCCACGAACCGGAGAACTAAAGACCCCTCTCAAGAAAACATCTTCTCTTCAGTTTTATTCTTATCGTATAATGATAAGACAAGGCGAGGTAAACTACTTACATTGTTACCGTCAACTGTCCAATCAGTTCTGGGTAGACATGTATGCTAAAATAGAGACTGAAAGGTTAGTCTATATCAGAACACACCAAAGGGAATTAAGGGCTGAGAGCTACATTCACCTTAAAGACGCCCTGAGGAAGGACGAGGGTAACATGGCAGATTTGGGACGGTTAGTCATTTTACCGTCCACTTTCACTGGAGGACCCCGATATATGCACGAGCGATCTCAAGATGCACTCTGTTATGTGCGAAAATACTCATGTCCTGATCTTTTTATTACAGCTACAACTAATCCAAAATGGGAAGAAATTGGTAATGCCGTATATAATGGTCAGTCAGCGAATGATCGTCACGACATTATTACACGTGTATTTCACATGAAATTAAAATCTCTCATGGACTTACTAACCAGAGAACAAATATTTGGGTCAACTCTTTCTTTTATGTACTCTGTTGAATGGCAAAAGCGTGGCTTGCCTCACGCCCACATATTATTATGGCTTGAGGACAAGATACGACCCGTCGATATTGATAAGGTTATTAGTGCTGAATTTCCAGATCCTGATAAAGATCCACAGCTTTTTAACATAGTTAAATGTCACATGGTCCATGGACCATGCGGATCTTTCAACGTAGGCTCACCATGTATGAAAGGTGGACGATGCTCAAAACGATACCCACGAGCATTCGTCAATGAAACTGTCACAGGGAACGATGGGTACCCATCCTACAAGCGCAGGATTCCTCCTATGGGTGGCTTCACTGCACGCCTTATGATAAATGGACAGGATATGGAAGTGGATAATAGATGGATAGTGCCATACTGTCCTGTTTTGTCTAGGGTATTCAAAACACACATCAATGTTGAATACTGTAGCAGTGTTAAGTCCATCAAATACATCTGTAAGTACATCAACAAAGGAAGCGATCAGGCAGTCTTAGGTTTGCAAGACAAAAATGATGAAGTGTGCCAGTATCAGAGCGGAAGGTACATATCCAGCTCAGAAGCAGTTTGGCGAATTCTTTCATTTCCTATCCATGAAAGGTATCCTCCAGTAATGCATTTAGATGTTCATCTACAAAATTTTCAAAGAATTGTCTTTACTGCAGAAACGGCTCATGACATAGTAGAAAATCCACGTAACACCACCTTAATGGCATTCTTTAACTTATGTCAGACAGATGATTTTGCTAAGACACTGTTGTATGAAGACGTTCCCTCTTACTATACGTATAACAAACAGCAAGGTACATTTGTAAGAAGAAAGAAAGGAGTACCTGTGGTAGCATTTTCGGGCGTTAGAAAGCAGCACGTAATTAGCCGAGTGTATGCAGTCCATCCTAATAATTCCGAGTGCTTCTATTTACTCATGCTTCTGTTCACTGTCAGGGGACCGACATCCTTCACTGACCTTCGCACCGTCAATGGCATACTTCACCCTACATATCGGAGTGCATGCAAAGCCCATGGATTACTCCTGGATGACTCTCAATGGGAAGAGACACTGAAGGAGGCGATAGTTTCACAAAGCCCAGCAAAACTTCGCCGGCTTTTTGGCATATTGTTAGTCTTTTGCAGTCTCTCTGATCCGTTGGATCTGTGGAACAAATATAAGGAGAGCCTAGCAGAAGATTTCTTACAACTTTCCCGCTGTAACGACGGTACTGCTCATGAAATGATCGCCCATGTGGAAGACAGATGTCTTCAAGACCTCGAAGAATACGTTCTATCGATTGGCGGTCAGCCTTTGAACATTTACGGTCTTCCTTCCCCTCAGATCTTACAAACGTTAAATGCTGACTATCTCAGGGAAACAAATTACGATAAAGAAGCGTTAAGGTATTTTGTTCTATTAAATGAACCAAAACTTACAGATGAACAGACTGTAGTATATCGGGAAATATTAAACTGTGTTAGAAATAAGGAAAGTAGAATGTTTTTCTTAGACGCTCCGGGCGGAACTGGAAAAATATTCCTGATTAACTTACTGTTGTCTAAGATCAGACAGGATAGTAAGATTGCTGTAGCAGTAGCCTCTTCCGGGATCGCAGCCACTCTTTTACCCGGTGGCAAAACTGCTCACTCGATGTTTAAAGTGCCTATAGATCTTGACTGCACAGAGTCACCAATATGTAACATCACAAAACAAAGTAACATATCCAAGGTTCTGCAAGACTGCAGTCTTATAATTTGGGATGAATGCACTATGGCTCACAGAAAGGCGATTGAAGCAGTTGACCGAACGCTGCGGGACATCCGAAACAGTGATAACTTCTTTGGAGGTGTCCCTATCCTCTTTTCTGGTGATTTTCGTCAAACGTTACCGGTTGTTCCAAGAGGGAGCAGAGCAGATGAAGTGAACGCTTCATTAAGGAGATCATCACTTTGGCCAAATATCAAAAAACTGTCTCTGACACAGAATATGAGGGTACATCTAGGTGGTGATGAAAACATACATACATTCACTGAAATATTGTTGTCGATTGGGAACGGCTCACTGGGAGACAGTAACGGGATCATTACTCTTTCTGATGAATTTTGTTTGTCGCTTTCTAACCTTGAAGCTCTCATTTCATCGGTGTACCCGGACGTAGAAAATATTGGGAGCAAACCCATCTCATGGCTCTGCTGCAGAGCGATCTTAACTCCAACTAATGAACAAGCGGCGTACATTAATTCGACTATCCTCACAATGTTCCACGGCTAGGAGACAGTTTATACGTCTGTCAATCAAGTAATCAACTCTGACGACGCAGTTCACTATCCTCCTGAGCTCCTGAATTCTATAACGGCTCCGGGGCTTCCATCGCACAAAATTACCTTAAAGATCGGCGCACCAATCATACTCATGCGCAATCTCAGCCCACCTAATTTGTGCAATGGGACAAGACTTCAGGTAAACGCCCTCCACAAACATGTGATAGAGGGAACTATCATGACTGGATGCGGTGAAGGAGAGTCAGTTCTTATCCCGCGGATACCACTAATCCCAACCAACTACCCGTTTGAGTTCAAGCGTCTGCAGTTTCCAGTCAGCCTCTGCTTTGCGATGACTATTAATAAATCCCAAGGCCAGACGTTGAGTATTGCTGGACTTGACCTCAGATCACCCTGCTTTTCCCACGGGCAACTGTACGTCGCATGTTCCCGAGTCAGCAGCAGCAAGTCCCTGTTTATATGTGCACCAGAAAATAAAACACGAAATATTGTTTATCAAGAGGTTCTTCAATGACTCTGTTCTTCCTTCGCATCAGTACGTGTACTGGTGACAAATGAAATGAAATTGATCCCATAAACGAATAGACTCCGAATTATGGGAAGATCATCAGTGTTACTTAATTTTTCCAAGCATACTATTGATTATCTGGAAGTAGCAATGGGGGCATGCCAACATAATGAAAACTGGCCAAATCGACACTCACTGGGAATAGGGAAGAAGACCTAACGTTAAAATGGGAATTCTCCGAATTGACTGCGATTGGCCCTAGGTAAGGGGGTCTGCCCTTAAAATGAAAACTCCCGAGCTTGATTGACACTGGTGGTAGGCAAGGGGGAGTGCTATTATAATTAAAACTCCTCAACTCGATTGTGAATTGCAGTAGGTAAGGGGCTTGCTATTATAAAAATCCTTCCCAATTCGACTACGACTGGAAATAGGAAAGGAGATCGGCCGTTATAATAGCAACTTCAAACTCGACTGTGACTAGCACTGGTAAACTCTACCAGCATTGATGATGAAAACTCCCCATTTTGAATGTGACTGGTAGTAGGCAAGGGGAACTGCTACTATAATTAAAACTCCTCAACTCGATTGTAACTCGCAGTAGGCAAGCGGGACTACCATTATAACCAAACCTCGCCAATTACACTATGACTGAATATAGGAAAGAGGGCTGTGGCTACCGATAGGCAAGAGGGCCGGCCATTATAATGAAACCTGCGCAAGTCCATTGTGACAGGCAATAAGAGAAAGTATGCCTGTCATCATAACTAAAGGGTGTATTCTGCCCTAAGGCAGGTCCGAACCTCCGCAGAGGTGTGCCTGAGCCGGAGTTTACGTACGGTAGGGTGGCCAGTCCCTTTCCGCTCCTCCATTCCCTTAACCCCCCACCAACAGCGCGTGGCAACCCATCCAAATCTTGACCACGTCCAATGTTGCGTAACTTCGGAGATCTCACGGGATCCGGTGCTTCAACACGGCTACGGCCGTTGGCTGTCATCATAACCAAAGCTGCTCAAATCTACTGTCTGTGGCGGTAGGGAACCTTCCACCTCGACTGTGACTGGCAATAGGATCTGCCACTGTAATGAAAATACCCCACGTCGGTTGTGACTGGCAGAAGGTAAGGGGGCCTGCCAATATAATTTTAACTCCTCAACTCAATGTTTTTCGCAGTAGACAAACTGGAATAATATTACAATGAAAACTGTCCAATTTCGTTGTGACTGCCAATACGCAAGGGGGCCTGGCAATATAATCAAAACACGATAACCGGAAATAGGAAAGAAGATCTGCCGTTATCATGGGAACCCCCAAATTGACTGGGTTTGGCAGTAGCAAGGGGACCTACTTTTATAACCCACACGCCCGAACACATTTTTGATTGGTAATAGGCAAGAAGGCTTGACATTGTCATGAAAAGTCGCCAACTTGATACTAACTGGCCATAGGCAAGCGGAAATGCCATTTCAATGAAAACTTCGCAAATCAACAGTGACTGGGGACAGCAAAGACGACCTATAATGATAATGGGAACATTGAAATTCGATTGTGACCGCCTGCCCACCAGTGGGCCTGCCACTATATTGAAGAACCCTAAATACATTTCGCTAACAGTAGACAAATGGGCCTTCTTTTCTAACCAAAACTTTCCAACTTATCTGACTGGGAATAGCAAAAATGATCTACCGTAATAACGGAAACCCTCCACCTCGACTGTGACCGGCACTGAGTAAGCAACCGAGCTCGATAGCTGCAGTCGCTTAGGTGCGGCCAGTATCCAGTAATCGGGGGATAGTGGGTTCGAGCCTCACTGTCGGCAGCCCTGAAGATGGTTTTCCGTGGTTTCCCATTTTCACACCAGGCAAAAGCCGGGGCTGTACCTTAATTAAGGCCACGGCCGCTTCCTTTCACTTCCTAGGCCTTTCCTATCCCTTCATCGCCATAAGACATATCTGTGTCGGTGCGACCTAAAGCAAATAGCAAAAAAATAAGTAAGCAGAACTGTCATTATAATTAAAACTCCCAACTCGACTGACTTCTACTCGAACTCCCCAATTGGACTAATACTGTCGGTAGACAAGTCCGCTTGCCATTATAGTTAAAACTCCCCAACTGATTATCATTGGAAAAAGGAAACAAGATATCCCATTGTAATGGGAACTCTCCAACTAGACAGCGACTGGAAGTACACACGGTGGCCTGGCATTAAAACGGAAAAACTCCATCACGTTTTTGATTGCTAACACCCAAGGCCACCTGCGATTTCATGATACTTCCCCAACTACACTATGACTGGAAATAGGGAAGGTATTTTCATTATAATGGCACGTTCCCTTTACTACCGTCAGTCGCAGTCGAATTCGAGTGCTATCATGATGCCGTGTCATAAGAGGCGACTACAAGCCACCTCAGGGGCTGTTAAGTAGGGAGTATGGGTTGGCGATCGCGGGGCCTTAGCTGAGTCCTGACATTGCTTCTGTTTCTTTGTGCTAGGCTTCTCACTTTCATCTACCCTTTTCGACCTCCCTTGGTCAACTTTCGTTCTATTTCAACTCGCACGGTATTACGTGTAGAGGCCTTTCATTTTCACGCCCTTTGTGGCGAGGGGGGGGGAGTGATATATACAAATAATCGAAAATAGTGTCGAATCCATAGATTTCGGGGTCGCTGACATGAATACTGACACTTCGGATTTTTTAAAGTTCAACTTCAGCCCCCTTTGCGGTGGGGGCGTACAAATATAACCTACTATGTGGAAAAAGTACTGTGGGAGCAAGACGCCCCTAGAACCCCTCGGTAGGGGGGTGAAATATAATATATATATATATATTAATAAATTGAAGTCGCTTTGGAGCGATCTATACACACTGTAATACATATATGTAAAAATTAAGGTATAAAAACGAGACTCACCTAAGGGTCCGTGGTCGCGAGCCCACCCTGCCAAAGTTAAGGGCCTACTCACTGCCTTTACAGTAATTTTCGGAGGAATCCGTATACAGTGTAGAGTACCGTAGCGAAGCACGGGTACATTTGCTAGTTAAAAATAAAATAACTTATTTGCAAAAAATAAATGAACGGAGGGATATATTATCTGGGATAGTACACAACAATTAGGTAATTAATATACGACTACACTACAATACTACTTAGTCGTGCTCTATTTTTTTATCCTACAACCCCTAACAGGATAAAAACTGCTGTTAATTACTTAATATCGAAAGTAATACACAAGAACTACACAATTCCAAACTGCAATTAAGCCTATCCTAATTACAAGAACAGTTATTTTAGTAAGAGTTTCTATGGATACCTCTACTACACCAGTACTACAAAAATATTTTACAATAATAAAATAAGCACACTAAATTCTAATAGGATATTACTCGTATACTACTGTACAGTACACTACAGTAATTTTAAACTACTTTCAGACGTATCCTAATTACGATACCGGTACCGGAGCGTATGTCACTACTAAGCTCAACAGAAATGAAATTTGCAAGAACTACTGTACTCAAATATCACCAACGAAGCTAAATGCTTAGACAAATTATTATTAGTATTATGGTCTAATAGATACACACGAATATAGCAGGCAAGATACGGCACTATCTAAATGTACTGTATCTATACTACAATGTATCTACACTACACTGCGTTTGGTTAAATGCTTAAGTATCAAAAGGATTGCCGTACACGAAGAAAAACACGAATATAACTGGCACAATACTATCTAATATATTATACCTTAACTTCACTACAATTCCACTGAAATGTGGTTATGTGATTATTACAGCTGGTGGATTACTATTATTTTCCCTACTCCACGGGACGGAGAATAAAAGTGTCAATTAGGCCTACTGAAAAATACGAGGTTGTCTACAGTAATTTCTCAAATATTCCTATCAAAACTACTACTCCAGGGACTTGAACTGCAATTACTGGGATATATGAACTTTAGTATTATTAGCTAACCGCTCATAAATACTGAAAGATCGAGGGAGCGAAATATAAATTACGGATACTTTAACTACCTACTCAGAAGTACAAATGAATGGAATACAAGGTCAGCTGATTTTTATTTATATTTACTTGACTACACTACACCCTTTGTTCACGACTGTAGCCAACAATGCAATAAATGAATATGAGGAGCGACAATAATCAATAACAATACGACTGTTAACTATTACCGTGTAATCTCTTTAACTTCTTTTTAAATAGAAGTTTACAGGCGTATCGTGTTTTTCAATGTAGTAAATTATTACCTTCGCGATAGTTTGAACGGATATCTATACGAAATACCGGAGAAGTTGCTGCAGACGTTACGGTACTATTCCTTATGATAATCTGCCTTTGTAAGTATAACCAACGAACCTACAGATATTTACAAATATTTTTAAAGTTAATATTATTACCTAAAGTATTTCCTAAACCTAAATTCGAAACAAGGTACACCTAGCTAGCCTACTTAACCTAGAAAACGTAATTTACTGAAGACCAACTGAATTACTTGTTACAAAATTTAAATAAATATCACTACTCCCAATTTCTACCAACAAGCACGAAACACCACTACATACACAGCACTAAATGAATCAAATATACACAAAATTAAGCTATTTCAATAGGTTTTCACTACTTTATCACTACAATAATGCAAGAGCTCTCTCAACAGCCAACCGTTCTCAAGCGCATCCAACAATGCAATGCAACAACATCTGCAAAAAGCCTTACCTCTGATTCCACTTCTTTACTCATATCATTTATATATATAAGAAAACATAAAGGTCCTATAATACTGCCTTGAGGAATTCACCTCTTGCAACCCATTTAGTCACTCTTTTGTCTAGTCCAATTGCACTCATTTTTGCCAGTAGTCTCCCATGATCCACCCTATCAAATGCTTTAGACAGGTCAATTGCGATACAGTCCATTTGACCTCCTGAATATCTGCTGTATCCTGCTGGAATCCTCCGAGTTGAGCTTCAGTGGAATAACCTTTCCTAAAACCAAACTGCCATCTATCGAACCAGTTATTAATTTCACAAACATGTCTAATATAATCAGAAAGAATGCCTTCCCAAAGCTTACATGCAACGCGTAACTTACTGGCCTATAATTTTCAGCTTCATGTCCATCACCCTTTACTTTATACACAGGGGCTACTATAGCAACTCGCCATTCATTTGGTACAGCTCTTTCAAGCAAACAATAATCAAATAAGTACTTCAGATAGGGTACTATATCCCAACCCAATGTCTTTAGTATATCCCCAGAAATCTGATCAATTCCAGCCGCTTTTCTAGTTTTCAACTTTTGTATCTTATTGTAAATGTCATTGTTATCATATGTAAATTTTAATACTTCTTTAGCATTAGTCTACTCCTCTATCTGGACATTATCCTTGTAACCAACAATCTTTACATACTGCTGCCTTTTGAAGATCCTAACATACACACTCCCCTTGTTCATTAATTATTCCTGGAATGTACTCCTTGGAACCTGTTTCTGCCTTAAAATACCTTTTTTTTTTTTTTTTGCTAAGGGCTTTACATCGCGCCGACACAGATAGGTCTTATGGCGACGATGGGATAGGAAAGGCCTAGGAATTGGAAGGAAGTGGCCGTGGCCTTAATTAAGGTACAGCCCCAGCATTTGCCTGGTGTGAAAATGGGAAACCACGGAAAACCATTTTCAGGGCTGCCGATAGTGGGATTCGAACCTACTATCTCCCGGATGCAAGCTCACAGCCGCGCGCCTCTACGCGCACGGCCAACTCGCCCGGTAAAAAAAAAAAAAACAAAAAAAAAACCACCTATTAATACCCTTCCATTTATCACTAAAATTGTATCACGGCCAATTATGCTTGCCATCATGTTATCCTTAGCTGCCTTATTTTCTAGATTCAATTTGCTAGTAAATTCCTTCAATTTCTTCTTACTTCCACTGTCATTTCTAACTATTTCTTTCCAATCTGCACCTCCTTCTTAGTCTCTTTATTTCTATATTATTATTATAAGGTGGGTCTTTACCATTTCTTACCACCTTTAAAGGTACAAACCTGTTTTCACATTCCTCAACAATTGCTTTAAACCCATCTCAGAGTCTGTTTACATTTTTATTTACCGTTTTCCACCGATCATAGTTACTTTTTAAAAACTGCCTCATGCCTGCTTTATCAGCCATATGGTACTGCCTAATAGTCCTACTTTTAAGACCTTACTTTCTAACACATTTATTTTAATTACAAGAAAAACAACTTCATGATCACCAATGCCATCTATTACTTCGGTTTCTCTATACAGCTCATCTGTTTTACCAGGATATTTTCCCCTCTAGTTGGTTCCATCACTTTCTGAATCAGCTGTCCTTCCCATATTAGCGTATTTGCCATTTGTTGGTCATGCTTCCTGTCGTTCGCATTTCCTTCCCGATTGACATTCAGATCTCCCGCTACAATCACATTTTCCATGTCGTTTCCCACATAGCGGATTATCTTATGAAATAATTCTAAATCCGTGTCAGCGCTACCCTTTCCTGGTCTGTACACTCCAAAGACATGAAGTTGCCTATTATCTTTAGAAATGAGCCTTACAGCTACAATTTCATGCTTCTCATCCCTAACTTTTTCGTAACTTACAAATTCTTCTTTCACCAGAATGAATACTCCCCCTCCCACCATTCCTATCTCTACGATACACTCTCCAGTTAGTGAGAAAATTGAGATACTCTTAATTGCATTAGTTTTCTATCCAGTGTCGCCTGTTTCTTATCCAAAAAGTGCGTCAATTTGTCATATATGTGTGGTTGGAACGATTTCCATTCTAATGGGGCCAATACCTGGGCAACTATTAAATGTGTTTTATATAATTTTAAGTTCAACTGGGCTTTCTTTTTGTACATTATTTTAATTTCATTCTTTAACCAAATATCATTTACCTTATCTTGAACTTTGTTCTTATTATAACTAATTATGTTCTTTCTTTGCTTTGTTTTCAAGAATTTTGAGATCAATTTCAGTCTCAGACAATTTTTTAGGAATACTATATCCTTGATTAATTTACATATTTTTGTTTTAAGATTGAGGAATCTATTCAACTGACATCTTGCTTGGTTGGCTACTACATTACAAACCATTACTCTCATCCTTGAACTGTATTGAAAACAGCTATGTCACTAAGTATACAAAAGGAGTATTTCCTTACCCCACCTATACAATACAATTAATTCCAGTTATGTGGTTAAATGAACATGGAAATTACTAGGTATAAAGGGACATGTTTTGCCCTTCTTTTAAATGGCATCATCAGCCTTATTTAATCTTAAAACAAGCTTTGGTTTGAGGACATTATTACTTATAAAAATTGAACTGCTAATTTCTTAAAAGTGTTGACACTGTGGAATAGTCATTATACAAAATAAAAATATTGTGAATGTATAGGGGGGGGGTTTGAAAGAGGATGCGGTGTGCATTGGAAGGCTGACGGTGAGACAGAGTGCGTAGTGAGCTTGTAGAAATTACACCAAGCCAGTGTTGGTCAGTTTTCATTATCCGTAGCCTGTGAGCAATAGCAAACACACACAGCTAAAAAGTAATACTTTAATAAACTTTAATCGAGAAATTAGTGCGTAAATTTGAGATGAAATTTTCACTCTTGTACAGTACGCTCTATATGTGAGGGTAAATTACTTGTGATTCAGAGCTTTACGGGACGAAGTATAAGCCCGCATATGAGGAATACTCTACAAGATTCTGAGTCCTAACCTACGTTATGCTAAATTATGGGATTAACAGGAGTGTGCAAACAAGCATACTGATTGTGTGCATAAATTGCGGTTACCGGCGACACATGAATCTATGACCACAGATTATTAAGCACGAGACCTTCCCACAAACCAGGTGCTCAAGCAGACGGGAACACGATGGACCACACCATGATACTGAACCCAGGACCAGCAGCCAAAGACGACGTTACCAAAATGTTGGGTTAAATCCATGTGACCAGTCTAGATGGAGAAGCCATGAGGTCACAATGTCATAGATACATCTGAACAGATATTTTTCTTAGCATAAGAGAGGAATAGGTAACTTCGTTTTTGTTTCCTTGTATATAAATGTTTGACGTGCCTAAAGGGCGGTAGTGTAAATACATTAAGACCAATGCATGCGTTATACTGTGTTATTTTGTGTTTACGAGGGTAAAATATTCAGTTAGAGTTGTTTAATGTTATGTTATCCATCGATAAGCTAGTCTGAGAGTGATGCAGGGTAATTTTTGAGATGCTAAGGTCATCTGAAAGTGAAGGACGGCGATACCTTCCCGGACGTCGAAGGGGAGCTTTTACTATGAGATAGTGGCAACATAAGGAATAGGTTTGCATGGAATGTTAGGATAAGGCATGTAAATTTGAGCTACACAGAGGGAGCAATGATGATTCTACCCAACGCTGCATTAATAAGGGTTTTCAAAGTAATTCCAGGAAACGAATACAGGCTTGAGCATGAGGCACGAACCCGAATCTAGGGCATATTGATGAGAGGTACAAATAATATTCATAATACCCCGATGTGTGAATAAACATTGAGGATTATCTACAGAAAGTACGAATCAGGGGATCATTGGACCAGACGAAAGATATCGTCGTTGCCGGGACAAAAGCTCCTGTGAGATATTATTTTTGGATATACACTGACCTGCAGCGCATACATTATGAAGAGCAAGAATGCCTTGACAATATTCACACAATATTGCACCTTGGATGACAGAACCTTATCGGCAAAAGTTCTAAGCTAAAATATTTCACATGGGAGATTTCGTCCTGGCAGCGACGATTTATCGTGTTAAGAGTGATTTTGTGGCCAAGAAAGAGAGCCCATACGAGAAGTTATCTCTTCGAGTGAAGGGGGAGTGCTCAGCTGAGCGCTGCCAAGTATAGTCAATCAGACAGGGTTCCTGCCTGAGACAAGAAATATACCAGTCTTGTAAAGCTTGGCTGTGAAATACCAAACGGCTAGCCAGCTGAATGTTTTGTTTTGTATAAGCAGTTTGCAGGAGTCCTTGGTTTTCTTTTCGGCTGGCACATGGAGGTCAATGGCGTCTGTGGAGCCAGTAGGTCAAGGGCTTGAAACCATCTCTCATTATTCAAGACCAGTGTTTATTTTCATTTCCCATTGGATAGTGTTATAGGATGTTATTGATGTTTTATTTTTATTATTGAAAAATGCGCACATGCCGTGCAGAATACCATTACTACATACACATTACTTTTCTTTGCTATAAGCTACGATGGATTTCTGTCTATTACTGCATTTTACAATATGGTATCTATCACAGAATTCCAAGCACAACTCACACACACATTCGTCATTTGGTTCGTGAAATAATTTGTTGCAGCACACCTTGTGGTGGAAACCATGGATCGCCAATCTCGTCGTCACGTGTCGCATATCATGATTAGCTTCCATCCAGGTCCTGTCTTGCATAGCAGATGTTGCATAGAAGTCCTCTGGTATGTGGTTTTTCTTCTCATGCAGATCTTGTATAAGCTGTTTGAAGCTGGTACTAGCTTGAAGTATGAGCTCGCATCTCAGATCCTCTATTAAGAAGGTCTCCCTGGTAAGCTCATACACCAGCCTCGATCTTGCATTCTGCGGGACTCCTAAAATTCTCTTCAGGTATCTAGCCTTTACTCGCTCCAATTCTTCCAGCTGTTTGTACGTGAGGTATTCTGCCACTAATTCTAGGCCATAAGTCAGAACAGGTAGTATCTTTAACCTAAACAAGTCCATAGCTGTGCTGATCGATAGTTGTGTGATGTTCCTGATTTCATTCATAGCGCTAGTGGCCGCCACTGCTCTAGATCTTATATGTAAACTGAAACTCTTTCCCGTTGTTTGAATTGTGATACCTAGATATTTAAAATTGTTAGCCCTCTTGAGTAGTTTGCCATTGCATTTGATGTTCTCTGCTTCAGTGAGTCTTCCTCCTTTCCTAAATACTACCAATTCAGTCTTCTCTTCATTTATCTGGATGTCGTTTCTCTCTGCCCATTCACATAGTGTGTTTAGCGATACTTGCAGTTTATCTATATCTGTCGCTGCGATGGCCATGTCATCAGCGTATACGTATGTGCTTGTTCCTGCCGTTCCTTTGGTGACATCGTTCGTGAGAACATTAAACAGGATAGGGCTGAGTGGATCGCCTTGGAGGACACCGTTCGTCTGTGACAGCCAGTCAGATATGCCTGTTCCATCATCTATCTGTATGTAGTTTTCTGCCAGTATATTTGATATCAGGGTCGTTGTGCTCGTTCTTCCAATTAGTTCCTCCAGTTTATCTATTAATACCTTTCTGTTGACCGTATCGAAGGCTTTTGAGTAATCAACAAAAACCACATAGTTTTCCTTTTGGTCTTTCTATCGTCTGTTTTATTTGTTCCAACAGGTTTTCTACTGCCAGAGTCGTGGACCTTCCCTTTCTAAAACCAAACTGTTCCTCTGGTAGAAGGGGTTCTAGCTTCTCTGCCAGCCTTTTGGCGAGGATTCCTGTTAGGAGTTTCAGTAATGTAGATTCCAACGCTATTCCTCTATACGCGTTTGGGTTCTCTGTGTCTCCTTTTCCCTTGTATAATAGCTTGATTGTTGACTTTCTCCATTCGTCTGGTATACTTCCTAATTCTAAACATTTATTTAGAAGGGAGGTCCATATCGGTAAGTATTCTTGTGCTGTCTGCTTTAAGTGTTCACTTCTTATTCCATCTACTCCTGGTACTCTGTTATTCCTCATTTTCTGTATCGCTTTTGCAATTTCATCCGTGGTGAAGATCTCATCAGCTTGTGGAGTCATAGGTGTCTTAATCATGGGTCTTGTTTCTTTTGAGCAAATTACTATTCTTATATGATCTATCCATGTTTCCATAGGTATGTTGGGCTGTATTTTCTGCCCATTTGGCTTCAGAGCTCGGTAGGGGTCTCCTTCTGCCTCCTCTACCATTTTCTTATGTTCTTTTTCCAGGTGTTGCTTTTTCTTCTTTTTTATTAGGTCCTTGTATTTCTTTCGTTCTCGTTGGTATTCTTCGGTGGTTGCGCTTGCCATTTGTCCTCTAGTTTTATGTAGTGTTTTCAGTGTCAATTTTCTTTGTTCATAACATTCTCCGTCGAACCATGGCCTCGCCTTCCTATTTGAATCTTGTGTGGTGGCCCCACTTATTATAGTTGATTTCAGCCATGTAGCGGCCTCATCAATATTTCCTGCTCTTATTGCTCTTTCAACCTTATCTTTTTCTTTCATTTTCCCTTTAATTTTTTCCATGTCCAGGGTCTTGCCAAATGTTATATTTCGTCTTTCTTCTAATTTGCTACTTCTACTGTTTTCTATATTTAATTATACTGGAATGTGTTTATGGATGACTGCTGCTTCTTTTTTCACTGTGGTGGCAAGGTGTTTTGATCTAAAGCCCTTTGTGATTATTAGGTCTATTGTGCTAGCTCCATTATGCCCTATGTATGTCCAGTCCTCCTGTCTGTTGTGTATTGTAAAGCCTTCATTTGTTAGATATTCCATTACTTCTTTGCATTTTCTATCTTGCCTATTTATTGCGCAATTCAGATCTCCCGCAATGATTATCTTATCCATACTTCTACTATGATCCAAGGCCATCCCTAGTTTATCTATTATGTCTGTCGCGGTGTGATCTGGATTAAAGTAGACTGCTACTATAACTCCAATTCTTGTCCTGACAACCAGCATGTTTTCTTCTCTTAATAGTAGTTTGAAGGGGGCCAGTTGTGGTTTGATGATGCATAGCACACCACCTGCTGGTCTTCCTCTTCTCACACACTGTATCGCATAGGCATGAAAATTGTAGAATTCTGGGATGTTCAGTTCTGTGTCCTCTTTTACCATTGTCTCTGTGAGTACTCCAATGTCATAATCAGCCATGATATTTCTCGGAAGCAGGCTCAAGACTCCCCTCAGGCCTTCTACGTTCCATGTTATTATATTAGTCCCTGGTTGCCGGGCCTCTGAACTTCCAGGGTTGCCGAAAGGGCCGACATATTACATCTTCTGGCCAGAAGTTTCCGTCGTAAACTGTTTCTAGGTCTTGCATTGGAATGCTTATTTTGAAGGCTCTGCTTCCTATTTTGTCATTCACCAGGTTGCAGTATATTTTCCCTTTTACTCCGTTTTCCTTCAAGTATTCTATGATAGCTTCCTCCGTCGTATCTTTGTCCAGTTTTCCCACGTATAACCAGGCGTATCGTTCTGCTGCCTTTATTTTACTTTCCCCTTGTCTCATTCCCATTTTTCTTCCGTTCACTTCTTTTCCTGTCTCGTTTTCCCGCTGTCTGTTCCCGCCTCTCACCGCTGTTGTCCACTCCCTATCCTGGTTCTCCAGTTTACTCTTATCATTTACTGGTGTTCTAGGTTGCCTTGTTGCTCGCTTCCACTCTCATTTTATGTTTTTACTCGTCATTGTTGACGATTTCTCATACGATGAAGCCCGCAAGCTTCTATGGGAAGACATGTTTTATTCCTCATCTGTGCTTATAGGACTATTCCCACAGCAGACACAGTGAATTTTTTGGGGATAACAGGAAGGTCCTAAACAAGCCTATAGTTTATATTTGTGTTCCTAATGATTTGGGGAATAATTTTAACGTTAGTTTTATTTAATGCGAAGTTACTATATTCTAATCTCTGGCAGATGGACACTTGGAGTTATTTGGGGGTAAAAATTACCTTTAAAACTTACTTAATATGTCTATTTCACGTATGTGGCTAAAACTTTGTTAACTAGAGAATTAGTGAGAGTGTAAAATTGCATAGTATTGCATAGCATAAATTTGAACACTGAAGGATGGGTTACAATTCAGATGAGAAACTATCTGGACAGAACCCTTATGTTCAGCAATAAACAGTGTCCACAGAAATGTTCTCTCAAGCTTCCCTCACTTTCCCTGACCTACTATGAAAAATTTCCCTGACTCACGAAAACTGAGTGACAAGTTAATTCGTTGAACAGCATGTTTTACAAGGAACAAAAAAGGAAAAACCAGCTTCCACCATTCCTATAGCTGGCCTAATTCTCTCTCCACTTCCTTTTTTTCAGTTATTTATGGAAAAACAATTACATTGAAGGCACTTTACATATAAAGAAATATTTTAATGGCAACATGTACCGTATACCTTTATCTTATCATTTTCAAGGAACAAAGTACAACTAACTTATTAACAGAGTAACTCAAATATGAATATAAAATTATTTTACCACAGCTAACTAATACTATTTTATGTGGATTTAAAGCACTTTGAGATAAAAAAAACTGTGTTTGTAGTGTAGGTGAATATAACGAATTCCAATTAGTCTAGGTCTATTGTCAAAACAGTTTTCAAATTTGAAGACAAATCAGTCAGAAAAGATAGGAATGGAAAAAAAAAAAAAGTTTGCACTTATCGAAAATGAGTGCAAATATAAGTGCAATTGGACTAGACAAAAGAGTGACTGAATGTGTTGCTATATTTCTAGAAAACAGATCTCAGAGAGTTAGAGTAGGTGAAGCTTTATCTGACCCTGTAATAATTAAGAGGGGAATTCCTCAAGGCAGTATTATTGGACCTTTATGTTTTGACGTCATTCTCTATAGAGTAATAAATAAGTTACAAGATTGTGAGCAACTGCAAAATGACATCGATAATGTTGTGAGATGGACAGTAGGCAAGGGTATGATGATAAACGGGGTTAAAAGTCAGGTTGTGAGTTTCACAAATAGGAACAGTGCTCTCAGTTTTAATTACTGCATTGATGGGGTTAAAGTTCCTTTTGGAGATCATTGTAAGTACCTAGGTGTTAATATAAGGAAAGAACTTCATTGGGGTAATCACATAAATGGGATTGTAAATAAAGGGTACATGGTTATGAGGGTGTTTAGGGATTGTAGTAAGGATGTAAAGGAGAGGGCATATAAGTCTCTGGTAAGACCCCAACTAGAGTATGGTTCCAGTGTATGGGACCCTCACCAGGATTACTTGATTCAAGAACTGGAAAAAATCCAAAGAAAAGCAGCTCGATTGGTTCTGGGTGATTTACGACAAAAGAGTAGCGTTACAAAAATGTTGCTAAGTTTGGGATGGGAAGAACTGGGAGAAAGGAGACGAGCTGCTCGACTGGGTGGTATGTAACAGATCAGATGTAAGGTTTTTCAGGCGTTTGCTCTATTAACCAGTTCCGAGCTGTCAGCGGAGAAATGGCGTGGAATGACATTAGTAGACGAATAAGTTTGAGTGGTGTCTTTTAAAAGTAGGAAAGATCACAATATGAAGATAAAGTTGGAATACAAGAGGAAAAATTGGGGCAAATATTCATTTATAGGAAGGGGAGTTAGGGATTGGAATAACTTACCAACGGAGATGTTCAATAAATTTCCAATGTCATTGAAATCATTTAAGTTTTTTTTTTTGCTAGTTGCTTTACGTCACACCGACACAGATTGGTCTTATGGCGACTATGGGACAGGAAAGGACTAGGAGTGGGAAGGAAGCGGCCGTGGCCTTAACTGAGGTACAGTTCCAGTATTTGCCTGGTATGAAAATGGGAAACCATGGAAAACCATCTTCAGGGCAGCCGATAGTGGGGTCCGAACCTACTATCTCCCGAATACTGGCCGCACTTAAGCGACTGCAGCTATCGAGCTCGGTATTTAAGAAAAGGCTAGGAAAACAACAGATAGGGAATCTGCCACCTGGGCGACTGCCCTAAGTGCAGATCAGTAGTGATTGATTGAAAAGATTACTGTTTTTGTTTAATGTTTTCTAGAAATATCATCTTCCTTTCAATTTCAGCAGCCTGCTTTTCTCTTTCAATTTTAAACTCTTTTCT
The DNA here is from genome assembly GCF_040414725.1 of Anabrus simplex. Taxonomy (NCBI): domain Eukaryota; kingdom Metazoa; phylum Arthropoda; class Insecta; order Orthoptera; family Tettigoniidae; genus Anabrus; species Anabrus simplex. Next base: position 214,379,809 of record NC_090266.1, read on the forward strand.
GTTTTTTCTCCAAATCTTTCAATTGTAATTTAATTTCCTTTTCCTCTAATTCCTTCCTTTCCTCTTCTGATTGCTTTTCTTTTTTTATTTGCCAGGTATGATTGATACCTTCTTCTTGAAGCTCAGATCGAGGTCAGCATACTTCTATTGACAGGAACATTCCTCAATCCACTGTGTTTCACACTATCAAAAATTATTCTCTGGGACACAAGTGATTCTTATAGAAGATTTTTGACTAGTAAATGTTTGACAGAAAGGCCTGTCTCAACAAGTGAAACAAAATTTTCATTACAGACCAGATATCTTCATATTTATCATCTTGTCCTAAAAGATTGTAGTAAAATTCTTTTAAAAATGAAGTCATTAATTTCTTTGTTGATTCCTGCATTGCTCTCAGCTTAGTGGATTAGCAAACAGAACTATCGTTTGGCCTTTTAAGCACTTTTATGCTGGCCTTTGGTCACAGGGGTCCCGGGTTCGATTCCCGGCAGGGTCGGGAATTTTAACCTTAATTGGTTAATTTTGCTGGCACGGGGGCTGGGTGTATGTGTCGTCTTCATCATCATTTCATCCTCCTCACGACGTGTAGGTCACCTGCGGGTGTCAAATCAAAAGACCTGCATCTGGCGAGCCGAACATGTCCTCGGACACTCCCGGCACTAAAAGCCATACGCCATTTCATTTCATCACATATTCTTGTATGGCTGTGCAAGTTTTCAAGAACGACATCAATCTTTTTCATCGCCAAAGTGGATTTGAGCAATATCATTTTAGGGTCTAGGGCAGTGAGACCCCTTGCTGTGAATTTAGAGGACTTTTCTCTCAAGTTTTTCCAACATGGTGAGCAAGAGATTTTTGAACTCATTCTTAAAAGTAATTTTTTTCCTTTTCAGAACATTTAACTTGTTTTAGTACGCTCTTGGCAGCATAACCAATATCCACTTTTTCTAAAAGCAGATTGGCACTATCTAGCAAGTCTAATTGGGAAATACTTGCTTCAATTATCTTTTCAGGCTAAACAAATCTCATCATTATGTTTTTCATAAGTTCTTCAAGCATTGTAAAACGGTAAGGCACCATAGGTTTCTGACTTTGAAATCTTCTGACGAAAGGCTCAACATCTGACAAAACACTTCTAAAAGCACTTAATTTATCCTTAAGTAGTGGATTCTTCACAGCGTCTCTATGGTATTGAAGGATTTTTTTTTTTCGGTGTACACTTTCACAAATTTGTCAATATGATCATATATTTTAAGAGCTTGATCAACACAGCATCCATTTTCTAACCATCTTATTGCAGTGAACTTATAAGGAAATGTGGTGCTTGTTGTTATGACTATATTTAGCACGTCGAACAGGGCTATCTTTAAAAAGATTGTGCAGAGATCTGAAAAAATTAAAAAGGTTCCAATCAATTTTGGAGGTCACAGTTTTCTTGGCTCCTTTCATTGTATGCAAACTGCGTATGTCTATAACAAGAGATTTGCCCTCAGGGTTTAGCACTTGCAAATGATTTTCAAGTTTTTCAATAAAACTGTGGCTAACATTCAGCCCATCCATTTAGACTTGTAAAATATTTCCTAAAGGTAAGGAGAGTCCATGTATAAATCCATCTTATAAGTGATACCTTGTTGCAACATTTTTATGATTTACATTCCAAAACCTCACACACAAGTCCACTTGTCCTCTTTGGACAAATTTAACAATTCATAAAAACAAACCACAGTCAGAGCACTGTTGTAAGTCATTTTGCAAACTTTCTTTAAAATATTGGGCTAATCCATGATTTATAACATAGGAAGCCTTAGTCTTGCCCATACTAAAATTTTGAGCAATTTTACTGTCTGAGAAAATTGTTTTCAATGTTGCAGAGGTTTTATCATAAGAGCTGAGAGATATCTTTCCAGTGACAATCTGGAGACCCCATACGGCATCAGCCAATGTAACATCATCTTCATTCACAAGTGCAAGTCTTTAAACTCATTTGACTTGTTCGTGGTACTGCTGATTCCTTTCTAGCTGTGGATGTAGTGCTAACTCTTGGCTGCATGTCTTCAAGTAGAGATGGAGTAGAGGTATCTTTCTTTGCAAAGAAAGAAACTGTCAGTTGGTAAGACTTGGCTTTCATGAATTTTATATGAGTAAGTCCTTTATAGCATGAGAAGTGACTGCTTGTTTACCCATATTACTAAGCTTGAACGATTTACTATTTACTATGCTGAAGTTTCATCATTTACCAATATGTCCATCCAACCTCTCAGTTCAGAGAACACTTTACTGTCTAGCCAACACTGCTTGTTAGCCATTGTCATAAGTTTCAAGCAGGCATCTTAAAACTGAAATAAAAAAGAATAACAAAAATGGTTGAAAGAAATGACATGTCACAACAAAAATTGCAGAACTGTTATGCACTTCTTGTAAAAAACCAGAAAAAGAAATGCTACAATAGCCTGGGTTACAGCAGACTAGAGCATAAAGATATCTCCTCAAACCAGTCACTGGGGGCCATTTCCCTGACTTTCCAGATATTTTGTCGATTTTCCTGACCAAAATTTTCCCCCCTTACTTTCCAGAATGTGGACACTATGAATATGACCTAAGGCTTCACAGATACACATGCTACATAATCCACAGTTCAATCAGAACAAATAAAACGACATCCTTCCAGTCGTGGATCAACGATGGACTTACGGGAACATAAAAATAAAACTCTGTATATTTAACAAAATGACAATATTTTGAGTGGAATCATGAAACAATTAAAGATAAAATTATTTTCATAAATTTCAAAATATGAAATCATTCCTCCTCTGAGCTTTAGCTAATTATTTTTAGCAACAATCTTGTTTCCTTGCTTAACTACTTCACTAATCCCACAATTTATACACACTCCAAGCTCATGGTTCTTCCCAATGTCCTTTCTTTCTACACTGGAAGATTCAAAGGTCACATAATTTGATATATGAGTCGTATGCGCAAACAAACGTCTATGTTACATTCCTTATATATTTAGAAAAATGCCAATAAAGATGATTGTTGACCACGGGACATGGCTAAGCGAGAGAATGTAACACAGACTTTTGTTCCGTAAACCAGCAGGTTAGAAGTGCACGCGCACACTCGTTCACACATAATAGATGCATACAGTACATTATGATCACTATTATCGTCTGATTGCATGACTATGGTGTCGATGAGAAACTAAATAAACTCGTCAATATAAGACTGAACATACCAGAACAATATCCGGACTAGAATGTGTTCATTACATTGCATTCAGTTCGTAACATTGTTGAGCGCTCACGTGGGAAACAATGTAACGTATACTTTTGTTCCATTATTTTTCAAGTGCATTTCTTTTCACAATTTCTGGAATACTATAGCTATCTGTTGAGATATGCTCGAACTACCTGCAAATACAGATCCAGGACACATCGTAGATGTTTGTTCCGTGAATATCGCAAATACCACAAAAATGTAATATAGACTTTTGTTCGCGCATACGACTCTTATTTTACAAAATGACAATATATTTTGAGTGGAATCATAAAACAATTAAACAATAAAAATGAAGATGTTTTAAGAGAATTTTTTTTCATAAATTTCAAAATATGAAGTCCATCCTCCTCTGAGCATTAAATACATTTGTCAGTGCTAATGCTTCTTGCGTTTGTGTCCTTGCTTAACTACTTCACTAATCCCACACTTTATACACACTCTAAGCTCACGGTTCTTCCCAATATCCTTTCCTTCAACACTGGAAGATTCAAAGGTTGCAGTATTTGACATAGGATCACTGTCACTGGGGAGCTTTTTTATAACCTTCTGTTTTTGAACATCTTTAGAGTCACTAACCTCCTCAACATGTTTTACTGGTTCATTACTATCTGATCGTTTCTTACGTTTCTTTTTTCTTGGTACAACTGGAACATCATCTTGAAGAATATTATCATCCTCTTGAGGCGTTATTCCACTTACCCTCTTGAATGTACTATTACTATCTTCTTCCATCAGCTTGCTTTCACTTCTGCCTACTTCATTTTGATTTCTGTTCGACTGTGGGAGTGGTTTTTCCATTTCAGTCTTCGAGGCAGTTTCTTTCCCACTTGCGCTCTTCTTCTGCATTAGTAAATCCCAGACTCGATCAATTGCTGCAATGGGCATTTTATGATGAAAGATATTATGGATGAAATTCTGAAAAAAGGAAAAAAAACTCAAGAGAATTATGTTATTCAAAATCATAACGGTTTGGGATGCACTGAAGAAAAGAAGTACATAGATTAGAAGTGCAAATCATAAAAGTTTCATACAAAAAATGAGTTACTTAGTAATGTAAGGAACAAGGTAAGAGGAACAAAATTGTTTGAGGTGGTAAGAGGGCTTTGGCATACTCTTCATCAGTCATGGATGAAATGCACTAGTGTGTAAAACAGAAGATGGGAAGAAACACAGCAAAGAGCAAAGGCCCTACTGTTTGCAGAGGACATAGCGATAATGAAAAAAAAAAGAGGAATAGAAGTACAAATTAATGTACGGAATCAAGTGATAGCAGAGTTTGGAATGACTAAGTGTACAGAAGAGTAAATCAGTGGTAATGCCAAGAGGTAGGAAAGAAGGAAGGGAGAAGGTAGAAGTAAATGGAATACCAATAGAAGTTGGGAAGTGTAATCAGTAATCACAGATGATGGGAAGATAACTGAGGAGACATGAAAAAGAATACAGCAAGCAAATAGCTTTTACCAGAATGTGAGGAATATATTGTGAAACCAAGAAGTTTCCAATAAATGCAAAGATGTTTTGTATTTGCCTAATTGTACTGATACTGACATATGCAGCAGGTACATGGACAATAATAAAATGAGACGAGTGTAAAGTTCAGGCAGCCGAGATTAAAAACCCTGGAGATATCATAGGGAAGACAGGAAAAGATAGAAATAAAGCAAGCTGAAATGGTATGGACACATGGTGTGAATGGGAGAAGACTTGAGTTCCAAAGAAAGTATTTACAGAGAAACCAACAGGATAGAGACCACAAAGAATGCCTCGAAAGAGGTGGACAGAGAGTAGAAAAGACGAGAGGGGAAAGATAGAAGAAATACTGGGAGCAGAAAAAGAGTGTTAGAAATATTGGCAATTATGGAGGTCCTTGATTCAGAACACAACACAGGCAAGAACTGGAAATGGGAAATGAAAAAGCTGTATATAAAAGAACTGCAGCTCAAACAACGCAAAAAATGCATTTTTCCATAGCCTACAAGGAATCAAGGTTCCATCTGGCAGATTCAAGTAAAACATCTCCCATTTTCTGAAAGTTAAAGATGAACACTAAAATTAGCATATAAACAAATATATACAAAATAATTACTTCTTCTATGAAAAAGGCGAGCTTGCTTCAAGTTTTAGGAGACTGTCGATGTGATCATAGCCATGGGGCTCCAATTTTACATGAAAACCGAACGGGGGCATAAATAGATACACGCCTTTATTGGCGTAGTTAGGCCTTCTCTTACACTAAACCAATTATTATACATTAGATTCCAAATTAACACTGCCGTAATAAATAGCAAATAAAGCACAATTAAACACAATCTATTTTACAACAGAAATAACATTCCACCCTAGTGAGACATACATACAATAATAATAATACCTACTGATAATAACATAATAGCTAGAGGCACCTGTTTTCTGCAAAACCCAAAATTTTTGCCAAATTTAATGAATTTGGCTCAAAAATGCAAAACTATATACGTTTAAGCAAAATCGCAAAATAATTTACGGAACTGCATCATTTGAAGTCAACGACAGAGATCCGAGGCGAGTTGTGGCAAAATCTGATAATCGATGCCACAATCGACTTTATACCTGTTTGATATATATCGAAAGCTAAGATATAGTATATCGATTATAGCTAAATTAGCTTCCTGGGGAGCGAGAAATTTATTGTATTCATAATTACTTGATGGAGTGATGGGGTCCTCTTGCCTGTTGAAAAAAGCTGCTGATCGGTGCATTTAATTTCCTATTTTTTGCTCAGTTTATTAAAATGGTTGTGACAGTTTTCGATCGAGAACAGGAATTTGCATCAGAAGGATTTTACGGGTTTGGCAAAACTAGAAAGATACTGATATGCAAATACTGTAATGTGCGAATAGAGTGGCAGAGAAAGGAGTTGTGCCTGAAACGCATTAATAACAGAGTTTCACATAAGAACACAGAAAAGGCGCTAACGAAGACAGGCATCAGAAGACAAGCTAGTCTGACAGACACCAGTTCAGCGGCAAAACGAGCGAAATACGATAAAGACGAATTCATTTTATCTACAACTCAAGTTTTCATGGAGGCAAATATTCCACTGGAAAAAGTTGATCATCAGAAGATGAGAGAGTGGATGGAGATATATATACCAGGTTTGTGCAATACTATACAGATTTTTTGAGGAAGAAATATGAGGTTATATTTTTCTAATAACTTTGTGCAGTTATGCTAGTTTTGAATGGAAAATTTCTAAGTTCCCATGGAGGGAATTAGATTTTTTTCACCAATAGAGCATGTCAAAAACAGATCAGATGTAAGGCTTTTCAGGCGTTTGCTCTATTAACCAGCGTTTCATCTTAGGTCTGACACTAGACTCATCAGAGTGGGATGTGTCAGACCCTACCCACTGACGCTGGGGTGTATGCAGGTGAACTTATCAGAAGCCCATTATAAGAGGCACAGTCTGATAACTGCATTCCCACTCTGATGAGTCTAGTGTCAGACCTAAAACGAAACGCTGGTTAATAGAGCAAATGCCTGAAAAGCCTTACATCTGATCTGTTTATGCTAGTTTTCTCGTTTAACGACATTTAGGCTTACATAATGCATGCAGGATCCCTCATTTACTTAAAATTATAAATCACTTAATTCATTCAATTGATGTTAAAGAGTCCTCTAATATTAGGCCTATTGATTTTTTAAGGTGCTGGAGACTTGGCCACAGCTGGAAGGCTGCGGGAAGTTTCTGTACTCTGCAATAACAAAGTTTTTATTGTAATCCATCTGTTCAATACATTATAATGTTGTCACATCTAAAATATCATCATTAATAGACAAATTATTTGTGGGACATGTTTTGCTCTCTTACAGAGCATCATCAGCCAAATCTGAATTTCGAAGAAAGGTTATGTTCGTAAACAATGAATCAAGAACCATTGAAAACATTTTTTCACAAACTTAAACTTAGTCCATTAGAATATCATAAAATACATAATCTTTGGTGACATGCCTTAATAACATGGGCTTAGTAGGAGATATACATTAAAATTGTGGTAGAATGAGTTATTCTAAAATACTTAAAACAAGTAGCATGTTTAACATCTTTGAAATAGGTGAAATTCAATCTTAAGAACTAAATTGCAAATTTCTTTGCAATGTTGGCTAAACTGGTCGTAGCTTTCTCACAACATACTCAGAACATGTTAACGCTGCAAAACACAATAAACATTCTGTGATGAGTGCTCACATGAGAGAATCGGGCCACCATTTTACAACTATAGAAAAAGACCTAAAAATTATCAAAAAGATAGAAAAAGGAAAATTAATTACAGAATTAGAAAATATCTATATCCATTTAGACCAGCATTTCAATAAAGAAAAAACTTTAATGATGAAGTTGAAATAAGAAATCCTTTACACGAACAATTACCTAAACTTTAACAAATGCTTAATTTAGAAAAAAGCAGTTTTGCCAAAGTCTTCATCCCCAAAACAAATAATAATCATGGAGCATTAAAGAGCCCAACACCTCCCTGCGCCCCTACTAGACATTCCCCTTCCAAAACCACACCTACTAACAGATCTCCTACACCTACTCCCTCCCCTCAACTCCTACCACCTCACTCATACAACACAAGGAGTAGACATGGAACAGCAAGCAGTCGCCATACAATCTTAGTTAACACCAAACAGACAAACAGGGGTTGGAAAGAAATACAACAAGATAAACTCCATAACAACTTTTAACCAATATCATCAATTTATGTCCCTTTCAATCATACCTTTTTAAATCTGTAATTTCAACGTATGGTCACCGACGCCAACAAAAGCTATTTATTCAACAGCACTCACCGAGGTCAAATGACAAGAAGCATTTAAATATCATGAAGACCAATATTATCCTGGTACAAGTTCAATTATCAAATCGACGAGTTTTTTGAATCTTTGTAGACTCTTATCCTTAAAAGATATAAAACTTTTTTACCAGATCTCATTACAAAGAAATTTTCAAATTTAGTTCTTAAGATTGAATTTCACCTCTTTCAAAGATGTTAAACATGCTACTTGTTTCAAGTATTTTAGAACAACTCATTCTACCACAATTTTAAGGTATCTCTCCTGCTAAACCCAAGTTATTAAGGCATGTCACCAAAAATTCTGTATTTTATGATACTCTAGTAGAGTAAATCTGAGTTTGTGAAAGAGTGATTTAACGGTTCTTGAGTCAATGTTTACAAACGTAACCATTTTTCGAGATTCAGATTTGGTCGATCCTGTCATAAGTCGAATGATCAAATCGAAGAGATCTTTGAATCTTTATAGACTCTTATCCTTAAAGGATATAAAACTTTTTTACCAGATCTCATTAAAAAGCAATTTTCAAATTTAGTTCTTAAGACTGAATTTCACCTCTTTCAAAGATGTTAAACATGCTACTTGTTTTAACTATTTTAGAATAACTCATTCTACCACAATTTTAATGTATATCTCCTACTAAGCCCATGTTATTAAGGCATGTCACCAAAGATTATGTACTTTATGATATTCTAATGGAGTAAGTTTAAGTGTGTGAAAAAATGTTTTCAATAGTTCTTGATTCATTGTTTACGAACATAACCATTCTTCGAGATTCAGATTTGGCTGATGATGCTCTGTAAGAGAGCGAAACATGTCCCACAAATAACTAGTATATTAATGAAGATATTTTAAATGTGACAACATTAAAATGTATCGAACAGGTGGATTACAATAAAAACTTCGTTACTGCAAATAACAGATTTCAATACGGATTAAAACACGAGATTAGTCACTTGCAAGGTTCTGTACCTCGAATCATCAAAGAGGAGGAGGAAAATTTAAAAGAAGCTGTAAATGATGACAGAGTTTCAATTCTGTGTGATGAAACAACTGATAACAAAAAGGGCAATGTATGTTTATGGTTCTGGTAAAAGTGCTTAGTTGTGGAGATAGAACAGTTCAGAAGTTATTTGTAGGGGGAGTGAAAGTTATTGCAAATGCTAATGCTACAGCATGTTCACAGGCAATTATGAATGTAATTCAAAAACTTGAAATTCAGTACCAGAATGTAGTTTCTATAACTTCAGATTCAGCACGTTACATAGGCAAGTGCATAAACGCAGTTACGATTTTAGTTTCAGAAGGGTTAGTACACACATGCAGTGCTGGGCTTATAAACTGAATTTGGAGAGCAGTGTACGGGCAGTGGAACTTAGTACTTTGAACCAATGTGTTGTACAGGCAAAACGCATCTTCCTTAATACACAGAAGAGAAAGCATGTATAGATTCAATTCTTGAAACAGAAATAAGAAGACTCATGATTTAGAAGTGTTGAGTACCTTGGGGAGTAACTTCATCATCAGTGGGTAATGTTGGTAGAGAGAGGACATTCTCAACGTATTGTAATGTAATGTCTGACAGGAGAACAGCTCTGACTCCCAGTAATATGGAACTCATGGTATCTCTCTATTTTTCAGACTGATGTGTAAATTATATACTTAGGCTAGGCCCTACTTGGTAAAGTGACAGCTGATACAATTTTTTCAAATTTCCATGCTTTGATATAATGTGTAATACTGTATGTGTTCTAAGCAGAAGCATAACTCATGTATATATACTTATGTAAAAATACAACGATGTTATACTGCAAATGTGTTATCAACTAAGTTCTTGTTATCAACTAAGTTCTTGGTTTACCTGTTATTGCTGAAAAGTGGAAATAAAATTTAGCGAAATTATTGACAAAATAAAATAAAAATAGCTAAAACTATACTGAAATAACTGTTAAAAAATGACATTAAGCAAAAATTTTCAACACAAACAGGTGCTTCTAATAATAGCACAATCAATGAAAGACCAGAAATGCACAGTTCACTTGTATCCTGTTGTACCTCTTAACGCACTACTAAATGAACCTGTGGTTGGTATTCCTCTGACATCATCCAGTAAACGGTTCCATTCTCGTGCAGCAAACAAAGAAAACTAGTTTTTATATGTGGCAGTTCAATGGTGAGGAAATGACGAGTAGGTATGATGTTTGAGCCCTTGTATCTCTGTTATGAACATTTGAGAAGTAATGGAATCACAAAGAAAGGTAAGATGTAGTAAGAACTCAGTGGAGGAGAGACAAAGTATGATGGTTACGATGAACATGGAGTCTAGTTCTCTAGTTCTAGGAAAGATGATGACACATGGTCATATTTTTTAAATTGCATATATATCTCACACATGCATTTTGAGCGCATTGTAGCCTTAGGGACAATTGTGGCCTCACATCACCGAAAACATCACAATAGTAAAATTGTGGCATTACAAGAGCTTTGATTAATTCCTGTTTAAGTTTTAAAGGATATATATGTTTATATTTATATAAAGAATGTAGAACTGAGAAAACGTTTTGGCAGATGTGTAAGATATGTCCAGACCAAGTCATACGTTCATCCATTGTAACACCGAGATTCTTCACTTGTGATACGAAGGGAATTGGAACATTCTGAAGGATTACTCAGGGCAACGGATGTTTACTTATACTTGCCATTTGATTTTGATGGCTAAGAAGTTTTTCACAATGTCAATGCTGTTGTACCATTAGGTGTAAATAAACTGTAAGCGTTTCGCAGTTTAGCATTTTGTGTTTGTTGTGCTGTCCTGTTTTGTAACTTCCTATATTCGTGACTTTGTAGGGTACAATTCAGGCCGTGCACAGCAGACCCGTCACTAACAGTCTAAGTCAATGTTTAGGAAATCTATATTTTCCTGAAGGTCTTGTGCTATAGAGTATGTATAGAGGTGAAGGTTGCCAGCATACATATGGTATTTGCAATGTTTTAAATTCGATGATATGTCATTCACAAAGAGTGTGAAAAGAAGAGGTCTAAGTAAAGAGGCTTGATAGACTCCTCTCTTCATGTGGCGCTATGAGGAAACGATTCCATTATTACCGTTCACATTGTTGACGTCCATGAAGATAGGAATGCATCCAAACAATCGTACTCTGAGAAAAATGTAGAGCCTTCAGTTTTACAAGTAATATGTTGAAACTCTGTTGAAAGCTTTACTGTAATCTAGTAGTACCAGAACTGTGACTTGTCCTCTATCACTTTGAGTAAGACTGTAATTGTACAATATCCTTGCCAGAAACTGGACTGGAACGGATTAAGGAGACTGTGCGTTTGAAGGTACTCAGGACATTTTTATGGATGGACTATATATTCTAAGATTTTCGATAAAGCTGATAAAATACAGTGATAGTCTCCCTTGTCCGAAGGCGTTTGACTTTTCGGAAGAGGTAGCACAATAGTCTTCTTCTTGAGAGATGGATATGTGGAGTATAAAAGGGAGAAATAGATTATATGATTTAAGGTTGGCAATATAAAATCAAGAATTAGTTTGGCCACATTATTCTCAATATCATTACTTCCTCTTGCTTTTGTGCTTATCCTAAGGGAATTGCTTTTCTGACTTGGAGGGGTGTCACGCGACTGTAATAGAATCTATCTCAGCAGTGGGGTGTGTATCGTAATGGTTCATAAGTTTCTGCTTGTCGTCAGGCTGTACTGCGAAGGAACTAGAAATAAAGTACTCTTTAAGAGTCTCGTAGGGTACTGTAATTCAGTCTTTGTTTCTGCTCTTTGTAGGTCCAAGGTTATTAATAGGTTTTCACAATGTCAATGCTGTTGTACCGTTAGGTGTAAATAAACTGTAAGTGTTTCGCAGTTTAGCATTTTGTGTTTGTTGTGCTGTCCTGTTTTGTAACTTCCTAAATTCGTCAAATTTTGCACAGTAGGGCAATTTTTGTACTGTCTGTGGGCCCAGCCTCTCTAATTCATTAGTTGTTTAATTTTGTCATTTAACCATGGGGAGGGTCTTTAGGATATTCTTGCTCACTGCTTCGGGGCATGCTTGTGAAATAGTTCCGTTACTTTGCTGTTAAAGACGGCGACTTTGTTGTCTACTTTGTTATAGGTCGTTATGTCATGCCAGGATATTTTGCCTGTGTCCTCGAAGAGTCTATCTTTATATTTTTCAATGGTCAATAGGTAATAAATTTCTGGGAGGGTTTCGGTGGCTGTAGGTTATAGAAGATGTATATTACGTCATGTGCAGAAAACTCATACAGAGGTTTGACCAACATTGAGAACTTTGAGTTGCTGATATCTATCAGATCTAATAGTGTGTGTGAAAGTGAAAGTTTCCTCTTGTTATGAAACAGTCTGCTGTGGTCTCTGTATGAAACAAATCTAATTATTATTACTATAATCTATCAGCTTCATGGTACGTATTGATAATTTGAGCACACAAGTATGAAGAATGAGTTTTCCACCTAATCAATACTTTATTTTACCAAGTGTTTAGAATTATTTATATTCAAAAATAGTACCAATTTCGACCTATAAATAGGTCATGATCAGCTGTTGATGAACCTCCTTAATAGCGACTGAACATAATAAAACATTACTAAAAATTAAACAAGAATGCCTTATTCTAATACAATACCAATGTTAAGATATATACATATGGTACAATTAAAGGGCTTGACTTGCTGGAGTCCCATTCAAATACCTATGCTGTATGCCAACATTATGTCAAACAAGATATTTACATATGGTACAATTAAATAGCTTTGACTTGCTGGAGTCCCATGAATGCCACATATTCCAAAAATTGTGTAGTTGAGAGGTTAAAAATAGGATGCAGTTCAAATATCTATGCAGTATGCCAACATTATGTCCAATTGTTGCATAGACAGAATCAAGGTGCATTGTTGGGCCGCAATTTTGCTGGGATCGCTGCGTTTCTTGGACGACACCTTCCAAATTAAACGAAACGATCCAACTGCTAGTATACAAACAAATCTCAAAACGTTACTGAAAAACACCCCATTTTCTCCTTAACGAACAAGAAACCACAAAGCTGACTATAATGAATCCAAAACTGCAGTCCACAAAAGTCTACCCTAAAATCCACAAAGACGAAGTACCCATGAGGCCGGTCATAAACTGAGGAGTGGAAATGGAAAACAACCTAAGTGCCAGAAGGTACCTAACGGAGAAATATGGACAAAACGATTCCTGTCAAGAATATGGCACTTATGTTGTTCTCCATTTCCCTCTGCTGGCACATGTGAAGTTTTCCAGGTTGTTGCGTAACACAATAATGAATGACCTATCATTCTGTTTTGGAACGTACTCAGTGCATTTAGGAACATTTTATTGAGTGGTATATGTATGTATTAATCACATTTTATCTCTCATACACTGCGATGTAAGCCTATATACTATCTAATGTGAAACAGGTAAACAAATGACACATTTCTAGTTAAGTTTTACGATTGTGCACGTTTCGGAACTGAATGACACACCAAGTATCCTTCCTATACAGCAGAGAACATGTTAAAGAAAACTGTAATCATCATTATGAAACGAAACATACAATACGTGCAAGACGTGTATGAAACAGATGATATCCGCATATGAATGTTACACTGTACATGGTTATGAACACACGGTTTCTTCTCGACACAGCTGACTATAGTAATCTATACTTTACATCTAAGTAGTCACAGAGCGCCAGCAGATCCTTCTTCTTTTCTATACTGATATAATGATGCTTCGGCACACGGGGAAGCTGTGATGGAGGAGGAAGCCCCCCACATTTCCTTAATTGTCTTAAATATCTTGTAGGACACCCAATCACTATCGAATGACGTTCTGACATGTATTACTTTAGGGCAAACGATTCCAACTGAGGTGCTCCCATGGCCCGGGCAGCAGCCCCAGCGAGGCGGTGCGGAAAGGAGGGGAAGTGTCAGAGGCAGAACCACAGGTCGTCAAGTCAGCGTGCAGCTTAAGAAAACAATATTATTTATGACAATTCTGTGAACACATAAACAAACAATTTATTCTGTACATAGAGTACACTGCGTTTGCTTTAATGTACTTTTAGCGTTTAAGTCGATTGTTGACATCATTTTGCGGCAACTAATTTACCAATATTGGGTACAGTCGATTTGGCAGTAGAAATTCTAAGCACAACCTCCAAGACAACATCAGACAGAGAAGTCCTAGTTCTACATTTATTTAAATTAGGAACTGAAAACATCTGTTCGCATGCATAAGTTGTACCGAACATTGATGTAAATTTTAAGCCAAATGCATGAAGTCTGGGAAATTCTTGTGGATGAACACCTTTGTAAAAGGAAACTGTAGATTTATCATCTCTGTTTGGAAATGTGATGGTGATTTTTCAGCACGCACTGAAAATGGGGTAATGAATATTTCAAGTTGAGGTGCCATATCATTTCATTTCTTTGAATTGGGCATTGAATTCATGGTGCAAAGTCTGTAACGACGTCCGATAGTCTCTAAGGTTTTTGTAAGTAGACAAATGTAATGATTTTAATGAATTAAAATTGTCAAAATTTCCAACTTCAAGTTGACTTTTCAATAACAAACTCTGCATTTTGTAAGCCTTAATTCTGTCACACATGGTGCTAATCAATGTGTTTCTCTGTTGCAATGCAATATTTAAAGCATTCAAATAAGACGTTATGTCCGCCAAGAAAGAGAGGTCAGCTACCCATTGTTTATTTTGCAAAGTTGGTTGTGGAGAACCTTTCATCTCCATGAACAGAGGAATTTCTTCAATTATTGCAAAGACGGGTGCTAGCACTTTCGTGCAACTTAACCAGCACACAATACAATAAAAGGTAACGTTGCTACATTCTGCCTCGAGATCTTTTAAAAATTCTTTGAACTGCCGATGGTTCAAACCTTGCTTTCTGGAGCAATTTACACATTTTGACACAGTATCCATAACAGATTTAAAGTTGCAAAAGTTTTTTTGCACATAATTGTTCTTGATGAAAAATACAATGTACTGCTTGGAGTAGGTGGGGAAGGAGGGGAACGGTGCTGCTGAGTGCAGCGCTGGTGCGCCCCAGCACTAAGTGCTCGAGTTGCAAAGGCCTGCTTCAGTGTGTTGGTTACTCTTACGTGTGAGGCTTTACTGAGCTTCAGCTTGGTAGTATTGATGTACTCGTCGGTGAGAGCTCCAAAGTCAAACCAATCATCTTTACCCATCTTAACTATCTTAAATGGTTTCTTTGGTCTTAATAATGGCCTCTAGCTCATCTGGGATCATGGCTTTCATTACTCGTTTCCTTTTCTCAATGAGACCGAAGTCCCTGTCACATGTCATGAAACTATGTCCAGACACTAAGAATTTTAAATCAATAGTATCAAAATTGTCTTTAGCAACTAAATTAAAACTCATACAAACACTTCCTTTTCCAATCTTTGACTACTGTGACAGTTTACTGACTGATCTAACCTGTGAACAAGCGACAAAGCTACAACATGTACAGAACTCTTGCATTCGATATGCCTTCCAGCTCCGGCATGATGTTCATATAACACCATACTACAAAAAGTTGGGATGACTACGTTTAAATGATGGTAGAAAAACGCACCAAATGACCCTCGTCTATCAGTTGCTTTCTTCAAACAGCCCCACCTACCTATCGTCCAATTTTAGGCTTCTTTCTTCGTTCCACGAAATTAACACTCGTTCCGGATCACTACTTGAAATAGCACCGCATCGAACGAATACCTACAGCCATTCATTTCTGGTCTCCGCTACGAGGTTATGGAATACGATCCCGGATGATATTAAAAAGTCTGGCTCGTCTAGGACATTTAAAATAGCCTACCGTAAATTCCTCCAGAGTACATACAGTTGAGTCGAATGAATGTAAGAGTGAATGACGTGTGAATGAAACAAAAAATGACGTACTAGATTTAAGTTCTTAGGCTATCCCATTTACGTTCTTACTACTCTCATTTAAGGCTATAGACTGTTCATAGAAATTGACTACATAGTAACATTGATTTTAGTACACTCAGAAAAGGCAGCATACTACAGTATGATCTACAGAGCTTTCAACATACCCCTATCCCAGGAAGAATTAAATAAAGAACTAAACCTAATTCATGAAGTAGCAGGGCATAACGGATACAATAGAAACATGATAAACAAAATAATTCACAAAATAAAACATCAACCGTAAAACATCAACAAATCCAAATTAAGTAGAAACAACAAACCTAAGAAAGACTGCGCAATCTTTACCTTTAACAACACCCATATCCACCTCATAACTAATATCTTCAAAAGACACAATCTAAGTAGAGCTTACAGAACCACACGTAATAATGCTTCCATTTTACATAACACTAAATCTGTCAATGAAAACAACAAATACAGCCAGTCAGGAGTATACTGCATAAAATGCAACGATTGTGAAGCCAGCTACATCGGGCGCACCGGCAGATGTTTTTTTATTTGCTACAACGAACATATCACTGCCACAAAATATAATAACTTTTCGTCCATAGGGCAACATGTCGAGGAACACAAGCATAAGTTTACTAATATCGAGAATGACATGGAAATTTTAAACATGAACCCCACAGGCCCATTGCTCAATATAATGGAAGATTTTTACATCAGTATGGACCAGTACGCTAATCCCAATCTCAATTTAAATGAAATCACAGATAAAACAAACATTCTCTTCAACACAGCCATTCCCATTTTAAAAGACACATATTTAAGAAGAACTGGCAGACACAAACCCACAAACAACCCAAGAGACATACTCCACTCCACCCCACCCCCTCTCAATCTGAACACTGACAACCACACGACGTACACATAACAGTGTGCAGCACGCTCCTGACTATACTCAAGGACATATCCAGCCCACACGTAAATAACACACACACTCTACAGCACACAAACCATTCAGCAGGCACTCTCTATCAGAAATTCTAATTCCTATTTCGTTTTTCTTTCTCAGATTTTTGAATTTACCTGAACGTAAATGCAAGTATGAAGAAGGGAACTCTATCAACCTATTTTCATTAACAACAAGGATCCTGAAAAACTAGCATGTATCGCTAACGACACAGACTAAGGATGAACACAGTACCTGTTAAACAAGTTACAGAACCTCAATCTACTGAACGCAATGTTCCCCGCAAAATTGCGGCCCAACAATGCACCTTGATTCTATCTATACAACAGTTGGACATAATGTTGGCATACTGCATAGATATTTGAACTTCATCCCAAAACCTCAGTGACCCTTTGTTCTCTAAGAACTGCACCCTATCTTTAATCTCTCAGCTACACAATTTTTGGAATATGTGGCATTCATGGGACTCCGGCAAGTCAAAGCTATTTAATTGTACCATAAGTAAATATCTTGTTTGACATAATGTTGGCATACAGCATAGATATTTGAATAGGACTCCAGCAAGTCAAGCCCTTCAATTGTACCATATGTATATATCTTAGCACTGGTATTATATTAGAATAAGGCATTCTTGTTTAATTTTTAGTAATGTTTTATTATGTACAGTCGCTATTAAGCAGGTTCATCAACAGCTGATGACTTATTTACAGGTCGAAACCGGTACTGTTCTTTAATGCAAGTAATTCTAAACACTTGGTAAAATAAAGTACTGATTAGGTGGAAAACTCACCCTTCATACTTGTGTAACTATTATCAGGCGAGGTTTCTGTCCCGTCTTTGGACCAACACGGTGACTGGGCGAAACATCAGCTAATTGAATGTCTGCTCCTATCTTTCGTGCAACATCCAATGTAGCGGGTCAGTGTTTTCTCCTTCAGTCTCAGGCACACCAAACACGCACAGATTGTCTCTCCTCTGGTATTACTCGAAATCATCAGCCCAAGAGATAATTTCTTCTTTAGAAGATGTTCTTAGCTCCTCCAAGCTTTCCTGCAATTGTTCATTTTTACTCCTTTACACAAAGTTGTTTCCTGAGTTCCTCGTTGAAAGTCCTGATCTCGGACAGTACCTCCTCCACTCTATTTAAAACTTTACTTTTAGTGTTGCCTGCAATTGCATCAGCTAGCAACCTCACTACGCCAGGCTCCTGCAGTATGCACTGAATGGTGTCCTCCACGCTAGCATCGGCAGCATTTCCTCAAGGCGTGGATGTACGCATGGCACTACCTCATAAAACAATCAATTTAAATACAATGATAAAAATGCAGCTTTTTTGTATGTGGTACCTATTTCTTTAATTAGTGACTACCTTTTTCAAACTTTAAAGTAAACTACTTCTAATCCCCAGCTTTTGTCTACTAGTACACAATGTACTTCAATTTCCAATGATGGGTTAAAGACACTTGGAACTACTCAACTTAATGTTAAACAATTTTCTTGGTCTTATAAATTTCAGGTCATCCAAGATCTTTGCTTTTCCATTATTTTATGTTTTGACTTTTTTCAACATACAGGTTTGATCTATAATTCATCTACTTAATTTCTTTTCACTTTTAGTCTACCATTAAGATACCCCCCTGTAAATCATTTGGATTATCCAAATTCTAATTCTTCTTGCACAGCTAATGAATGTGGAATGTACTAGTCACGAGGTTCAGAGCACTCTAGGGGACTTCCGTCAGTTAAAGCACACGCTAGCGCTGCAAGCTGCAAATGCAAAGAGTGAGTAAGAAGCAATAATCGAGGGATATTTTTATTTATGATGGATTTAATGCCATGAATTTCATACCCAAATGTGAAGTAACACCACCACAAAAGAACACGCTATTTCAAATGATGTTATACGTGATAAATAAAAGAAGGTACTTTTTTTTTTTCAATTTTCTTTATGTTGCACCGACACAGGTAGCTATTTTTGTCAACGATGGGAAAGGAAAGGGCTACAATCGGGAAAGAAAGGACCTCAGCCTTAAATAACCCGGCACTACTTGTTAGTTTTTTAAGTGCACCGTTACTCGCTAGTGAGCGCAGCGCTCACCTTTGTGTTCTTCTTCTTAATACGTTTCTGCTTATGCAGGCCGTTCAACCTTTCGTGTTCAAAGGCCATCGTTCAACCTTTGTGTTCAAAGGACATAATATGTCCATGGAGGTATTTTTATACGGCAATTTGAGAAAGTTATTTATTTAGGAATACGAGTGAGTGGAGTGGCAGCGTATGTTAATGCGATACGGCTATGGAGCTAAGCTCTGTATTCGGGAGAAGTGTGGGTTCGAACCCCACCGCCGGCTGCCTGAGAATGGTTTTCTATGGTTTCCCATTTTTACTTCCAGGCAAATGCCAGGTCAATTCCTATTCATAGGCCACAGCTGATTCCCTCCACCTCCTTATCCAATTTCATTCACGGTCATTCATTTCATCTCCATTAGCTAGCTCCTCAACTGAGGTTGCCAACAGGAAGGGAATCCGGCCGTAAAACATGCAATATAAATTCATCTCACTCCATCCGCAACCCCGTATCAAGAAACAGGACCAAGGAGAACACAAACTATCTCGGAATACGAATACTTAAATTTAAAAAAAAATTAGATAGGAGAAGTATGCTCACTATGAACTAAGTAATGCAAACTTATAATCCAGCATAACAGGAAACAAAAATTTTACAAAATAAGCCATCACTTCTGTTCCTTTCAGCTTCTTTCCTGAAACACTGTTTCTGGGTTCGAACATTTGTAGCGAGAGCATGGAGGCCCCACTAGGAAATACTATTCTTTCCTAAAACGAATGGAATACAGCCTTCAATCGATGAACGTGCCTCTTCTTACTCAGAACTTGCAGACATTCTGCTTCAGAGTTAGCATCACATTCGCAAACCTTATCTGTATATGAAATTCACTTTCGGTGCTCAAGTACACTTCCTCCAACATTTTACCCAACCACAAAATTACGTGATCAGTGGATGCCATTATAACTTGTGTAAATACACTAACAACGATCATAATATAAAAATTTCACATTAAACATACGCATAAGACAAACCATGACTTATTACAATGCGCAAAATCGAGTAGCACTGTTACTCGCTGCTGAGTGCACCGCTCACCAAGCATGCACTGTCATGCCTAATAATGGATTGAGGGTCTTCATTTTCAAAGATAATGGAAATAACTGATACCTCCCATTCCTAACAATCTGTCTGAAAGGTATATGGAATTTCAAAAGCAGAGTTGTTGTAATATTCCAACAACAAGCAATACACTAACAAGGTGAGAGCCGCGCTCACCATGCGAGTAACCCCGGGTTAAGGCACAGCCCCAGCATTTACCTGGTGTGAAAAAAGAGTAGTCGGGCTGAGTGGCTAGCCTCTTGTCAGTAGATTTACTCACAGTTACTGGCATGTAAAAGAACTCCTGCGGGATTAAATTCAGGCATCCAGGCGTCTCCGAAAACCATAAAAGTAATTAGTGGGACGTGAAGCCAAATGCATATTTTTAATTATTAAAAAGGTTAATTACTGAGGGTGTTAAATGGGGTTTAAGACCCAAAAACAAAAATACTCAATCCTCCAAAACCATTTACGTACGAAGACAAAATTCCAAATGGTGGTAGGCCTACATATTTTTAAATCCTATATGTAAAGTAGGAAATATTGTAACGTGTTGGCGAGGTAGATAAATAAATAAATGAGTACAGAACCTGGTAGCGTCCTATTTCTAAGATTTATTAACTTACCACTACAATTACCAATTTACACACATACAGACGATAGCCGAGATTACAAGTTACACAAGTATACGGTTACACACACGATTCGCGCTCGCTCTCTCTCTTAGTTTCTCATGTCCCATCTACAATGACACATACACACAGGGTCCCCGATTATTTATACTACATTATTATTTATAAATTTCATTTTCCGTATTGACAGATTCAAAGTATAGATAAGAAAAGTGTTTTTCCACCAATCAATACACAATTTATTTTAAATAGATTAAACTAGTACCGGTTTCGGCTCTTTAACGGCCATCATCAGCTTGTACATGGTTTGTTTCCAGCCATTAGACAATTCACAAGTTGTTATTGTATTAGACATCCGGATGTCTAATGGGGGATGGAAATGTATACAGTAGCATGTAATTAAAATATCAGTAGTGAAGGTGAAAAGTTGCAATAAGTTAGAACATGAGTATGTAGGACATATTAAAACATATGGGTCATAATATAAAACACTTACAAAGTTTTAACACATTAAAATTTGGTAAGTATAGGTAGACACTTGTTAAAAATTTTTAGTTCATGTTACATAGGTTCCATTCTTCTATCTTCTGTGTAGTTCCTTTGCTTTTATGTTATGTTGATTTTAGCTGTGTATGGTAATCTTCGAGAAAGTTCTGAAGCTGGTATGCGTCATATTGATATGGACCTTTGTCATGAAGAAATTTTTTATATTGTGTTATATATTCCAACTTGTGATGTACTCTGGTAAGTTTTAATATAGTAAACAGCAGGTCTTGAGTTTGAATTAGAAGTAGTTGGTGGCAACACCTCTCTCGTCTACGTTTGTGGTTGTAGTCTGTAAAGATGAGGTAATATAAGTATACCGGTGGTATGTGTATGGAAAGAGTACTTACTTTAGTTGTTGTGGAAGTCTTGTGCCGTTGTGTTTGAAGGCTTGTTGTGTTCTACCGCGAGTGCGCCTGGGGCTCATATTAGCTGTGGAGGGGGATGTTGGTGGAGGGGAAGAAGGAGTGGCCGTTGGGGAAGTAGGGGCGGGGTCAGGCTTGTAATTCGTTGGTTTGTTGGAGCGTGTGTTTACTATTTTGAGGTAATCGTTCTTTAGTGCCGGAATGGCTTTGTCAAAAATGATGCTGGTTTTTTCAGTAATATCATTAATGTTATGATTGGGGTTAGCGTATTGGTCTAAAGAAATGTAGAAATCTTCGGTTATGTTGAGCAGTGGGCCCTTGGAGTTTATGTTTAGTATCGTCATGTCGTTATTGATGTCTGTGAAACTATGCTTGGATTCTTCTACATGTTGGCCTATTGATGAGAAATGGTTATGTTTTACTGCATTTATATGTTCATTGTAACGGATGGTGAAGTTTCTGCCTGTACGTCCTATGTAACTTGTGTCACAGTTGTTACATTTGATACGGTAGACACCTGATTGGTTGTATTTATTGTTATTATATTGACTGTTTCAGTGTTATGTATAATGTTGGTACTATTATGTGTGGTTTTGAATGCTATTTTCATGTTGTGCTTCTTGAAAATATTAGTTATAGTATATATATGGGTGTTGTTAAAGGTAAATAGGGCATAGTCTTTTTTGGGTTTGGTTGATTTTGCTAATTTAGTTTTAGGTTGTGATTTTATTTTGTGAATGATTTTGTTGACCATTTCCTTGCTGTATCCGTTATGTTTAGCTATAATAATAATAATAATAATAATAATAATAATATAAAAGAATTTATTGGACTCCAACCTATTCAATACATTACTGGATGTTAACATTTTTAGCTAAACATCGTTAAAATGGAGACATGTTTCGCCCTCCATGTGGGGCATCATCAGTCATATCAAAGCACCTCAAAATTAAACCAGACGTCTGGTTGGAAATTACGAACAATATATGTAAGAAAGAATACATTAAAAACACGTACAAAGTCCTATCCTAAACGAAATAACAACAGACTAGTTACACATAGTAAAATACGCTAGTGGTTTCTTAATATTAAAATGAGGTTATCATATGCACAGTATAAAAATGGAAGTAATCAAAGTCCGTATGATATTGAGTTCGATGCTAGTTCTGCGTAGTATATACAAATGTTGGCAAAATAAAACACAATTTATAATTACTGTACACTTATTTCTAATTGTTAAAATTGATGAGGTAAAACATTCCAATTTGTCTATTTGTAATTTGGCTCCAACCAAAATAATTCGCCCTAGGATTCATGAGGTAGTCAACTCCGTTGGTCACTCTCTATTTAAATGGAGTGCACAGTGCAAGTGAACAGCTTTTGTTGATTATAAACTGAGGCTGTGCTAAGACAGAGTTAAAACAACACCAGCTTCAAATGAAGATAGTTAAAAACATCATTAGGTTCTTCCTAGTTGACTAAAAATTTGCGTATGTTTTGTTGTTGAGTGTGGGAAAGTCAGTTGTTGGTTGAATGGGCAACGGTCGAAAATGTTGTGCAGTGCAATCGGTGTTTGAGCTGTCCTACATGTGAGGGAAATCTGAAAATGGAGGATTTGTCTTAATTAGTTAAGTGAAATGACGGAAAAAGAAAAGAAACGGGAAATCATTGAGAAATGAAAAATGTGAAAGTTGAAAATTTACCTTGAAAGCTGTTGAGCTGTTACCTAATTGTTAGGAGGTTTGTGGAGCACTGGCTGTCGCTAATGTCCTGCTCCTCGTGTTGTACGTGTGACGTCTTAGAGGAGGGGAGTGGATTTGAGAAGGCGGCGCTGTGGGTATGTGATTGGCGCTTGGGGAGGAGTTGTGTGTATTGGAGGGAGAATAGGGGCGTGATGAGTTGAGCGGCTTAGTGGGGGTGCTTGGAGAGCTTGTTTTGAGGATGTTAACAAGTCTTTTGTCTTTCAGATTTAAACTATTGAGCGAAAATATTAATTGTTCGTAAAGAGGGCTTCGGTTGTCTATTGGATCATTTAAATTCTTATTCTTATTATATTTTTGGTCCAAAAAAATGTATAAATTTTCGAACTCGGTCATGAGCCTGCCTTTATCTAGTCTTTTTAAAATTTGGAGATCCTGTTCGATTGTGGTAAAGCTATGTCCGGTGTCTTTCATATGGATGCTCATGGCTGAGTGTTTATTGTGCTTTTGGGCATTGAAATGTGAAGACATACTAACTTACTTAAACAGCCTTGACAATTGCATCAAGTTTACTAAAGAAGATGAGGACAATAATTTCATCAATTTTTTAGACATTACAATCACCAGGACCTTAAACAATTTCGATTTCCAGATTCACAGAAAACCTTCATTCATTCCCACAACCATAAAACAAAATTCTCTTCACCCACAATCGCACAAACAAGCCTCATTTTACAGTTTAGTGTACAGAGCGTTAAAAATTCCCATGTCAACCGTCAATTTAAAAAAAGAAATAAGTACCATAAAAGAAATAGCTGTTTTCAATGGATACAATCCCTCAATCATACAGAAAATAATCAATAAAGTGAAATTGAAATTGGCCACAAACCTCTCCCCAATAAAAATTAATAAGCCTAAATATGCATCATTCACCTACATTAACCTCATTATACATCAAATCGCTACCCCTTTAAAAAAACATGATATTAGGGTAGCCTATAAGACCCATAATTCTAATCAAAAGCTATTTTTCAACCACAATAAGATAAACTCGGACAACAATAAATTTTCGGGCTCTGGCATTTATAGACTGAAATGTGCTGAATGTAACAGTTCATATATCGGTCAAACTGGTAGGAGCTTTGCAATTAGATATGCAGAACATTTCAATGCCCAAAAGCACAATAAACACTCAGCCATGAGCATCCATATGAAAGACACCGGACATAGCTTTACCAC
The DNA here is from genome assembly GCF_040414725.1 of Anabrus simplex. NCBI lineage: Eukaryota > Metazoa > Arthropoda > Insecta > Orthoptera > Tettigoniidae > Anabrus > Anabrus simplex. Next base: position 214,404,485 of record NC_090266.1, read on the forward strand.
AATCGAACAGGATCTCCAAATTTTAAAAAGACTAGATAAAGGCAGGCTCATGACCGAGTTCGAAAATTTATACATTTTTTTTGGACCAAAAATATAATAAGAATAAGAATTTAAATGATCCAATAGACAACCGAAGCCCTCTTTACGAACAATTAATATTTTCGCTCAATAGTTTAAATCTGAAAGACAAAAGACTTGTTAACATCCTCAAAACAAGCTCTCCAAGCACCCCCACTAAGCCGCTCAACTCATCACGCCCCTATTCTCCCTCCAATACACACAACTCCTCCCCAAGCGCCAATCACATACCCACAGCGCCGCCTTCTCAAATCCACTCCCCTCCTCTAAGACGTCACACGTACAACATGAGGAGCAGGACATTAGCGACAGCCAGTGCTCCACAAACCTCCTAACAATTAGGTAACAGCTCAACAGCTTTCAAGGTAAATTTTCAACTTTCACATTTTTCATTTCTCAATGATTTCCCGTTTCTTTTCTTTTTCCGTCATTTCACTTAACTAATTAAGACAAATCCTCCATTTTCAGATTTCCCTCACATGTAGGACAGCTCAAACACCGATTGCACTGCACAACATTTTCGACCGTTGCCCATTCAACCAACAACTGACTTTCCCACACTCAACAACAAAACATACACAAATTTTTAGTCAACTAGGAAGAACCTAATGATGTTTTTAACTATCTTCATTTGAAGCTGGTGTTGTTTTAACTCTGTCTTAGCACAGCCTCAGTTTATAATCAACAAAAGCTGTTCACTTGCACTGTGCACTCCATTTAAATAGAGAGTGACCAACGGAGTTGACTACCTCATGAATCCTAGGGCGAATTATTTTGGTTGGAGCCAAATTACAAATAGACAAATTGGAATGTTTTACCTCATCAATTTTAACAATTAGAAATAAGTGTACAGTAATTATAAATTGTGTTTTATTTTGCCAACATTTGTATATACTACGCAGAACTAGCATCGAACTCAATATCATACGGACTTTGATTACTTCCATTTTTATACTGTGCATATGATAACCTCATTTTAATATTAAGAAACCACTAGCGTATTTTACTATGTGTAACTAGTCTGTTGTTATTTCGTTTAGGATAGGACTTTGTACGTGTTTTTAATGTATTCTTTCTTACATATATTGTTCGTAATTTCCAACCAGACGTCTGGTTTAATTTTGAGGTGCTTTGATATGACTGATGATGCCCCACAGGGAGGGCGAAACATGTCTCCATTTTAACGATGTTTAACTAAAAATGTTAACATCCAGTAATGTATTGAATAGGTTGGAGTCCAATAAATTCTTTTATATTATTATTATTATTATTATTGAGATTCTTTCAATACGGAAAATAAAATGATTTTCATTAGTTGCAATGTTTAGCTATGTCGTGGATTAACTTCAATTCATTGTTTTGGTCTTCTGTTGTCATTGGGATGTTAAAAGCTCTATAAATCATACTATAATAGGCTGCTCTTTTTTGTGTATTGGGATGAATGGAGTCATTTTTTATGGTATTTGAGGTGTGTGTGGGTTTCCTGTAGATCTTGTAAGATAAGTGGTTGTCGTGTCTGGTTATTGTTAAGTCTAGGTAATTTAGTGTACGGTTATTTTCGGTTTCTTTGGTGAATTTAATTTGTGGATCTAGAGTGTTAAGTTTGTCTAGTATAGCTTGTGCGTCAGTGGATCTATTATCTAAAATTACGAAGATATCGTCAACAAATCTGCACCAAAAATGTATATTATCTATTTCTTTGATTGACGTGTGTTCTAAGTAATCTATATATATTTCTGCTAATATTCCGGAGGCAGGAGACCCCCATAGGTAGGCCTCGTTGCTGATAAATGGTATCGTGAAATCTGGAATAGTTATTGTTTATGACGAAATCAAGTAAGTTTATGAATTCGTTTATTTCTAAGGTGCTCAAGTTGCTATTGTTTTTTAGGTTAGATTCTATTATTTTGATTGTTTGTTTAACAGGAATGTTAGGGTACATAATTATTATGTCAAATGAAACAAGGGTGTGGTGTTGTTCGATCTTTAGCTCTTTGGTTCTGTTGCAGAAATCTATTGAGTTTAGTATTGTTTTGTTTGCTAAAAATGTATAGTGCCTTTTTAAAATTTTTTGGATGAATTGCGATAATTTGTAGGTTGGACTGGCTCTATAGTTTATAATTGGTCTCATAGGTACGTCTTCTTTATGTATTTTTGGGTAGGATTCAGTTTCGTTGAGAAGAAAGTGTGTGCTTTTAAGTAAGATTTTTAAATTCCTTTGTATGTTATTGGTTGGATCTCGGTGTTTAACAGAAAAAGTATTGTCTTGGAAACATTTTTTAGTCTTTGTTATGTATTCATTTTTATCCATTATAACCGTAGTGTTGCCTTTGTCGGCCTTCGTTACTAGTAAATTGTTCTGTTTTATTTTATTTTTAAGTTTGTTTAAGTTTGATCTATTGGTGGTATTCATGTTTAGGTTATTATTGTGAATGTTATTGATGTACTGCGGGATCTTTCTGCTGATTTCGTGTCTGACTTCGTCTTGTACGTCATATGGGATCCTTTGTAAAGCAAGTTCTGTTTCGGTAATGGTAGCTATAATATTCTGGTAGGATGATGCAACAAGGCCTACCTATGGGGTCTCCTGCCTCCGGAATATTAGCAGAAATATATATAGATTACTTAGAACACACGTCAATCAAAGAAATAGATAATATACATTTTTGGTGCAGATTTGTTGACGATATCTTCGTAATTTTAGATAATAGATCCACTGACGCACAAGCTATACTAGACAAACTTAACACTCTAGATCCACAAATTAAATTCACCAAAGAAACCGAAAATAACCGTACACTAAATTACCTAGACTTTACAATAACCAGACACGACAACCACTTATCTTACAAGATCTACAGGAAACCCACACACACCTCAAATACCATAAAAAATGGCTCCATTCATCCCAATACACAAAAAAGATCAGCCTATTATAGTATGATTTATAGAGCTTTTAACATCCCAATGACAACAGAAGACCAAAACAATGAACTGAAGTTAATCCACGACATAGCTAAGCATAACGGATAGAGCAAAGAAATGGTCAACAAAATCATTCACAAAATAAAATCACAACCTAAAACTAAATTAGCAAAATCAACCAAACCCAAAAAAAGACTATGCCCTATTTACCTTTAACAACACCCATATATATACTATAACTAATATTTTCAAGAAGCACAACATGAAAATAGCATTCAAAACCACACACAATAGTACCAACATTATACATAACACTAAAACAGTCAATATAATAACAATAAATACAACCAATCAGGTGTCTACCGTATCAAATGTAACAACTGTGACACAAGTTACATAGGACGTACAGGCAGAAACTTCACCATCCGTTACAATGAACACATAAATGCAGTAAAACATAACCATTTCTCATCAATAGGCCAACATGTAGAAGAATCCAAGCATAGTTTCACAGACATCAATAACGACATGACGATACTAAACATAAACTCCAAGGGCCCACTGCTCAACATAACCGAAGATTTCTACATTTCTTTAGACCAATACGTTAACCCCAATCATAACATTAATGATATTACTGAAAAAAACCAGCATCATTTTTGACAAAGCCATTCCGGCACTAAAGAATGATTACCTCAAAACAGTAAACACACGCTCCCAAACCAACGAATCACAAGCCCGACTCCGCCCCGACTTCCCCAACGGCCACTCCTTCTTCCCCTCCACAGCTAATATGAGCCCCAGGCGCACTCGCGGTAGAACACAACAAGCCTTCAAACACAACAGCACAAGACTTCCACAACAACTAAAGTAAGTACTCTTTCCATACACACCACAAACGTAGACGAGAGAGGTGTTGCCACCAACTACTTCTAATTCAAACTCAAGACCTGCTGTTTACTATATTAAAACTTACCAGAGTACATCACAAGTTGGAATATATAACACAATATAAAAAATTTCTTCATGACAAAGGTCCATATCAATATGACGCATACCAGCTTCAGAACTTTCTCGAAGATTACCATACACAGCTAAAATCAACATAACATAAAAGCAAAGGAACTACACAGAAGATAGAAGAATGGAACCTATGTAACATGAACTAAAAATTTTTAACAAGTGTCTACCTATACTTACCAAATTTTAATGTGTTAAAACTTTGTAAGTGTTTGATATTATGACCCATATGTTTTAATATGTCCTACGTACTCATGTTCTAACTTATTGTAACTTTTTACCTTCACTACTGATATTTTAATTACATGCTACTGTATACATTTCCATCCCCCATTAGACATCCGGATGTCTAATACAATAACAACTTGTGAATTGTCTAATGGCTGGAAACAAACCATGTACAAGCTGATGATGGCCGTTAAAGAGCCGAAACCGGTACTAGTTTAATCTATTTAAAATAAATTGTGTATTGATTGGTGGAAAAACACTTTTCTTATCTATATTTATACTACATTCACTCAGCCACTCAGTCACACTCGTTAGCGCTGTCACGGTCCACAGCCTACACGTCAGTCTCGCAGGTTGGGGTAGTATCCGCTGTTCACCCAATCCGTTGAACCCCGTTCGCAGTCTACACACGTCGTCACGTCGTCACACAATGTTCCCTTCTTTGTCACTCCAGAACACCCAAGGTTCTTCTCCAGCAGCCAGCCACATGGGATGCGCGCGCGCGCGCACACACACGCACACACACACACACGCGACGTTAGGGGACCAGGAACGAGTCCTCGGCTCCAACAGGCAGATAATTCATCAGGCTGCACTCTCCTAGGCCATCACTGACTGCGCTCCAGCGAGCTCAATCTCGCTCTCACTCACTTTTACTCACTAACTCCATCTAACTCTCACTCCAAGTTACTCCTCTCCTTATATACCTGCTCTGGGCCTTCCAGAACAGTCCGGATGCTAGATGTCTCCAGGAACCTCGCGAGATGGAAGACTCCAGATTAATCGTCGAGTAATTTCCGTCGTCCCATGCGGCGCGACCACGGACAGAAGAGAGAAGGGCCCGCCCAGAACTTAAATGTTGCTCGCGATCGGCGCGCTCGAGCCTAAGGGGGTGAAGCGATGGGTGACGAGCTCGGCGCGTAGCGACTTGGCATGGCGGATGCTATAACCATTACAATATTTTAAAACATTCCACCAGTAAGGGATTAAATGAAGTTAGTTCCGGAAACATAATTATTCATCCCTCCAAAACCGTTTGACGTACGAAGTTGAAGTGTCTGTTCAAAAGGCACTATTTCATGATGTGGGTTAATGTAGTCACGTCCTAGTTCGTGAACCATGGCAATGGCTGAGTGGCCTAGTAAGTGGTCCTGAGAGTCGTGATACCAGTTACTATGGAATGGGAGTGAGCATCTCGGACATACTCTGAGCCGTGGCCCTCCTTGTGCACAGGCGGCTAGGACTATACAATCCAACGGTGGTCCCTAACCCGTTAGAGGAGAGATCCTCACTTGGACTATGTGCAAGTAGGGTAGCATCCTCCTTCATGAATTTACCAAGCTCAGAACATTTTAAGCAAGCCTCGGACCTATGGGAATAACGGTGTCCCACTCCCATTTGACAGGCGACGGACTCCTTGGAGACAACTTGGCAAACGAAATGGAATTCGATGGGGAGCTATCAATATTAATGGGGCTTATGGAAGAAAAAATGTAGAACTGGCCGAGTCAGCAAAGAAGATGTATCTGGATGTGCTAGGAGTACGTGATATACGGGTAAGGGGAGATAGCGAGGAAGAGATAGGAGATTATAAAGTGTACCTGACGGGTGTTAGAAAGGGAAGGGCAGAGTATGGGGTAGGGTTGTTTATCAGGAATACCTTTGCACGCAACATAGTTTCTGTTAGGCACGTAAATGAGCGAATGATGTGGGTAGATTTGGCAGTTAGAGGAATTAGAATGAGAATTGTCTCAGTGTATTCACCATGTGAGGGTTCGAATGAGATTGAAATTGACATGTTCTACGAAGCATTGAGTGACATCGTAGTCAGGGTCAACAGCAAGGATAGGATAGTGTTAACGGGCAATTTCAATGCGAGAGTTGGAAATAAAACTGAAGGATACGAAAGGGTGATTTGTAAATGTGGGGACAATATGGAAGCTAATGGGTACGGGAAGCGTTTCCTGGACTTCTGTGCTAGTATGGGTTTAGCTGCTACAAATACATTCTCCAAGCATAAGGCTATTCACTGCTACACATGGAAGGGAGGCTAGGGATACCAAATCCATAATAGACTATATCTTAACCGACATCGAATTCAGGAAGTCTGTTAGGAATGTACGGTTTTTTTTTGGGGGGGGGGATTTTTCGATGATACAGACCACTATCTGATCTGTAATGAACTAAGTATATCTAGGCCTAGGATAGAGAAAATGAAATCTGTCTGCAAACGAATAAGGGTAGAAAATCTCCAGGAAGAGGAAATTAGACAGAAGTACATGGATATGATTAGTGAGAAGTTTTGAACAGTGGACAGTAAGCAGGTTAAGGATATAGAAAGTGAATGGGTGGCATACAGGGATGCTGTTGTAGAAACACCAAGGGAATGACTAGGAACAACTGTGTGTAAAGACGGGAAAAATCGAACATCTTGGTGGAATGATGAAGTGAAAGCAGCTTGTAAACGTAAAAAGAAGGCTTATCAGAAATGGCTCCAAACAAGGGCCGAGGCAGACAGGGATTTGTACGTAGATGAAAGAAACAGAGCGAAACAAATAGCTGTTGAATCAAAAAAGAAGTCATGGGAAGATTTTGGTAATAACCTGGAAAGGCTAGGTCAAGCAGCTGGGAACTTTCTGGACAGCAATAATGAATCTTAGGAAGGGAGGGGAAAAAGGAAATGAACAGTGTTTTGAGTAATTCAGGTGAACTCATAACAGATCCCAGGGAAGCACTGGACAGGTGGAGGGAATACTTTGAAAATCTTCTCAACGTAAAAGGAAATCTTCATGGTGGTGTCGTGAACAACCAAGTTCATGGGGAGGAAGAAAATGATGTTGGTGAAATTTTGCTTGAGGAAGTGGAAAGGATGGTAAATAAACTCCATTGTCATAAAGCAACAGGAATAGATGAAATTAGACCTGAAATGGTGAAGTATAGTGGGAAGGGCAGGAATGGAATGGCTTCATAGAGTAGTAAGATTAGCATGGGATGTTGGTAAGGAACCTTCAGATTGGACAAAAACAGTAATTGCACCTATCTACAAGCAAGGGAACAGGATGGCAAAGTACTCACTTGCATCTTGGAAGAGAGAGTGCGATCAGTAGTTGAGACGAAGTTGGATGAAAACCAGTGTGGTTTCAGACCACAGAGGGGCTTTCAGGATCAGATTTTCAGTATGCGCCAAGTAATTGAAAAATGTTACGAGAGGAATAGACAGTTGTGCTGCTTATGTTTCGTAGATCTAGAAAAAGCATATGACAGGGTACCCAGGGAAAAGATGTTCGCCATACGGGGGGACTATGGAATAAGGGTAGATTACTGAAATCAATCAAAGGCATTTATTTTGACAATTGGGCTGCAGTGAGAATTGATGTTAGAATGAGTTCTTGGTTCAGGGTACTTACAGGGGTTAGACAAGGCTGTAATCTTTTACCTTTGCTGTTCATAGTTTACATGGATCATCTGCTGAAAGGTATAAAGTGGCAGGGAGGGATTCAGTTAGGGGGAAATGTAGAAAGCAGTCTCACCTATGCCGACGACTTGGTCTTAATGGCAGATTGTGCCGAAAGCCTGCAGTCTAATATCTTGGAACTTGAAAATAGGTGCAATGAGTATGGTATGAAAATTAGCCTCTCAAAGACTAAATTGATGTCAGTAGGTAAGAAATTCAACAGAATGGAATGTCAGATTGGTGATGCAAAGCTGGAACAGATAGAAAATTTTAAGTATTTAGGGTGTGTGTTCTCCCAGGATAGTAAGTGAGACTGAATCAAGGTGTCGTAAAGCTAATGCAGTGAGCTCGCAGTAGTGAAAAACAGTCTTCTGTAAGAAGGAAGTCAGCTCCCGTACGAAACCATCTTTGCATAGGTCTCTTTTCGGACCAACTTTGCTTTACGGGAGCGAAAGCTGGGTTGACTCAGGATATTTAATTCATAAGTTAGAAGTAACAGACATGAAAGTAGCGAGAACGATTGCTGGTACAAACAGGCGGGAACAATGGCAGGAGGGTACTCGGAACGGAGAGATAAAGACTAAGTTAGGAATGAACTCTATGGATGAAGCTGTACGCATAAACCGGCTTCGGTGGTGGGGTCATGTGAGACGAATGGAGGAGGATAGGTTACCTAGGAGAATAATGGATTCTCTCACGGAGGGTAAGAGGAGTAGAGGGAGACCGAGACGATGGTTAGACTCAGTTTTTAACGATTTAAAGATGAGAGATATAGAACTAAATGAGGCCACAGCACTAGTTGGAAATAGAGGATTGTGGCGACGTTTAGTAAATTCACAGAGGCTTGCAGACTGAACACTGAAAGGCATAATGGTCTATAATGATAATGTACTGTATGTATATTTAAAATCACTGTCTTGGGATGTGAATCTGTTATCTTCTATATATATAAAAACTTAGTGTGTAGATTAAAATTACGCCTTCCGGGCCAGGTCTACAATACACGCAATAGTGTAATGAGGTAACCAGCCATAGGGTGGAACATAACAAAGAACCTTGTTATTGAATTTCTCCTATCTGAAAGCATCGGCGCTCTCCTGTTGATCAAACAAAAGCCGATAAGGTTCCAATTTTCTCCCACCTCTGAAGCTACAGCTCAACCTTCAACTTTTAATCAGTATACTGAAGCTAAACCAAACTTCAATCAACAATTTTATAAAGAAGGAAAATTTTATAATGTTCTTTTTAACATGTAATTTCAAAATTGTTCCATGAAAGTGGTAGAACAAAATTACAACAAAGCTGCTTGTGCAGACAAAAAAGTTTTTAAATATCCTTGAAAGGACAGATACTCATTAGTATTAAGTCATTGGACAGTAACATTACAGTGTCTTAATTGGATATTTTAGTGAGATGCCACGGCTGAAGTGTCATCAAAAGAAAACAAAGCATGTACCAAATTATGCATAAATAATTAAAGTATAATGTATTTTCACTTGTAATGTGAGGTGTACTGAGTAGGTGGACTAGTAAACTACATTAATTTTCTTAATTAAATGGTATGTTCCAAGCTGTCAGTGGAGAGATGGCGTGGAATGACATTAGTATACAAATAAGTTTGCATGGTGTTTTTACAGTAAAAGTACGAAATACCACAATATGAAGATAAGATGGGATTCAAGAGGACAAATCGGGGCAAATATTTGTTTATAGGAAGAGGTGTTAGGGATTGAAATAATTTAGCATGGGAGATGTTCAACAAATTTCCAAATTCTTTGCAATTACTTAAGAAAAGGCTAGATAAACAACAAATAGGGAATATGTCACCTGGGCGACTGCCCTAAATGAAGATCAGTGGTGACTGAGTGATTGGCAGGATTTCCTTTACCTTTTACTTCTTGCCAGAATCATCAACTTGCTAACCTTTTTTGCAAGAGTATTATTCAAATCTTATCTGATGTATAACGGTCCCTTTAAAATATCTAGAGATCTCAATATACAAACCAAAACACACCCCTAACGTTGTACTACATAATATACTTTGTCCTATGATATAACAATATTATCACAGTTCTCCCACTAGAGGCCACTTGGGCATTACTAAAATATATTCCAGGATATTTTCTCAATTCTATATGCTGAAAATGTGCCAGAATATCTATCAGTAAGTTAAAAATTATGAACCCGGTCAGAAAACTAAGCCTAGCAATACTTTGTCACCAGGTACCTATTCTGCTTCGCCATCCATTTATCCCATCGAAACCTATTATGTTCAAATATTGCTATTCAGCTCGAGTAATGTCTATATTTTTACAGTATTAGATAGTTTCTCAAAATTCATAATTCTTTGTCCACAACGGAAATTACGAGCTAATATTATTGTTTACCTTCAAGACCAAATCTTTCCTCTAACGGCAATGCTAAAAGCCTTGGTCTCTGACAACGTTGCAATTCTTACCTCTTAAGAATTTTCCTCACACATAACATTCTTTTCACTAATCCATACTATCTCCATTCTTACCAGCAAAACCACTGGGACAATGAGTTACCATTTGTTGCCCTAGCCCTGAATTCTAGTGTTACTTCTGCAACTGGGCATATCACCGATAAATATTTTTTAGGCCTAACATTGCAAACCACTCTGTCTCAGAACAGGAGTTTGCCATCTTTACTTTCTAATCCTACTGACGCGCATAACAAACAAACTTGGAAAGCTACGTTACAACAGTCAAATCGACTTCAGCAAACATACAAATCTACATATAATAAAAGCATAGTCAAATAAAGTTCAACGTTTCTGGTAAGTTGTGTCCACTTTGGCAGGGACCATATAAAGTAATCTCACTACTCATCATGCAAATGCCCTGTTGCAAGAAACTGAAAATCTGTACGACATAAAGAAATGTCATATATATGAGAGGGGTAGCGATGATGGCAAATTTCTTGAAGAGGTATTTTGTTGTTAACATAAGTAGTCGTATTTTTAGAGGGGGATCGCCAGCTTCCACAAGTAATGTGTTAGTACGCGTTGTATGAAGAGCACCGAGACAGATGCAGAGAGCGCTGAATTGAATCGTATTTAGATGTGCTAAAGTAGTATCTGAAGCCATATCTAGGGCATTGGCACCATAGTCTATATAGGAACGGAGGGTGGCCTTATATAAAGAAAGAGCGGTCACCGGGTCCGCTCCCCAAGTTAAAGAAATACTTTCACTCTAGTACTTAATTGCTGTACCTCAGTCTTCCTCATGGTACAGTATTTATCCCACGGTCCAGCTGTTGAATTCAATCTCCCCCCCCCCCTCTATGGCTAAAAGGTAATGGGAGTAAGCACCAATTTGTACAAAGGCCATATATATTTAAAGTATTATGTACTCCTTCTCCTCCCCTTCAGTACTCAATTTCTCTTCTCCTTCCCTTTATTTTTGTCAGATTGTAACATTTTATCTCAATATTTTCCAAGTTCGTAAAACAACATATATTCATTTATTCTTCAAAGCATATGTTTGGAAACAACGATCTTTGCCAGTTTATTTACAATTTTGGTATTTCGCCCAGTTTCTCTTCAAATGAGTTTGCTTCACTCCAGCCTTTGGACCTCTCCCACGAGACAGCGCCCCTGTGCGAAGATATCCGATAATTGCTGCTATCTGATGCCTTCTTCAACCCATTTGTGGACTGCTCTGGGAATTGAAAGAAAAACCCTTTAGATTTTCTTTTTGGTGGCTGGTGGACTGTGTAATCCTACGGACGTACAATGTATTCACCAACTACTTTGAAAGTCTCCACATAATTTTTCATCATTCTTAACTACAACATTTGAACTGGATTTCCTTATCGGCAGCATTTCAACTGAACATGAGATTCTGTACTTCGGCCTCCTGCTGACATCATCCTCTACAAACTTCTCTCGTAGCCACAAGAGCACTCACATGTTCGACCAGCTATCTATTGATTTGGTGCAAGTGTGTTATCACCCCTTCTATCTACTTCCAACTTGGCGCAGAATGACATTAGTAGACAAATAAGTGTGAGTGCCGTCTTTAAAAGTAGAAAAGATCACAATATGAAGATAAAGTTGGAATTCAAGAGGACAAATTGGGGCAAATATTTGTTTATAGGAAGGGGAGTTAGGGATTGGAATAACTTACAATGGGAGATGTTCAATAAATTTCAAACTTCTTCGCAATCATTTAAGAAAAGGGTAGGAAAACAAGATAGGGAATCTGCACCCTGGGCAATTGCCCTAAATACAGATCAGTAGTGACTGTGTGTGTGTGTGTGTGTTTTATTTGGGAAGTTGCTTAGTTGACTAGAGACACTACTCTATAGCAGTCTCTCTCTGCTAACAATCTACTGCCATCTCATTTACATTGGGAAAACTGCAGCATGACCAGCCCAACATTCTTCTATTCTACTCAACCACCTCATGCAATTATTTAGGTTTTTTTTTTTTGCTGTAAATAATTTGAATTATCGTTTGAGTCTCCTACTTGAGATTAATGTTAGATTTATAGGACACTGTTGTACAGTTACTGGGTTCTATTAGAAAGCGATATGTTTACAGATCATACAGTGACACGTGATGTTATTCACAAGTAAATTTATATTTTGTTACGAGTGATAGCATATTTAGTTAAGAAGTAAGCTACCTACTTCTCTACTGTCTCCTAATTCAAGTAGTACTAGCAATGTCTTGGGTAGGAACTTATTGGATTGCATTCATGATCAACAATGACTTGGTTTTGGTCATGAAGTAAAAATCAGCACATTTCAAAGTCATAGTAAGTAAATTCAATTCTGATGGCAGAGTTGATATTACAGTTTTATTAGGCAATGTTCAATTTAATTAAATCCATTGTATTAGAATTTCTTATGCTCATGGAATTAGTAATTTATCCGAGAAGGGTTGTACATGCTCATCTCCATTTGAGTTTGAATATGTGTAATCGTTTGCATAACTGTCATGATCACAAACAGCCAGTCAGATTGGGGATGACTTGTTATTGAATAAATAAAACTTTTTTTATTTTCACTTTCCTCTCTTCAATGAACCCATATCCCACTTTTTGTACATCCCATACACCTCGAGTACGAGAGTCTCATATGGGTTCAATATTGCCGTCTTAAGACACATGCTGCCATCTATCAGTCATCTAATGTATTTTGGCCACAGGTAGTGCACTCTATATCCCCCACCACAGAGTGACACTGGTGCTCTCGATATCACCCTCCACCTTCCAAAACTTCCCCCACCCCGCTACATTCAACTTCGCACTGTCCTTATAAAAGACTGAAATATGCGGCACAATTTTGCAATGTCATTAGACAATCTACCTCGCCTTCAGCAGTCTACCGCTCTCGGGCTTCGAGTCTGATGGGACATAACTGTAACTGTAAATAACTGTAAATAAAGGCTACAGATCTCTTCATAAGGTTACAAGGGTATTTATGGATTGTAGCAAAGATGTAAAAGAGAGGGCATATAAATCATTGGTAGGTCCCCAATTAGAGTATGGTTCTAGTACATGGAATCCTCACCAGGATTACTTGATTCGAGAACTGGAAAAGATAAAACAAAAAGGTAACATTTTGTTTTGGGTGATTTCGGACAAAATGTCCAGCTCCATGGCTAAATGGTTAGCGTTCTGGCCTTTGGTCACACGGGTGTCGGGTTCGATTCCCGGCAAGGTCAGGAATTTTAATCATTGGTTAATTTTGCTAGCGTGTGAGGGCTGAGTGTATGTGTTGTCTTCATCATCATTCCACCCTCATCATGACGCACAGGTCGCCTGCGGGCATCAAATCAAAAGACCTGCGCCTGGCGGGACGAACATGTCCTCAGACACTCCCGGAACTAAAAGCCATACGCCATTTCATTTCAGACAAAATAGTAGCGTTACAAAAATGTTTCAAACTTAGAGCTGAGGAGATTTGGGACTAAGGAGACAAACAGCTTGACTACGTGTTATGTTCAGGACTTTCAGCGGGGATTTGGTGTGGAATGTCATTAGTTGATGAAAAATCTTGAATGGAGAAGGGAAGATAATTTAATCTGAAGATAAAGTTGGAATTCAAGACGATACATTGGGGCAAACATTCATTTATAAGAGGACAAATTTGGGTTGGAATAATTCACCAAAGATGATGTTCAATACATTTCCAACTTCTTTGAAATAATTTCAGAAAATTATATGTAAACAACTGATAAGGAATTTGTCACCTGGGCAGCAGCCCTAAATGCAGATCAGTGGTGACTGTTCATTTAGCATTGGAGGAAAGTGTATGGGATAAAAATTACCAATGGAGACAAAGGAATCAGAATGACAAACAGATTAGAAAGGATGTAGGATGTGATAGATATGTAGCAATGAGGATATTGGCCCAGGATAGGGTGGTGTGAAGAACTGCATGAAACCAGGTAAAATGGTGAATACCTCAACATTCATTTCATGGTATCTTATCAGAAAGCTACCTGCAACATACAGGGTTGTTAACCTGCATTGCTGCAAAGTGATATGCGTGATGACCTGTCAGCACGGAGGGACTCTCTATTGAATCTGGAAGGTCAGGCAGTGAAGAGTGGGATAGAATACAGCAAGGTGAGATGGATAAGAGAACTGAATCAGGCTGGTCCAATGACTAATGATGTGATTTTCTGCCAATCACTTGTTCTACTGTACATCTATATTTAATGTTACCAGTTTATATCCCACAGTACACACATTTATTAGCAAATAAATAAACGACAAAAATGAATCTAACAACTTACCACGAATTGGGGTTTCTTCCTAGGTATATTTTCATATTTTGCAACTGCATCAAGCAAATTGCTCTCGCTTTTTGTGAGGTTGAGCTCTGTTTGTCGAATTTCTCGCACAAATTGTATCCAAGCTTCTTGTTTAAGACTGCCTTTACAAGACTGTGGCTTAGGGGTGAAATCTTTCCCTGAGTACTTTTCATCTTCAGTGATGCACTTCGTATGTTTCTCATATTCTTGACCCCTGAAATTAACATATTAATTGGTTAAACATTTCATCAAATGAGAAATAATGCAACGGAACCCAACTCTGAATTGCAACAACTGAGATGTGAAGCCCTCTTGCATATTCCTGCCACATTTCATCTCATATTATTTGAAAATTTGACATTGATGATAAATTAACACATTTTGAGACATGAGAAACACAACTAAATTGAAAATAACATGATCTCTCTTAAATTAAAGCTAATGGATAATACCTTTTGAAAGGTAACGTTTAGTGATACATATTTAGATCTCAAACTGGGGTCTGTATTATCTTCTCAGGCTGGTGTTACAATCCTCACAGTAGAATTAAACTGAAGTATTAACTCGAATATAAGATGCCTTGAATATAAAAAAATACCCTAAAAATTATCTAGATTTTCAGGCAAAAATATTTCTATTATTTGTAAGAGTCTCATTTGTGTGTGTTATGAAATGGAACACACGTAGGCATCTCCTAGTATTAACGTTGTGAACAAAAGCTTAACAAATACTAATAATATAGTGTCAACCTAATATAAGCAATTCTGTCACAAAGAAAAATAATGTCAATGTTGTTTTTAGTAATAACCTTCACCACTTGACTCTGAAAGTTCACAATTTTCTTTCAATGTCATCTTTTGATCCATCCACCTTGTTAGACAAACAACACTATTTGAAACTGTGTACAATTGATTCTAGAATGAAATCAAAAAGAATAAAATTATAAACAACGACTGGTACAATTAATTTAGCATAATTACAGGAGAATTACAAGTACACATATCGCGTGAGATGATGTTCCATGCCGTGCCATCTTTAGCCATTGCCCCAACATCTCAGATGGTTTCTTCAGCTTGCCTGAAGGAGTAAATGGACAGTTACCACCTAATAACCATTCTCCGTAGAGACATCGAAGGTGGTTTATTAAAAACATCATCATCTACCTGCAACTGGGAGGTCATGCTTCCTGGTATGATCACTAAATTTAAGTTCAGGAACAGCTACCTTCACATTTGGTGTCAAATGCCCCTTACATGCATCCATACATAGTAGACCTCGTTGTTTCAGGAGTACACCTGGTCATCTATTCCACACTTCTTACAGCTACTGCACCATACATTCAGCAATCATCCAGCCTTTATCGATATATCTGAATATAATGTCACTTGGAAGTTTCCCCTTTGGCACATTTTTCCTCTTTAGTATTACGAATGGGGGAAGTTTCCTTCCATCAGCCAATATTGCCAACATCACTGTCATTCGAAATTTTTCAACGGCCACTGGTGTTAATTACTACAGATTTCAAAATTATTGGGGCCAGGCTCAGTGGCTCAGACAGATAACAGAGGATGGTTGCCCAGTTGTACTTTCTCTTAAAACAATAATCACCACCACCACCACCACCTAGCCCAACTTGGCAGGTTCGATCCTAGCTCAGTTCAGTGGTATTTCAAGGGGCTCAAATATAACAGCTTTGTGTCAGTATATAGTCGTAGGTACAACATCCTAACTGTTGTAAAACCTTCAATTATTATGTTTAATATATTTTAATTACATTTTATTAAATGTTAAATATGAGTAACACATGGTTTCCCTATAAATATGTATTATAAATTTGTATAACCTCAAATACGTATTGTGTATAAGTTTAACCTCAAAATCTAAACAGTCGAAAGCTATAAAAAACACTATAATGTTCGTATATTAGGTGTATTCTGCTATAATTTCGTACATATGAAGGGTTCTGGAAACTTACTGTAAAGTTTATTATTCAGATACATGTAGAGACATTAGGAATGTTGGAGAGATTTCCACGTGTATTGGTAAACAGTAATCGAAAGTTCAAGCTGGATCCATTACTGGAGTACTCAATTCAACTAGCTGGTCGATCGATGTTTCGAGTGGGTTCCATTTAGAGTGTTGTAAGAACCCTTCCAGAAATCGATAATTCTAGACGGTTGATCGAACAGTATATATATCGAGCTGTCTGTCAGTTCAAGAGAGTGTGTGTTATAGAGAGCGAGTCAGTGTTGATATCTGTACTTGCAAGAATCGACTTCAGGGTACTCCGCTATTAAGTGTTGTAGTGTCACATGCTATAGTGTGTAACTGTGTACTGTGACTTAAAGTGACAAAGTAGTTTACACAAGGAAGTGAATGTGCTCTCAAGTGATATTTATTTATCGTCAAACAAAATCGCATTTGAGAGTGATAATATTTACTGGCACATAAAGGAACTCCTGCGGGACAAAATCTCGGCACCGTGGCGTCTACAAAAAATGTCAAAAGTAGTTAGTGGGATGTAAACACAATAAAATTATTACAAACATATTGGATCGACTGTAGTGTTGGAAGGCATATCAAAGTACAGGATTGTTTTGTCTGCATTCCCAATTTGAAACAGCAAATAATTGTGCTGTATATGAGGACTAATTATATGTTAGCAATTTCTACAAGTCTTTCACTAAAATCGTTTGGCACCCTCCGTACCAGTGTGGTTCTGTGGCCTTTGCATGAACCTTACAGTCCATCCTACACTAACATTGAAATGTTGCTGTTGTATCTGGCATAACGATGCCTCTTCCAAGGCTGTCATTCTTATAGTTTCCCGCAAAATAGGAAGATTGTTCTTTCGTCTCTCCTGTACATATTTCAAGGCTACTTTTTCCAGGTCTCTGAAATGGCCATCCTTCAGTCTACAAAATGCAATCAGCGTCTTTTAATTTTCCTTCCATTTTTTCCAACATCGAACGTTAGCTTGTAGAACATGGTAAGTTTGTGCTGAAAGGCTGTTATAGTTAGTTTCCACAAATTTCACCACTTTAAGTTTCAAGTTTGCATCATAACTGCGACCCACTGTTTGATGTAACTGCAATACTACTGTAGCTCTCTTCTCACCGTGATCACCCATATCATTACCTTTTTTCAAAAACTCGTATACTAAAGGAAATTCAAGAAACGTGCACTTGCTCACACTGCTTTCAGTGCTGGCAATAAGGCAATACAGACAGGTTCGTCGCACGCTCACTGCACACACTTGTGATTAAATGGGCGATTAAGATGGCGATCGCCACGAGTTGAATCGAACCGAAAGGAATTATTATTATTTGTGCAACTTTGTTGATGATCGCGATCTCTTGTTCTGCAGTTTGACAGCAAATGTGTTTGCTAGAGGCTTTACGTCGCACCGACACAGATAGGTCTTATGGCGACGGTGGGATAGGAAATGCCTAGGAGTTGGAAGGAAGCGGCCGTGGCCTTAATTAAGGTACAGCCCCAGCATTTGCCTGGTGTGAAAATGGGAAACCACGGAAAACCATTTTCAGGGCTGCCGATAGTGGGATTCGAACCTACTATCTCCCGGATGCAAGCTCACAGCCGCGCGCCTCAACGCGCACGGCCAACTCGCCCGGTAGCAAATGTGTATCAGGCTGTCGCTTACATACAGTTGGAAAGTTTTTGTTTCATGGTAGTTACATTACAAAGAAGAGACATTGAAAATTGTATTAATTTATTATTGTATCTATTTTCTGAATGACAAGAATGTCAAATATTACAGCAACAACACTAAATGCATAAGCACAAGCATATGAAAAATCGAACACATTAGAATATTTAAGTTCGTGGTAGAATATATCCATTTACAGTACCTTATAATAGCTGTTAACTTTGTCATAACATAGTATCACGTTGGAGTCCGCGTATAATCAGTCTCATAATTCACATTTTCCACCCTTCACACCGTCCATCGAATGCATTGTTTCCTGCCAAACATGAACGGCGGAGTGGAAACTTCCACAGTTCGGTTCTATTCCATTAAGTGGGGGCTAGGACTGACTTTCAAACATGCTGGGTAAAACCAGTCACGGCTCCACTTCAATACGAAAATAAGTATTTTGACAATTGCACACTATGTAAGAAAAAACACTGATTGGACAGTAAAAGAAAAAAAGCTAAGTTTATATTCCTAGTTTGTGAAAATAAGACGATCCAATTTTAAGATAACCACATTTCGGATAGAAACCTCTCCTTATATTCAGGCAAATACAGCAGCTTTGTGGCTTAGACAGATGAGCATAGGCACATGTGTAGCGGAGCAAGCTGAAATTTGTGGACAGAAGGGCAAAGTGGAGTAGGAAGCTGATTGAGAGCTTTCAAAGACAGCTCTAGTTGCCACGGCAACACACCAATTTCACGTGCAGTTGGGCTGTTGCTGATAAATGTCAGGATCACTAATTTAGTTCAATAGAACTGTAGTTGACTCCTCATTCACCATTTGCAATAAACATCATGATTCTAGCCTTCAGACAGAAAGAAATGCCCTTAACATTCAGCATCCATCAGGATATAGAGATTAGCACAGTGGATTACCACTGGGTTGGCACAGACCCAATTTTTGGCTCTGCCACATATTTAAGATCAGCGTGAGCTAGTGAAACAGGCTATTGTCAACAAGGACAAAACTTTAGAATGGAAATGGTCTCAATCTGTACTTTCTCAAAAAGGAAAGCTCTCAGTCAAATAGAGAAGATACAAGTGGTTGTACTTATACTATTCATTTCCAAATAGCCTAGGAAATAGAATGAGAAATAAAAGATCTGTCTCATACTGGGGACAGGCTCCTGACAACTATAGTCAATACTGAAAACAATTTTCAACTAATATTATATTAGCAGTCCGACCCATCCTGCAAAGGCACAAGTGAGTTAATGAAGCGTAAAATGAGAATTTTCAGTAAAGATATTACTTTGACAGAAATGTTGAGGGCCCTCTTTGTTAACTTACTCGTAGAAAATACCTTCCTTATACAGAACTTTGCTTTACGGAAGCAAAAGTTGGGTGTACTCAGGATATCTTATTCATAAGTTAGAAGTAAAAGACATGAAAGTACCAAGAATGATTGCTGGTATAAACAGGTGGGAGCAATGGCAGGAGGGTACCCAGAATGAGGAGATAAAGGCTAAGTTAGGAACGAACTCAATGGATGAAGCTGTACGCATAAACCGGCTTCGGTGTTGGGATCATTGTGAGGCGAAAGGAGGAGGATAGGTTACCTGGGATAATATGGACTCTGTTATGGAGGGTAAGAGAAGTAGAGGAAGACCAAGACGACTATGGTTAGACTCAGTTTCTAACGACTTAAGAATAAGAGGTATAGAACTAAATGAGGCCACAGCCCTAGTTGCAAATAGCGGATTGTGGCGACATTTAGGAAATTCACAGAGGCTTGCAGACTGAATGCTGAAAGGCATGACGGTCTATAAAGATGATGTATGTATAAGGAAATGGTTGTCCTTAGCAACAGCTTTTTAGATATAGTATATTAAGGAAGTTAAACATGAACCATGACAAGTACTCTAGTGGAGTAGTATTACATACTGGTACAGTAACGATTCTATATAAGCAAAGTTACATCATTGATTGTAGTACACATCAAATTTTTGCCTCGAAGTACATGAGCTTCTTTTTTACCTCCATTTTTAATTCGTATAATGGCATTTTTGTGATAACTAGCTCTGATTCTTCGATCATTGTAGTAGTTGAATTGAGTGTATTCAAGTTGAGCCAGTTATGCTTGGGTCCTTTAATTAAAATTGATTGTTTTCACTTTAGGGGTGTCTTGGATAAGTTTATGATGGGTGAATGGAACTGCTTACAATCGTCTATAGCTCTACTATTGTATCGAATTTGATTGTCATGAAGTTTAGTTTTTTAATTTATTCAGTTTTTCTCTAATTTTGTTGTTTTTTGACTAATTCATTAAATAATTTATTTTCAACTTGTTGATAAAAGAGTGTCCAGTGCGCATTAGAAAGTAATTTTGTTGCTGCAAGGTGAGTCTCACATAATTTGTGATTTAGAAATGATTTCTTCCTATATAAGAATCCAATTTTGTCTTTAAACCAAATTTTGTTAGTCTTATTTTGAGTTATGATAGTCTGTGGAGTAATCCGGTGTTTCTTTTTGTTATTTCTTAGAAAGTTTGGCATTAAATCAAAAAAGAAAAATGTGATAGAACGGAAGGTCTTAAAAGTAGGACTATTAGGCAGTACCATATGGCTGATAAAGCAGGCATGAGGCATTCTAAAAAGTAACTATGATTGGTGGAAAACTGTAAACAGACTCTGGGATGGGTTTAAAGAAATTGTTGAGGAATGCGAAAACGGGTTTGTACCTTTAAGGGTGGTAAGGAATGGTAAAGACCCACCTTTTTATAATAGAGAAATAAAGAGACTAAGAAGGAGGTGCAGACTGGAAAGAAATAGAGTTAGAAATGGCTGTGGAAGTAAGGAGAAATTGAAGGAACTTACTAGAAAATTGAATCTAGCAAAGAAGGCAGCTAAGGATAACATGATGGCAAGCATAATTGGCAGTCATACAAATTTTAGTAAAAAATGGAAGGGTATGTATAGGTATTTTAAGGCAGAAACAGGTTCCAAGAAGGACATTCCAGGAATAATTAATGAACAAGGAGAGTGTGTATGTGAGGACCTTCAAAAGGCAGAAGTATTCAGTCAGCAGTATGTAGAGATTGTTGGTTACAAGGATAATGTCCAGATAGAGGAGGAGACTATGGCCAAAGAAGTATTAACATTTACATATGATAACAATGACATTTACAATAAGATACAGAAGTTGAAAACTAGAAAAGCGGCTGGAATTGATCAGATTTCTGGGGATATACAATGGGTTGGGATATAGTACCATATCTGAAATACTTATTTGATTATTGTTTGGTCAGAGGAGCTATACCAGATGAATGGAGAGTTGCTATAGTAAGCCCTGTGTATAAAGGAAAGGGTGATAGACATAAAGCTGAAAATTACAGGTCAGTAAGTTTGACGTGCATTGTATGTAAGCTTTGGGAAGGCATTCTTTCTGATTATATTAGACATGTTTGTGAAATTAATAACTGGTTCGATAGAAGGCAGTTTGGTTTTAGGAAAGGTTATTCCACTGAAGCTCAACTTGTAGGATTCCAGCAAGACATAGCAGATATCTTGGATTCTGGAGGTCAAATGGACTATATCACGATTGACCTGTCTAAAGCATTTGATAGGGTGGATCATGGGAGACTACTGGCAAAAATGAGTGCAAGTGGACTAGACAAAAAAAGTGACTGAATGGGTTGCTCTATTTCTAGAAAATAGATCTCAGAGAATTAGAGTAGGTGAAGCTTTATCTGACCCTGTAATAATTAAAGAGGGGAATTCCTCAAGGCAGTATTATCAGACCTTTATGTTTTCTTACATATATAAATGATATGAGTAAAGGAGTGGAATCGGAGGTAAGGCTTTTTGCGGATGATGTTATTCTCTATAGAGTAATAAATAAGTTACAAGATTGTGAGCAACTGCAGTGTGACCTCGAAAATGTAGTGAGATGGACAGCAGGCAATGAATGGTATGTTGATAAACAGGGTTAAAAGTCAGGTTGTGAGTTTCAAAAATAGGAAAAGGCCACTCAGTTTTAATTACTGCGTTGATGGGGTGAAAGTTCCTTTTGGGGATCATTGTAAGTATCTAGATGTTAATATAAGGAAAGATCTTTTTTTTGTTTTTTGCTAGGGGCTTTACGTCGCACCGACACAGATAGGTCTTATGGCGACGATGGGATGGGAAAGGCCTAGGAGTTGGAAGGAAGCGGCCGTGGCCTTAATTAAGGTACAGCCCCAGCATTTGCCTGGTGTGAAAATGGGAAACCACGGAAAACCATCTTCAGGGCTGCCGATAGTGGGATTCGAACCTACTATCTCCCGGATGCAAGCTCACAGCCGCACGCCTCTAGGAAAGATCTTAATTGGAGTAATCACATAAATGGGATTGTAAATAAAGGGTACAGATCTCTGCACATGGTTATGAGGGTGTTTAGGGGTTGTAGTAAGGATGTAAAGGAGAGGGCATATAAGTCTCTGGTAAGACCCCAACTAGAGTATGGTTCCAGTGTATGGGACCCTCACCAGGATTACCTGATTCCAGAACTGGAAAAAATCCAAAGAAAAGCAGCTCGATTTGTTCTAGGTGATTTCCGACAAAAGAGTAGCGTTACAAAAATGTTGCACAGTTTGTTTTGGGAGGAATTGAGAGAAAGAAGAAGAGCTGCTCGACTAAGTGGTATGTGGAAATTCTAAGTTCCCATGGAGGGAATTAGAAATTTTCCACCAATAGAGCATATAAAAAATCTGATCAAAAATTAGATGTGGGCTTGTCAGGCGTTTGCTCTATTAACCAGCGTTTCGTCTTAGGTCTGACACTAGACTCGTCAGAGTGGGATGTTTGCCATTCACAAAAGGCAAATCTACAAACAACAAAAAATTTTTAAAAAAATAATAATCACTTGATGAAACCAACTCGTGTTGTACAAAGGGCAAATATACAGACAACTAAGAACCATCAATAAAAATTATTTTCACTTTATACATTTTACAACATACCTCCAGGTAACAGTCTCACTGCACTCCCTACTGCTACAGTAGAAAAATCCTAAACTAGCAAAGAAAAGTACGACGACTTTCTCTACTTACGGATGCACCCTTCTTTACGAAGAGCATCCCTAACCTTGTTTACACTCTTCTTCATTGATGTCTTGAGTCCTTCCCGATTGCCGCACGTTAGTGTGACGCCTCACGTTTCTCCAACTGAAAAACTGAATATTCGGGTGACGATTTCCTTTACCAAGAATTAGCTCTGTGGACAACCACACATCCACTCCAGAATGTAGATTCAGTATGCACCATCACATCCACTGTACATTCTCATAGAAGCATTATAGTAAAATTATTATACAGAGTTGGAGTTACAAATAAACACTTAGTAGCGTCTTTTACCAAACGACCACCAGAAACTCGATAACTCGTTAGCATCTGTGATTATACAGTGCTCACTCCGTAATGGATACTGAAAAACGCATAGGAAACTATGCAAAGTAGCTCCAGTGCACCGGTCCGAATGAGAAACAGATTCAAAATCAGAATGACTTGCCGCACACGCGTACATACTTATATAGGCTTGCTACATTTTGGTTATAGCGTCCCGAAAAGTTTACTAGTAGCAACGCTCTCACAGGCACTTCTTCCTTTTGTACTAAATATAACAGCGTCCCTAATCTTAGATTCATTTTATTACAGACTGTGTTCAAACATTCGACCAATTTGAGTACATTCAACGTAAACACCAATTTTTAACAGTTTTCTCACCAAATGGTGACAAAAATGATTGCAACACAACCTATGCATGTGAATTTTAAATAAACAATATAATACCACTATACCAGTAAATATGATAATTAATCTTAAACAATCTCAGATATGTAATGACTCACAAACTACATTCAACAGGGTCACAAGCAACCAGCTCGGGATATAAAGTGTAAGTAACACAATTAACTCTAATATGTCCTACATATTTCATAGACATTCCCTAACACTATATATTTTCGTTTACATTCTACACATCCCATATTACATAATGAAATATCAACAGCTCACAACTAGTTAAATTATACAAACTTATTTAAGGTAGGTTCTCTTCTAACCACAAATGCAATAGCCATAAGAAGACAACACATCAGTAGATGGCAAGAACTTCCATATCAGTGTACATCGGTTTTTAAACTGGAACAATTTCAGCCCTGTTCTATTGAATGTGACAGCATCAATGATTTGAATCCATGTTTCAAACATTTTACCAATTTGTATATATCTGTCCAACATAGCAGATCCTGTACACTTTTCTCACCAAATGGTGACAAGTGCTCTTGTGTTTATTAACATTTAGGTACAGATCTGCACATGTAAATTTTGATTCAACAATGCTCTGTGTAAGCCACTGCGGCTAGTACTTGGAGGTGTAAAAGTGAATCTTGAATGAACCACGGAAAACCATCTACAGGGCTACCAACAGCGGGATTCGAACCCACATTATCCCGCATGCAAGCTCACAGCCGCGCCCCTAACCGCATGGCCAACTTGCCCGGTCGTCTACTTTTGACGCCATTCCGTTTTGTAGTAAAAGATAAGAGATGTTCTCACGTAACTCACTTTGGAATAATATTATATATCAAGAGACAGAAACACGTGATTATTCCGGTGTATGAAGATGGCAGATCGAGATGTAAGTGAGGGCTGAAGTTCTGAGGCCTGTTTTCTAGAAATTTAGATATGCAATATTAAGAACGCAAAGGAAGTTGGATTGCAGAGAAGAGAGAGTAGAGTTGCTATCTCAGACAAATTCTATAAACAGAAGAGTTTTAAACCCCAGTCCGTACCCAATGTTAATGTTGGGCTATCATTCCTTTTCATGATAAACTAGGTTGATATAGTCAGTTTTGCTGGAGATGCACTCCAGCAAGTACGTGGTTAGTGCGTCTTTTACATTCATTTGTACCCATGAGTGAGTGTATTACTGTGAATATAAAAACTGCTTTTCAGTCGATCGATATTGCCGGGCTGAGTGGGTCAGACGGTTGAGGCACTGGCCTTCTGACCCCAACTTTGCAGGTTCGATCCTGGCTCAAACTGGTGGTATTTGAAGGGCTCCAATACTTCAGCATCGTGTTGGTAGATTTACTGGCACGTAAACAAATTCCTGTGGGACTAAATTCCGGTATCTCGACGTCTCCGAAGACCATAAAAGTAGTTCGTGGGACGTAAAGCCAATAGCATCATTATAATTATTTGATCGTTATTCATGAACCTTTTATATTAATATTTTAAGGCCATCATGCTTAGTGTATAAGGAGTGCACAATAGGCAGTGTATACAAAGTCCTCAAAAGTTTTGTTACATTTGGGGTATTTATATGTTCGATTCCGTGGTGCATCAAATAGACACCTTTGTCAAAAACTTTAACTTTCTTCCTTCCAACTGAAAGTTGACTTGTTCAAAACAAATCGTCTGCACCTCATATTGCATGCAACACCTGTGTCTAAGGACTTTGTTACTGGTATGAGGGCAAATGAAACGCAATGCCATTTGCCATACCCATGCAATGGCAAGAGTAGAACAATCACAACAAAAACTGCCATTTTTGTTATGACCAACGTTGTAAGTTACAATAAGAAAAACAAAAACTAAATTAAATATCCAAAGCCCTTGTCACCTATTTGGCCCGTTCCTCATGGACCTGACTTACCAGAACCTACTCCATGTGGTAAACTGAAAACAGTTCCTTGCAATCGGACGCTGAAGAAATAGATTTCAAGCCACATCAATATGACACACCAACAAATTTGCATAATCTGAACTGAATGATTTGACAAGAGATTTTGAGTTAACCAAAGAAAAGTGTAAACTACTTGGCTCTAGACTGCACAAAAAGAATACGTTAGCATCCGTGGTTACATTTTCCTGATATAGAAATCGTAAGAAAAAATGTTGAAAATATTATTCAGCAGAAGATCAACTTGTATTTTGTACGGATGTTCGAAAACTTTTGCATCACTGGGGAAAGAGAGAGAATATGATCCTAGCAACTGGCACCGTTTTACTGACTCTTCCAAGGTTATGAATTTCATTAATTCATAACAAAATATTGTTCCGGGATATCGAAAAATAAAAGTGTGCCTTATTTAGGCTGATGACCCACACAGGAACGAAACTATTCCCTTAACAACACACTGTAACGTATACATAGGCATTACAATTTTTGTAAAGTATTGAGTAGGTGGAATAAAGCTTTGTTAATTAAATTATATGTAATCTTAATTCAATACAGAACCAAAAATGAAATTCATAGCCTTGGATGATGCAGCTAACCAAGCAAAACAAAAAGCCTTCCAATACCTAGCCATAAAGCTAAAAATAGCCAAGATACACAAAGATGTCGATTTTCTGAAGCAGTGTATTTTATTTCAATACAATCAATACTGATCTGCATTTAGGGCAGTCGCCCACGTGGCAGATTCCTTATCTGTTGTTTTCCTAGCCTTTTCCTAAATGATTTCAAAGAAATTGGAAATTTATTGAAAGTCCCCCTTGGTAAGTTATTCCAATCCCTAACTCCCTTCCTATAAATGAATAATTGCCCCAATTTGTCCTCTTGAATTCCAACTTTATCTTCATATTGTGATCTTTCCTACTTTTATAAACGCCACGCAAACTTATTCGTCTACTAATGTCATTCCACGCCACCTCTCCGGTGACAGCTCGGAACATACCACTTAGTCAAGCAGCTCTTCATCTTTCTCTCAATTCCTTCCACCCCAAACTTTGCAACATTTTTGTAACGCTACTCTTTTGTTGGAAATCACCCAGAACAAAAAGAGCTGCTTTTCTTTGGATTTTTACCAGTTCTTGAATCAGGTAATCCTGGTGAGGGTCCCATACACTGGAACCATACTCTAGTTGGGGTCTTACCAGAGACTTACATGCCCTCTCCTTTACATCCTTACTAAAACCCCTAAACACCCTCATAACCATGTGCAGAGATCTGTACCCTTTATTTACAATCCCATTTATGTGATTACCCCAATTAAGATCTTTCCTTATATTAACACCTAGATACTTACAATGATCCCCAAAAGGAACTTTCACCCCATCAACGCAGTAATTAAAACTGAGAGGAATTTTCCTATTCGTGAAGTTCACAACCTGACTTTTAACCCTGTTTATCAACATACCATTCATTGCCTGCTGTCCATCTCACTACATTTTCGAGGTCACGCTGCAGTTGCTCACAATCTTGTAACTTATTTATTACTCTATAGAGAATAACATCATCCGCAAAAAGCCTTACCTCCGATTCCACTCCTTTACTCATATCATTTATATATAGAAGAAAACATAAAGGTCCGATAATACTGCCTTGAGGAATTCCCCTCTTTAATTATTACAGGGTCAGATAAAGCTTCACCTACTCTAATTCTCTGAGATCTATTTTCTAGAAATAGAGCAACTCATTCAGTCACTGTTTTGTCCAGTGCACTTGCACTCATTTTTGCCAGTAGTCTCCCATGATCCACCCTATCAAATGCTTTAGACAGGCCAATAGCAATACAGTCCATTTGACCTCCAGAATCAAAGATATCTGCTATGTCTTGCTGGAATCCTACAAGTTCAGCTTCAGTGGAATAACCTTTCCTAACACCGAACTGCCTTCTATCGAACCAGTTATTAATTTCACAAACATGTCTAATATAATCAGAAAGAATGCCTTCCCAAAGCTTACATACAATGCACGTCAAACTTACTGACCTGTAATTTTCAGCTTTATGTCTACCACCCTTTCCTTTATACACAGGGCTTACTATAGCAACTCGCTATATCCCAACCCATTGTATATCCCCAGAAATCCGATCAATTCCAGCCGCTTTTCTAGTTTTCAACTTTTGTATCTTATTGTAAATGTCATTGTTATCATATGTAAATGTTAATACTTCTTTGGCCATAGTCTCCTCCTCTATCTGGACATTATCCTTGTAACCAACAATCTCTACATACTGCTGACTGAATACTTCTGCCTTTTGAAGGTCCTCAATACCTATACATACCCTTCCATTTTTTACTAAAATTTGTATGACTGCCAATTATGCTTGCCATCATGTTATCCTTAGCTGCCTTCTTTGCTAGATTCAATTTTCTAGTAAGTTCCTTCAATTTCTCGTTACTTCCACAGCCATTTCTAACTCTATTTCTTTCCAGTCTGCACCTCCTTCTTAGTCTCTTTATTTCTCTATTATAAAAAGGTGGGTCTTTACCATTCCTTACCACCCTTAAAGGTACAAACCTGTTTTCGCATTCCTCAACAATTTCTTTAAACCCATCCCAGAGTCTGTTTACAGTTTTCCACCAATCATAGTTACTTTTTAGAAACTGCCTCATGCCTGCTTTATCAGCCATATGGTACTGCCTAATAGTCCTACTTTTAAGACCTTCCGTTCTATCACATTTTTCTTTTTTGATTTAATGCCAAACTTTCTAAGAAATAACAAAAATACAGGTGACAAAGGAATAAGTCATTGCCTGGAATACAGACATATATAACTTAGAAGTTAAAATAACACATTAAAATACGCAACACGAACTAAAATGATGTCAATGGGATAAAACCACAGTTAACACAAATACACTAGGGCAAAGGATATCATTACACACGATAAAAAAGACCACTATCCCTCATGAAACGGATAACGAGGTCTGCAGACTGCTCGTCATCGCGCAAGAAGACGGAGATGGTATGCGGGAGTTTTAAACTACGGCGCAGACCGATCAGGTCCAACACTCCGTAAGGATGTGCATCACAGTAAGATGATCGCTGCAAGTACACACCGGACGGGGCTCTCCTTTCAATAAATGGGAGAGCGTTAGTATACTGTGGCCGATCCGAAGATGACATAATACCACTGCTTCCCTCCGAGAAGCCCGAAGGGAAGTACTCCATACCTTCGTTGTAACTTTTATCACCCTCAGCTTATTTGGAAGAGGAGTGGCCTGCCACTTCATCTCCCAATGGGACATAACCAGATGTCCCACCTGAGAGCGAATATCACTTGCTGGAACCTTGAAAGGCAACGGGGGTAGTGTAACTGTTTCCTTGGCAGCCTTATCTGCCAATTCGTTTCCCTCTACACCCATGTGGCTTGGGAGCCACAGCAACGTGATTCTGGTGCCGGCATCCGAACACCCGGCCAGCAGGTAATGGATCTGCTGCACCAGAGGGTGCGAGGGAAGAAGGTATCAATAGACTGTAGCGAGCTGAAGGAGTCAGCACACAGAAGAAAGCGTCGGCGCTCATCGGACAGTGCGTAACACAGAGTTTCAGGGACAGCATAGAGCATTGCTGTGTACATACTACAGGTTTCCGGGAGAGCAAAAAGAAACCTATCAGTGTCGACAACGAACGCTCAGCCCATTTCAGTGTCTGTTCTCCAGCCATCCGTGTAAACGACGACTGAACCTGGATACCGGCCAACAACGGACAGAAAGTGCCTTAGATAAATCGAAGTGTCCGTGTTTTCCTTCGGGCCAGTGTGCAGATCCAGGATTATTTCAGGACGCCGTACTACCAACGGAGGTACCCAACTTGGTTGTCTGACAAGGCAAGGAACCAAAGGTACATGCAACAATCTGTGACTGCTATCCAAGCATATTCCAACCGGCCGCGTTGCTCGAGGACAATCAACATACAGCCGACGGTGTCCATTGTTGAATAGGCAAGGATAGCTTGGGTGAAGTGGCATATGTCAAAAATTTGCAGCATATAACAGAAGGAGCTGCTGGTACCTCAGGTGTAAAGGTGGCACACCAGATTCAGCGAGCAGGCTAGTTATGGGGCTTGTTCGAAAAGCTCCCGTCACCAACCTAACCCCGCTGTGATGGATACTGTTAAATCTCGCAAGAAGGCTTGGTCTTGCTGAACCATATGTTGCACTGCCATAGCCTAAGCCGGATAAAATATGTGCCCTAAAGAAGCGTAGGAGCACCATGTGGTCAGCTCCCCAATTAGTGATGCTAAGAAACTTCCACAATAATGCACTATCGAAAAGGAGCCGAAGAAATCGATGTGTCAATTACAGGAATAGCAACATTATCTAAATAAAGCTCAGGATGTGGGTGAAAAGTACGTTGCTGACAAAAGTGGACAACAGGGGTCTTTGTGATGGAAAACCGAAAGCCATGTTCGAAGGTCCACTGCTCCACTCTCCTAATAGCGTGCTGTATTTTTCGCTCTGTGACTGCCATATTACGTGAGCTATAGTGCAGAGTAAAATCGTCTACATATAGCGATGGTATATCCACTGAACCAGCAGCGATAACAATACCATTTATGGCAATCGCAAACAGAGTGACACTAAGAACCGATCCCTGTGGGACTCGATATTCCTGAACGTGGTATTGCGAATATGTCCTCCCTACTCGGACACGGAATAGACGGAGGGACAAAAAATTCGCAATAAATACCGGCAAGTTACCTCGGAATCTCCAATGATGCAGGACTGAAAGGATACCATATCGCCATGTGGTGTCATAGGCCTTTTCTAACTCAAAGAAACAGCTACCAAATGCTGCTTGCGGAGAAACACATCCTGGATAGAGCTCTCCAGGCGTATCAAATGGTCAGTGGTCGAGTGAACTGCTCGAAAACCACACTGGTACTTTGACAACAGTCCTTGTTTCCCCAGACGCCATACACAAGTCGGCGATTTACCATACTCTCAAATAGCTTACACAGGCAGTTTGTAAGACAAATCGGTCTGCAACTTCCTGCATACTTAAGATCTTTGTCTCGCACTGAGACGGAAACTCACCCTCTACCCAGATTCAGTTGAACATGCGAAGGAGATATAATAGACTATCCTCACTAAGGTGTTTCAACATCTGGTTATGGACATTGTCTGGCCCACGAGAAGTGTCCTTGCAAAGCGCCAAGGCGCTGCGGAGTTCCCACTCCGTAAAGGGCACGTTCTAGTCCTCGGAAGTATGAGTGGCAAAACTAAGGTGATGACGTTCTGCCTCCCGCTTCAGAGTGAGGAAATCACGATGGTAATTTCCGGAGCCAGACACATCCGCGAAATGACTTGCGAGATGGTTAGCATTAGAGAGAGGTTCAGTGACGAGATTACCTGCAATGGAAATTCCCAGTACAGAAGATGGTCCTTGGATACCTGAAATACGTCGAAGTTTAATCCAAACTTGAGATGGAGTACGCGACGTCATAGACGACACATATCTCTCCCACGAAGCTTTCTTACTTTGGCGAATACGGACTCACACCTTAGCGTGGAGTTTCTTAAATGTTACCAAGTTGGCCACAGTAGGCTGCCTACGATAATGTTTGTGGGCTCGACGGCGTTCTTTGATAGCTGCTGCAATTTCTTCGTTCCACCAAGGAACGAGTCTTAGGTGAGGAGGCCCTGAGAAGGAGGGAATGGACTCCACAGCAGCAGCAAGGATAACTTGTGTTATGTAAGTTATGTCGCCGTCTAGGGTCCGCATGGTATCGACGTTAAAGACAGCTAGGGATGTGAACTTTGGCCAATCGGCATGTTTAAGAATCCATCGAGGAGGAGCCTCGACAGATTTTTGTTGTAACAAAGTAAGAATAATGGGAAAATGGTCACTGTCACCAAGATCTTCGTGTGTATTCTACCAAAACAGCGGAACCAACGTTCTGCTGCATAGACTTATGTCTACGCGAGAGTATGTGCTGTAACATACACTGAAATGAGTTGGTTCGCCTGTGTTCAAAATACATAAATTCAGCTCTGTTACTAATGTTTCCAACTCCCTTCATATGGGGCAAGGTGCATCAGAGCCCCATATGGGGTGATGGGTGTTAAAATCACCCAATAAGAAGAAGGGACGAGGAAGCTGATCTATAAGATCAATGACATCATTTATGTTAAGAGGCTGGCCTGGTGGAAAATACAGATTACAAACTGTTGCTATGGCAGGCAGCAAAACGCGAACTGCTACAGCCTCCAGCGGCGTTCTTAGTGGGATCTCTCCGTTCTAGGTATGAGAACAAACAAAAATGCCAAATCCACCAGAAGCCGGTGAGAATAATGTTGTTCTGTCGAGTATAATTGAAAATTTCTCAAGACCGTATGATGACCTGGTCTGAAATTTGTTTCCTGAATACAGACTATACTCGCCGATGAGCTGGCGCATCTCAGCAAGATGCCTATCATAACCGTTACAGTTCCA
Source organism: Anabrus simplex (assembly GCF_040414725.1). Classification (NCBI taxonomy): domain Eukaryota; kingdom Metazoa; phylum Arthropoda; class Insecta; order Orthoptera; family Tettigoniidae; genus Anabrus; species Anabrus simplex. Next base: position 214,436,843 of record NC_090266.1, read on the forward strand.
CTGTAACAGTGCCATAGTGTAGGTGTGGACTTCCGGTGATCAGGTTAGAAGCAGCGTAATGCTACCTAATCTACACTCATATCTCCATCTGAAGATGGAGATAAATGCTCCATGTGCATCACCTCGTCGACGAGGTGATACATGCCTTGAATTTCTTCAACGTAGTCCGGGGACGGGGTTTCTTCTTACAAGGGGAGAGCACAGGTTTTCCAGGAACAAAACCCTCTGGAGCAGAGCCAGACCCTCTGGGTGGAGGGCGTGAGGCCCAATTTGTAGGAGATATAGAAGAACGCCTGGTAAGGGCACTCTTCTTCCCCGCCATCGGTTCTTGTTTAGACGGGCTGGGAGGTGATTTTCCAGCCCTGATATTCGATGCCGCCTCCGCTGGCTTAGGCGCGGCTTTCACCGACCTTGGGAGGGAAAGAGACGTCTTCTTACCCTGCTGTGCCGGCGTAGGTTTCTTAGCCGGCACAGGCTTTTTGATGGGCAAAGGCTGGGGTGGACCTGCCTTCGAGCTCGTTCTCTTTGCGGCGTTGCTCACATGAGCAACTGCCACCTTGGGCGCAGTGATCTTCATGGAAGGTGTTTCAAGGGAAAATGACGAACCTGGGAGAGACTGTGCTATCATGCTGAAGTCTAATGTCTTGGCCAGGGCATTGAGAGAATTAAACTTACGGTGCGCTTCCTGGTAGAAAAGACCATCCAGGGTCTTGATCTCCTGGATATTCTTCTCACTCAGACAAGTCAGACAGTTTCAATCTCGAGGAGAATGAAGACCAGAGCAGTTAGTGCACTTGTACGGAGGTGTGCACTCCTCCGCGCCGTGAGCTACTCTTCCACATGTACCACACACAGACTGATTCGAACAATGAGATGCCATGTGTCTGAATCTCTGGCATTGATAGCATCGCATAGGAGGCGGGATGTACGGCCTCACATCGCAACGATGGTTTGTTACCTTGACTTCCTCTGGCAACACTGACAATTTGAAGGAGACTATGAATGCACCCGTGGCAACGTCTTCACCATTGACTTCGCATGTGATACGCCGGACATGGATCACGCCATGGTGCTTCATGTCTTCCATCAATTCATCGTCAGTGTTCAGAACGAGACGACGTTGGAAAATAACTCCATGAACCAGATTCAAAGTTTTGTGCTCTTCCACTTTGACGGGGATGTCGCCAAAGTGGTCGCACTTAAGCAACCGATCTGCTTGGAGCGCAGTGCTCATCTTCAGAAGCAAACCACCATTGTGCATTTTCTTCTGGTCCTCAAGTTCACCGTATACACCTTCAAAGTGACGACTGAAAAGAATCGATTTAACCAGCTTGAAATATTGCCCATCGGTTCTGGTAGCGACCAGGAACCTAGGGAAGCTGGAACCCCGACTAATACACTGCGCTTGTTCCCAAGGAGCTGCCCCCATTAGGGAATCAAAAGTTAAGGACTTGGTTAGCGAACTACCCGAGGAGGCATGTAGAAGAGTTTTCGACGCCATGCCCGAAATCACCCTCCCCGAACGCCACCCACTCCGATCAGGGGTCTCTGTAGCCAAACCAAGAAGCCAAGGCAATATCCACCTAGTCATAGCCGGTACTGCCCAGGGTCTGATGTTGGATGATGCCTAATACAGGAAGACTGAGGCAATGAGTACTAGGACTCCTTTCCTCCAGTCACCTGCAATAGCATGTACCCCATAGCGTGTACAGAGCACTAAATATAGGTAAAAATAAATAAAAATAATTAATAAGAATATGTTCTGGCATTCGGCTGTGAGGGGACCTGTGTTGTCAGACAGATACTACTGCCCGGGTACATGACACTCCCACCCGCCGCTTCCTGGGTGGTTACTGACACGGGCTTTCGAGCGTAGTCGCACACGTAGGAGGTCCATCTCCGAGCAGCACGCACATAAAAAATTTGGATTAGGTCTACAATTAACCCTCAAAAAAAATAAAAAAATAAAGAGGGGACCATAGACGCATGACCTTAGTCGCCTTCTACGACAGGCAGGAATTACCTGTAAATGTATTCAGCCTCTCCAATCCACAGGAGGTCCATCACATTATACCAAACCGCAATCCATGTCCGCGCCTAGGTCGCCCCTTTTAGTTGCCTCTTAAGACAGGCAGGGGATACCGCGCGTGTATTCTACATATGCGTCCCCCACCCGCAGGGGTCCTCATATTATATGAACACCAATAAAATATTACAATTGGTATTTCTTAATTTAGATCACATAATGTTGAGAACACACATAAGCCCTGTCCAAACTGATGTTATTCTCATATCGGAAGTCAAATGGGTTAATCATTGGTAAGTGAAGTCTTAATCTAAAACAGTGTGGGTGAAATGTCAGACTACACATTTAAAAAATGGATTTGAATCAACACATGAAAACTGTTATTACTGGTGTTATTGAACCATGCCAATGTCCTTATAATAAACAAGTATTCTTGAGTCATGAACTGATCTTCGATATGATAATTTGGCACATTTTGTACCTTGTGTTGGTGTCAGTGCCGAGTGCACATAAACTTTGAGGAGCCTTGGGACATTCGCGTCACACAGAATTATAACAAAGATAATTTTATTGGATGGAAAGGCCACTTATCCATGTTGTGAATGTCCACTTTAAGCCTATATAAACCGTTACTAGTATATTCTACTCGTTAAGGCATAATGCGTGAATTGAATAGGTCCACAACACACATAAACAATGAATTATCAGCTCCAAGATCAATTCATGACTCAAGAATACCTGTTTATAATAAGGATATTGGCACGGTTCAATAACACCAGTAACAACAGTTTTAATGTGTTGTTTTAAATCCATTTTTTAAATGTGTAATCTGACATTTCAGCCACACTGTTTTAGATTAAGACTTTGCTTATCAATGATTAACCCATTGGACTTCAAATATGGGTATAACAACATCAGTTTGGACAGGGCTTATGTTTGTTCTCAACATTATGTAATACACATTAAGACATACCAATTGTAATATTTATTGGTGTTCATATAATATGCTATTTTCAGTTTTGATCATGGCTAAAAAAAACCTAATATGGCAAGGTCGAACCTAGTACCAACATTAATCTAATGGTATTGAATAGGTGGATCTTTCTCTACCCTTCGACAAGAGACATGATATGGCAAAACATAATTTTTTTAATACAATGTTATAAAATTAATAAAACCCACCCATATGAGTAGGTACCACACAAAAATGGTGGGTTTTTTTGCACGCTAGTGTCATTACAGTAACAGCAGGAAACATTTTCATTTTTTCTTTCCTCCCTTTCTTTCGTTCTTTGAAGGTTAAAACAAACTAGTCGCCAATGTAAATTTTATTCAATGGTAAATTTTACATGGACAATTCAGAAATTTTAAATGTAAATATTAATTATTTTACTGATGACAGAGTTTATTTTCCAAAAACCAATTCTAATAAATTTTTAATTGTGCTCATACAGACTGTATATTTTGTTTACCATTGTAAAAAACTGTAATTATAACTAAATAAAATATTACATTAAATAAGCTTACATTAGTCAACAAAATCAAATTTAAACTCTCATACAGCCTGTAGACACTAAATAAACTTGACAACAAAACTAGAAAAAGCCATACAAATTTTACACATTTAGGACCACGTAACAAAAAATGTCAGGTTTTTCCTCTACCTAAAATCCTTCAAACAATCGTGGCAAGATACAGATATCATTTTCCGACATCCTTGCCAAGGGTGTTTTTCAACTTTATTCTTCTTCATGCAAGCCCCACAATGATTGCAAGTGAAGAACACCATTTCTGAAACAAAAATAACACCAAAATACTTTGAATTAAGATGAAAAATTTCTTCATAATACAATTTAAAGTTATTTCAATGTATGTTAAGAAAAAACAATTAATCTTAAAATGTCAATTGAGTTATAAACATTACAATCTAGAGAGTAAGCTACAGTAGTTTGAGAAGAGAAAATGAAAATATTATAAAACAGGACCAATTGGGATAGCCAAGGAGGGACACTTCCGAAGTTATCAAAATCTGTGTCTGGGGAGAGAACTATCGACATCAATGGGCTGAAATAAAGTATCCGTACTTTAAACATTAACATGCAGCATAATTCATAGTTATATCCAATGAATGAATTTTTTAGAAAATTTTTTTTCTTTTGAACTGATTTTCTTTTTTTTTTTCTAGTTGCTTTACGTCGCACCGACACAGATAGGTCTTATGGCGACGATGGGACAGGGAAGGGCTGGGAGTGGGAAGGAAGCGGCCGTGGCCTTAATTAAGGTACAGCCCCAGCATTTGCCTGGTGTGAAAATGGGAAACCACGGAAAACCATTTTCAGGACTGCCGACAGTGGGGTTCGAACCTACTATCTCCCGAATACTGGATACTGGCCGCATTTAAGCGACTGCAGCTATCGAGCTCGGTGAACTGATTTTCTAACCAGTACTTTGCAAATAAAATGTGCCCCTATTAAAACTGCCTTTCCTGAATATACTTAGAGGTCATACAATATTTTTGAAATGTTAAGTGTTAACTCTGCTGTTAAGGAGACTTAACACATAATTTAACAAAATGGTTACCTCATCAAGAATTGTTAACTCTAGCAAATTGTTAATACTTGTGTTAAATTAACATAGCAGCAAGCCCTGTGTTAAACCTCTTAACAACTGCTAAAATTTCAAAATGGAGGCATGTAGAAGACATAAGTTTGAAGCTTTACTGCTGTATGAAGACTATTTATAAACTGAAGAAGGCAAAGGACGGCCCATACTAAGAAATAACGACTTTTTAGAGTTGTCAGAAGAAATATTTTTAATTACCAAAGCCATAATGACCAAGGTACTAGACGATATTGAAAATAGGATAGAGTTTCCAACAGATTGAAACGCATCAGTGTCTCCAGTGCAGCAGTAGCTTATAGATTTTACAAGGAGGGGTCAGATCCTGCATCCAATCAATTTCAATGAGCTTAATGCACCTGTTGGGGGACACTCAAAAGTAACTCGTGTATACAGGTTTAGGTTAATATGTTTTTGTTTTCGAAAAAAATGAGGACAAATGTCATGAGGCAGGATCCACTTCGGACCACATTCAGGTGATAAAGCACTAATATGCGAACACATTTTACTTAAACTTCTCAGGTCCGCAACCTAGAAATTACTGAAAAATGTATCAATCCCCCGATTCTAATGCAACGCGTATATACTTGAAGAGTTGCAACACAGACAAGCAGAGCAGTGGCCAAGTGGTCATCGTACTCGTCTCCAAACCACAATGACGTGTGTTCGAGTCCCGCCATAGCCATAATTTTTTTAATACAAATTATTTCAGGGAATGTGAAGGTAAAAATGCGAATAAAATTAATAATCAAATTGCAGTGGAACTTTATTTTCTATCTCAAATTAACATATATACACAGAGAAAGAGATACAGCAATAACTGTGAGAATGTTTAGGCCTACATATTTTTTTCAGGAAGTAAATAAAGTGTACTGCAATATGCATAATACTTTTATTCCAATTTTTATCTTAACGTTCCTTCAAGTATCAATTTATTTTTACAACAATCATAGCTGCAATGAGACTCGAACTCACGTCTACGAGGTTCAAAGACAAGTATGGTGACCATAGGCCACCACTCCGTTTCGCTGTGATGTAACTCCCAAGTACACTGACCGAGCAAATGTCATGGGATAGCGGAGCACTGCTGCGCATGTGTGTTGTCTGCGCACTACACGCCCCCTGTGCCAGCGGCAGTTGTATAGGAGACCTTGTGAGCAATGGCTGTGCATGTGACAGGTGTAACATGGAGCGTCGTCGTGAGCTGACACCGTTCGAACGGGGTATGGTGGTTGGTGCCCGACGGATGGGAAGTGCGATTTCGGAAGTGGTGCGGGAATTCGGCTTCACACAATCAACTGTGTCCAGGGTGTATCGTGAATGGTTGAATGCGGGTGTCACCGTCCACAACAGACGAACGACTGGCCGTCCAGCCACCCTCGATGACCGTGACCGGCAACATCTGAGACGAATTGTCAATAGTGACAGAAAGGCAACTGTGCAACAAACCACGGCTCAATTCAACACAGGCCGTGCTAGACACATCTCCAAGTGGCCAATCCGTAGGAACACGGGTTCAATGGGGTATGGGAGCCGGCGCTGCACACGGGTGCCACTGTTAACCCAACGTCATCGGGCACAACGATGCGCATTTGTCGCCAGTCACCAAGCTGGACACTGGAACAATGCTGTAACGTGATATGGTTGGACGAATCACGTTTTTAACTACACCATGCCGATGGGAGGCACCATGTATGGCGCAGACCACATAAAGCGATGGATCCCACCTGCCTCAAAGGTGTGGTCCATGGCGCTGGTGTCTGTTATGGTCTGGGGTGCATTTTCCTGGTATGGAATCGGCCCCCTAGTTGTTCTGGAAAAGACTTTGAATGGTACGCGGTATGTTGAGCTGCTCGGAGACCATCTCCCCCCATTTTTGGCCTTCCAGCACCCAGACGGTTCTGTGGTGTTTCAAGATGATAACGCGCTGCCACATCGCTCCCACGTCGCCCGGGAATGGTTCCAGGAACATGCAGCGGAGGTCCAACGACTGCCATGGCCACCCAGGAGCCCCAATATGAACCCTATTGAGCATATCTGGGATGTCCTGGAACGCAGGCTCCGTGCCTTGGATCCTGCACCCACGAACAGACCAGCATTGGCGGCCACTCTGCAAACGATTTGGTGTCAGCTGCGTCCAGAGGACTACCAGGGACTTGTCGACTCTCTTCCACGGCGTCTCACTGCAGTTCACAGGGCTAGAGGCAGCCCCACACACTATTAGGTGACTATCCCATGACATTTGCTAAGCCAGTGTATATATGCCTTGCATTGGAATCTGGGATTCATCAATTTTTCAGAAGTTATTAGGTTGCGGACCTGACATGTTTAAGTAAAATTTGTTCGCCTCTTAGTGTTCTATCACCTCCACTTTGTCCGTGAAATGACACCTGACCTCTTTTTTTTTTTCTTCCCCCCGAAAACGAAAGCATAATGACTTAAACGCTTATACACGAGTTACTGTTGAGTGTCTCCCCACAGGTACATTGAAGCTTGGTGAAATCAGTTGACCGCAGGGTCTGGCCTCTACTTGTTAGGTATTATGCTTGACACACTTAATTGTAGGCGACTATGTTCACGAGTGCAAGAAAAGTGTGTGTAGAATCCGGCAAAGAATTCCTGCTGCCATTGCAGCATTAACAATGCATACATTATTTTCCCCGCAATAAAAGAATGCCCGAAAATCATTCAAAACACATCAATTATCACATTTTTCCAGTGATAATATAAGAATAGTCTATATCGAATGTTGTGATATAACAGTCCGTTCTTTCATTTTTTAAGCACACTCGCATAATTTTAAATTAAAATTATAACAACATTTGTCTCGCATTCATCATAATAACGCTTTTGTTGCCTCTTACTCGACATGTTTATGTTTTATCAGTCTCTGCTAACCATAACCTATAATAATGTCAACCATGTGTCTGTGTGACAAAATATTATTTCAACACACCACCAGGAGTGCTTTATGTAAAGAAACAAAAGACGCTCACTGTCCAACGTGTTCAGAAATCTCACGGAAATAAGTTAATTTGTCTTTAACAATTGTTTCATAACAAATGTTGGAAATGTATTCATGAAACGTGCACTTTTAAACAAAGTGTTAAATTAATAATAATTGTTAGTTAACATTTGTTAATTAAAATTTAACATAGAGTTAAATAAAACGGGCCATAATGTTACATGTCTATTGATGCACATTCCAATTCATCCTCAAGACAGCATTCAAATAAGCCTTTAAGAGAATTCTACAAAGTCAATAATACACCTACCACAGCATTTACAAAAGAATTTCCATGTGACATCTACATCAAAATAATTTTATAACTATAGGTTAAGCTTGGGTTTAACACCCACTTTAATCTAGGTTGAACTGTAATTTTGAGCTAAAAACAAAATGGCTAAAGGCGGTGAATAAAGAGTTGCTTTATTTAAATATGTTAAATGGTGTTCATAACATAAATAGGAATATAAGGAGGAACCATTTTCAAAATCTATCTGAGGGCCTGTACTACGAATGTCAGGTAAACAACCAGATACGTAGGCCGCAGTTTTGCAAACTATAAGTTAAATATTTTCCTGCGTACTACCAACGGATTTTAATGACGGTATGGTAATGCGGAAGATGTAGTAACATTTTTATTGGGTTGGTAATAAGGTTATTGAAAATATAGTGAAATTTGGCGCGGTGGTATACGGGTTCCCTGGTGTTTTCGTTTGTTTAGCTCTATTCCTTTTGAAACTGTATTACTACAATCCAATATCAGACTCTTATTAAGCTATAATGTGGAAGTTCAGGACAAAAACAGAATTAGGACTGAAATTTACACATACGAAGAAATGTTAAAATTAATTAACCATATAACAAAACGGATACTGTTATAGAAAATAAAAAGACTGAAAATGTAACCTGGATGCAAAGGTTAAGATTCAGGTTATGTTTTTTTTAAATCTAGTACTATTTATGAGGATGCGCGTTACGGCGAAAGTAAAGTTTATATTCGTAATTAATGCCACTGATGTAGGGTAGGTTTATTAATTTTTTTATTAATTCAATTTATTGTTTGCACATTGAATAAGTAGTTTGTTTCTTTCTTTTCAATACAATGTGAGAATAGTAACTGGCAAGCAATTATCTCACTTTAGTGTAAATACTTTAGTAGCAAGTTGTTATGAAGTCAAAGAAATATAACCTTCTTAACATCTTCATTCGATGGACGAATCGCCATGAACAACGTCGTATACCTTTACTCCATATGTGCGTCGCGGATAGATTTGGAATAGAACCCATGCTTTTGACACACGTTCTAATGATTAGGAAATGTGTGCTATCACCTCTAGTACCCTACCGACTAACATTTATAAGGTAAAAACATGTTAGACTATTGGGACTCGAAACCATGAAGAAATCCATAGCAGAAAACGATGTTGACCTAACGACAACGACTACCCATGAAGCACGCTGTTGACTTGCTTATGTGCAACTCATATAGTCAGTAGCAACAACTTGCTACCTTGGGAAATCTTTAAGAATTCTGTGATAGCTGGACAGGAAGCATGACATACTTTATAAATATATACATAGATTACATTGTAACAACTTATTTTGTACAGCATCATGCAGATGTGGATTCATCTTGATGTGTAGCCATCTTGATTCTTACAGTAGCTTCCCTGATAAGAGAGAAGTCCCAGATAAGAGTGTTAACTGACTCTACAACTTTGGCATAGCTAACATCGAGAATATCCTCCCAGACTTCACATAAACGAAAGTCGTAGTACGTGTTTTCAACCGAACTTCCAGATAAATGTGCAAACTGCCACATAAATTTAAACCACACTTTTATCTGGCTGTTGTGGTACAGGCCCTGAGAAACAAATTCTCAAAAACCGTTGACAGTAACGTCATCAATGAAATTTTCTAGAGGTTGGAATACAACACACAGAAAGAGAGAGTGATTTTATCCATTTTTGTGGTGGAACAATGACCTCTGACCAGTCAATTCTCCTGAACTTTCGCTTTCTTTGCTGCCTTTTTAATATTTTTGTAGGACTGTTTAAGTTGCTTGCTAGTTTTCACTGTCTCATGGGCAATGCTTTTAAATTCTTATTTAATTGTTTGCAACATGCCCTCTTGAACTTATCACACCGTCAGTCTTTTTGCATTCTATAATGCTTTCATAGTGAGTATAGTGAGTAATTAACTCAATGAATAATGACTTTTCTAAAGGAGAAAGATGTGTGCCTCTGTTTCTCTTCTTAACCTCTTCTGTTTTTCCGATCACTGCTATTAGGCTCATCATAAACGACTAATTCCGGTTACCATGGAACTGTGGATGAAAGCAAAATACAGGGCAAAAAAAAGAAAGAAAAGAACCGTACAAAAAGTGTGTTAATAAATCCTCTGCCAAAAAAGCTTCGTGACAAGAAGGATTTGGAAGAATGAGATTCAATATTAACCTGAAGTTAACAAAGGCAGATTTAGAGTATTTTTTTAATCCTCTTTTATGAAACCAGGCTGAAGAATGACTGGTAGTACTACAGTGAAATATGAGATGATTTCATTGCCTGAATTTTCTAGTCTTAGAACTTGAGTTATATGGTTATACAATCCATACTGTTCAACATAAATACATGTGGAATAATTACGTGAACTCCATTCCAACAGCTGAAATATTACATAAATTATAATTTGCCTTAGGACCCATAGCATGTCTAAGAATTTTGTTCTGTGGAGGAGTAATGAAATTCTCTGAAGTCAACCTGTACGAGAACAAGTTTCATAATAGCATTTTTCTTAGATTTGATCAAATAACTCTGCATCCTTTTAAAAGGAGTTAGAGAGTCCTATCTCCTCAATGCAAAAATTGCCAAATTCATGTTCCCGTATTCCTCAAACTTCTGCAGCCAGAACTATGATAATATAGTAAGTGAGATTGAATCAAGGTGTAGTAAAGCTAATGCAGTGAGCTCACAGTTGCGATCAACAGTTGTAAGAAGGAAGTCAGCTCCCAGGCGAAACTATCTTTACATCGGTCTGTTTTCAAACCAACTTTGCTTTACGGGAGCGAAAGCTGGGTGGACTCAGGATGTCTTATTCATAAGTTAGAAGTAACAGACATGAAAGTAGCAAGAATGACTGCTGGTACAAACAGGTAGGAACAATGGCAGGAGGGTACTCGGAATGAGGAGATATTGGCTAATTTAGGAATAAACTCGATGGATGAAGCTGTACGCATAAACCGGCTTCGGTGGTGGGTCATGTGAGGCGAATGGAGGAGGATAGGTTACCTAGGAGAATAATGGACTCTGTTATGGAGGGTAAGAGAATTAGAGGGAGACCAAGGCGACGATGGTTAGACTCAGTTTCTAACGATTTATAGATAAGAGGTATAGAACTAAATGAGGCCACAGCACTAGTTGCAAATAGAGGATTGTGGCGACATTTAGTAAATTCACAGAGGCTTGCAGACTGAACACTGAAAGGCATAACTGTCTATAATGATTATGTATGTATATCAGTGAATAAAACCATGAAACGTGTTTCTGTAACAATATGCAATTTAAAACCAAGAAATTTTATCACTAAGCCAGAGGTCCTGCATAGTGGTCCTTACAAAATTCTGTATCTAAGCTTGGGATTGTTATGAATTTTTCTTCTTTTTTTGTTCACAAACACAGCTGATGCAAATACATGTCTGAAGATCATGACTGTCACCCTTCATAAGCTGCTACCAGCACACTTTGAACACTGCATGCCACAACGGTCCAGTTACTTTTTTTTGCTAGTGGGTTTACGTGGCACCAACACAGATAGGTCTTATGGCGAAGATGGGATAGGAAAGGCCTAGGAGTGGTAAGGAAGTGGCCGTGGAATTTTTAAAAACATTTCTATAAAATGCTATTCATTTGCGCCGCCGACCTAGAAAGATCTTTTGCCCCTACTTTGCACCATATGTTAAGAACCTGTGTGTATTTGGAAACTGCGAAAGTGTAAAGTGTTGAATGTGAGGAAAGGGACATTAAGGACAACACAAACACCCGGTCCCCACGCCAGGGATATTAATCAATTACAATTACAAACCCCTGGCCTGGCTGGGAATCGAACCCAGGACCGCCGGGTGACAGGCGGACGTGTTACCCCCTACACCGTGGGGCCGGATTGCCGTGGCCTTAATTAAGGTACAGCCCCAGCATTTGCCCGGTGTGAAAATGAGAAACCACAGAAAACCGTCTTCAAGGCTGCCGACAGTGGGATTCGAACCCACTATCTCCTGGGTGCAAGCTCAAAGCTGCGCGCTCCCAACCACACGGGCAACTCGCCCAGTGGTCCAGTTACCATGAACTGCCACATGAATATAAATAATCTTAAACCTCTGTGACTCCATGGCTAAATCGGTCAATGGTTAACAAAATGGCCTTTGGTCCCAGGTTCAATTCCCGGCCATGTCAGATATTTTAACCTTAAATGTTTATTTCCTCTGGCTCAGGGACTGGATGTGTGCGCTTCATTAGAATTCATCGCAGACACAGCCCCATCCTCACAGGTCACCTACAGGCATCAATTCAAAAGACCTGCACCAGGCCTCTCCTGAGACATTATGCCATTATATGTTACTCCTGTGGTCCCTTGGCTTGGATGGGAATATAACTGAAGTAAATGCCCTGCGGTCATATGGAATGCCATGGCCTAATGGAAATAATATGAGGTGGTCCCTAGTAATTGCCACAGTATTCTTGTTGAAACCATTTTTGAAGGGAACAAAGGTCATATGTCACTAATTTAAACACTGAGAAAGATTCCTTACCATAACAAATTTGGTGCAGTGGCTCTTGATAATTAATCCAAGATGTTGATGAAAATTCATCAGAGACTGAGCGAGTGGCTACGCAGTTCATTCTGGGAGACAGTGGGTTCTAAGCCCATTGCTGGCAGCCCTGAAGATGGTTTTCCGTGGTTCCCCATTTTCACATCAGGCAAAAGCTGGGCTGTACCTTAATCAAGGCCATTTCCGATTTGTTCCAACTCCCAACCTTCTACTGTCCCGTTCTTGCCATAAGAACTATCGGTGTGACATACAGCAAATTGTAAAACAAAAAAAAAAAGGCAAAAGCTAGAAAAGAAGCTCAGATTTATATGATTTCCGGGGATTTACTAATGACTATGGATTGGGATATAGTGCCATAAGTAAAATACTAATTTGATTAACGTGTACTAAAGTCGGAAATACGTCTGACTACCGATTTCTTTTGATTGTGATGTTATACTTTAGAATTATGTTCCTACATAGTTCTAGTGGGTTTACATGCCAATGTTAATATTTGAAGGCTAATTTATCAATGTTTATTTTGTTTCTAAAGTTGGTCATCTTGTTCATGAAATGAATACTACCACAGAGCAAGATCTCGCGTAAACATCGCGAGGAGGAAGAGGAAAGGATTCTGCAATTTCCGCTTGAGAGTGGTGATGAAGGTATCTCAGAATTATCAGATAGTAGTTTTAGCAGTGATAGTGCGCCTGAGAACTGTGACTCCGCTCGTGAAAGTGATAGTGAGGATGAAGATAACTTCATACATAACCTCACCGCATCGAACAACTGAAAATTGAGTTTGGCCAGTAATTTTCCGAAAGGAAATGCGTGTGCAGTTGTTGGGGAGCTAAATACTGTAGTCAGGAGGCGTCTGGGTGATAATGCTACAGAATATGACGTTGTGAGTCAGTTCCTTACTGACACTATTTGGTAGGGAATTTACAAGGAGACCAATGCATATGCAAATAAAATTCTGGAAGATATCACCCTTCCTGTTGACACCACTATAAGAGGTCCATCTCAAGGTAGCACACCAATAAGACTACAGGGAAGGCACTGGGGTCATTTTCCTGAAACAATTACTCCTACAGCAAGTAAATCAGCCACATCAAGGAGATGTAAAGTCTGTTTTGAGTGTGGAATCCGGAAGGAATCTTGCTTCTAGTGCAACAAATGCAAAGTTGCCCTCCACGTGGATGGATGTTTCAAGGTGTACCATACCTTAAAAGACTTCGGTTAATTGTAGTAAGTTAAACGCTAACCCAAAATGTTGTTAGTTTGATGCAGTATGCTTTTGTAACCATTTTAGCATCCGAGTTAGAGAAAGCATACTACAAGAGTAACGAGGAAAAAGATGTTTGCCGTAATGGGGGAAAATGAGATTAAGGGTAGATTATAAAATCAAAGGCATTTATGATGACATTTGGGGTGCAATGAAAATTGATGGTAGAATGAGTTCTTGGATCAAGGTACTTACTGGGGTTAGAGAAGGCTGTAAACTTTCATCTTTGTTGTACACCATAGTTTACGTGGACAAGGACTGTGGATGCAAGGGGGAAACAGGGAACGAGGGAAGAGATAGCGAGTTTGAGGGAGATAAGTAGAACTGTAACGAAGGACAGAAATGATGATAGGTCTCCCTCAATCAATGTACAGGATACGGTAGGCAGGCAAGAGGGGAAGGAAGGGGTAAAGTTGTGGAAGACAGGTGGGCTAATGTTTTAAGATGAAAGAAAATGAGGGCTAAAGGTTTTCCTCAGGCAATGGGCCCAGGAGAGGTATCGGTGAGGAATCTGTACGAGTCACTGCAGGTAGATCGGGGGGGGGGCAGAAAAGGACAAGGACCAGTAAAAAAATGGAAATGTAGACTAGAAGATAGGAAGAGGGAGGTGGAACAGGGTAATGAGAGGGAGAAAAGGGAGGGAAATGGGTTCTGCAGACATAGGCGAAGTTAAGGGAGACCAGAAGAAGAGGGTATCAGATGAGGAGAGTGGAGTTGAGACTCTGGTCGTGATAACGTTATTTGCTTTGGTGTAATCAATGAAGATTACATACTACTTCTCGTGGGCTTGTGTGCTTTCTTGTATGTTCTTTAGCAGACAGCTCGCCGCTATCAGGGTGGATCTCGCTTTCTGGATTCCAAATTGTTCATCAGGTAACAGTGGTTCCATCAGGTTGCTTATTTTCTGTGCTAATAGTTTGATGAGTATTTTAAATGCCGCCGATTCCAAGGCTATACCTCTGTAAGATTCTGGTTTGTTCATGTCCCCTTGTCCTTTACATAGCATCTTTATGACTGCCTTCTGCCATGCATCAAGTATGTTGCCAGATTCCACACACTTGATTATTAGCATTGTCCACACTGGTTCTAGGTAGGGTAGTGTAGCTTTTAAATGTTCCGCGCAAAGTCCGTCTATTCCCAGTGCCTTGTTTACCTTGCTTGTTGAGATGGCTTTTCTCACTTCCTCACTTGTGACGGTTGTAGTTCTTTCTATCACTTTCCTCTCCTCTAACTTCGGTCTGGTTTCCTTAAGGGCTAACACACCTATCATATGATTCTTCCAGGTCTCCATGGCTATGTCTGCAGGAAATCGCAGCTGCCATGGTCTAAGTGCCCTATAAGGGTTCTTCTCAGCAAGCTTTACAAGCTTTTCATCTTCCTTTGCCCTAAATTCCTGCTTTTGCAGCTGATAGTGGTGAGCTGTCTGCTAAAGGACATACAAGAAAGAACACAAGTCCACGGGAAGAAGTATGTAATCTTCATTGATTACACCAAAACTTTTGACACTGTCAATAGAAGGAAATTAATCGAGAAACTGGAAAGCCTCGTCGGATGCTCGGATATGACGAATTTAATAGCCAACATCCTAGCGGCAAAACCAAATGCAAATCAATGACGGGGTACCCCAATCAGACTGGATAGATCAAACCATCGGAGTGCTACAAGGGGACCCGTTGAGCCCTTTTATTGTTCAATGCGCTGATCCAGGATCTTCCTACAAAAATCTAAGTGGGAGCACAAAATGTAAGCATATAGATATATGTGGATGATATGGCACTAGCCGCTGATAACATAAAAGATTTGCAAAATGGAATGGAGCTTTTCACACAATGGGCGGATGACAACGAGCTAAGGATGAATCTAAAGAGGACAGAATTAATGGTATTCAGGAGAGGAGGACGCTTATCGAAAGGGGACTACATTGTATGTGGGGGGCACATACATTAACACCGAAAAGCCAGTTCACATACCTAGGGATCACACTACAAGTCTCTGGGAGGACGTTCTCAGTACACATAAAGAAGAGAATAGCTGCTGCACTTAGAAGCATAAATGAAGTCAAACATCTGCAAAGAATGTCATCGGAGATGGCCATGAAACTTTTCCAAGTCAAAGTGCTACCAACGCTCACATACGGATTAGAAGTATTATGGGAGTACCTATCACATAAACAGCTACGAGAAGTGGAAAGCATGAAACCGAAATACCTTAAGAGGGTCCTAGGGGTATCTAAATTCACCCGATCCTGATACGTATATGTTTTAGCCCGGGAAACCTTCTTGATAAAGGATTTAAGACTACAAATGCCTCTATAGCAAACTCCGGCATACGAGGAACTGTTACGAGAACTACGAGAGAAAAGGGCCTCAATCGAGGAAAGCTTTTACAGTACAGACACACTGATAAATAAGGACTGGATGAAAGAGGAATATGAGTTGAGACATTTGGTGACAAGCTTTGCAATACACGGCTTTCACAACCGTATCTGTGCCAAGAAATCTTGCCACCGGGCCCGCCAGGAGTGTGTGTGTGTATTGTGCAATGAACAGTGTGATACATATCACGTAATGAAGTGCAAGAAGAGAACAGTCTCTCTGAATCAATTTTTCTTCTCTGAACAAAGTTCTCCTTGAGTGAATTGTAATTTACTTGATGTAATATGCAAATTTTGCACATTGTGCGCAATAAAATTTATTATTATAATGATATTTGCTTTACACCCCACTAATTACTCTTACAGTTTTCGGAGACGCCGAAGTGCCGGGATTTAGTCCTGCAGGAGTTCTTTTACATGCCAGTAAACCTAGCGACACGAGGCTGACGTATTTGAACACCTTCAAATACCACCAAGCTGAGACAGGATCGAAACTGCCAAGTTGGGGTCAGAAGGCCAGTGCCTCAACTGTCTGAACTACTCAGCCCTGCACTCTGGTCATGGGTGACTCAATTGTCAGGCAAGTGGGGAAAGTGTGTGGGGGAAAGGGAACCAGAGTAGAGTTATCCAGGAACCAGCTTAAGGCAGATGTTGAGGAAAATAGAAGGGAGGGACAAGGGTAAGGAAAAGGTGGTAATCCTCCACGTTGGTACCAAAAATGTACGGCAAGGAGGAATAGTACTAACATAGTCAGGGAGGTGTAGGATCTGGTTACAGCAGCATGGAATCTAGGAGTAGTCAGTGGGATACTGACTGGAGGGTAATTGGAGATTTAAATATTTAAATGAGACTATGGAATAGGTACCACTGCGGTTCAAGCGTAGGCCGTCTGAGTGTAGATCTCTATCCCCTACCCGCCCATTAGGATGTACAAATCTCACTCCCAATTTACCACATACCCATTCCATAGTTTCAATTAAATCTCCAATTACCCTCCAGTCAGTATCCCTTCTACACAGTACCAGTTGGGAAGGTAATGCAGACGACAGGAAGCATAACCAACAAATGGTAAATAGGTTAATCTGGGAAGAACAGCTGAATCGGGAAGTGTTGGAACCAACAAGAGGGAGGAGTATTCTGGACATTGTACTACATGAGCTTTATAGCGAAACTGGAGTCATAGATGGTATTAATGATCACAAAGCTGCTTTTGTTGTAGTTAAAAATAAATGTGATAGAAAGGAAAGTCGTAAAAGTAGAACTATTAGGCAGTACCATATGGCTGATAAGAGAGGCATGAGGGAGTTTTTAAAACGTAGTTTTTATCAGTGGAAAACAGTAAATAAAAAAGTATACAGACTGTGAGATGGGTTTAAAGCAATTGTTGAGGAATGTGAAAACAAGTAACTTATGTACCTTTAACAGTGGAAAAGAATGGTAAAGACCTGCTATATTATAACAGAGAATTAAAGAGACTAACGAGTAAGAAGGAAGTACAGGTTGGAAATAAACAGAATCAGAAATGGTTGTCGAAGTAAGGGGAAATTTAAGGAACTTGCTAGGAAATTGAATCTAGCGAAGAAGTCAACTAAGAATAAGATCACGGCAAGCACAACTGGCAGTAACACAAATTATAGTGAAATATGGAATGGTATGTATAGATACTTGAAGGCAGAAAAAGGTTTCAAGAAGAACATTCCAGGAATCATTAAGGAACAGGAGTGTGTATGCGAGGATTTACAGAAGGCAGAAGTATTCAGTCAGCACTATGTGAAGATTGCTGTTTACAAGGATAATGTCCAGATAGAAGAGGTGAAGAATACTAATGAAGTACTGAAATATACCAACGATGATAAAGGCATTTACAATAAGGTACAAAAATTGAAAACTAAGAAAGCAGTTGGAGTTGATAGGATTTCCGGGAATATATTAAAGAAAATGGGTTGAGATATAGTACCATATCTGGAGTACTTATTCGATTACTGTTTGCATGAAGGAACGATACAAAATGAATGGAGATTTGCTATACTAGCCCCTGTGTATAAAGGAAAGAGTGATAAACAGAAAGCCGAAAATTACAGGCCAGTCAGGTTGACATATGTTACTTGTAAGCTTTGGAAAAGCATTATTTCTGGTTATATTAGACATGATTGCAAAATGAATAACTGGTTCAATAGAAGGCAGTTTGGGTTTAGGAAAGGTTATTATACTGATGCTTAATTTGTAGGATTCCAGCAAGATATAGCAGATATCCAAGATTCAAGAGGTCATATGGACTGTATCGTGATTGACCTTTCTAAGTCATCTGACAGGATAGACCATGGGAGACTACTGGCAAAATTGAGTGCAACTGGACGAGACAAAAGAGTGGTTGAATGGGTGGCTATATTGCTAGAAAACAGAACTCAGAGAATTAGAGTAGGTGAAGCATTATCTGGTCCTGTAATCATTAAGAGGGGAATTCCCCCAGGCAGTATCATTGGACCTTTATGTTTTCTTATATATATATATATATATATATATGATATGAGTAAAGAACTGGAATCAGAGGTAAGGCTTTTTGCACATGATGTTCTACTTTATAGAGCAATAAATAACAAGATTGTGAGCAACTGCAAAAAGACCCTGACAATGTTGTGAGATGGACAGCAGTCAATGGTATGATAAACAGGGTTAAAATTCAGGCTGTGTGTTTCACTAATAGGAAAAGTCCCTAGGTGTTAATAAAACGAAAGATCTTCATTGGGGTAATCACATAAACGGTACTGCAAATGCATATACCTCTGCACAGGGTTATGAGGTTATTTAGGGATTGTAGTAAGAATGTAAAGGAGAGGGCATTTAAGTCTCTGGTAAGACACCAACTAGAGTATGCTTCCAGTGTATGGGACACTTACCAGGATTATCCGATTCAAAAACTGGAAAAAGTAACACGAAAAGCAGCTTGATTTGTTCTGGGTGACTTCTGACAAGAAAGTAGAGCTATGAATATGTTGCAAAGTTTGGGCTGGGAAAACTTGGGAGAAAGGAGACTAGCTGCTCACTAAAAAATATGTTCTGAGCAGTCAGCGGAGAGATGGCATGGAATGATATTACTAAACGAATAAGTTCAATTAGTGTTTTTAAAAGTAGGAAAGATCACAGTATGAAGATAAAGTTGGAATTCAAGGGGACAAATTGGGGGAAATATTTGTTTACACGAAGAGGAGGAGTTAAGGATTGGAATAATTTACCAATGAGATGATCAATAAATTCCCAAATTCTTTGAGATTATTTGAGAAAAGACTAGGTAAACAACAGACAGAGAATCTGCCACCTGGGAGACTGCCCTAAATGCAGATCTGTGGTGATGGATTGGATTATTTGCTGAAAGGTATTAAGTTGCAGGGAGGCATTTAAGTGGGTGGAAATGGAGTAAGCAGTGCCTATGTTGACAAATTGGTCTTATGGCAGAATGTGCCAAAAGCCTGCAGTCTAATATCTTGGAACCTGAAAATAGGTGCAATGAGTATGGTATGAAAATTATTAGCCTTTCGAAGACTAAATTGATGTCAGTAGTAAGAAATCCAAGAGAACTGACTGTCAGATTAGGCATACAAAGATGGAAAAGGTAGAGAATTTCAAGTATTTAGGATGCGTGTTCTCCCAGGTTGGTGGTATAGTAAGTGAGATTGAATCAAGGTGCAGTGATGCCAAAGCAGTGAGCTCGCTGTTGCGATCAACTGTATTCTGTAAGGAGGAAGTCAGCTCCCAGACGAAACTATCCTCACATCTGTCTGTTTTCAGACTAACTTGGTTTTATAGAAGCAAAAGCTGGGTGGACTCATGATATCTAATTCACAAGTTTCAAGTAACAGATATGACAGTACCGAAAATGATTGCTGGAACAAACAGGTGGGAACAATGGCAAAAGGGATCTCGGAATTAGAAGATAAAGGCTAAGATAGGAATGAACTCAATGGTTGAAGGTCTACACATAAACTGCCTTCGGTGATGGGGGTCATGTAAGGTGAATGGAGGACGATACATTACCAATGAGAATAATGGACTCTGTTATGGAGGGTAAGAGAAGTAAACGACGGCAATGGTTGGACGCAGTTTCTAATGATTTAAAGATAAGAAAATAATAATGTTATTCACTTTGCGTCCGACTACCTACCTGTACAGTTTTCGGAGATGCCAAGATGCCGGAATTTAGTCCCGCAGGAGTTCTTTAATATGCCCGCAAATCTACCAGCACGAAGCTGTCATATTTGAGCATCTCCAAATACCACCGGACTGAGCCAGGATCGAACCTGCCAATTTGAGGTCAGAAGGTTTGCACCTCAACCATCTGAGTAACTCAGCCGGCGATTTCAAGATGAGAATACAAGATATTAGTCTCATTCTGTATTGACGGTTTACATCTTACAATAGAATAGCTTTTACTATTTCCTCCCATTCAATACATATATACATCACTGGATGCAATGATTTTTAGCCAAACATGTTCACCTCATCTTTGAGCCATCTTCAGTGAAATGTATTAAAAATTACATGAATTAATGTTCAATTAATACAAAAAACAATGTGAAGTAGCATGTAAAATCTAAGTAGAATGGACTCTGCCACTAGTGATTGGATAGATCATGGGAAATTAAGGGCTAATGGACTAGACAAAAGAGTGGTTGAAACGGGTAGCTTATTTTCTCAAAAACAGAACTAAAAGAATTATAGTAGGTGAGCATTACCTGAGCCCGTAATGGTTAAGAAGGCGGTCCCACAGGACAGAATTACTGGAACTTTGTGTTCCACAACTGATTATATTGAGATAGGGAACCAACGGTCAAAAATGCATATTTATTGTGTTATGGACATACACAGCGTACACCACATAACAACATAGCTCATAGTAATTGTTCAAAGTGACGACAGCCAGTCTCAAGGCTTGCATTGCAATGGCGCATGAAATTCTGCTACACTCTCTCGAAGATCCCTGGTGTCCACTGTACCAGGAGACAGGCAGCTTTGGACCCTAGCAAGCAAGGTCTTCATTCTTTTCTACGGGTGTTTCATACACAAACGATTTAACGTAACCCCAGAGGAAAAAATCCAGGTGTGTGAGATCCAGCGATCGGGTGGGCCATGGGGCAGAATGTCCCTTCCAATCCCACAATGAGGGTACACATTCAGGTGCTCGTGGACATTAACATCAAAGTGGGCTGGTACACAGTCGTGTTGAAACCACGTTTTTTCCCGGGCAACAAGAGACACAGTTTCCAAAAATTGTGGCAGCACATCTCTCAGGGACACCAGGTAACCTGGACCAGTCAAACAGACGAGGCAGCAAATAAGGTCCTATTAGGTGATCTTGGACAATGCCCGCCCATATGTTGACAGAGAATCGTTGCTGGTGGCCACCAATGTGGGTGGTGTGGGGATTGTCCTCACTCCAGACAGGGCTGCTGTGGCTGTTGAAAACACCATCACGGGTGAAGGAGGCCTCATGAGTGAACAATACAAAATGTACAAAGATCGGCACTGCAGCAATCCAGAGGATAATCCATTGACAGAAGTGAATGCGGGGCTCAAAATCCGTTGCTTGTGCTTGCACACATTTCTTATGATAGGTGTTTAATACCTGTTCCGCAAGTACTGTCCACACCGTATCCTCCAAAGTGTGCGTTTCAGGGGCAAGTTGACGGGCGGTTATTGCTGGGTGGTTGGCCACACAATCCAACACCACCTCCTCAATGTCTGGTGTCTGGACCTCCCTTTGGCGGAAACACTGGCCGGCTATCTGTGGCGTGAACGACCCCATCTCTCGTAAGTTGGTATCCACGAGATAAATTTCTTCCAATGAGGATGACACCTGTTGGGAAAGCATTCTCTGTACATTCGTGCTGCTTTACAGCCACTACATGCAGCTGCACCGTACATTAAATACATGTCTGCCAACTCTTGTGACGAGTAACGTTCTACCTTTGACTATGCATCATGCACTGTACACAGTAACACACCTTACCATGGATAGTGGTGTGCGTTCAGCAAAATTTAACCCAGAGAGTTACAATAATTAAAAATCTTCCACCTTTTTGATACTTTCCATCAAAAAGGTGGAAGATTTTTAATTATTGTAACTCTCTGTGATTAGATTTTGATACGGAAAATGAAGCTGATTACTTGCAAATTTTAACCCGAAGGTGCGATGCCTGAGTTCGTCACGACATGTGCTATGAGCTAATCTGTACAGTACGCCTGATTGGTGGTCAGGGGAGTACGATGTTTATCACCTGCTGCTTGTTCCAGAGTACAGCAGACACCTGGGAATATTGCGAGAGTGCAGCAGAACTGCTTGCGCCATTACAATACATGCACCGAGACTGGTGGTCATCACTTTGAACAATTACTATGAGCTACGTTATTATGCGGATGAGTAAAGAACTTTCTGAATCATCTGTCCTTCCCATATTAATTTATTTGCCATTTGTTGGCCATGCTTGCTGTCGTTCGCATTACCTTCCCAATTGACATTTGGTAAATTCAGATCTCCGGCTACAATCACATTCCTTTCCATATCGTTTCCCACATGGCTGATTATCTTATCAAATAATTCTGAATCAGCGTCAGCGCTACCCTCTCCCAGTCTGTACACTCCAAAGACACCAAATTGCCTATTATCTTTAGAAATGAGCCTTACACGTAGAATATCATGTTTGTCTTCTTTAACTTTTTCGTAGCTAATAAATACTTCTTTCACCAGAATGAATAGTCCCCATCCCACCATTCCTATCCTCTCTCTACGATACACACTCCAGTTCCGTGAGAAAATTTCTGCATCCATTAGCCCATATCATTTCTCAGCCACGATTCAGCTCCTATTACAAAATCTGGTAGTTATATATATCTACTGAATTACTTATGTACTTATACTTATTACTTATATAAATATATTACTTTCTTTTCAATACTTCTAAAGTTCAACACTTAACATTTTTATGTCATCCCTACTTGACTTCCAGATCCCTGTACCCTTACTGTGTAGAGATGAGAAGAATGCAAGAATGAGGAATGTGGCCTGCAAGCACGAACTTCCTGTTCTGCCCAGACAGATCGGCTCTTATTTGCTCGTATCTGCTACACGAAAACATTGACTCACACTTTGCACTTTGCTGGATTACAACTGACAAGAGCGAAGAGCTGCCAGTAGAAGATAAAATAAAGTCGCCGGGGTAGTAGCGGAGTTGCTATGGTAACCATTGCGTCACTGGCTCTCCTGGTGAAAAACCCTCCGCCCCGTGCCTCACTGGGCATGTGCATTCTTCTGATCTCCCAACAGTATCACCACTCCCTAGACCACCCCGTTTCCGTGAATGTACCTCCCTACAACCCTTCAAAACAAATTTCCTAATTTATACATACCACTGCGATTTCTTGTCCAAATTGATCTGGTTGGGGTGAACATGTTTCAGATTAGATGTACCTCTTCCTATTCCAAATAAATGCTCATATACTTTACATTTGGCCCACTTCTTGCCTATGCCTCTTTCGAAGAACAACCAAACTACAGATTTATTCGAAAAGTGATGACACTGGAAAGGGCTCACTTGCGTACTAACCGCTCCTTCCCTCCTAATGTCCTCCAGTTTACTTCGGTGTCACTCACTACTCCAAGTACTTCGCTGCCACTAGGTTATCTCTGGTTATCTCTGGAGGGGCACTGTAATCGCCACTACCAATTCAATCACTCGAAGCAGGCGCTTCGCTTCCTGCACTACCCTAAAAATAACAAGAAACTTGATAGTGTACACACCTGGAAAGGGTGACGCTGACACGGAATTACTTGATAAGTTAATCAGCTATGAGGAAAGAGACACTGAAAGGAACAAGATTGTAGCGAGTGATCTAAATTTACAAATGTTAACTGGGATGATAATGCGGGGCGGGAGAGTTCTCCTGGCCGTTAAATCCAAATGGCATGCTAACCAACGTACTGATTTAAGTAGTGACTCTGAACCCATTTGGGTAGAAGTGAAATTTCAGCATTCCAAATATCTATTTGCTTGTTTTTACAGGCCACCTCGATCAACCCTCAATTATTCTGAAAATTTTCTCTCTTCTGCAACGAAAGCCATTAATCTGAATCCTAGTGTAATTATATTAGGCGACTTTAACCTCTCTATTTCTTGGAATTCCCCTGCTCATGGTGTCCCTTCTAATAGCCTTGACAAGTGGTATCTCGACCACTATATTACGGGCCTAGGCCTCCAACAGTACGTCCTTGAGAACACCCGCAGGGATAGTCTTCTTGACTACCTGTTCTGCTCCGTTGAGCCTTCCGTTATTTCTGTGGGACGAAATATTTTTAAATCGAACCACAAGTCTGTAGAGGCAACATTCTCTGTTGCCCCTTCCCGCCCCCCGAAATGTCATCGACCCTTTACCAGGAACTGTGTACCCTTGTGGCGAAAGGTTGATTGGCAGGCTGTCAATCACACCCTCTCTCTTCTACCCTGGCACTTGCTGCAAGTGGGTGAAGTGCAAGAAGCAGTAGACCTGTTCTATGACTGGACTCGTGCTGTGATCCGTGACCTTGTTCCCACTCGTAAAACATCCGCCAGATGCCCACCTTGACATAGAAGAAGAAAAGAAGAAAAGTGACACCAAAATTGCAGAAATTAATAAAACGAAGGCCTGGAAAGACTGGAAAAGGTCACCTTCTGAAACCAGCTATAAAACTTTTTCTGACCTTCGCAAACACCATAAACAGCTTCTAAAACGGGATTACCAGGACTACATAAACTCTGCCTGCCTAGAAGTGAGAAGTAATAGTAAAAGATTCTGGTCTCTGATAAACAGTAGGAAAAATACAAAGCGTGTGCCAGACACAGTGAGTTGGGGTGATAATTTAGCCAGTGGTAGTAATAGACCGGAAATTTTCAACGATTACTTTGCGTCTAATTTTGTTGCACCTGTTCAGTTCCCAGATTTTCCGTCTACTGATTCGGTTCCTTCTCATAGTCTCAGTAATCTTTCCACCTCTGAGTCAGAAGTCTATTCGTTACTTTCCTCCCTCCCAGAAAATAAACCTACTGGTCCAGATGGTCTCAGTCCTGTCTTCCTTAAGAATACCACTACTACTCTTGCCCATCCTATTGCTGTTATATTTAACCGTTGCTTCTTAGCCGGCTACTTTCCTGACGACTGGAAAATCGCTAACATCACTCCGGTTTTTAAAAGTGGAAAGATGTCTGATGTCAGAAACTACCGTCCGATTTCTATATTACCCACTCTGTCACTCATCTGTGAAAAGATTATCCACCAGCGCCTTCTTTCTTTCACACTTCCTTATATATCATCCCAACAGCATGGTTTTCTTCCTGGTAGCTCCTGCCTAACTAATCTGGCTGTTCTTCTCCATCGTGCAACATCTCTGCTCTTAACGCTGGTTCTCAACTGGACGTGTGCTACATTGATATTGCTAAGGCTTTTGATACCGTAGACCACGCACTTCTTTCCTATAAACTCTCAGAACGTTTTAATATCCATGGTCGCTTGCTAACTCTCCTGCAGAGCTTCCTCAATACCAGAACTCAGCGTGTGGTTCTTGATGGGTTCAGTTCGACTCTTGTTATGGTACATTCTGGCGTCCCGCAGGGCAGTGTCCTAGGTCCGCTTCTTTTTGTCTTATTTATTGACGATCTCATTAATTCTATATCCTCCGTTTCTTGTGAAATTCTACTATTTGCAGATGATTGTAAAATATTCAAAAAAATCGATTCTTTATCAGACGTAAACTCCTTACAGAGTGGGCTTAATTCACTCTCTGAATGGTGCTCCACATGGCGTCTTAAGCCTACTACTGCCAAGTGTTCCTCTATTTCGATCACGCTTCTTAAATCCCCTATTCTCAGTAAATACTCCCTCCTCAGTAACACGTTCCCAACTCTAACAGAACAAAATGACTTAGGAGTGATGTTTGACAGTAAATTGTTATTTGTCCCCCATATACAACAGATAACCGCACGAGCAATGTCACTTCTCGGTTTGTTGTATAGATTTTCTGACATCACTGATATCCACGCCCTCCGAGCCTACTATGTATCTTGCATCCTACCGATTATTGAATTCGCGTCTCCCATTTGGTCTACCTCTTCACCCACTAATCTGAATCATATTGACCGCGTGCAGTCATTCTTCTGTGCCAATGTTAGAGCCAGAGTATCTGATTGTCGAAACTTGAGCAGTAATCAGATACTAGACAAGTTAAACCTTCACCCATTATCTAGTCGCAGGAAAGTAGCCGACCTTAGATTCCTATATAACGCTGTTAACGGTTTATTTCGTTCTCCTGAACCTGCATCCTACTTTTCCATACATGTTCCAACTCGCAAAACCAGGATTAATACGCCCCTTCATATTCCGTATTCCCGCCTCTCTCTCTCGTTCAAAGAAGTTTATTTTTCCGCATACCAACCCTCCTTAACTCTTTATCTTCTGACAGGAACTTGGGACGTTTTTTCTTCGTATGCCTCCTTCAATCGATTCTTCCTTAACTTAACCTAGTTCATTTTCTTCATATTCCTTTTTTCTCTTCTCATTGCTGTCCCCTCTTTTGTACATAATATAATATTTATTTTTTACTGTACTATACCATTACTTAAGTGTTATATCTGTATTTATCTTACTGTGCCTAGCTATAAGTTCTTCTCTTCGTTTTACGTTCAATTTTTCTCGTTGTTTCTTTAGCCTTTATTTTTTGTTTTTGTATGTTGTGTCTCTAATTATGTTAGTTTTAAATTTTTTCCTCTATATTTATCGTTAGATGTTTTTCGTCATTATTCTTCCACTTTTCTTTATGCTTGCCTTGTGCTACTCTATTGTAAATATGTATTTCATTGCGGAACTCTGTAATTCGGCTTCTCACTGTTTTGGTTTCCCAAATAAATAAATTTAAAAAAAAAAAATGATAGAAAGCATGACCAACAAATCTTTTTTTCAATTTTCTCTTATACTATTGATTCTCTGTAATATCTGCAGACTATATGTGACATGTACCTTTATTTTAAATAATTTTTGTTACATACATAACTTCGTTTACTCTTCAAATGATGAAGAAAATTGCTATTTTCTACTGGCTTCGTGCCCTGCAGCCAGTGATGAACACACTCACAGAGCGATAGCAAATCTATCGGTTGCCATGACAACGTCTCAGTCTACTTGCCAGCAAGGATATAACGTAATGCAGTTTTTGTCATCATTCCTACAAACTCGTGGTTTATCGCTGGATAGATGGTGAGAGATGCGTCAAGCTGCCATTCTGAAGTATATTGTTCCACCATCACCAGTAAATGGCTGAATAGATCTCGACCAAACTTCATATTTAGAGTCTACTCATCCAGAAGCAGGTTTGGATATGCATATGCATTTCACATAAAAATCACTGAATAGACTGGCGGTTTATAGGAAGACCAGAAGAGGTTTTTCCAATTTTTTCTTATACCATGATTTTCTGTAACATCTGTAGACTATATGTGAAAAGTCCCTTTATTTTAAATAATTATTGTTACGTACACAATTCGCTTACTCTTCAAATGACAGAGAAAATTACTGTTTTCAACAGCTTTCATGGTCTGCAGCCAGTGACGGACACCCACGCAGACCTACAGTGAATATACCAGTTGCCAATGGCAATGTCTTACTCTGTTCGCCACCAGGAAAGTAACTTAATGTCATTAATCCTCTCAACTCATGGTTTCTTGTTGGGCAGAAGGCGAGAGATGCGTAAGGCTGCCATTCTGAGGTATATTTGCAAAATACTGGTGGACGTTACAGTCGTCTGCTAATCAGAGATATAGAGATCATCGTTACAATTGCAGGGTGTCCACCAAATCCAGATTTTAAAATTCCCTGACATTTCCCTGTTTTCCAGACATAAAAACCAGTTTTTTCCCTGACACATGACAAAAAACAATTATAAAGGAAGTGTCAGTAATATTAAAATACATTTTAAAAACTTAACATACAAAAAAATAAATGAGCAATTAATGTGCATATTAAAACTTGGAAGCTTAATTTAGTCTGATTAAATTCACTTTAAGTTTTTTTTACATGTATTACCATTATTGCTTCAGCGAAGAAGCTTCTTTGTAGCCACCAACGACTCGAGCTTCTGCCATCACCCTCCACTTCTTTTCTTTTAATTCTTTCAGCAACAAAGCGGCCTTTCTCTTATTTTTTGCAAAGAATCTTCTACTTCCAATATTTCACGTTTCTCCTTTAGATTTTCAACGTACAAAGCATGAGCACTCCTTGCAGCATGGAGCATGTTCTTATTAATGGAGACCTTTTCAGTTCCACCAGAGTTTGGGATAGAATCATATATTATTCTTTGTGCTACAAGGGATACTTGTAGCATGTTCTCTACTATAATTTCTTTATTAACAGGAAAACCACATTCAAGTGAAGCATTTCCATGAAACAATATTAGTATCATTTTGAGAAATGAAGCCAACTTTTCTGTTTTCAAATTTACTATTGGAAGAACAGTGCAAAGCTAAAAGTGATCTAACCTCTCGCCTTTAGAATACAAAGAATTCACTTCTATCATTCTCACAAACAGAAGTGAACTCCCTTTGTACACGAATGGCTTCATTACCCGAGATCCATTTGTTTTCAACAAAGGCATTTAAAGCTATCCTTAGTAACCTGCTGCTTAGAGGCTACTTGGCTACACTTGGATCGAAACAAGAAATTAATTTAGTCAGTTTATATGCTAGCAGTGAGCAGATGTGGCCAACAGCTGGAAACTGCAGATGACAACGATATGCCAGCGGTGACCTTTCCAGTAACTATCTGCACAAAGCTACCATTCCTCTTAGACAATCTGTGCAAAACAATAATATATATCTATCATTTAATCCAGGATTGCCACGAAGTGCTGCTTTAGCAGCATAACCGATGTCAATTTTAGAGGCAGGCAGAAGATTTTCTTTACTGCCTAAATACGTTTCAGGAGATCTTCTGAAGACTGCAGTGACTCAGACTTAACAAACCTTGTCATGATATTTATCATCAATGAAAGATTCATAAAGGAGTGATGCAAATGGGAGATCTGTCAAACTTCTAGGAATGGTTCCAAATCTCTAACAAGTGATAATAAAAATGACAACTTGGTCTTAAGAACCTTATCTTTAAGTTGATACTATTTTGAAGCTGTTACAGCTTGAGATTTTCTTGTCTCTGTTCCTTCCACATATTTTTCGACATTAGGTAGGATATCTATAGCATGTTCAATGACTTGAAAATTTTCAAGCCATCTTATAGCACAATATTTCGAAGGAAATACGTTTGAACCTGAATAATGTATATAATCAGCACGACTTGCAGGAGCGTAGCAAAACAAGAAGTGAAGAGCACGAAGAAATTCTGCAATATTCCACCGGTTTTTTTTTTACTGCCATTTTATATGAATTGTGCACACTATGCAAGCCACAAGATCCAATGTTCAACAAAATAGGAACATCTAGATCATCTAATAAATTACCAAAATCCTGAAGGAACTTTTTATTAACATTTGGACCATCCACTGAAATTTGTAATTTTTTTAGATAGAGTCCTTGCTGTGCTTGCAAAAAACCATTTAACAAATCTGAGGAGGTAGAGTGACCAAGAAACATGGAATGAAAATAAGAAGTGCATACTTCATTAGTATCAGGATTGAAACAATGAACTACAAGATCCATTTGGCCTATCTGAGAAACTTTATTCAGTGACTCGTCAAACCCAACGGTGAAATGTGTGCACTTACTACCGATCTCAAGAACTTGTTTATGGAAATAGACAGCCAAACCATGAGTGATTGTATATGCAACTTTTGTTCTGTGCAGTTGAACTTTCGAAGCTGTTTTAGAGTCTGGAAACATTACTGGAAAAAAATGAGAAACGCAATATAGGTCTAATTCATCGAGCTCACCATTCCCCAACAACACAGAATATTCAATGGTAAGCAGATCAAAACAGTGAAAATTCGATCGATCAATCATATAGCTATTGATATTATTGATTACTTCACATTCGAGATCACACTTTAACTCTTCATTAAAATTTATTCCTGGCATAAAAGACATGCCCTAGATTAATAATATAAAAACTGAAAAATGTGTTTGTATTACACGGATAAATACGGTATGTCAATTTTATCTGGCAGAAGAATGAACTTCCAGATTTTTTCCTGAATTCCCTGACATTTCCAGGTTTTCCCGTTAATTATCGAATTCCCTGACATTTCCCTGGTTTTCCATACGGGTGGACACCCTGAATTGTGCGAGAACTAGGACAACTTCTCCAGAGGCCACATTATGAAATTCATCACCTAAACCTCAGGTGGAACATCTATGTTGAACTGCAGAAGAGTGGTTTTTGAAACCTGCAGTATTTTTAAGAATGTGATGAATAATTATTTGAAGGATCCAACACAGGAGAAAATCAGAGGATACATGATATTTTGCTCGGCTTGAAAATTAATCCCATCTAATATAACTGAACACCGAGAAAACATGATGTAGAACTTTTCCCTTTGGTGTCAGTCTGTCTCGTTATCCATCTGTTTGTATATTCCTAGAAGTGGAAAACTGCTGGACTTATTTCAACCTAACTACATATTTGGAATCTACTCATTCAGGATTCTGTTATCAAAAGCATCGCATGGAGTTGGAATTTATAGGAAGACTACAACTAAAGAGCTATTTTACTGTTTTCATTAGGGCAGATATTAAGGGAGGGATCAACGTCAGAGATACTATACGCAACTTGAAAAGCAGGGAGAATTGCGCACAGCTACGGACCAGGAACTGTACCGTACAATACATTAGGAAATTGTCCTCATTCTCTCTCGACTTTGCTCAGCTTCATCATACTTCAACGTTACTGGCACACACTTTCATAGAAAAATATCAGTTTAACATGTCATATGAAACATGTAATCCATTGCAAATTCACCATCATCATCAATGTCCGACTCCAGTTGCCTGGGTGTGGTTCCATTGCAAATTGCTACAAAAACAGTTACAAATGCTACTGGTAAGTTAATCTGGGAAGGACCACTGAAACAGAAACTGAAAGAACCAGCTAGAGAGAAGAATATTCTAGATGTGGTGCTCATAAAACCAGATGAGCTCTACAGGGGAACTGAAGTGACTGACGGTGTAATGATCACAAAGCTGTTTTTACCATAATTAAAAATAAATAAGATAAAAAGGACACAGGAATACAACTGAACCTAAGAGACATTTTTCCAAGGAACGGATTTAATTTTACATAAGACATGTTACATAAGCCTCATTTTAGCGGACACTTCGAATTCTGGACAGCGGACATAGCCGTTATTGTTGTACACTCATTTTAAACGGACAGTTTACACGTTCCTTGACACTTTGTTTACACAAAGCTATGCCATTCTTTCTGTTAATATCATTCTGCAGACATACAGGAATCCCTCTTGAATATTTGTACTATTTCGGGTCCAAGGAATAGAGGTATGAGACGTACATAGGAATGCTGAAGTAGCCATGAAGTTAATTGTTCTGTACAGAGCTCTTTCCAAACCTTTCGTTAGGGTCGTCTTGTGTTCTACTTAGTGAACATTCCGAGAATTCTAGCTGCTCTGTAATGCTGCCAATGACTGCTTACTCACGAGTTACAAAGGGATTTTCCGGTATATCTTGCTTCATTCTATTAATAACTCAGACGGTCACTGGTAAGTTCGAGGTCGGGTAGTTCAGTTAAACATGACAAGGAAGACACTTGCTGATTGTAGAGGCAGAAATACCACAGCATTTCAATTGCCCAGTAAACACGAGTAAGAGGGACGAACATGTTCAGAACCCAAGACAAGAAAAATTGTATTGCGAAATGACTTTCAGTGAGAAAGGTTTCCAGTAGAATTACTGCAGGAAAACGCAATTGTGAAGAATAAAAGTGACATTTTGAGTGGGAGGAAAATAGGAATTGAGGAATGAAAAGAAGTTGGGAGTCAGTTTTCGCACAAGTGGACATTGTGGTAAATGAGTGGTTCAAATGTGTTCAAGCAAAAGGCTGTGACTGGGCCAAAGTTACAAGAAAAAGTGCGAGAAATCACAAATAACCTGAAAGGTGAGGCTAATTGAATAAATAATTTGCGTGTCCTGCAGGGTCATGATTCCCTTTTCGAGAATATTGGAATCAAGCAAAACGCACTAAATTTCTACAACCAACCGAATGATTACTTCCCGAAGCTGTAATGAATGTAAAGACACTTCTGATATCTCCCAGGCAAATATTCAGTTAGAAATTATTCAGAATAATCAAAATAAAAAATGCATGCTTATATTTAAGGTTCATTACTGTTAAAATATTCAATTAATTTTTGGTACCTTGTTTCAGCGGACACCTCTCGTAATGGACATTTTTCACAGAATAGATCCGCATAAAAGAGAGTCGACTGTATTAGGAAATATCATACGATTGATACGGAAAGGACGAGGGTGCTTTTAAAAAAGTAATTATGATTGATGAAATAAATGAAAACCTACAACCTGTTTTCCAGTCAATGACAGGGTCAGGGATGGAATGAATGAAGCCCCCATCTTGCGGGGAAGATAGGAAGTGTGCCGGCTTCCGAAGCCTGTCGCACTCCTCTGGGGCAATGATTAATGAATGACAGATAAAATGAAATGACAGTGGAGAGTACTGCTTGAATGAAAGATGACAAGGAAAACCGGAGTACCTGGAGAAACCTGTCCCGCCTCTGCTTTGTCCAGCACAAATCTCACGTGGAGTGACCAGGATTTGAACCATGGAACCCAGCGGTGGGAGGCCGACATGCTAGGTAAGCTCATATGATTGACGGAAAATGTTAAATAAAGATAGAAGCAGCCTATGGGATGAGTTTAAAGTGATTTTTAAGGAGTGTGAAAACATGTATGTACCATTAAAGGTGAAGGAATGGCAAAGATCCACTATATTACAACAAAGAAATAGAGAGATTAAGGAGGAAGTGTGTGCTGGAAAAACATAGCTAGGAAAGGATGTGGAAGTAAGGAGAAATTGAAGGAACTTACCAGGACATTGAATTTAGCAAAGAAGGCAACTAAGGACAACATCATGACAAACATAATTGGTAGTCATATGAGTTTTAATAAAAAATGGAGGGGGATGTTGGCCCTACAGGTACTTTAAGAAAGAAATGGGTTCCAGGAAGGACATTCCAGGAATTATAAATGACGAAGAGGTGTGTATATGTGCGGTTTTGTAGAAGGCAGAAAGAAATATTCAATCAGCAGTACTGTAAGTAAAGATAGTTGGATACAAGGATGTGTAGGTAGAGGAAGTGACTATTGCTAAAAAACAAATAAACTGACCAATTACAAACAAAAATATTCACAAAAAAAGTACAAGAGTTGAAGACTAGGAAGGCAACTGGAAGCGATACATTTTTCTGAGCATATACTAAAGGCTATGCTATGTATTGGGAAATCGTACCATCGTACATACATGATAACCGTTTGCATGAAGAAACCATAAAAAATTAATAGAGAGTTGCCACGGTAGCCCTAGTGCACAAAGAAAAGCATGATAAAGCAGGAAATTACAGGTCAGTAAAGAGGTCAAAGGGACCGTACTGAGAATGACGTATCTAAAACTTCTAATAAGGTACATCATGGGAAACTACTGACAAAAATGAGTGCAACTGGACTAGTCAAAAGAGCAACTGAATGAGTGGCAATATCTCTCGAAAAAAGAAGAAGAAAAACAGAGAATTACAATAGGTGATCTTGTAATTATTAAGAGTGGAATTCTTCAAGGCAGTGTTATTGGACCATTACGTTTTCTCATACCAGGTAGTTCACCAGCCCCTTCCAATCAAGTTTTTTTTGCATCCCCTCACGTCTACTACAATTCTGAAAAACATCGGTCCCTCTGCCTAAACCGGGGCAATATAACGAGCTGTGTATTTACGGGCTAGAAGACAGTAGGAATTATAAGCACCACTATTAATTCAATATGAGTACCTCGAATGAGCCTGTAAAACGAGTACAGATACACAGAACACGTACTTCAAAACAGGAGGTGGACACACAGACCGGGAGCACGGTATTGTATAGGCTGGTAAGTGGGCGCTGTAGGTCAAGTGTTGCAGTAGCTCACATGGTATGCGGGCAGGGAGATATGTGATAGTGGACAATGCTCGAGGTAGGAGGTTCCAATCCCATATAAGAATTTTTTTAACAGCCAGTTGCCTGGGATGTGGTAAGGTTGCATACTTGATAGCTTACAAGGACTGATTTGTTTATCTGACCCTGTAAAAGACCGTATGTGCCGTAGCATTGGGTATGGTGCCGAGTTGGACAAGGATGTGAAGATGATAGTGTGTGGCCGGTATAAGCTGGAAAGTGACTGCCGTAGGTCAAGTGTTGCAGTAGCTCACATGGCTAGCACGTGGTAAGATGTGTGATCAATGACAGTGCTTGAGTATTAGAAGGTTCAAATCCCATGTAAGTTTTTTCTAAAACCAGTTGCCTGGAATGTGGCAAGGTTGTATACTTAATACCGGTATTTTTCAGACGGATTTGTTTGTTTGGCCCTGAAATGGGCCGTTGGTATGGAGCTGGGTTGATAGAGGCTAGGAAACATGTGACAGGATTTCAGTTATCTATGTTGTTTAACACAGCACCTGCTCAAACTGACTACCTCCGTCGTCGATACAGTGATACAGAGCTGCGCGCGATGTTATAAGGACTGCCTTGCCCATTGCAACATTCCTGGCAAAACAGATCGGCATGCCTCGGTGATGAGCTGCCCAAGGTGACAAGGACTGGCCGGCTTCTGGGCATACACCAGTTGTTTAACATGGCCCCACAGAAAAAAATCCAGGGGTGTAAGATCTGGCGGGCCAGGGAACAGGTCCCCTTCTTCCTATCCATTTATCAAGATACGTCGCATGGACGACCACTGCCGCGTGTGGTGGAGCTCTGTCATGTTGGAACCACATCCTGTAGTGGTCAAGGAGTGGCACTTGTTCCAAAAATGGTAGTAGTTCATCTTGGAAAAACCACAGATAGCAATGGGTGGTCAGATGGCCCCCAAAGAAATGGGGACCGATGAGATGATCATCCATGATTCCACACCATACATTCATGCTCCACTGTACCTGAAAAGCTGTCTTTCGCACCCAATGGGGAATATCCACACTCCAGTAATGCATATTATGGCGATTAACGGTTCCATTATTGTGGATCGTGCTTCGTCCGTAAATAAGAGAGTCAGTAGAAAAGCAGGATCAGTGTCCACATCCATTGACTGAATGTCACCCGGGCATCAAAATTATGACCATGGAGCTCCTGGTGTAAGTACAGATGCTACATGTGTACATGGGTATGCAATATCTGCATAACAGACACTCGGCTGATGTTCGTCTCCTATGCAATAGGCCATGTGCTAGTATGAGGGTTGTGGCTGATAGCGTCAAACACAACCTCTTCATTGTCAGCAGACATCATAGGATGATCTCGAAAAGGGAGAGTCCTTTCCACGGATGCAATATCTCGCAGGAGTGTTTCCACACTCCGAAATGCCATGCCCGTTGGTTGTCGTCTATCCGAATAGCACTCTTGGTACAGGCGTTGTGCCTGGTATGCATTCTGTCTAGCTTCTACATAGATAACTAACATATCCACATACTCGTCGCTGGAATACATCTCGAGGCAGTGAATAAACTTTAGTGTTGTGAACTGCTTCGAAGGACGGGAGTTCGGGCAGCTACATTCTTACCTGACATCGCATCTTGTTATCATTCCAATGGGGCATACGTTGCCCTACCTGTGGTCTATGAAGCTTCGAACATGTACGGCGTAGCTAACTGGCCACAGACCATTACCTCCTCATCCTCTGGCCCTTAAATATTAAGGTATATTTGCAGTATTCAATATTATTTATCAAGGTGACTTGGAATTAGTAATATGATATGTAGCCGGCTAAAGTCGTGCCAGCCGCCACGGTTATATGTAGGAAAGTAAATATTATTAGTATAGAAGTTAATAGGTTTTTACAAGTTTAAAGGTAGATTTTTAAGGTACAATTTTGAATTTATGTACAGCTTGAGGAAGATATATGAAGCTTTGAAAATTCGATTATAAGCTAGGATTAGATACCCTATTATTTCACTTGTAAAGATTTTACTTGAGTAGTAATAGTTATGGGGAATATCCACACTCCTGTAATGCATATTATGGCGATTAACGGTTCCATTATTGTGGAATCGTGCTTCATCCGTAAATAAGAGAGTCACTAGAAAAGCAGGATCAGTGTCCACGTGCTGTAGGATCCATTGACTGAAAGCCACCCATGCATCGAAATCATGACCATGGAGCTCCTGGTGTAAGTGCAGATGGTACAGATTAAACCGGTGGGTATGCAATATCCGCGTAACAGACACTCGGCTGATGTTCGTCTCCTATACAATGGGCCATGTGCTGGTATGAGGGTTATGCCTGATAGCGTCAAACACACCTCTTCATTGTCAGCAGACATCATAGGATGATCTCGAAAAGGGAGAGTCCTTTCCAGGGATGCAATATCCTGCAGGATAGTTTCCATACTACGAAATGTCATGCCCGTTGGTTGTCATCTATGCAAATAGCGCTCTTGGTACAGGCGTTGTGCCTGGTATGCATTCTGTCTAGCTTCTCCATAGATAACATATCCACATACCCGTCGCTGGAATATATCTGGAGGCAGTGAATAAACCTTAGTGTTGTGAACTGCTTCGAAGGAAGGGAGTTCGCGCAGCTACATTCTTACCTGACATCGCATATTGTTATCATTCCAATGGGGCATACTTTGCCCTACCTGTAGTCCATGAAGCTTGGAACAGGTACAGTGTAGCTAACTGGCCACATCCTCATCCAACCCAGCACCATACCCAATGCAATGATACATTCAGTCTTTAACAGGGTCAAATAAACAAATCAGTCCTTGGAAGCTATCAAGTATGCAACCTTACCATATCCCAGGCAACTGGCAGTTTTAAAAAATTCTTATGTGAGATTTGAATTTCCTACCTTGAGCACAGACCACTATCAAACATCTTCCCGCTCACTTGCCATGTGAGCTACTGTGACTCTTGACTTACGGCGCCCACTTCCCAGCCTATACAGTACTAAACAAATCAGTCCTTGGAAGCTATCAAGTATGCAACCTTACCATATCCCAGGCAACTGGCAGTTTAAAAGAATTCTTATGTGAGATTTGAATTTTCTACCTTGAGCACAGACCACTATCAAACATCTTCCCGCTCACTTGCCATGTGAGCTACTGTGACACTTGACTTACGGCGCTCACTTCCCAGCCTATACAGTACTGTGCTCCTGGTCTGTGCGTCCCCCTCCTGTTTTAAAGTACGGGTTCTGGATATCTGTACTAGTTTTACGGGTTCATTCAAGATACCCATCATGAATTAACAGTGACGGTCACGATTCCTGCTGTCTTCTAGCCCGTAAACACACATCTCGCTATATTACCCCGGTTTAGGGAGAGGGACCGATGTCTTTCAGAATTGTAGTAGCCTAAATATGAAGAGATGCATAAAACTGGATCGCAAGGGGGCTGGTGGACCACCCAGTATACATAAATGATATGAGTAAAGAACTGGAATCCGAGATGAGGCTTTTTGCCCTACCTGTGGTCTAGTGCCGTATAGCACTAGCACCATCTAGCACCATGTAGAGTAACCAATAAGTTACAACATTGTGAGCAATTGCAAAAAGACTTCAACAATGTTGTGAAATGTACAGTAGGCAATGGTATCATGGTAAATGTAGTGAAAAGTCACAAAGAGGAAAAGTCCCCGCAGTATTAATTACTTCGTTGATGGGAAGAAATTTCTTCATCGGGATCATGGTTGAGTACTTAGGTGTTAATATAAGGACAGATCTTCATTGGGGTAATCACATAAATCAACGTTTCAAAGCAATACTACCATAACTACTGTAGTATTCAGAGATACCCGTAAGTCACCATGGTGATTTCTGGCATACTGGGGACTTTTAATTTGCTTTAATGTAAGATGTGAAAAATGCTACTTACAATAATATTGATGATGATGATGATTGTTGTTTAAAGGGGCCTAACATCTAGGTCATCGGCGCTTAATGGCACGAAATGTACGGACAATTAAAAATCCATAATCCTCTACCGACCAGAATTCAAAACGTGAGGACGAAGAATGAATGGATGGATATTAAGTTAATACAATCAGTGGATCCGACCAGCTATGCCCACATTCCCAGAAACTAGCATTAAACAATAGTATTACTGACCAAGGGACTGCTTCTAAAACACAATACTGAATCGATGATGCTTGTAGTCTAAACAGGTCCAAAATCCAGGACATCGGCCCCTCATAATGGTACTTATCGCTAGGAAAGTAGAACCATGGTATTTGTCATGTTGCGGTACTAATCAAAAGTACCGTAGACTCGCAGTATTCCACACATTATGGTACTACTCACAGGTAATGTAATACGCACATGTAACAAAGACCTATGATGTTTCGCACATTGTGTCGCTATTTACAGGCAACGGAAACTTATGGTGTTCTTAACAACAGGGACTCGCACTATCCCGTCGTGTTCCTCATATACTGGGTACCAATCATAGGCAAGGCAGACCCATGGTGTCGCTCATATAGTGGTACTAATCACAGGTACTGTAAAACTCACCCCGGTTCACACACTGACGCTACTAATCACAAAACTATTGTGCACCTAAAATAGTAGTACAACGCGCAAGTAAAAGCAACCCATGGTGTTTCCTGCGTGGTGGTACTAATTACAAATAGTATCATGGTTCTAATTTGATCATCCCTTGGTCGCCCCCTTTTAATCACCTCCTAAGACAGACAGGGAATACTGTGGGTGTAGTCTTCATCCTCGTCCCCCACCCACAAGAGGTTATGTGTTTGGTCCGCGAGAGGTATTTTATTTCCCTCAAGTCCGCCGGCAAGCTGGTTAGGACCCCCTTATCCGCCACCTGAGACGCGCCACGTGGGAGTATCACCTCTCCCCCTGCTACACCAGCGTAGTAGGTTCGTGGACAATAATATTGCTCTGAACCATCAAAATGGGGTTGTAAATGAAGGTTACAGCAGATCTCTTCATATGGTTGTGAGGGTATTTAGGTAGTGTAGTTAGAATGTAAAAAAAAGAGGGCATATAAGTCTCTGGTAAGACCACAATTAGAGTATGATTCCAGTGTATGGGACCCTCATCAGGATTACTTGATTAGAGAACTGGGAAAAAAATCCAAAAGAGCAGCTCAATTTGTTCTAGGTGATTTCCAAAAGAAAGAGAAAAAAAAAAGTAGTATTACAAAAATGTTGTAAGCTTTGGGCTGGGAAGACCTGGAAGAAAGGAGATGCGCTGCTCAACTAAGCAGCATATTCCAAGCTGTCAGTGGAGACATGGCGTGGAATGACATTAGCAAACAAATAAGCTTGAGTGGTGTTTTTAAGTGTAGGAAAGATCACAATATAAGGATAAAGTTGGAATTCAAGAGGACAAACTGGGGCAGGGGATTAGAATAATTTACCAAGGGAGATGTTCGATAAATTTCCAAATTCTTTGAAATGATTTACGTAAAGTGTAAGTACACAAATACTGTATGTGCAAAACTAGAATGGGATTGACAGCTGCTTCAACATGTGTTCTCCCAGCTTTAATGGGGATGGAGTGGGAAGAAAGCATTAGCAAGTTGTCTTGACAACCCGGAATTTGACCAACTAACCAAAAAAGACTGCGAACCAGCGAAGAGAAGGGAGGGAAATCTTAAGACAATGTTGCCATTTTCGTAACATGTACGGCGAGAGACAGCTTTCTCCAGCGGTGTTCACTGTGCTACCAGTTTCTGAACAGTGAAGGTTACTTTGTATTTGTTATCCATAAACAATTTCTCTAAAGACGTGTGCGTGAATATAATAATACCGTAGCTATACAGTTAATTTTATAAATATTGTTTGTGTATATTATATGCCTAGCATCTTTTCATTTAAATCTAATGGCAGAAAGTGAAGAGAGGAAAAGTTTCGGCAAAGGCATTCCTATAAAGGGGCAAAATGAGGACGTTATTTATTATCTGCACGAGTACTCTGAATGGGAGAAAAGTAATAAGGGTCCTGTCATTTCTGTAAATAAAGCGTTAAATAGAACTACAGCTGCAGTTAGAGTAAGCAAAGACACTTGTTATATATTGTACCGGTTACGACCTCTACATGCCGTATTTTTTTACTATTAATTGTACTTCATCATCACGCAAGACGTTCAGAGCGAACTTGGTTTGTTTACGTTCGGAGGAGCAAGCAGGCGAGCCAGCGACAGCTGTGTGTGTGACGTAGCTGCAGGAACGGGATAGACTACCAGCCTGACGCCACGCGTAGCCAGCATGGCCTGGTATGTTCTGAATATGAACATGCCTGCGCGAACATTCGAAGTGGAAAATTTTTAAAACTTCTCTAATAATAATCGCAGCGACTTGAGCAATACGTCATTTGGAAGAGGATAACATAAATATCTCAAATTGTGCATCTCAAGTAAATCCGTCGAGGGATTCACGAGATAATCAGCTTCGAAGAGATCACGTTATATTATGACGTAAGAGCCCCGATCTGAATATAAGCTGAGCTCACTAGACCCGATCACACAGTCATAGGTGGGTGTCCAGCCAGACTCTCCATGCTGCAGTGTTCATTGAAGTGCTGACAGTGGCTATCTTCGAATATTCAAAGTCTTCATGTGGGACTTAAAATCTGACAGTCGTGTTGAAATTATAAATTGTGCATGTGTGAACTCTAATGCATAACAAAGTCTTTATAATGAACATTGAGTCTATCAGTTAAGTTGAACTTATAATTTTTGCGTGGGATGAAGACCAAATTATTCAAAGTCTTTATATAGTAGACTCTGATTATATCTGTCAGGTAGAACTGTGATAGTACATATATCACACCCCAGAATTATATGTAGAAGTTAGAGATATTATTGTCAGTATTCGATTTTTATTATTATTATTATTATTATTATTTCATTTGTATATTTTGCCATTTATATTGGTAAGCTGGAAGATATCCACATATGTAGGTATGAGTCATTTGTTTTGCACGAGTGGGAAAACATTGCTTTAATAACTCTGGTAATTTGAATGAGTCATATGGCTACCCCAGTGTTTGTTGTGATGTACTTGTGTCAGGAAATTCATGAGTCATGTATATATCCCAGCCTGATGAGATGAGCTTGTTGTTGTATTAGGAAAATTTGGTGACTCATGTAAAACTCCCGAGTGTTTGTTTATAACTTGGGAGAAAGAAGAGGTTTACTCATGATTGGCTGGCAAGCACCAATCCAGACGTATCATCTGAGAGGAGGGGGATGTTGATGTCTATAAAGGTTGATCATACGGCGGCAACCAGGGACATTGTAAGGGTGATTGTAGAGGTGATTGTAAAGGAACGAGAAGGAGGATAACTACAACTACAACTGACGCACTGTACGGGAAGGAAGTGGTGCTGATACACGGTACTGGAGTGGCACGGCTGCAATGGACTGGACTTCAAACGTTCGTGGAGCGTAGTCTTGTTATGTTCGTGGAAAATGGCTGATTGTGGAGAGTGCTTGTGCATTAAGTATTGTAGCACTTGTGGCGGCCTAGCATTATATGTTGGTGAAAGCTATCTCAGACTTTCCATAATTTATGTTGAGGATCGACAGACGTGTGTATATATCTTTACAACAAGTGTTAAAATATGTGAAACCGGGCGAGTTGGCCGTGCGCGTAGAGGCGCGCGGCTGTGAGCTTGCATCCGGGAGATAGTAGGTTCGAATCCCACTATCGGCAGCCCTGAAGATGGTTTTCCGTGGTTTCCCATTTTCACACCAGGCAAATGCTGGGGCTGTACCTTAATTAAGGCCACGGCCACTTCCTTCCAAATCCTAGGCCTTTCCTATCCCATCGTCGCCATAAGACCTATCTGTGTCGGAGCGACGTAAAGCCCCTAGCAAAAAATAAATAAAATATGTGAACATATGTGAACTGTACAAGGTACAGTATCTGTGTGTTGTGATAACTGCCGATTATGAGAATCGGTAAGTCGAATTGATACAGAGACAGTGAAGGGTATTTATCTTCATACATGCACATTGTTCATCGGACTATCTACAAATGGTAGCTTAGTTCTCGCTTTCGTTTTCCCACGATTTTCATTATTGTTGTTGTTGTAAATATGGAGTCTTCCAGCAATATTTTATGTGTGTATTATATGTATAATGTTGTATGTTGATGAGGTGCTCATGCACGGAATTTGTTCAGAATATAGTTAGCTATTTTAGAATCAGTGTTATTGATAAACCTAGGTGCAGTTCCTACCTAATCGGTCGTTTTCAGGAGGTTAGGTAAGGCCTGCAGCAGATGTACCAGTACGCAGCATTATGTACACGCCCTGGGATATAAAGTCTATCATGCTCTTATCTAAATTCGAGGGATCCATTCTGGTGAACTCTGGCGCCCATACTACGGACATTTCGGTTAATTATGCTTATTAATTTTATTAAGTTTTTGAGTAATTTTATTTATACATTTTTATTCATGATTTTATTTATTATTATCATCATTAAAGTTACAATTGGCTTCCCAACGTGTGGCTGAATGATTGGTACATCTGTTAGGCTTATAAGCGTAGGTGCACTTGTCAGGTGTGGTTGGAATTCTGCAAACTATGTCAGTGAAGTGTTTTATATGTACGTGATATGTATGTTAGAGTACGAAGAAATGTTGTAGCGAGTCGAGTATT
Organism: Anabrus simplex; assembly: GCF_040414725.1. Classification (NCBI taxonomy): domain Eukaryota; kingdom Metazoa; phylum Arthropoda; class Insecta; order Orthoptera; family Tettigoniidae; genus Anabrus; species Anabrus simplex. Next base: position 214,479,812 of record NC_090266.1, read on the forward strand.
ATAAAATTGAGAAGTAGAGAGGTTGTTAAAGTTGCTGGTACTAAGAATCAGGAAAAGAGAAGTCAAAAGAATTCCACCACATTGAGTCTATCGAATTTAAGTGAGAGTTGCGAAATGGCTGATAGTAAGAAAGATCAATCGGCAACGATATGTGAGGAATCTAGTAATCCGTCTCAAACTCAGAATGTAGGGGTTGTTAAGGAAACGGTTCAAGGGGAGGCTTTAACTTTTAGTATGATTAAATCGCTATTTAATGAAATGTCCAGTAAGATTGATAGTAAGAATGAAGAACTGAAGGTTGAACTGTCCAGTAAAATCGATAATCAGAGTGTTGAATTAAATTCAGTGAGTGTTGAGCTGTCCAGTAAAATCGATAATAATAATGTTGAGCTGTCCAGTATAATCGATAATAATATTGTTGAACTGTCCAGTAAAATCGACAATAATAATGTTGAACTGTCCAATAAGATTGATAGAGTAAAGAGTTGAAGAGTGAATTGAGTTTTTTAAGCAATGAAATATACAGTATTAATAGTGAATTAAATTCAGTTAGTACGGAACTGTCTAGTAAGATTGAGAATCAGAGTAAGGAATTAAATTCAGTGAGTGTTGATTTGTCTAGTAAAATTGATAGTTTAAGCAGTGCTCTGAATGGTAGAATAGATGAATTGAACCAGAAGTTTGACCATCAAAGCAGAGAAATTCAGGAAGTCAATAGTAAGGTTGAATCTCAACGCTTGGAATTGACTGAGAAAATCGAATGCCGATTTAATGTTGTTAGGAAGGAATTTGTTGAAAACAGCAAGGAATGTGATAAGAGAATAAAAATAGTGGAAGATAAAGTCGAAGAAATAGATAGAATTAAAACCAGTCAGAATGTTTTAGCGAAGCGTATAGATGACAAGAATGAGAAATTGGTAAAAAATTGAGAAGTTGGTAAAAGAAGACCTCAAGTCAGTAGAAGGAAATGCCAGAATGGTAGTAGAAGAAGGAATTAAAGCATGTCATGTAAAGTTAAGGCAGGAGATCAGTCAAATCCAAGTAGGTAGCAGCATATGTAATAGGTACGTATCTTGTACGAAGGACTCTGAATTACCCAAGTTTAATGGTCGGCAGTTTAATCCGATGGAATTCTTGAAAACGGAGGAGAAACGGTTTTCCAAGAATCTTGACGATGGTTTGATTGATTGGAGTATGGTTGATGAGCTGTTGGATGTTGCATTTGTTGGAGAAGCGAGATCTTAGTTTCAAGTTTACAGACAGGGTATTTTGAGTTTGGAAGAATTTAGGGAGAAATTTAATTCTAAATTTTGGAGTGAAGCTATTCAGGGAAGGGAAAGAGATCGCGTGCTATTTGGCAGGTATAAACCTCAGGAAGGTGTATCTATGACGGAGTATTTCTTGGCGCATGTTCTGATCAGCCAGAATATTGAAGGTCTAGCATCGGAGAGAGATACAGTCCGCCAGATGTTGAGGCATTTTCCTGAGAAGGTCGGATTAGCTGCATGTATGCAGAATATTGTTACGATTAAGGAATTAGAGTAGCTGTTAGAGAGGTTTGATGCTTTGGAAGGGCAGGGGAGGACTAGGCAAAGTGAAGGTAGAAATTACGGGGATAATGGGAGACAAGGTAATCAGGTAGCGGGAGATAGGAATAATCAGAATTTCAGTCATTCTAGGCAAGGGAATCAGGGTGGTAATTCCAGAAGGGGAAACAGACACTCTAATCAAGGAGGTAATCACCAGGAATATTATGGCTGAAGACCTAATCAAGGGGAATCAGAAAGTAGAGGGCATACAGATCAAAGACCGCCAGATCAAGTGCCGAGACATGATAATAGTGAACAGTCCACGTCAAGTAATTTAAACCAGAATCGGACTTCTTAGTTGGGTCAGATAGGCAGTCCGATACCGAAATTCCTATTCATGTGATGAAACAGGTAAGTTATGATTTAGACGTGAAAGAGGAATTATTGAATGACCATGTGTTTTGTGTTCAGGGAGATTTTGAGAATAGGAGGCGTGATGAAAGTAAGAAAGATGTGTCGGATGTCTTACTTTGTGCTAGCGGTGATGGTAACAGCGGTGTTGCGATCGATAATCTTGTGGAAGTTTCTGAAATTGAAAGTGAAGATTTTTGTGAAGTTGATGAAGGTTGTTTTGTGAGTGAAGAGTGTTCACGGAGTATACATCATGAGGATGTTTTTGTCGATTTAAGTGTACGTGAGGAGAGTAAAGTTAGGTCCATTATGTGTGAAAATGGTGACTTTGAGATTAATGAAACATCTGATAAGAGAGTCGAAAGTAGCAGTGTTGTTGGCATGAAAGTGATGCAAGTAGGAGCTGATATGGAAGGTGGTGAAGATGGATTAATTGTTGGGTCATTAAGTAGTAATGACAGCAATTTCGAAGTGTATTATGGTAAGAATTTGAGTAATAGAGTGAGCGTATGTGAGAATGGAAATGTGCGTGAGATGAAGGAAAGCCTGTCCAAGCGAGTGCGTAATGTTTTATTTAAGTCTGAGAGTTGTGTGAATGATTTGAATGACGTGTTGTGTGATAGCGATGTGGAATGTGTGAAAAAGTATGTGATTTGTTTGCTTGCATTAATTATGGTTTTATGGAAGAGTAAACGTAGTGAGATTCCCGCGCATTTCAGAAAGAGGGATTTCTTGGTTATGAATGTTCCGAATGAAAGTTTGTATAATTCTTGTGTGACCGAATGGGATGAATGTTTGTGTGCGAGATAGATTGTATTAGAGATGTGTTCGGATTTTATTACGGTACGCATTCCTCGCTTATCGATGCTGATGTTAAGTTTATGCATACGTTTTTTCAATTATATCAGGGTCCATACACTGTGGACAGTAGAATAGGCAAGTGTGCTTATAGGCTCCTAACCACTGACAACAAGGTTCTTGGAACATTTAATATCTATAGCCTTCGCAGATATAAGAGATAGGATCTGCACTTTGGATGTATATATTATCAATTATGAGTTATGTGTACAGTAGTAAGAAGGGATTGTGTTCAATGCTATATGAAACAATCAGAGTTGTGTGTATATAGCCATGTATTATTATTATTGTTTGGACAAATTGGATTTCGTGTGTGCGAATACAATGCAGTAGACGCAATGTATATATCATTATTACAGTAAATTATGTGTTCAGTTATGTCATTATAAGGTTATGTAAGAAGTTCTGTTTTATGGCGAATCATAATATGTGATATCGATTCACCAAGGGGGCGTTATGTGATAGTACATATATCACACCCCAGAATTATATGTAGAAGTTAGAGATATTATTGTCAGTATTCGATTTTAATTATTATTATTATTTCATTTGTATATTTTGCCATTTATATTGGTAAGATGGAAGATATCCACATATGTAGGTATGAGTCATTTGTTTTGCACGAGTGGGAAAACATTGCTTTAATAACTCTGGTAATTTGAATGAGTCATATGGCTACCCCAGTGTTTGTTGTGATGTACTTGTGTCGGGAAATTCATGAGTCATGTATATATCCCAGCCTGATGAGATGAGCTTCTTGTTGTATTAGGAAAATTTGGTGACTCATGTAAAACTCCCGAGTGTTTGTTTATAACTTGGGAGAAAGAAGAGGTTCACTCATGATTGGCTGGCAAGCACCAATCCAGACGTATCATCTGAGAGGAGGGGGATGTTGATGTCTATAAAGGTTGATCATACGGCGGCAACCAGGGACATTGTAAGGGTGATTGTAGAGGTGATTGTAAAGGAACGAGAAGGAGGATAACTACAACTACAACTGACGCACTGTACGGGAAGGAAGTGGTGCTGATACACGGTACTGGAGTGGCACGGCTGCAATGGACTGGACTTCAAACGTTCGTGGAGCGTAGTCTTGTTATGTTCGTGGAAAGTGGCTGATTGTGGAGAGTGCTTGTGCATTAAGTATTGTAGCACTTGTGGCGGCCTAGCATTATATGTTGGTGAAAGCTATCTCAGACTTTCCATAATTTATGTTGAGGATCGACAGACGTGTGTATATATCTTTACAACAAGTGTTAAAATATGTGAACATATGTGAACTGTACAAGGTACAGTATCTGTGTGTTGTGATAACTGCCGATTATGAGAATCGGTAAGTCGAATTGATACAGAGACAGTGAAGGGTATTTATCTTCATACATGCACATTGTTCATCGGACTATCTACAAATGGTAGCTTAGTTCTCGCTTTCGTTTTCCCACGATTTTCATTATTGTTGTTGTTGTAAATATGGAGTCTTCCAGCAATATTTTATGTGTGTATTATATGTATAATGTTGTATGTTGATGAGGTGCTCATGCACGGAATTTGTTCAGAATATAGTTAGCTATTTTAGAATCAGTGTTATTGATAAACCTAGGTGCAGTTCCTACCTAATTAGTCGTTTTCAGGAGGTTAGGTAAGGCCTGCAGCAGATGTACCAGTACGCAGCATTATGTACACGCCCTGGGATATAAAGTCTATCATGCTCTTATCTAAATTCGAGGGATCCATTCTGGTGAACTCTGGCGCCCATACTACGGACATTTCGGTTAATTATGCTTATTAATTTTATTAAGTTTTTGAGTAATTTTATTTATACATTTTTATTCATGACTTTATTTATTATTATCATCAAAAAATAGTTACAGAACTTATCATCTGTGCGCGTGTGTTGGACTTAGGTGATGACAGTTTGAACTTATATTCTGTGCGCTTGTAGAAACTTCTAGATATAACTCACTTTCTTCTTGTAGAACTGACTTTATTACCACGTTACCTGTGTGAGACTTAGTCTCAGAATCAATATTAATTTCAATGTGGCACTACTGCGATATACTAGGAACTGTGATTTTTCTTTTTAAATATCAGTCAGCAAAACTTAATCTATGAACAAACATCATTAATTTCAGTGTGACACTACTATGTTATACTCTGTGACATTTTGTTAAATCTCAGTCAGCATAATTTTAGTTATAAACAAGGGTTTTTATGAAAGTGTTTGAACTTTCACATGAATGTTAACGCAAGCGATTACCATAATTGTGTGCTACGACACCAAGGTTTCACTCTGAACTCAAACTGTGTTCTTTATCAAATTCAAACAAAATTGTGTATTATTTCTTCTGAACAGTGTGTAAATTATTTGTGTATGACTGACAGCAGTGTCTTTGATAAACTCTCGAACAGTCACCTATTTTTTTTTTAAATGTCAAGTGTGCCTAACAACGAACTGTGCTTTTCATTTCAACCTTAGTTCTTCCTCAAAGTGTTTAGTATTATTTCATGACTGACAGCAGTGTCTTGAATAAACCCTAGAGCAGTCTTATATTTCTTTCTATGTCAAGTGCTACTTTTTTTAGTGGAAAATCACCACAAACTGTGCAAAGTGCGTGAACAATTTTCAGTTTCATTATTTCTATTCATGAACTGTGCTTTATTTTCTTCCAATCTCAGTGCTACCTGCATCTTCATCTTTAGTGAACTTATAAATTCTATCTACAAGATTAAGAGTGAATTCGACGGCATATACCAACCATATTAAATGACAGTGCTGTTAAACCAAAGTTTTGGGGGACTGTGTAAATTTGGACACTCGTGCAAGTTATGTGACGAGTAATTACCCCGCAACATTGTCGGAGATCGTCCAGAATGTCGAAAGTTCGAGACTCAAACCCATATCAAACCAACCTGGGTGTTCCAGCCTTATCTCAACGAAATACTGGCAACTTCCAGAACGTGCTCCAGCCCTGTTCAGTCTGGTGAACTGGGAGCACAGGTCATCAAAAGGCGATGTTGAAGACAGCGACTATCAACAGTAAGGTGATGTGCACTTTGAAATGCATTTTCTGAATAAAAACTATTATTCAATTATTTAAAGATTTTCTTGTAGATAGGACCCTGCCACCTGTACCAAGCCCTGGCTAGAAACCACCCAGAATTGCACTGAGACCTACTTCGTGCTAACTTTAATAGTAATTAATAAAGTCGGGCTATTTTACTGGTACAATATATAATCCTTTATTTAGGAAACTGACCCTCAACTGTTTTGCCATAATACACAGTGCTGCACACTTTTTATGTTTTGGAAGATAAATGGTTCCTTAAAAGAAGCACGGACCCACGCAAAGCTGCCTCGGCAATCGTGGCTAGGTAGCTTTCTTTGAGGGCAAACCTCTTTCACAGCTCGGCCATCATCCCCGGTATGGTACCTCTTGCACCCCACTAACAGTCCATAAACGGTGATGGAGTTTAGATGATATTTCTGCAACGATGCAATTGGATACTGGAACGTACACTGCCTCCTTTTAAGAGTGCACAACATGCGGCCGTTGTTCGCCTGATTCTAGACATACTGCCGGGTACAATATCAAAGAACAATCTCTCTGTTCACCGATGGTTAAAAAGTCTACTCTTCTCGTGCTAACATTTTTAGCTAAGCAGTTCACTTCTTCAAATACTACACACCCGTTATCACGGAAGGCTTTTGAAATAAAGCCGCGACTTTTGTGATGGCGAATATTCCTATGCAATGAGCCAAATAGACAGTAGGCAAGAACATATTCCAAAGTTTCAATCTCACCGCAAGTGTCTCTTGGCTTCTACCGTACAAGCTTCTTACTGGAGCCACGCCTGCCATCATTTGGATGTTTTCAGTCCACCCTGATGTTGAAAGGCCTACCTTTTCTGCAAACCACTTATTTCTTTCGAGGGTGCTGTGCGAAGAGGGCAATTCCTTTGCCTTTTTTTCATTCGAGAGTTAGGTCGTTCTTGCTCCAAAAATAACAAAACCCGCAAAAATTAACAAATAGGTGAAAAACCAATTTCCATATCAGAATTAGGATATATGTATTAGTATTTATCACGTATTTCAAAATTTGGAGCAATTTTTAAATGTATATGATATTTTCGAGTTACAAAAATTCGTCCCCACCAGAGCGTACTCCCCAGTTAACGGGTTAAGGTACGCTTCAGAGAAAAATAATTATTTTTGTACATTTTCAGTACTCTTCAGGATTTAATCTTGTGTGTCAGCTTTCTTCACTGGTCTGTGCACGTCCTGGCTACTAACAAAAATATATTAAGGGTGTTTAGCAAAGGTTCTTTGAGGGAGTTCCATATCAACCAAGATCTGCCAGCACGGGAGAGCACAGGCTGCGCAGCTGTGGGCCGTGCATCTGTGTGATGTCATGGGTGACGGCATTGGGTGATTGAGATTTACATTAATGGTCGATAATTTGAAAGGAGATTGACGACCTGGTATCATTTGGATGTTTGACATAATGCACAAATATAGGTTAAGCATAGCACATCAAGGGACCACTAGATTAATAACGGGTTTGTAAATTAGAGGTTTAGATTGCAGCTAACACAACATAACAAGCCCATGACCATGGTTAGTGACAAGAACATAACAGAATATGATATACGTCCAGCTAGTAACCAAAACCATTCGTCTGGATTGGTTATGTCCGGCTAGTGAAAAGACTATTGGTCTGGAATGGTGAGGTCCAGCTAGCGACAAGATACTGGATTGGTTAGGTCTGGTAAGTGGCAAGACCACTGGGCTGGTAGCAAGTTTGTAATGAAATATTGGTCGGGTGTAAAATTATCAGGATCTCCTAATATGTTTTCACCGAGCTCGATAGCTGCAGTTGCTTAAGTGCGGACAGTATCCAGTATTCGAGAGATAGTAGGTTCGAACCCCACTATTGGCAGCCCTGAAGATGGTTTTCTGTGCTTTCTTATTTTCACACCAGGCAAATGCTGGGGCTGTACCTTAATTAAGGCCACGGCCGCTTTCTTCCCATTCCTAGCCCTTCCCTCTCCCATCGTCGCAATAAGACCTATCTGTGTGAGAGGTTTACATTGCAGCTAACAACATAACAAGCTCATGACCATGGTTAGTGACAAGAACATAACAAAATATGATATACGTCCAGCTAATAACCAAAACCATTGGTCTGGATTGGTTATGTCCGGCTAGTGAAAAGACTACTGGTCTAAAATAAAATATGTTTTCAAGGAGAGTTAACAGTAGTAAAATAGCTACTATAATAATAAAACTGAAAATATCTTTGAAGTAGAAATAAGGGTGGAATGGAATTTTATCTGAATTTCTGTTAAGACCTAAAGGGTTAGTTATTTGATCCTATTTGATGGAGAAATAAAAGGTGAACTATAACCATTACAGCCACGATAAATGGAAGGACGAAGTGAAAAGTAAAGAATCGGGTAAGAGTAGCATTGTCAACGGCGAATCCACCTCAGACCCATTGTACTAAATCAATACCTACCTAAATAGGGAACAGCTGATAAGAGATTTGTAATTACTGTTGCCTCTCAAAAAGATATTTGTACTCAAGGTAGGACATATCCTATAAAAGCTGTTCCTATTACTAGGAATAAGATCACAACACCGGTGGATGAAGTGTGTATGTAATTGTATGAACAATAATATATTCCATGACCTACATGAAGGTAGAGGCAAATAAAAAAGAAAGATGCTCCATGCAAGGTGCGTAATAATCAACAATAATTGACATCACAACAAGTATGGGATACACTAGAAAAAGCTGGATCTACGTTTGCTGTATAGTGTATAGCTAAGAAAAGACCAGTGGCAATTTGGATTATTGAACATAATCCGAGGAGAGAGCCGAAATTTCATCACGCAGAAATATTAGAAGGAGCTGGTAAATCTACTTGTACTCAAGGTAGGACATTTAGCAATTTTTAATAAAGGGTGGGATATTCGTATAGGTTTAGCCATTAAAATTTTTGTCGTAGAGGACCTTGGAAGATATTTGTGATTTTTACAATTACAATTAAAGTGAGAAAAAAGTAGTTTACTAATATTAAATGATTAAGTGATTAGGTTTATCCTAAAGTTTAATTAAATGAGGTGTAGCTTCTGTATTTAAGAAACTGGTTATTAGATCAATAGGTATTCCTGAGATCCATATTTTCGGTAAGTGTATTTCTAAAGTATGGATCTCTAACTGATGAAAACTGATTAACATAATTGATAATAAGATGATGACGGGATTTTTTATGGAAGTATAAAATAGTTCATTAGAAGCTAAACTAGTGATGTAGATAAAGAAGACTAATATTCCTCCTAATAAGATTAAGAATAGAATGTAAGAAAATAAAAAAGATGTCATTACTCCGACGGTTATAGAAATAATACACGTTTGTATGATAATGATAAGAGTTATAGCAAGAGGATAATTAGCTTGTACAAAAATTAAACTATTGAGGAAACTGAAAATAAGGATTCTCAGATTTATAATTTATAGGATAGTTTAGTGTAAAATATTAATTTTTGGGATTACTCAGAAGAATTTTCTTTTCTCTGAGTTTTAGAAGAAATGTCTTAATATTGGTTTACAAGACCAGTGTTTTTATTAAACTGCTAAAAAAATGGTAATAAGTGTAAGTTGAGTTATCTTGATTTTAGTATTTTTAATAGGAGTATGGGCTTTTTGTTCCAAACATGAACATTTATTGTCCATGTTGAGTTTAAAATTTATTTTATTAAGCCTATTTGGTTTACTTTATTTATATATATATTTTTTTTTTGCTAGGGGCTTTACGTCGCACCGACACAGATAGGTCTTATGGCGACGATGGGACAGGAAAGGCCTAGGAGTTGGAAGGAAGCGGCCGTGGCCTTCATTAAGGTACAGCCCCGGCATTTGCCTGGTGTGAAAATGGGAAACCACGGAAAACCATTTTCAGGGCTGCCGATAGTGGGATTCGAACCTACTATCTCCCGGATTCAAGCTCACAGCTGCGCGCCTCTATGCGCACGGCCAACTCGCCCGGTTAATTTTTGTTTATTATGAACTATATTTTAGTATGGTTTTTTTAACATTTTCTGAATGTGAGGAGGCATTAAGGTTATATGTACTGGTTTCTATAATTCGTACGCATGGTAATGATTTTTTTCAAACATTTAGAGTCTTACAATGTTAAAGTTCATATTTATAATTATACTTTTAATCCCACTGTGTTTTTTTTGTTGAGTGGTTCAATCTGTAATATTTTTTATAACTTTTTTTGAGGATGTATTTTATCTGGAGATTTTGGTAATTTATTATTATTATTTTGGGCGTGATATTTTATCTTATTGGCTTATTTCGTTAAGTTTTTGAATTTGTGCATTGATGATTATGGTGAGAGAGTCAATTTATTGTATTAAGTTTTATAATCAGTTGTTTCAAGTCTATATCTTATTTTTGTTGTTAATGTTATATTGTACTTTTAGAAGTTTTTTTTTTTTTTTTTTTTTTTTTTTTTTTGTAAAGTACCTTAATTCCAACTCTGATTTTAATTTTGGGTTGGGGATATCAACCTGACCGTTTACAGGCTGGAGTATATTTATTATTTTAGACCTTATTAGCTTCATTACCCCTATTAGTGGGATTATTTAATATCTATAGAATTAATGGTAATTTGGATTTAAGATTATTGGTAAATGCATTTAATGTTTCATTATATTTGGTTTTGATTTTAGCATTTTTAGTAAAAATTCCTATATTTCTTGTTCATTTATGATTACCCAAAGCACACACAGAAGCTCCTGTTTCTGGGTCTATAGTTTTAGCAGCTGTATTATGAAAGTTTGGCGGATATGGGTTATTACGTGTTTATTCGATAATGGTTTCATTAGGGTTGAGGTATAATTATATTTGAGTTGCGATTAGTTTAGTAGGTGGTGTGCTAGTTAGTTTAGTATGTTTATATCAAACTGATTTAAAAGCTTTAATTGCTTATTCTTCCATTTCACATATAGGAATTGTACTACGGGGTTTAATAACACTGGGCATTTGAGGTTTCAGTAGAAGTTATACTCTAACAATTGCTCATGGATTATGTTCCTCTTGTTTATTTGCATTGGCTAACATTACGTATGAATGACTTGGTAGTTGAAGTATACTGGTAAGAAAGGATTTAATGAATTTTAAACCTTCGATGGCTATATGGTGATTTCTTCTTAGTTCTTCAAATATATGGCTGCACCCCCATCTTTAAATTTAATAGGTGAAATTGGATTATTTAATAGATTGGATGCATGATCATGAATAACTATAGTTGCACTGATGTTATTGTCATTTATAGAGCGGTATACACATTATATTTATATGCTTATAGTCAACATGGTATATTATATTCTGGAATTTATTCAAGTTCTAGAGGATATAATCGTGAATTTATTTTATTATTACTCCATTGGTTAACATTAAATATTTTAGTATTAAAGGGAGATTTGTGTATATTGTGTTTAAACAGTTTAATATAAAAATCTTGGTTTGTGATTCCAGAGTTGAGGGAAGCTACTTTAAACCATTTTATTATCATTGTCTATTTGTTTTCTGAGTTTTTTTATTATTGTTTATTGTGGCAATAATTATAATTATAATAGGATTTTATTTTATTATACTTGAATTAGTAATTTTCGTTGAGTGAGAGGTGTTAAATTTGAACAGAAGTTCAATTGTTACAACTTTTTTGTTTGATTGAATATCATTATTATTTATAGGATTTGTAGGGTCAGTCAGGGTAAATATGAGACATTTTTTACAACTTTGTTCATAAATTACAAACTACAACAGTGACAATTATGCAAATAATCATAATAAGTTGTGACTGGTGTTACAAAAAGCAATGGAAACTACAGATTACTATATATTCATTAACTTTTGAAAAATAAATATAAATGTGCGTCTCATTTTTAACCCACAAAAGGGGGAATTATGAGACAACCCAGGGGAAAAGTGAGACAGTATTGTAGCAGACTGTAAAATCATGTTGGAGAGTTAATATGGTAATTGTGAGACAGTTTAGGGTCAAAGGAAGACAGAAAAAAATCTGGGTGTAATAGTTTGCAACACTTTCCTCAGTTTTATTATAGGAACAAAATGGCCATGTTTTGATAACACAAAATTTAGGCTTGAGATACATCTTTATACATTTTGCTGACAAAAATTATGTAGTATAGATTGTTGACATTATACCATCTAATTAAATGGTACCTGAGCTTTACGTCTGAATTTATGTTACATTTTAATGATACTAAATAAATATATAATGCCCATTGTAATCAGAATGGTGAAAAAATGAGACATTTCACTTGGCTAAAAGTGGGTTAGCAGAAAATGTAGTTCTGTTTTTTTTTCTTTTTCAAAAACATTAACTGTTCCTGGGAATGCAAATGTAATGCCTCTATATTTCCCTGTTATTATTGGAACAGGCAATTTCGCCAGTAATTTTGACTTTTCCACAACGGATATGACATTTTTGTTAAGCCTAACGCAGTTTTGTTATTGTCCACTCAATTGAGACACATAATTTGCATGTCTCTACCTTCCAGTACTTTATGAACAGTGGCAACATGTTTATATTGAAAAGAATGCTGCTTTCCACAACTTTCAATTTTCAAAAAGCACAAGTACAAAGTCACCCAGATTTACATCTGTCATGACATTTCCTCAGCATCTGTGTCAAGTAGATCAACTTCATCAAGACTGCCACCGCTACCTTGCCAATCTTCACCTTTGCTTGAAGCTGAGTCAGACGAATAAACTTTTGCTCTTGTCTTAGATGGAGGTCTTACTGCTGGAACTGTTGGCTTTTGAATATCAGTACCCTTTCTATTCTTCTTATGAACTGGTTTCTGCTTTTCGCTCATAAGCTGAGAATACTCTTCAGATGATATCACCTTTGCTGTTGGGTCCACTCTTTGGTTTTGTCAGTGCGTTTGATTTTTGAAAGTAGGATAAATATTTAGGTACAGAAACAAGTGTACCAAGTGTCTCATTTTTCCCCTAGAAGTGTCTCACTTTTACCCTCATGATGTCTCATATTTACCCCCGTTTTTTAAAATGAATTTTCTTCTCAAATCAAAAACTTAACATTGTGTTTACAAGCTGAAAAGGAAGGTTCTCCCGTATACTATGAAATAAAACCACAAACACTTCCCTGGATTTTTGGACTGAGTCAGAGTAACAAAATACAAAGTGCAACACATGAAATTTTTTTGGTTAGAAAAAACACCACTCAGGAAAACCTTGTCTACTGGTAGATACATAGTACGTAGACTTTTCAATTATCATAATGGATATAAGACTGATATATAACATCATTCATGCAAAGTGTTGAGATCATTAATCAGAGCAGAAAAATTTGAGTGTCTCATTTTCCCCCCTTTTTTTGTCTGTCTCATAATTACCCTGACTGACCCTATTATTTATTTCATCTTTAGTGATTTTTTATAGTGACGAATATATACATGGTGATTTAACTATTAATCCCTTTATTATTTTGGTTTTAATTTTTGTTTTGTCAAAAATATTTTTAATTATTAGACCAAATTTAATTAGAATTTTATTAGGATGGGAGGGATAAGGTCTTGTTTCTTATTGTTTAGTCATTTATTATCAAAATGTTAAAACTTATAATGCAGGTTTATTAACAGCTTTATCAAATCGAATTGGGGATGTAGCGTTGTTGATAGCTACTGCATGAATAATAACATATGGGAGTTGAAATTATGTATATTATTTAGATTTTGGTAAGGAGTCTTTTATTATAATGTCGATTAGAACTATAGTGGTATTAGCTGCTGCAACTAAGAGTGTTGTATATGTGTTGAAGTGTTGGCTGATATTCAAGTTTTACCCAAATTAGTGGCACCTCCACTCTACCTCCTACCTTTCCGTCAACTTTCCTCTGCGCGTGGACAACAAGCCCATAGCTCCTCCCTCCCAAGCGCTTCCCCCTTTACTATGACCTCACGAACGCAATGCGCGGAGTAGTAGCAGAGCTAGCTTCATTAGTCCGACAACACTCAACCACAACAAGTAACTTCTCAGCGGCCTATCGGGTATGTGATACTAATCTTTACTCATTTTTACTGCCTAGATCATTTCTTTTGACATCAATTTAATAACAATAATATCTCAATTACAGACAATCTACATACACTTGGCTTCCACACCATCCACCACAGATTACGATCAACACGCTAGCATCCAGCACACACCAACACCATCATGTTGTGCCTCTACAACTTCACATCACAGATAAGATTGATGAGGACTCGTCCTATGCCGTGACACTCCGACCAAGTCGTAGTGTACTTTGGCATTTGATTCCTTTGCTACGAACTACGCCAAATGTTGAATCACAATTTTATTTTACGAGGCTAACATCACAAGCCAAAGATTTCGACCTGTTGTTCTTCATTTTTTAATTTTATGATATTACCTCCAAATAAGGCCTAAATTAACCATTCTCACGCTAGAATATTTTACATAGCATTCTGAAAAATGTAATATGTAATATGGTTCATGGTGTGGGTTACTGAAGTACGTCCTAGTTCGTGAACCATCGTCAACGGCTGAGTGGCCTAGTAAGTGGTCCTGACAGTCGGGATACCACTTGCTATGGAATGGGAGTGGGCATCTCGGACATATTCCGAATCATGGACCTCCATGTGCTCAGGCGGCTAGGACTATACAATTCACCGGTGGTCCATAACCCGTTAGAGGAGAGATCCTCACTTGGACTATGTGCAAGTAAGGTAACATCCTGCTTCATGAATTTACCGAGCTCAGAACATTTTAAGCAAGCCTCGGACCTATGGGAGCAACGGAGTCCCACTCCCATTTGACAGGCGAGGGACTCCTTTGAAACAACTTGGCAAACTAAATGGAATTCGATGGGGAGCTATCAATATTAATGGGGCTTATGGAAGAAAGAATGTAGAACTGGCTGAGTCAGCAAAGAGGATGCATCTGGATGTGCTACAAGTAAGTGATATTCGGGTAAGGAAAGATAACGAGGAAGAGATAGATTATAAAGTGTAATTGACGGGTGTTAGAAAGGGAAGGGCAGAGTCTGGGGTAGGGCTCTATATCAGGAACACAATTGCATGCAATATAATTTCTGTTAGGCACGTAAATGAGCAAATGACGTGGGTAGATTTGTCAGTTGGAGGAATTAGGACTAGAATTGTCTCCGTGTATTCACCATGTGAGGGTGCAGATGAGGATGAAGTTGACAAGTTTTATGAAGCATTGAGTGACATCGTGGTCAGGGTCAACAGCAAGAATAGAATAGTGCTAATGGGCGATTTCAATGTGAGAGTTGGGAATAGAACTGAAGGATACGAAAGGGTGATTGGTAAATGTGGGGAAGATATGGAAGCTAATGGGAATGGGAAGCATTTGGTGGACTTCTGTGCTAGTATGGGTTTAGCAGTTACAAATACATTCTCCAAACATAAGGCTATTCACTGCTACACATGGGAGGCTAGGGATACCAGATCCATAATGGACTATATCTTAACCGACATCGAATTCAGGAAGTCTGTTAGGAATGTACGGGTTTTTTTTGGATTTTTCGATGATACAGATCACTATCTGATCTGTAGTGAACTAAGTATATCTAGGCCTAGGGTAGAGAAGGTGAAATCTGTCTGCAAACGAATAAGGGTAGAAAATCTCCAGGAAGAGGAAATTAGAAGTACATGGATATGATTAGTGAGAAGTTTCGAACAGTAGGCAGTAAGCAGGTTCAGAATATAGAAAGTGAATGGGTGGCATACAGGGATGCTGTAGTAGAAACAGCTAGGGAATGCCTAGGAACAACTGTGTGTAAAGACGGGAAAAATCGAACATCTTGGTGGAATGATGAAGTGAAAGCAGCTTGTAAACGTAAAAAGGAGGCTTATCAGAAATGGCTCCGAACAAGGGCTGACACAGACAGGGATTTGTACGTAGATGAAAGCAACAGAGCGAAACAAATAGTTGTTGAATCAAAAAAGAAGTTGTGGGAAGATTTTTGGTAATAACCTCGAAAGGCTAGGTCAAGCAGCAGGGAAACCTTTCTGGACAGTAATAAAGAATCTTAGGAAGGGAGGGAAAAAGGAAATGAACAGCGTTTTGAGTAATTCAGGTAAACTCATAATAGATCCCAGGGAATCACTGGAGAGGTGGAGGGAATATTTTGAACATTATCTCAACGTAAAAGGAAATCATCATTGTGGTGTTGCGAACAGCGAAGCTCATGGGGAGGAGGAAAATTATGTTTGTGAAATTACGCTTGAGGAAATGGAAAGGATGGTAAATAAACTCCATTGTCATAAAGCAGCAGGAATAGATGAAATCAGACCTGAAATGGTGAAGTATAATGGGAAGGCAGGGATGAAATGGCTTCACAGAGTAGTAAGATTAGCACTGAGTGTTGGTAAGGTACCTTCAGATTGGACAAAAGCAGTAATTGCACTCATCTATAAGCAAGGAAACAGGAAGGATTGTAACAATTATCGAGGTATCTCACTGATTAGTATACCAGGCAAAGTATTCACTGGTATCTTGGAAGGGAGGGTGCGATCAGTCGTTGAGAGGAAGTTGGATGAAAGCCAGTGTGGTTTCGGACCACAGAGAGACTGTCAGGATCAGATTTTCAGTATGCACCAGGTAATTGAAAAATGCTACGAGAGGAATATGCAGTTGTGTTTATGTTTCATAGATCTAGAGAAAGCATATGACAGGGTACCGAGGGAAAAGATGTTCGCTATACTGGGGGACTATGGAATTAAAGGTAGATTATTAAAATCAATCAAAGGCATTTGTGTTGACAATTGGGCTACAGTGAGAATTGATGGTAGAATGAGTTCTAGGTTCAGGGTACTTACAGGGGTTAGACAAGGCTGTAATCTTTCACCTTCGCTGTTCATAGTATACATGGATCATCTGCTGAAAAGTATAAAATGGCAGTGAAGGATTCCGTTAGGTGGAAATGCAGTAAGCAGTCTGGCCTATGCTGACGACTTGGTCTTAATGGCAGATTGTGCAGAAAGCCTGCAGTCTAATATCCTGGAACTTAAAAATAGGTGCCATGAGTATGGTATGAAAATTAGCCTCTCGAAGACTAAATTGATGTCAGTAGGTAAGAAATTCAACAGAACTGAATGTCAGATTGGTGATACAAAGTTAGAATAGTTCGATAATTTCAAGTACATAGGTTGTGTATTCTGCCAGGATTGTAATATAGTGAGATTGAATCAAGGTGTCGTAAAGCTAATGCAGTGAGCTCACAGTTGCGATCAACAGTATTCTGTAAGAAGGAAGTCAGCTCCCACGCGAAACTATCTTTACATCGGTCTGTTTTCAGACCAACTTTGCCTTATGGGAGCGAAAGCTGGGTGGACTCAGGATATCTTATTCATAAGTTAGAAGTAACAGACATGAAAGAAGCAAGAATGATTGCTGGTAAAAACAGGTGGGAACAATGGCAGGAGGGTACTCGGAATGAGGAGATAAAGGCTAATTTAGGAATGAACTCTATGGATGAAGCTGTACGCATTAACAGGCTTTAGTGGTGGGGTGATGTGAGGCGAATGGAGGAGGATAGGTTACCTAGGAGAATAATGGACTCTGTTATGGAGGGTAAAGGGCCCCATACACGCGCAGACTTTTGGAATACTTACCTGCACAGACTTGCCTCCGGGAATTAAGTCGGAAGTATGCAGTTGTACACACACGCTCAGACGAAATGATTATTTACTGAGGAAGTTGAATACGACGCGCTCAGCTGTTTTCTGTTTTAAGATTTTGCGCTTCGGATGGTTGAAAAATATATACGAATCGAAATTAATTAGATAGTCGGTATAGAATATGAGTTTTTATTTGGACATAATGTAGCGCTCTGCACGAAAAAGACGCGCAAAAAAAATTTCAGTTTTAATATTTGTAGGTTACCATGTTTACATTTATTGCCGCAACTCTGAGATAGTGCTTTCGTCGCAAGTCTCCGGCTGAATTCAAGCAGCGCCAGAATGTCAGAGACATGCCTGCAGACTTTTTGTCGGCAGACTTATCGGCCATACACACAGAGACATGTCTGAAGAGACTGGTTTGTGCAGACTTACCTCCGACTAAGTCTGCGCGTGTATGGGGCCCTTAAGGGAAGTAGAGGTAGACCAAGACGACAATGGTTAGACTCAGTTTCTAACGATTTAAAGATAAGAGATATAGAACTAAATGAGGCCACAACAATAGTTGCAAATCGAGGATTGTGGCGATGTTTAGTAAACTCGCAGAGGCTTGCAGACTGAACGCTGAAAGGCATAACAGTCTACAATGATACTGTATGTGTATGTATGTACAAAACTCAAATTTAGCCGAGTGATTCTAAACCCCGCAACATGTTCCCTTGAAACAACTATTATCAACAACTAACGGCTGTCATTGTTGTCATTCACAATGCACCTATGTACTTATTCGACCTTTCTTTTCAACTACACCTAAATTAAGCCTAAACAATTTAAGACACTCCAATCAAGTTTCCTTTTACGCCAATTAATTCACCATTCGCTTATTGAGAGCCAAATTCTTGAACCTAGGACTTTAACGAGATAGCTTTTCCAGTTTAAGACTACGCTCCTGAATGGAGCCTCATTTGGCAATCCCTCAATGTGCTGCAATGTTTTTCCTAGCATTCCAAATAATGTAATATTTGAATTCCAAAGTCAGACCACTTCTGCTAGACATAGTGTAGTTACTTTGTCACAACGGGTGATCATCAGCCGACAGAAATAGAGCTATACACATTGGTGTTGAACATTTGTATTCTTTTTCCTTAGACTGCTCCCATGTAAATATGTTAATATAAATCTTGCTAATTACTTTTCCTTACATTTCTAATAGTGCAGTGTGAAAGTTTCAAGTCGGACCACTGCTGATGGATGCTGTTATGTGCCTTACAGGGTACGATGCGCATAGGTATCACCCAATTTGTCACAAATGGAACATAATAATTGCTTTTACACATATCAAGTGAAAAATCTGCGGCAAATTAAGAAATACCGTCGTTATTTGAGAAATATGAAAACATACTTAAGGCTTGTAGACAGGACTGGTTTATGTCGTACTCCGCTGCTGGTGCAGTCTTTTGTTACTTTCTTCAGGTCCAGGGCTAGCACCGTGGAATGGGAGTGCTATGTCTGTAGATTCTCATTATCTTTGTCCATATGACTAGAGCGGCCAGTTCAAACAGCAAAATGGAGGTCAACAGAAAAATAGCATGATCCCTGGACCAATACATCACTAGTCCACTGAATTTTTCTTATGTACATTGGCCATACCATGTTGTCGCCTATTAAATATTGCATATCGCGATACAATTCATGAAATGATGTCATTGACAAGTGAAGCAATGAAACAAAAGCAAAGAATTTCAGTGAACACATATATCACACACAAAATTGTTGAAAGTGTAAGACAAAAGACATACTGTGAGCGCAACACCAAATGAACTTGTAAAATGGTAAAGTATGTATACATAACATTCTCCAAAAATCGAATATTTCTTAATTTGCCGCAGATTTTTCACTTGATATGTGTAAAAGCAATTATTATGTTCCATTTGTGACAAATTTTATAGTGATATTTGGGTGATACCAATGTGCACTATACCCGTGCCTTACACAACTAGCAATCAACAGCCAATGGCTGATAAGTTGTAATACACATTAATACAGAGTATTGTACCTTTTTTCACAACTAATGATCAGCTGCCAACGACCGATATTGTGGTTTTACGCATTGGTGCTGATTACTTGTATCTTTTGCTTGCTTGTTGTTTTAAGGGGCCTAACATCGAAGGTCATCGGCCCACTTGTATCTTTTTCCTTAGACTGCTCCCATGTAAATATGTTCATATAAATCTTTGTAATTACATTTCCTACCATTTCAAAAAGTGTAGGGTCAGAATTACAAGTCGGACATCTGCTGATGACACTTATGCCTTACACAACTAGTAATCAACAGCCAACGGCTGATATGTCGTTATTCATATTAATAACGAACATTATTTTCTCTATAGACTGCTCCTACTGTAAATATGTTAATATTAATTCTTAGTAATTATAATTTAAATACAAACCTTGAGGAGGTACAGTGACTGATGATGCCTTCTATGAAAGGCAAAACATGTTTCACATTCATATGGTAAACAATGATAAATTCCTAATTGTTTAAAATTTTAATGTATTGATACGGTGGTATTGTTAATAAACTAATTAGCATCCTACAGTAAGTAATATGTTCCGAGCTGTCAGTGGAGAGATGGTAGGGAATGACATTAGTAGAATAATAATTTTTTTTTTGCTAGTTGTTTACGTCGCACCGACACAGATAGGTCTTACGGCGACGAAAGGTCTAGGAGTGGGAAGGAAGCGGCCGTGGCCTTAATTAAGGTACAGCCCCAGCATTTGCCTGGTGTGAAAATGGGAAACCACGGAAAACCATTTTCAGGGCTGCCGTCAGTGGGGTTCGAACCTACTATCTCCCGAATAATAAATTTAAGCGGAGCTTTTAAATGTAGGAAAGATAATAATATGAAGATGAAGTTGGAATTCATGAGGACAAATTGGAGCAAATATTCATTGATAGGACAAGGGGTAAGGGATTGGAATAATGAATCCAGGGAAATGTTTCATGAATTTTCAGGTTCTTTGAAAATGTTTCAAAAAAAGCAAGGTAAACAACCGATAAGAAATTTGCCACCTGAGCAACAGCCCTATACGCAGATCATTGATTCAACCAGTTATTCAAGTTTTACCCAATCTAGTGGCCCCTAGTTTTGCTACGCTTGATCTATAATATATTTGTACATTGTGTCAAAAAGTCCTCCTTTCAAATTATCTGCTGTTAGTGTAAATCTCAACCACCCAATGCCGTCACAAAGGTGCACGGCCCAAAGCCGCAGAGCACATACTAGCAGATCCTGGACTATGCCAGGTGCAAATATATACTGTAAGATGTAAATAAATGTAAGATAGGATAAGAGGGGACAGGTGGAGTGTAGGCAGCAGGAGAAGAAGGAAGAGATAAAATAAAAACTATTGACTAATTTTACCTTCTCCCCACCGGAAACCCCCACCATTCAGGCAGATCCCACAAGTATGACATCACAGAAGTGCCAGCACATTCTGGCCTTGTTCCACCATTGGTTGACATTGTTTAGGATTTTTTTTTCATCCGTGGTAGTTGGTAACACAATCAAGTTCAGTTTTGTTCTGGAAGACGCATCGCAGTCCATGAAATTCCGGCCAATGATACTGCCTCTACAAGTAACACAAAATAAGATTTCCACTATTTATCCCATGCTATAATATCATTAAAACGGGCGAGAGGGTTTGCCCCACTGATCACGTCACCTTATAATTTGCAGGCCTTAAGCCGCGTATACACTTGAGCATTCGCCCCGAATGAGCATTCGTTTGCCCAGTTTTGCTCAGATGAGTAGAGCCCGATCCGAATGTTGTCAGTACCTCAAAGTGAGCACGTGCTCTGTTCGTGCTCAGTGTGGACGGTTGATGACGAGTGGGGTAGCCCGAACAGTATGAGCCGACTGCTTCCGCCTATGCATATGCGATCTCGCTCATGCAAGTGAAGTGAAGGAAGAGTGTGAAAGGTAATTTCAAGTTGAAAGGGAATTGTCCCAGGATAATTCTCATATCCTCCTGGGGTACTACCACAAGTATCCCATTCTATGGAACCCCAAGGACGAGTTCTATTACAATACCTAAGAAAAGGACGATGCTTGGAGTGAAATTGCTGCCCTCATGCCCGGGTGATATTCTCGTAAAAAATTTTAAATTGTCATCTGTTTCATGACCGATCGTTTTTAACAATTGAGTATTGCATCTCTCTTCATACAGTTTTCTTTGCCACCACCGCTTTTTCCTTTTTGTTTTCAACGAATGCAATAAATACATATGTATAGATAAGAAAAGTGTTCCACCGATCAATACTTATTTATTGTAAATGGATTTACATTTGTACCGGTTTCGGCCTATCATGGCCATCATCAGCTAATATATAATTATATTACAGCCATTAGACAAAATCACAAAGATGTTATGTTAGATCATCCAGATGTCTAATGGGTATGGAAATGAAATACATTGTAGTAGTGTGAAGTTAAAATAACTATGATCAAAGGTGGTGGTAAAGGTTACATTAAACTAAAACCTATTGAGTGTACATTAGACATGAGTACATTAAACATAGCCTATTAAAATACATAGGCCACAGTATATAACACTTAAAAAGTTAAACACACTAAAATATGGTATATATAGGTTGTTAAAACGCTTATTAAAATTTGAGTTCATGTTGCATGGATTTCATTCTTCAATCTTCCTTGTGGTTCCTGTGCTTCTGTATCATGCTGATTTAGTTGTATGGGGCAATCTTCGAGATTGTTCTATGGCTGAAATGTGTCATATTGATACGTGGTAAGAAACCTTGTCATGAAATTATTTTTTTTGTACTATGTAATCCAACTGTTGATGTACTTGAAAAAGTTTTTTATGATAAACTGCAAGACTTGAGTTTAAATTTTAATTAGAAGCTGTTGGTGGCGACACCTCTGACGTCTATGTTCGTGTTGTGGTTGTTATCTGTAAAGATAAGCTAATGTAAGTATAGTGTGTGTATGAAGGAATGTCCGGTGTATGTATGGAAGTGAAAGAGTTGTTGTGGAGGTCATGTACCGATGTGTTTGGAGACTTGCTGTGTTCTACTATGAGTGCGTCTGGGGCTTATGTTAGCTGTGGAGAGGGATGTAGGTGGAGGGGTACGAGGAGTGGCTATTGTACACGTAGGGGTGGGGTTAGGCTTGTGATTCGTCGGTTTATTAGGACGTGTGTTTAATATTTTGAGATAGTCGTTTTTTAATGCAGGAATGGCTTTATCAAAGATGATGCTGGTTTTCTCTGTAATCCCAATCATAACATTAACGACTTCACTTTTGTATTTGTATGGTGTATAGTCATTTTTTAATGCAGGAATGGCTTTATCAAAGATGATGCCGGTTTTCTCTGTTATCCCAATCATAACATTAACGACTTCACTTAAGTATTTGTATGGTGTATACGAGTTGCTTGCGATTCGACAGTCGATTTCGAAAAATTTAAAAAAAGTATTGTATTCCGCGCTACGAATTTGCGTGTTGTAATTGAGTCTTAGCGCATGTGCGAACCGAAATGTAAACGAAAACACGAAACGTTAATGAAAAGTTTCATTCCCAGAAGTTAAAGAAATCTTGTTTATCAACATGCTCGAAAAGTTAATGAACAAGACAGAAATGTTCATGAACATTGTCCATTACCAATGTTTATTAACGAAGTTAATGAAAACATCTTGGTGTGGACGCACCTTTAGGGACAATTCAGCAAATTTGTTAAGTTCCAGTACTTAGAAAGTTTGTGAGAAGATTCACATAAGTATAAAGGTATGATCTCTCCTGTAATCTTCTTAAATTACCATATCATTTCACACCATTTTCGCATTATTTTCACCTTCTTAAAAATGCGAACTGCCCAGCGAAGTGTAATCTTAACAACAGAGTTCTTACTTAACCACTATTCAAATTTCCTCCATGCTTATACAAATTCAAAATCAATGTCAAGTAGATTTTTGTTTAATATAATGTTATCAAAGACCCGTGCGCACTCTGCTTTTTATGAACAAAAAGAAATAAAATTACTCACCCGTGGACACACGGATTTCGTCACGTTATCATAGAATCTTGAAGATATTCTAAGTAATTGGAACCGATAGGAAATATTTCCAAAATACCGGTTCCACGAGCAACACAAAACACGTGTAATCCACGTCTAAGAATACAGTATTCTTCTTATTCTCCCCAATTGTGAAGGTTATTGGGCACGTAATTTTACCCACTAACAAGAAATATGAAATTTCTTCTTCTGCTACTTCAAATGTTCTGTTCTGTTCTGTTCGTGAAGTTGATTTGGGCTCGTTATTTCACCCAGACACAATACTGTATTATATTTGTACTAGTTCTACACACGCACACAATTTCAATAAAGTAGTACACCAATGCAGTTGACAATGTTTTCTGAGTACGAAGTACTTGAAGATTGAGGGAAGTAGACGATGCAGCAGACTCACAAATGGGTTCAAAGCACTTGAAGTAGTTCAGGAAAAGACGTATCACCTAGACAATTGAGAGTGAGGAAATACGTATACAAGACTAGGAGATATAGGAAAAGCACAGGGACACAAGTTATACTAATCTTCACGCTAGAGTGGCCGTCTCAGCGACTTCTACAAAACATACACACCGGGCCAACATATAAGGGACAAGCAGGAGAGGGCAGGGGAACGACGGAGGGGTGGATATATGTGAGAGTGTAGGACTTTGGACAGATGGAAAGAAATATCTGAGCAACGTATATGGGGGGATGTAGAGGGGGCAAAGTGTCAGTGAAATCGTAAACAAAAGATGAAGAGGGGCGACAGTGTGTTGATATGAAAATCAATGAAAATGTACACGCGATCGGTGGAGGGGGAGATGAGAATAAACGGTAGCTATGTGTCTTGTTTGAAGAGGAGGCGTTAGGGAGGGCGGGAGGCAAATGAGAATATGATGAAATATGTAAGTAGTGTCAATGTATTGTGGGAAAGTGGGGTTAGAGTTGTAAATTAGAGTGATCTAAGAACTGATTTAAGATACGTATGATGGTGGGAGAGGGCTTGTAGACGAGACATGCAATTGACGAGGGGAGTGGATAATTGTATTGTATTAAGTTGGAGTACAGGCAGCGGCGAGGAGAGTTGTACAATGGGCATTGAAAAAAGAGATGATTGATATCAGCATCTACAGATCCACAATGGCATAGGGGATGCGGTTGTAAGCGAAATCGAAATTTATAGAGAGGTGTAAGGGAATGTTTAAAGCGAAGACGTATGATATTGATGATATGACGACGAGTGTAGGTGGCGTGTTGATACCAGAAAGTAGTAGGTAGTATGGGTTGGAGACTATGATAGAATTTGCCCTTCTGACATGCAGATGTTGTCCATGTGTCTTGCCATATTTGTCGTTGTTGTGATTTGAGGAGAGATATGAAATCTGTGGCTGGAACAGAAAATGTAGCTGGGGTTGTAGATAAGAGGGAAGCCTCTTTCGCTAAGCGATCGGCTCGTTCATTGCCTGGTATGTTCTTATGTGCAGGTATCCAAATGAGGGTTATTTGGATACCTGATTGGTGTAAATTGAAGAGGATGTGTTTGACATTATAAACATACCAGTTCAGCGTAAACTTGTTAGATTTTAGTGTTTGGAGCACGGAGAGAGAGTCAGTGAATATATTAGCAGATTGTATGGATGAATGTTTGATGTACAGTAATGTTTGTCGTATGGCAAGGAGTTCAGCCGAAAAAATAGAAAAGTGGGACGATAAGTGAAACAATTCAGCATACTGAGTCTGTTCGTAATCAAAAGCAGCGCCGACACCACAAGAATTTTTTGATCCATCAGTATAAAAATTGGGACAGGCATTAGTGGATGAAATGCGAACTTTTTTAGAATGTAGAGGAAAAAATGAAAGCCGGTAAGGGAGCATAGCAAAAGAAGATTCTTTAGAATGAATAATAGTAGGAGTATATTGAATCACGTCGTATGCCACAGAATAGTATGGTAGCACATGACTACGAATAATAGTAGATTTAAAAGGGGAGACAGACTCAAATGCCCAAATTAAGGCAAGGGCTCGGCAAGGAGGTGTGATAGGTGCTGAGAATGATTGAGCGAGTAATTGTATTTTGGGGAGAAGGTTATTGGAGAGCACGAGAAGTCGTTTGAGGAGATACTTAGATGCTAGAAATCTGCGTCGAAGGAGAAGAGGAGGGTCACCAGTTTCAACTAATAAGGCATTAGTAGGTGTGGTAGACAACGCACCAAAACAAACTCGTAGTGCGTGGTTTTGAATTGTGTTGAGGGATTGAAGGGCAGATGGTGATGCAAGATCAATTATATGTGCACAGTAGTCGAAACGAGCTCGGATGGTGGAGCAGTAGACTAATTTTGCTGTAGCAGGATCAGCTCCCCACGAACGACGTGTAATGGATGTTAGGAGGTTAATATACGTGGTAGTACAGTTGCGTAGGTGTTGTATATGTTGGGAAAATTGTAATTTACGGTCAAGGATAATGCCAAGATATTTATGGTGCGAACGTATGGGAATTTCATAAGTATCGAACAGTAAAGGCTCGGAGTTGTAAACCCGCTTGGTAGTAAAGATTACTGCAGAGCATTTATCGGGTGATAAAGAGAACCCATGAGTGTGTAACCAGGACTGAACTTGAATGAGCAGCCGTGTTATGCATTTGCGAGCAACATCTACGTCTTTATGGGAAAAGTATTGAACTATGTCGTGGGCATACATAAGAATTCGGGCAGATTGGAGGGCAAGTTGTTCGAGGCCGGATAAATATAAAGCAAACAGTATTCCACTGAAGATATCACCTTGAGGGACGCCGACAGTAGCTTGACGAGGGGATGGCGTAGTGAGAGGAGGTTTGAAGATTAGAGTGCGAGACGTTAACAGATGACGTAGAAGAGTTATGAAGGTGGTTGGGATGCCTTTCTGTGATAACACATCCCATAACATATTCAGGGGGACGGAATCAAAGGCACCTCGTATATCGAGGAAGACAGCAATAGTGTGTTCTTTTCGAGATTTAGCTAATAAGATGTCTATTATAAGCATATTGATCGCATCCTGAGCATTTCGACCCTTACAGTAAGCATACTGATACTTGGGAAGGAGGGAATAATATTCTAAGTACCAGAGAAACCTTTGGAGCAGGAGTTTGAGAAATAGTTTGCGTATACAAGACGGCAAAATTAGTCCCCTAATATTGTGAGGGGAGGTCATTGGACGTCGAGGCTTTGGAACCGGAACGAGGAAAAAAGTATTCCACTCGGGAGGAGGAGTCGTAGTATGTAACACAAAATTAAAGTACTGAACAAGCACGTGTAGGGCTTTGGTCGGCAACTGTTGTAACATGGCATAAGAGATATAATCAGGACCGGGAGTGGATGTTTTGCAGGAATGAAGAACGGACGTGAGCTCAGGGAGAGTGATGGGACGTAAAAGGACTGAACACTGACGAGTGGAAGCAGAGATAGCTGGAGTATAAGGTGGAAGTGCATGATCTGGAGTGAGGGACCTTAGAAAGTCATTCAGAATAGTCGGCGGGATTTGAGGGCGTGGGACGTGAGTGGAAGCTCGGGTGAGAGCACGGATAGCATTCCATAATTGAGATGCAGAAATATGGTTATGGAAAGAGGATATAAAAGTTTTCCAGGCCTGTCGTCGTTTTTGATTGAATACACGTTTGATATGAGCAATATGATGTTTGAGGTGAAAGTAGTGTGAAGGGGTTACAGTTTTACGATAAATTTTGAAGAGTCTCTTGCGTTTAAGGATTAATTGGTGACATTCACTGTCCCACCACTTTAATTGAGAGGCACCAGTCGTCATGGAGTTTGATGGTGGTGTAAAAGGATGGTATAGGTCCAGATACTGTGTTATTATTTTGAGCAGTGAGTGATAGGATAATTCTGTTACAGGGAAGGTCTCCAATTGGGTTACCATGTAGGAGTTAAAGCACGAAGCATTGAACTGTTTCAGGGAACGTAGCGGAGCGATATAATGGTCGTTAAGTGGGTTTTTAGTAATATACCCGTGGCCATAAGTAATGAGGATAGGAAAGTGATCACTTGTATGAGTGTCACTGAGTACCCGCCACGTGGTTATAGAGGCAATGGAGTTGCGGCAAAGTGATAGATCGACTGCACTAGGCAACGAACCAGGAGGAGTGAGCCTGGTAGGGGAACCATCGTTCAGAAGCAAGAGATTATGTTGAGTCACAGCATGTAAGAACTGTGTGCCTTTGGAGGTGTTGAGCGGGGCTCCCCACTGGGTATGATGAATATTGACATCTCCCAAAAACAACAGTTGGGTATCAGGTGGAAACTGATTAAAAAATTTGAACCATTGGGCAAAAGAGATGTAGTTATCAGGGGGATTATACAAGTTTATAACATACGTGTTCTGATATATAAGACCTAGGGAATAGGTATTTGGTATTATGTATTGTAGATGTAATGGAGTGTACGATAACGAAGTATGTATCATAAGTGCGACACCATCAAATCCTGGTCCGTCATGGCGTTCTATAGAATATCCTGGAAAATAAAAGTGAGTTGTATGAGAAAACCAAGTTTCTTGCAAAGCGACTATATGAGGAGATGTTTCGTGCATGAGAATTTTGAATTCGTATTGTTTATTTTGTAGGCTCCTAGCATTCCATTGAAGGATGCGTACTACCATTATTAAAGATAAGGTGTAAACTTTCGCGAAGTTGACTAATAACTGGTAAGATATTGGGGTGATCTCCAATTAGTTGAGTAAGCTGCAGGAGAAGATTGAGAACACACTGATGAACATGTTCCCGCTGAGGGAGTGGAGTACCTGTTTGAGGATGCTGTGCGGGTTGCAGAGGCATTGACGGGCTCGATGTTGAGGGAGTGGGCTGACTGGGTTGAATGGGGTATTGATAACTCAGAGATTGAGAGGGGCGAGAGGATGTAGTGGATTGCACTAGCTGGAGATACGCAGCTCTATCATAGCCGGGAGAAGGTTTAGGTGGCAAATCCTTAACAATCACTTGTGTGAATTTGCGTTTGCGAGGGGCGTCTGGTATAGGAGAAGGATGTTGAGAGGGAAGGGGAGGAAATTGTTGAATGTTATTATACTCAGAATAAGTAGGTGGAAATAGTCGAGCAGAAGCTTCTGAGAAGGAGATGTTATCAGTGCACATGAGTTTTTTGATTTCCACTTGCTTCTGATGAACAGCACAATCTGATGGACCCGTTTCGTGTTCCCGATTGCAATGTACACATAATTTGACAGTAGCAATGCAGTCTGAGGTAGGATGATTCAAACCACAGTTGCGACAGCGAAAGTTAGTGGACTGGCATTTGCGTATGGTGTGTCCATAACGCTGGCATTTGGAACAAATAATGGGGTAAAATATAAAGGGATTGACTTCTAACATTACATGATAGATTGAAACATATTTGGGCAACGTTTTGGAGCAAAAAACAATCTTTACGGAGCCGGTAGGTAGATATACTGCCTGACCATCTTGGAGGGATTTACGGCGTAGGCGATGAACTGAATGAACTTTGACGTCACTCCGAAGTAAAGTAAGAATATCGGATTCAGTTAGATCTTTCTCAACACCGCGTATAATGCCTACGCGGAAGATATTGGAGTGAGGAATAAAGGCATGCAACTTGTGTGTATCAAGGAACTTATTCTGCAGAAAGTCATTAGCATGATTAGGAGAGTGAAAGTTTACCTGAATCCTGTTACGGCCTTTATACTGGATGGATTTAACAGGAAAGTTCCTTTCATGGAGTAAACGCCCTATAGCCATAGGGTGTAGGTTGCCAATGTTATTACCTTGTTTGGATGAAACAAAAACAAGATACGGTCCTGGGTGGTTTAATGGGTATAAATTACATGCACTAGTATTAGGAGGTTGAACAGGAGGGGGAGGGTTAGTATTGCATTGAGTTGAAGTTTTCAACGAAGGGGTAGGAGGAGAACTATCATTCACGTTTGTATCCATTTTCACTTCTTCTTCCCGTTCAACATTACTATTTGACGCGGGATGAAAGTCCCGAGTACCTCCACTATCAGAACTCATGCCACCACTGCACAATCACACGCAAGCTAGCACTCGAACGCAGGAGTAAGTTCTAGAAACTGCAGACACCGAACACGAAACCTCGAACACAACGAACCGTACGGTACGATGTCGCGGACGAGACTACTGCTACTTCAAATGGATTGAGCTTTAAATTTAAAATTTGCCCATTAAGTTAGCTTGAATATTCAGCTAGACTATTAAATTTGTTCTAGCATGTCAATAAGTCTATCTGGTTAATATCGAATAATCCACAGCAATATCACACAAAATGGTAGCACTTTTCCTTCCGCTTCTTCTTCTTCATCTCCTTCTAAAGGCCGGTCTCCACTGTTTAACATTTAACACCAACATGTTTAATTTAACATGTTACAGTTGACATGTATATTGTGATTGTGTCTTCCAATTGACTTTGCATGTTAACTCAGAATGTTGAGTTAACACTTTTAACATGTTGGCGTGTTTTCCGCTCCAAGTGGAAAACATGTCAAGTCAATTCGTTTTTCGTGCGTTGTCGGCACAGCTTCGGCAACTTCCATGATGTTTCCATGCCAACACATAACCTAAACGATGCAAACGACGTGTTCCTCATGAAGCAGGATTATAATTACAACACTCCGCAATACTCGTTCTCTTTGTTATAAGCTACAAATACAGTACACGCACGTGTGTCGTTCTCTCTGCACTATACTAAAATGTCAGAAATGGGGTAGAGCAAGGAGATTACTCTGGACTTAATTAGAGATATTATAGAAAGGCCTTATTTGTGGGATGTCTCACCAGAGGAATACAGATATAAAGCGAAGAAAGCCGACAGTTTCCAGGAACTCGAAAATATCTATAATTGTTCCCGCGAGTAAATCGAAAAAAAAAACTAGCGTCCCTCCGCTCCCAGTACAGTCGAGAATTGCAGAAAGTTCAGAAAAGTCGGTAGTCGGGAGCGGACGAAGTTTATACCCTGTACTTCAAAGTGGTTTGCTTTTGAAGCTATGAGCAGAGTGAGGGGAGGAAATGTGCCTAATAAAACTGAATTTCTAAATCATAACAAGAAGCAACAGTGGCAATAACAAAGGCCAATTCCTCTTCATCTGATTCCATTGTCCTTATTTAAAAATACTAGACACCATCTAAATGTATTACCATAAATTGATATGATGAACTACCTGTATATAAACAAAGGATGTCAAGTTTAACATGTTTATTAAGTGTGGACACAATGTTAAATGAAACAGTTTTTGACATTTAACATTTAACATGCTGATGGTGTCACCAGTTAACATTTAACACTTTTAACATTTAACATGTTGTTGTTAAATGTTAATCAGTGGAGACCGGCCTTAAGGTAGACTAAAATTGGGATATCATATCCACAATTAAGGATGAGAAACATGCAAACAACTAATGACGAATACACACTAAAATACACAGGGGCACAAGGTACAAATCTTCAAGCCAGAGTGAACCGTCTCGGCGATTTTACTACGGTGACAAAATGGACAGGATCCACATATAAAGGATAATACAAATACGAGAGATAGTTGGAGTTAGATGACGAAGGGGATATCAAATTCAGTATTGACAATATGCAACACAAGGGATTTAGCCTTGTTAGAATGGGAGACAATTCGACGGTGGCGCTCCTAGTGACTTGACCTGAGAGTCGCGCTAAATTCAAATATCAATGGAAATGAATATACGAAAATGGATAAATAAATTACGTCTAGAAAGAAAGTATTACTAAGATATTAACTTCGAAGTTGTTGAATCAATTCTGGATAAGTGAATGAAGAATTATTTAAAAGGTTATTATTTAAAGACCGAAATTAGACATATAAACAAGATGTGAAATGGACTGCTGTGAAATGGTTTCAACTTTCATTTATGCATTACTTTTTTTTTGCTTTAGCATTCCTGCCTTTACTTTTACGGTTAGATTTGTCTTTTTTCTCATTCAAAAAACATTGTATCATCACATTAAGACACTTGTCAATAAAAATATCGGCACATTCCTTACACACATGATGTAATGAATTAACACTTAAAAGCTGGACACTTTTCCTCTTAACATGAAGCCTACTAACAGAAAGAAAATCTATAAAATCCTGGCTTTAATCTGAGTAGAGGGATAAAAGAAAGAAAAGTATGAAAATGTTGTCGATAGTGATGCTTTGAGGAATATTTGCGTACAATTAGAGTAAAAATGTAACATACCCTTGGCTGTACAGTCGAGAATTTCTAAAATGGCTATCCTGGAAATGATCTGAACAGATCTTATAATTCTTATAAAAGCGTAACGCCCCTTCTTTCTTGTACACCTTATCCAAATCACTTCTTTGACATTTTAAAACCCACAGATCACACCTACAACAACACATCGGTATTGAAAGTTAACTGCTGCACTATACAATAAAATATGCGTATTATATTTAAGCCACTTAAAATATGGGTCGAGTAGGTCAGAAGATTATGATATATTATAAAAATCTCTTTGTCACTGAAAGAATATATTTGCAAACACAATATTACTGACATTTTCTTGTCACGAGAGAAGCGAAAGAAAGCCCGAGCATTCTTCTCTACTTCATAGTTACTGCAGCCAAACACAGCACATACCTTTCCCTTCATGTTGAGAGGAGATATCAAGGAATGACACGCTACTATTTAATTATGTCAACTCACTGAAAGCGCATAAATAACACCAAAACTTCACACACAACTACACGTGGTCTTATGACAGAATCAGTAGTTCTCAAATCTACCAGGTAGAGAGAGAGCTCTAATAGCTGTCCCTCGATATCTCGCTGAGTGTCGCGTATTGTCTCTACTGTATTTGGGGATATCCTTAACCATGGGAGCTGGTGCACCATGTTACCAACATAACGGTAATGGCGGAGTAACAGCAAAATATTTAGCAAAAATCAATTTGTAAAGTGTCCATTGAAAACGCGTTCCGTATGAAATGCAAGTACCTCATCTGGAAATGAAGCACAAAACGGTACAGAACTTAATAAAGATCAATAAACATCCTGGGCTATCACACCCTATATTTATATATGTAGCTACCTAGGGGTGATATATTGGAAGCACTAACTAAAGGAAATTATGAAACAATGTTACCTACCACATTAAGATACGTGACAATAATCTAAATTAATAAGAGTAAGGTGTCTATATGGGGAGGCTACTGCGACAATCCCTCTGAAGGATTTTTATCGCATACTTGGAAAAGACTAGTGAGAGTACCTCTGATCTGGGAGACAAAATGGGACCGCTGGTCGTTTGGTCCTAGCTGTTGTCATAATTGTAATATAATATTATCGATGTCTGCTTGAAGCTGAGTCCTTTGTTGCAAAATTGAGGGTGATGGCTTACTGAACTTTGTGGGGACAGATACAGAGGGGGGGGGGGGAGAGGCCTCCCGAGGTTGTATGTGACTCACTTTGTTAGCAGATGAATTTAGGTTACCATCATTGCATGCCTGTTGTTTATTATGGCGAATTATGTTTAAATATCCCTCCTTATCATACCCTTGCACAGGCACCGGCCGAGGTTCCCGTAACAATAAGTGAAGTGAATTTTCTCTTCCTGGGGGTTTCCAGTGAAGATTGTGGAACATGGACGGATAGAGGGGGAAGTGTTGAGGGTGTAGCTGAGGGTTACATGGTGCCGGTTGCAATTTCTCCTGAGCCTCTTTAAAAGTAATGTTATCTGTACTCATATTTTTTTACACTGACTTGATATTCATGCGTAGCACATTCACAAGACCCCATTTTATGGTTACCTTGACAATGTAGGCAGATAAGGATACCTTGCTGGCAATCTTTAGTGAGATGTGTTGAGGCACATCGGCCACATCAAGGGTTTTTTGCTCGAAAATTAACGGCCAAATGCCCATAACGTTGACAATTCTGGCATATTTAGGGGATGAAAATAAAAGTTTGGACTTTTAAGAGAACACTGAAAAGGGTGCCTGATGTGGTAATTTTTGCGCACGGAAGGTGACCTTTACGGAACCCGTTGGCAAATACTCGATGCCATTTTCCGTTACAACCCTCCGATTTAGTCTTTGTACACTTTTCACTGGGAAAATCGACTGCATGTGCTCGTGTATCTCTTGTATCGTCAATGTCTTAACTCCTTTTACCAGACTGACTCTCAAAACATTCCAAGAAGAGGTGCTTATCACGTAATATGGGGTGATTTAGAAAATCATTTGCCTGTTTAGCATGTTCAAAAACAACCTGGACTCCATTTCGCCCATTTCTTACAACCGTTTTAATACCTGGAATTTTAATATCATAAAAGAGCTTTCTTAATGCCATAGAATGTATACTGGCAACATTTTTATTTGCCGTGGATTCTACAAGTCTTAAATAAGTACTAAAGTGCGAGCGGGAATATGTTTCCTGTTCTACTTCAGGTGTATTATTCTCCAAATCCATATCGTTAGATTGATTAGTACTACCTAAAGTAATAGTAGGAGGTAAGTAAGGGGGATTGAGGTTATAATGGGTATCTACAACTGTGCGTTTCACAATAAGATTAGGTGGACGATTGGTTCCATCACCTCCACTGTCTGAAGTCATCCTCGACGGAAAATCACAGAACGTCTCTGTTGTACCAGTCAATCACTGAGAAAAATTAGACACCCTCACACTGCAAGACCCGTTCTCTTCCAGAACACTCGAGAAATTGAAATATGAAAGATCATTAGTCGAGCCAAGACCATCTACAATATATCAGACCTTAATGCAGTTATCGTAATTAGATAAAATTGCGCCCTGATCGGTTTGTTCAAACATCGCCCTCTACTATGACTGCGCTAATACGCCTTCTCATTCGCCCGGTCACACATGTAAACGAGCGAACACGGCGGAGTTACAAGTTCAGGCGCTTGGAGCGCTGAGGAGCTGGCATTAGTCTGCTTGACGAGACACGCTTGGTGATCATTGCTAAGGGTGCTGGTGTAATTTGAGCCAGTGTTTACCTTGTTCGGATTGTTTCGTTGGTCGTGAACCGTTTTAATGTTTATGTAAATAATATTATTTACTACTGTGTTCCTTAATGTAAGATGAAAAGCAGATCGGCAAATGGAATTTGGTTTCATGAATTTACTTTCAATGAGTAACGTTTTAAATGGCTAAATGTTACTTCAAAACAGAATTTCTCGTCGAATTTCAATTCAAGATCATCGAAAAGATATGTTTGCCACACCGAATAAATCCACACTTTCACGCTACGTAGGAGATATAAACTGCGAGACTGGAATAACACACTTTAGCAGAAAGTCAGTGCGTAATGAAGCAGAGAGATTGATTGTGATTGTTGGTAGTCCACCGAACAGTAGATGTTATATGACAAGAAACTCGACACCATCTTTCAACAGAAAAAAGCTTCATTCCATGTTGAGCTAATAAAAACTACTGAAGATGACTGTCATGCAAGCGAAAATAGAAATCGAATTACCCTGCTCAATAACATTTTCTGTTTTATAATTTCTGCTGTGACTACAAACTAAATATTACAACAGCATTTTTCTTCTTTAAGAGGCACTTAGGTACAGAGATACATACTTTAACTCTCAAAACAATAAAGGAAGTCGAAGCTTGCGGTTTTTTCGTGTTGCGCATTGTGAGTGACAATCATAAGACTAATGTTAGCAGGATAAGAAGAATGTCTTCTTCAAAACACATTAAACCAAAGATCTGTCATCCTGTTGATAGTGAAATGCCTCTTGTTGCTTTCGACAAATGGCACATTCTGGAAAGTAAGAAATTCCTCACTAAAAAAAAAATCTATGTTTGATGTTTCCCAGGATACAAAAGGTGATTTTATCAAGAAACTGTATCAGATACAATCAAATAAAACTGTGTAACAGGTTAATTTTTTCTTACGCGCAAAAACATCGAGCCGTCTAAGTTTAAGAAAATGAATATGCTGCGCCCGAAAGATAATTTCGCGAATGAAGTAGTAACAGCCCTGTAATATTTGAAAGACCATTCGTATACAGATATGCAAGATTTTTAATGCAGGTACCATTGTCAAATACAAGTTATCGATAAAAAATTAATTCGACATACGTGTCAGTAGCACAAACGTAGCAACATTGTAGCGGGACAAGATGCTTGATTCTTTTGACAAGACCAAGGTGTCCAACAGTGCTAATGGACTTGATTTATAAAAGAGATTAAAAGAGCAGGCCTCAGTACCCATCTGATTTGCCACTGTGGATTTTGAAAGTTATTAACGATTTTTTATTGAAAGCACAACCATTTGTGCCTAAAAATCCTCTTGCATCTATGAGTGACTATTTAGAGCCTGTGTTGCGTGATTTTCCTCACTTCAGTTGTCCTGAAATCGGACATTCATAGTTATTGAGTGAAGTTATTTGCGAATGTGCTATTCCTGTATTCTTAAATACTATAGCCACATAAATAACAGAGATCTTTGAAAGATTTGAACGCGACAACGCGAAACACTTAAACAGAAAAGTGTGAGAATATAATTTTCTATAGTATTTACTATCTACCGTTAACATTATTTTGTACAGCTTCTCCGCTGCGGAGGGGTACGTTCTTCACTGAATTTCTTTATTAAGGTGTAAGGTGTGATTCAAATATGTTTTTTGAGTGATTGGCTATACATTTGAACAGAAATATACTAAACACTTAACGTGTGCTTTAATGAACAATCGTGTTTCAATGCCAGCGAAGCAGCGCTCGGTGGTAGAAATGGGAACTAGGCCCATATCGCTCATATTGCTGTATTGGGAAGGCGTATTAGCGCAGTCATAGTAGAGGGCGATGGTTCAAATGAAAGCACGAGAATGTGCGAAGCATCCGTTTAGTTCTTTCTGTTGGTTTTGTTTATTCGGAAACGTTAGTGTAGTGATAATTTTAATAAAATTTGGTTTTAAAACTATTTTAATATATTAGGACGTGTCGATGGTTTTGCATGCCTAGATGTAATTCATATTACAGCAGATGCACTTACATTCAGATCAAATGTACTTAATGCATCGTGATGATTTCGTAGTTACAAATAATTTATTAGGGTGCATTAAAATATTAGAGGATAAATTTGTCAATAGAGAGGATGTGTTCCGTATACTTGATGAGCTGGCTTTTTTTCGGATAAGGCCAAAATTCTGTGTTGGTGACAATCCTAGTACATTTCTCAAGTACTACATACCGATTGAGGATTTTAAAAGTGAGGTTATAAAATACGATAAAGCAATATTTTTACCTGTGAATGAAGATTATATTCTCTTTGTTAAATTAGATGACAACGTATCAATTGATATACTGTCACTTACAGTTCGTATTTACCTTGCCAAGGATTTGGGTGTTAAAGTTCTTTATACGAAAATGCATATGCTACCAGAGAATTTCAAATTGATTCTCCTATTGATTATCTGAGTTAAAAGAGTTGTAGCACTCTGGTGGATCATTATCAGAGTCATAGTTACGAGAGAATTGAAATTCGCGACGAGGTTAGGTTTATAACAAATTTCTTGAACGAGGTAGGCTATTATATTTAAAAGCGTATGGTAATAGAAAGGTCATTCAAATAAATGTATTTCTAAAACAAGTACGGATTTATAGGAATAAGAATTACGGTCTGGAATAATGTACCAAGGGTACCCCCTACAATATCTACACCAATTACATATTATTCCAACTTCTTTGAAATCACTTAAGAAAATACTAGGTAGACAATTGATACGTAATCTGCCGCTTGGACGACAGGCCTAAATTCGGATCATTGGTGATTGATTAATTAATTGACGGATTTCCCCCAGGACTGTTATTTTAGAATGCAATCCTACATTACCTATTTCCTTTTCATTCATTCATTCATTCATTCATTCATTCATTTATTTCAATTAATTCCAACGAGCCTGCAGGCTCAAACATAGGAATTGTACAGGACATTAACATACTGGCGGGCACTTACACATCAAAATATAGTTTGTGTATATAAGATAATTAGTAAACGGTTGAACATATAAACACATACAGTATATAAAATATGTACATCATCAATATGAGGATTACAGAGAATTATTTCTGACTGTATTTACATTTACATAACATGAAAGTTGCAAAGGTACAAGAATGGATTATGGAGTATTTTCATTTACATAACATAAGAGTTGCTGAAGTACAAGAATAGATTTCAGATTATTTACAATTAGATAACATAAAAAACCTCCTCTGCGAACCATGTGAACTTGCCGCGGTGGGGAGGCTTGCGTGTCCCAATGATGCAGATAGCCGAGCCGCAGGTGCAACCATATTGGATGGGTATCTGTTGAGAGACCAGACTAACGAATGGTTCATCGAAAGGGCGGTAGCAGCCTTTCGGTAGTTGCAAGGGCGGCAGTCTGGATGATTGACTGATACGGCCTTGTAATAATACTCAACATGGCTTAGCTGTGTTGATATTGCTACACGGCTGAAAGCAACGGGAAACTACAGCCGTAACTAACTCCTGAGGACATGCAGCTCTCTCTGTATGAATGATGTACTGATGATGGCTTCCTCCCGGGTAAAATATTCCGGAGGTAAACTAGTCCCCCATTCGGATCTCCGGGTGGGGACTACACGAGAGGGGGCGATAATCAGGAAGATGGTTACTGACATTCTGCGAGTCGGAGCGTGGAATGTTAGAAGTTTGAATCGTTGTGGTAGGTTAGAGAATCTGAAAAGGGAGATGGATAGGCTAAAGTTAGATGTAGTTGGCATAAGTGAAGTACGTTGGCAGGAAGAACAAGATTTTTGGTCAGGCGACTACCGAATTATCAACACAAAATCAAACAGAGGAAATGCAGGAGTTGGTTTAATAATGAATAAGAAAATAGGGCAGTGGGTAAGCTACTACGACCAGCATAGTGAAAGAATTATTGTCGTCAAGATAGACACCAAACCAATGCCCACCACAATAGTGCAGGTCTATATGCCTACTAGTTCAGCGGATGATGAAGAAATCGAAAGAATATATGAGGAGATAGAAGATTTAATACAATATGTAAAAGGTGACGAGAATCTAATTGAGATGGGAGACTGGAATTCAGTGGTAGGCCAAGGAAGAGAAGGTAGTACAGTAGGAGAATTTGGATTGGGACAAAGGAACGAAAGAGGAAGTCGTCTGGTTGAATTCTGCACTGATCATAATTTAGTCCTTGCCAATACTTGGTTCAAACACCACAAACGACGGCTGTATACGTGGACGAGACCTGGAGACACTGCAAGGTATGAAATAGACTTCATTATGATTAGGCAGAGATTCAGAAACCAGGTGTTGGATTGCAAAACTTTCCCAGGAGCAGACGTGGACTCTGACCACAACTTGTTGGTCATGAAATGCCATCTGAAGTTGAAGAAATTGAAGAAAGGAAAGAATGCAAAAAGATGGGATCTAGACAAGTTGAAAGAAAAGAATGTGAGGGATTGTTTCAAGGAACATGTTGCACAAGGACTAAATGAAAAGGCTGAAGGAAACACTATAGAGGAAGAGTGGAGAGTCATGAAAAATGAAGTCAGTAGGGCTGCTGAAGAAATGTTAGGAAGGAAGAAAAGATCAACTAAGAATCAGTGGATAACTCAGGAGATACTAGACCTGATTGATGAACGACGAAAATACAAGAATGCTGGAAATGAAGAAGGCAGAAAAGAATACAGGCGATTAAAGAATGAAGTGGATAGAAAGTGCAAGGTAGCTAAGGAGGAATGGCTGAAGGAGATATGCAAGGATGTCGGAGGCTGTATGGTCGTGGGAAAGGTAGATGCTGCATACAGGAAAATCTAGGAAACCTTTGGAGAAAGGAAATCTAGGTGTATGAATATTAAGAGCTCAGATGGAAAACCACTTCTAGGGAAAGAAGACAAGGCAGAAAGATGGCAGGAGCATATCCAACAGTTGTATCAAGGTAAAGATATAGATAATTTGGTTCTGGAACATGAAGAGGCTGTTGATGCTGATGAAATGGGAGACCCAATTTTGAGGTCAGGGTTCGACAGAGCTGTGAGTGACCTCAATAGGAACAAGGCGCCTGGAATTGATGACATTCCCTCTGAATTACTGACTGCCTTAGGAGAAACCAGCATGGCAAGGTTATTTCATTTAGTGTGCAAGATGTATGAGACAGGAGAAGTCCCATCCGATTTTCGGAAGATTGTTGTTATACCTATTCCCAAGAAAGCCGGTGCTGACAGGTGTGAAAACTACCGCACCATTAGTTTAGTATCTCATGCCTGCAAAATTTTAACACGTATTATTTACAGAAGAATGGAAAAACAAGTTGAAGCTGAGTTGGGAGAAGATCAATTTGGCTTCAGAAGAAATGTAGGAACACGTGAAGCTATCCTGACTTTACGTCTGATCTTAGAGGATCGAATCAAGAAGGACAAGCCCACGTACATGGCATTCGTAGATCTAGAAAAGGCATTCGATAAAGTTGATTGGACCAAGCTATTTATGATTCTCAAGATGATAGGGATCAGATACCGAGAACGAAGGATTATCTACAATCTGTATAAAAATCAGTCTGCAGTTATAAGAATCGAGGGCTTTGAAAAAGAAGCAGCAATGCAGAAAGGAGTGAGGCAAGGCTGCAGTTTGTCCCCTCTCCTTTTCAATGTTTACATAGAACAGGCAGTAAAGGAAATCAAAGAGAAATTTGGAAAGGGAATCACAGTCCAAGGAGAAGAAATCAAAACCTTGAGATTTGCCGATGATATTGTTATTTTATCTGAGACTGCAGAAGATCTCGAGAAGTTGCTGAATGGTATGGATGAAGTCTTGGGTAAGGAGTACAAGATGAAAATAAATAAGTCCAAAACAAAAGTAATGGAGTGCAGTCGAACGAAGGCAGGTGATGCAGGAAATATTAGATTAGGAAATGAAGTCTTAAAGGAAGTAGATGAATATTGTTATTTGGGTAGTAAAATAACTAACGATGGCAGAAGTAAGGAGGACATAAAATGCAGACTAGCACAAGCAAGGAAGAGCTTTCTTAAGAAAAGAAATTTGCTCACTTCAAACATTGATATCGGAATTAGAAATATGTTTTTGAAGACTTTCGTGTGGAGCGTGGCATTGTATGGAAGTGAAACATGGACGATAACTAGCTCAGAAAGAAAGAGAATAGAAGCTTTTGAAATGTGGTGTTACAGAAGAATGCTGAAGGTGAGATGGATAGATCGAATCACGAATGAAGAGATACTGAATCGAATTAGTGAGAGGAGATCAATTTGGTTAAATTTGACGAGAAGAAGAGATAGAATGATAGGACACATCTTAAGACACCCAGGACTTGTTCAGTTGATTTTTGAAGGAAGTGTAGGGGGTAAGAACGGTAGGGGTAGACCAAGGTATGAATATGACAAGCAGATTAGAGCAGATGTAGGATGCAATAGTTACGTAGAAATGAAAAGGTTAGCACAGGATAGGGTGGCATGGAGAGCTGCATCAAACCAGTCTATGGACTGATGACTCAAACAACAACATAAAAGTTGCAGACATACAGGAATTGATTACAGAGTATTTACAGTATATATACATAACACAGAGTTGCAGAGGTACAAGAACAGATTACAGAGTATTTACATTTACATAACATAAAAGTTGTAGAGGTACAAGAATAGTTCCGGACAGTTTGCAAGATTGTTTGGGAGAATGCCTTAAATGACAACTGATATTTTGATTTAAACAGCACTGTACTTTTCCCAAAAATAATGCTTGACTCTTTGTTTGAATTTTGCCAAAGTTGGTGCTGTTTTTATCTCCACAGGGATGTTATTAAATAACTGGATCGCAGAGAACTTCAAGCTGTTTATACCATATTTATAAGAGCAAACATTGTATAAGGCAAAGTCATTTGCTTGCCTAGTACTATATGGATGGTTGTCAGAATTCAGAGTATGTGTAGTGTTGTGTTGTATAAATTTATGTTTTATTTTATACATGAGTTCAGCTGTATTGAATTCTGCACTCATGCTTAGGGGTGGTATTTTAGCACTTAGGTATAGATATTTTATTGGTGTTAAGTAGGGAAGATTAAGTATATTTCTAACAGCTCTATTTTGTACTACCATTAGCTCATTCAAGTCAGACTTCTTACAGCGCATCCAGATTACATTCAAATATTGTAGGTGACTATGGATTAAAGAGTAGTAGATCTGTTTTAGAAGATGTTGTGGGATAAGATAACTAAGTTTCTTTAAAATTCCTGCAACTGGTGTGATATTTTAGTAATGTATTCAACACGGTCTGTCCAGTTCAAGTTCCTATCAATCACCAACCCAAGATATTTGACAGTTCTAACTAGTTTTATTTCAGTATTCTGCATATATATTTTACTGTGTGGGATTTCATTCTGACCTTGTTTTGT
This sequence comes from Anabrus simplex, assembly GCF_040414725.1. Lineage (NCBI taxonomy): Eukaryota > Metazoa > Arthropoda > Insecta > Orthoptera > Tettigoniidae > Anabrus > Anabrus simplex. The sequence goes on from NC_090266.1 coordinate 214,521,838, forward strand.
CATTATCATATAATTAGTCTTTTGCACATTAATAGTTAATTTATTTGCTTGAAACCAAAAGCACAGAGTATTGAGGTCTTCCTGCATATCCTTAACAATGGAGTCTACATTACAACTAGTATAGAACAAGTTTGTGTCGTCGGCATACAGTGTGATACGTCCTTTCAAGCGGCAAGTTGCAATATCATTGATGTAGACTAGGAAGAGAATCGGCCCTAATACTGACCCCTGTGGAACGCCATGAGTTACCCTAATTGCTGAGCTCCTACAGTTATTCAGAACTACATACTGTTTTCTATCGGACAGATAATTATCAAACTACTTCAATGCAACACCACGAACTCCTGCTCTCTCTAATTTAGCTAACAGTCTTTCATGGTCCACTGTATCAAAGGCCTTCTTTAAATCTATAAACAACCCACCAGCAAAACTTTTAAAATCTATTGACTCTTGCAGCATATTTATGAGATCTACGGTTGCTATTTCAGTGTTAGAGTTCTCCTTTACCATACCCGTTCATAGAAAATGTTTATATTTTTAATTATCAACCTACTGCTTATCTAAATACTGTATAGGTTATTTCTACAGTAGATAGTATTGGTCTATTACCCAAAGTAAAGTATTCTGTTCGTTATTAATGACAGCTTAGCGATTCAATACGATAATCAAAAGGTTATGTTTATGTATCAAAGGCGTGTTTACATGCAACAGATGCGTCGGCCATGTTTTTTTTTTTGCATTAAAGTCTGATATTATTATAGATGGTCTTGGCAGAGCAATATCACAATCCACATAAAAGTTATACACGAAATAAGAACTCAGAATTTCGTTATATACAACACTTGGGTGGTATATAAACAGGGAGATGTGGGGATCATATTACCGCTAACACAGGAGTAGTTCACTATAAAGTATTACATTGAATATCTGAGGGAGGGAAGCCTATCTAACCTATTCTCTATATACACATGAAAAATACGAGGACACAAGGTGCAAATCTTCACGCCAGAGTGATCCTCTCGGCGACTTATTACTAGACAAATATGCCCGGATCAACATATAAAAGTTAGAAAAGGAGAGGATGTATGGAAACTATTGGGATAGACGTTTAGGGAAGTGAAAACTGATACCAAAAAATCTACAACGAGAGAGAGTAGAATGACGGATAGGTTTCGAATAAATGTAGCTACTAGTAATAGTTGACCTACTACTTCAAAACAAGTAATATAAGTAAGACGACTAATCACGGGAGCGCGATTCGTGAGATGTAAGAGTGACAGAAGACAGTTGTGTTCATAAGCGGGCGGATCATTAACAATTAAGGATTCTTAATCTAGTTCATAAACCAGCCTTGTCGATGCAAAGTTCCCGAAATTTCAAGTTAAATATTTATCCGATAATTTGTTCGACTGCTAGATGCTTAAATGTAACCAATGTATTTCTTATGGCACAAGGCGTTCTGATAAGATCCCATGTATAGCCGAGCCTATGTATAGCTGCCATCTTGCACAATCGCCCATAGATGACATCTTTCTCCATAATAACCCATGTATAGCCGCCAGTGGCGGCCCGTGGCCAAATTATCCGGCGGGGCACAACTTATAAAATAATATGGACAGTCAAGTAGATATTTAAGGTATCGGTTGCAAAATATAACAATAATGCGCATGTGAATAAATACACTAACAACTGACTTGTAAATCAGCTTATTCCGTTTACAGTTGGTGCCAGTTAGATATTAACACCAAGGAAAAAGACAGTGAAAGGTGGGGTCAAAGGAAACGAACCCGTGACCTCTCCATTTCCGGTCAAGTGTTATTTCACTGAGCTAAATGGCAGGGGATAAGCTGATCCACATTTCGTTTATAACCTGTTCCCCTACAAGTCAAGTAATAATGAATATACTAACCTTCTCATTTTTAGATGAAGTCTATTCTTCGATCCTTTGCTTGAGCAAATATTTCAATAACTCGCTGGTTGAAGTCGGGAATCGAACGTATGCTACCATTTTACTTTCAATTGAAAGCATCGCCAGGGCCGTTAGTCTGTCTTGGCTCATCGTATTCCTCAAGAAGGTCTTTATTCGATTTAGAGTAGAGAAAAACTTTTTACTTTCCACTGTCGACATCGGGTTTGTAACAATGATGCTCAGTAACCTAACGCATTCATTGAAAGTGTCTTGCATATTGTTGCGCAGGAAAAGTTGCAAAAGCGCCGCAGCACCATCTGCCGCACGCACGTCTACCCTGGAATATAACACTTCAAGTTCGGTCCTGAGCCTGGCTTTGTTCACTTTCGGGTACTTGTTTACGGTTGACGCGGAATTTTTTCCGGAAAGAGAGTACAAAATTCTCCAAAACTTGATACCCGAATAAGGTTGGCAGCTGCTAAATGGCCTATTAGAAACACGGTAACCTCATTTAAGATAACTTATTTTAATAATGAAAACATCTGAAAGCAACTAAATCCCTGCATGAGAGATATGAACGCATTTTTAAATAAACAAGACTAAAATATTATTGGATTTACTGTAGTTACAGAATTGGTGAATTGGTTACACTGATGTTTGTAAAGCGCGGATATTTCTCGTGATCTGTTATTTGCTCTATGCGCATGCGCTGCAGAAGGCCTCAAGGATCTGAGTGCCCAACCAGAAGTACTCCCCGTCGCCCGCTCACCCACACAAGCCCACAGCTGTCATGGACTTTCACCATCTTCAAATACTGTGTTCTAATGCGCAGGCGCGTCGTTTGGACACAAGACGGTCTAGTGCCCAGAGCTGCACATTTTGCCTGCCACTCGCTTCGCAAGACTCCTGCAGTCATTATTGTCGCACTGACAGCAACAGCTTGTCTCTTTAAATACGAGTACAAAAGGTATCCTCTCTTCGTGCTTAAAGACATGTTGTTTTAAATACCTACCAAAATCCGTAATCCAGTTTAGAATATAACATTTTGTCGTGATAATATTTGTAGAAATAATTCTGTTGTTCGGCTGTAGCCCAACTAAATTATTTCCTGAAATTCTGAGTGCAAAAACTTGACAGGGCACGTGCCCCTGTGCCCCTAAGGGCCCACCGCCACTGATAGCCGCCATCTTGTACAATAGCTCATGGCGGACATCTTTCTCCATAAGAGCACATGTCAAGCCGCCATCTTGAACAAGTTTGTACAATAGCTCATAGCCCTGCATCTTTCTCCATAAGAAGTCGCGTATAGCCGCCATCTTGCGCAATCGCCCATGGCCGGCAACTTTCTCGATAAGAAGTCATGTGTAGCCGCCATTTTGCGCGAGCGCCCCTAAGCTGTCTATGTATAGCCGCCATCTTGCGCAAGCGTTCCCTAGGCCTTCTCATAAGAGCAGCCGCCATCATGCGCAAGCGCCCATAGTCCGCCTCATAAGCGGCTATTTACAGCCGCCATCTTGCGTGGGCGCCCCTAGGCCGTCTCATAAGAGCCTATGTTTAGTTGCTATTTTGCACAAGCGCACTTAGGTCGTCTTTGTATAGCCGCAATCTTGCGCAAGCGGCCCTTAAGGAGTGTCATAAGAGCCTATGTATACCCGACTATTTGCGCAAGCGCCCCTAGGCCGTTTCATGAGGAACTGTGTATAGCTGCCATCTTTTGCAATTGGCATCGGGAAGGGCATCCTGCCGTAAAAGTAAGGATTGTCGCTTGAATATGGCGGATGTGAGGTTAGGCTCGCTCTCTTAGGCGTCGGGAAGGGCAACTAGCCGTAAAGTAAGTTTAGGCCCCTCAAGGTAGCGACTGTGGGGTTAGGCTCGCTTCCTGATGAAAAATCCGCAAATCGACATTGCTCACTTACTATACTAGGGGTCAATGACCTTGCATTGGAACCTGCGTCGCTACACTACTAGACCTCGGCTGCTGACTCAACAAAATAAGCACTGACTCAACGGATTTAGAATTCGCCTTGCTCTACTACTGAGATGACAGAAGAAGAAACGGTTGGAACAGAGACAGGAGCTCGAAGAGCGGACGTGAACTTTGCCAACAGAATATTAAAACATAACCCTGTATAATGGGCAATCGAAACATTTCAAAATATAAAGCCTCCGGGGCCAGATGAGATGCTTCCTATACTCCTAGAGGAAGGACGGGAGTTACTCGTCAATGTCCTGACGGACCTTTTCAGAGCTAGTCTAGCTTAAGGGTACGTGCCAAAATCATGGTCTGAAGCTAAAGCGGTATTCGTACCTAAGCCTGGAAGGGCAAATTATACCCAAGCCAAAGCATACACACCATTATGTTTAACCTCCTTCATGCTGAAAACAATGAAGAAAATTCTGGATAAATATATCAGAAGAGCGGTGCAACTGAACTCAACGTTACATGAAAATCAGTTTGCATAAAACCTGGCAGATCCACTGAAGTATCACTCCACCAGTTGGCTTGTAAAGTAGAGGAAAGCCTAGAATATAAAGAAATTGTACTTGCGGCATTTCTAGATATAGAAGGACCCTTCAGCAATACAACCCCTCACTCAGTGATCAAAGCAATGGAAAAGAACAAGGTGAGTAAAACCGTCGTCAAATGGATTAAATCCATGTTACGCGGATGAAAGGTAAAAGCAACCATGTTTGAAGAAACGCTAACAGTTAGGGTCCCACTAGGCTGTGCTCAGGGCGCAGATACATTACGCTTCTGCTGTGGAACCTCGTGGTGAACAAAATCATCGCTATGCTCAACGAACGGGGTTTTCATACACAAGGATACCCAAATGATCTAGTTATTGTGGTACGAGGTAATGTGATGGGTGTTATCCAGGACCTCATGCAAAGATCACTTAACCTTGTGGAGAACTGGTGTCGGGAAGAACAACTATCAGTCAACCCGAACAAGATAACTGTGGGCCCTTTTACAAGAAGGAGAACATTAGAGGGAAAGGTATCACTGAAGCTATTTGGACAAGATATGTATATGGAAGAACATGCACTGCACCTAGGTGTAGTGTTAGATAAAAATCTAACCTAAAATCCACATATAGAAACTAGAAAGGATCATAACTGTATGCATGTAAAAGAGCCGCCAGGAAGACATGGGGCCTAAGACCATCAATGGTAATTTGGATATACACAATGACCATTAGGCCGTTGATGGCCTATGCTGCAATCATCTGGTGACAGAAAGTAAGCCAAGGAAAAGTCATTAGTAGATTGGATAGCCTACAGAGAATGGCATACATAGCCATAACTGGGGCTATGAGAACTACGCCAACAGAAGCCTTGAATACTATACTAGACCTGCCATCACTATGCAATTTCATAAAAGTACAGACTAGAATGAGTTCATATAGATTGCCGCAATCAGATTGCTGGAATGCACAAAGACCCAATCTAGGACATTGTAAAATTAACAGAGGAATAACAGAGGAAGTTCTACACACGACTTCCGATCATATGATGCCAAAGTACAAGTTTGAAAAACCGTTTTGGACCCAGATAATAAGAAAAGAAGACTGCGATATCAACAGATGGAATGCTGAAGAAGAAGAAGATATGGTGTAGTGGACTGATGGCTCAATGACTGTGGATGGCACGGGAGGAGGGATCAACGGGAGAAGACCAGAGAGATCAATCCAGATGAGCCTCGGCAAACATACTACAGTCTTTCAAGCTGAAGTGATAGCTATCACAACATGATTTGAAGAAAATCTGAAAATGAACTATAGGAATAAGAACAGTTTTGTTTTTACGGACAACCAAGCGGCAATTAAGGCGCTAGAAGCAGTCCGGGTAACGTCCAGAATTGTCTGGTATTGCCACTCACTTCTCCTGAAGCTCTCAAATTACAAAATTATCAAAATAATATGAGTACCAGTGTATGTAGGTATAGAAGGAAATGAAAAGGCAGATAAACTGGCCAGGAAAGGGACAAAAACGCACTTTGTAGTCCCAGAACCTGTATGCGGTATTTCCTATGGACAAGCCCGACACTACATAGGAAAGCGGGTAGGTACAAAAGAAACAAATGGAAAACTGGAAAAATACTCCAGGATGCATGCTTGCAAAGAACTGATAAAAGGACCAAACAAGAAGCATACTAAATAACTGTTGAAACTCAGCAGAGACAATATAAGATGGGTAGTAGGACTGTTGACAGGACACTGCCATATGAAAAAAAAACCAACATAGAATTGGAGTAATAAAAGGCAATATATGTACGGAATGCAATGCAGCGGAGAAATCAGCTGAACACATACTTTTCAAATGTGAGGCAATGGGTAGAATCAATCAATCAATCAATCAATCAATCAATCAATCAATCAATCAATCAATCAATCAATCAATCAATCAATCAATCATTCAATCAATCAATCAATCAATACTGATCTACATTTAGGGCAGTCGCACAGGTGGCAGATTCCCCATCTGTTGTTTTCCTAGCATTTCTTACATGATTTCAAAGAAATTGGAAATTTATTTAATATCTCCCTTGGTAAGATTTTCCAATCCCTAACTCCCCTGCCCGTAAATGAATATTTGCCCCAATTTCTCCTCTTGAATTCGAACTTTATCTTCATATTGTGATCTTTCCTACTTTTAAAGACGCCACTCAAACTTATTAGTATAATAATGTCAATCCACGCCATCTCTCCACTGACAGCTCGCGATATACCACTTAGTCGAGCAGCTCGTCTTCTTTCTCTCAGTTCTTCCCAGCCCAAACATTGTAACACTTTTGTAACGCTACTCCTTTGTCGAAAATCACCCAGAACAAATCGAGCCGCTTTTCTTTGGATTATTCCAGCACTTGATGAGGGAGGAGTTGGAGAGCTTGAGGGAGATAATTAGGATACTCTCAGAGGACAGGAAGAAAAGTCGGCCTCCAAACAATGTACAGGATACAGTAGGTGAAATAGAGGAATTGGAAGGAAATGGGGGAATTGTGGAAGACAGGTGGTCTAATGTTTTAAGGGGAAGGAGATTGCAGGCCAAGGGCTCCATTCAGGATCAAAATTCAGGACAGGTTCGGTGAGAAATCGGTACGAGTCACTGCAGGTAGAACAACCGAGGGAAGGTGAGGAACAGGGAACTTTTGCCGAGAAGTTTGGAAGGAGCAGAAAGGGAAGAGGTTGGAAAAGGAAATGTGGAGTAGTGGATAGGAAAAGACAGGTGGAACAGGGTCATGGGATGGGGAAAAGGGAGGAGGAAGTAGGTTCTGCAGCTGTCAGGAAAGATAGGACTGACCAGGACGGGAGGGGATCAAATGAGGTGGGTAGGGTTGAGGCTCTGGTCATGGGGGATTCTATCGTTAGACATGTCGGGAAAGTGTGCGGAGGAAAGGGTACCAGGGTAGTGTGTTATCCAGGAATTAGGTTAAGACAGATGTTGAAGAAAGTAGAAGAGAAGGAGGAGGGAAAGGAGAAGGTGCTAGTATTTCACTTTGGTACTAACAACGTAAGACAAGCAGGTATAAGTACCAACGTAGTTGGCGATGTGTGGGATCTGGTAAATGCAGCACGGATGAAGTTTAAGGAAGCGGAGGTTGTTATCAGTGGAATAATGTGTAGGAGGGATACTGACTGGAAGGTGATTCTGGATGTGGTGCTGGTAAAACCAGATGATCTCTATAGAGAAACCGAAGTAATAGATGGTATTAGTGATCACGAAGCTGTTCTTGTGGTGATTAAAAATAAATGTGAAAGAAAGGAAGAGATTAAAATTAGGACTATTAGGCAGTACCATATGGCTGATAAAACAGGCATGAGGGAGTTTTTAATAAGAAACTATGATCGGTGGAAAACGGTAAATGAAAATGTAAACAGACTCTGGGATGGGTTTAAAGCAATTGTTGAGGAATGTGAAAATAGGTTTGTACCTTTAAAGGTGGTAAGGAATGGTAAAGATCCACTATATTATAACAGGGAAGTAAAGAGACTAAGAAGGAGGTGCAGGTTGGAAAGAGATAGAGTTAGAAATGGCGGTGGAAGTAAGGAGAAATTGAAGGAACTTACTAGGAAATTGAATCTAGCAAAGAAGTCAGCTAAGGATAACATGATGGCAAGCATAATTGGTGGCCACACTAATTTTAGTGAAAAATGGAAGAGTATGTATAGGTACTTCAGGGCAGAAACAGGTTCCAAGAAGGATATCCCAGGAATAATTAATGAACAAGGGGAGTGTGTATGCGAGGATCTTCAAAAGGCAGAAGTATTCAGTCAGCAGTATGTAAAGATTGTTGGTTATGATGATGATGATGATGCTTGTTGTTTAAAGGGGCCTAACATCGAAGGTCATCGGCCCATAATTGTTGGTTACAAGGATAATGTCCAGATAGAGGAGGTGACTAATACTATAGAAGTATTAAAATTTACCTAAAACAGCAAAGACATTTACAGTAAGATACAAAAGTTGAAAACTAGAAAAGCAGCTGGAATTGATAAAGTTTCGGGGGATATACTAAAGACAATGGGTTGGGATATAGTACCATATCTGATGTACTTATTTGATTATTGTTTGGTCGGAGGAGTTATACCAGATGAATGGAGAGTTGCTATAGTAGCCCCTGTGTATAAAGGAAAGGGTGATAGACATAAAGCTGAAAATTACAGGTCAGTAAGTTTGACATGCATTGTATGTAAGCTTTGGGAAGGCATTCTTTCTGATTATATTAGACATGTTTGCGAAATTAATAACTGGTTCGATAGAAGGCAATTCGGTTTTAGGAAAGGTTATTCCACTGAAACCCAACTTGTAGGATTCCAGCAAGATATAACAGATATCCTGGATTCAGGAGATCAGTTGGACTGTATTGCGATTGACTTATCTAAGGCATTTGATAGGGTAGATCATGGGAGACTACTGGCAAAAATGAGTGCAATTGGACTTGACAAAAGAGTGACTGCATGGGTGGCTCTGTTTCTAGAAAATAGAACTCAGAGAATTAGAGTAGGTGAAGCTTTATCTGTCCCTGTAAAAATTAAGAGGGTAATTCCTCAAGGCAGTATTATTGGACCTTTATGTTTTCTTATATATATATCAATGATATGTGTAAAGAAGTGGAATCAGAGATAAGGCTTTTCGCAGATGATGTTATTCTGTACAGAGTAATAAATAAGTTACATTTGTGAGCAACTGCAAAATGACCTCTATAATGTTGTGAGATGGACAGTAGGCAATGGTATGATGATAAACGGGGATAAAAGTCATGTTGTGAGTTTCACAAATAGGAAAAGTCCTCTCAGTTTTAATTACTGCGTTGATGGGGTGAAAGTTCCCTTTGGGGATCATTGTAAATACCTAGGTATAAATATAAGGAAAGATCTTCATTGGGGTTATCACATAAATATGATTGTAAAAAAAAGGTACAGACCTCTGCACATAGTTATGAGAGTATTTAGGGGTTGTAGTAAGGTTGTAAAGGAGAGAGCATATTTGTCTCTGGTGAGACCCCAACTTGAGTATGGTTCCAGTGTATCGGGCCCTTACCAGGATTGTTTCAGGAACTGGGAAAATCCAAAGAAAAGCAGCTCGATTTGTTCTGGACGATTCCGACAAAAGAGTAGCGGTACAAAAATATTGCAAATTTTGGGCTGGGAAGACTTGGGAGAAAGGAGACGAGCTGCTCGCATAAGTGGTATCTTCCGAGCTGTCAGTGGGGAGATGGCGTGGGAGGACATCAATAAGTTTGGATGGTGTCTTTAAAAGTAGGAAAGATCACAATATGAAGATAAAGTTGGAATTCAAGAGGACAAATTGGGGCAAATATTCGTTTATAGGAAGGGGAGTTAGTGATTGGAATAACTTACCAAGGGAGATGTTCAATAAATTTCCAATTTCTTTGCAATCATTTAAGAAAATGCTAGGAAAACAACAGGTAGGGAATCTGCCACCAGGTCGACTGCCCTAAATGCAGAGCAGTAGCGATTGATTGATTGATTGATTGATTGATTGATTGATTGATTGATTGATTGATTGATTGATTGATTGATTGATTGATTGATTGATTGATTGATTGATTGATTGATTGATTGATTGATTGATTGATTGATTGATTGATTGATTGATTGATCATGTAATCCTGGTGAGGGTACCATACACTGGAACCATGCTGTAGTTGGGGTGTTACCAGAGACTTATATACCCTCTCCTTTACATCTTTACTACAACCCCTACACCCCGTCATAACCATATGCAGAGATCTGTACCCTTTATTTACAATCCCATTTTTGTGATTACCCCAATGAAGATCTTTCCTTATATTAACACGTAAGTACTTACAATGATCCCCAAAAGGAACTTTCACATCCATCAACCCAGTAAATAAAACTGAGAGGACTTTTCCTATTTGTGAAAATCACAACCTGACTCTTAACCCTGTTTATCAACATACCATTGCCTACTGTCTATCTCACAACATTATCGAGGTCACGTTGCAGTTGTTCACAATTTTGTAACTTATTTACTACTCTATACAGAAAAACATCATCCGCAAAATGCCTTACCGCTGATTCCACTTGTTTAGTCATATCATTTATATATATAAGAAAACATAAAGGTCCAATAATACTGCCTTGATCAATTCCCCTCTTAATTATTGCAGGGTCAGATAAAGCTTCGCCTAGTCCAATTGCACTTATTTTTGCCAGTAGTCTCCCATAGTCCACCCTATCAAATGCTTTAGACAGGTCAATCGCGATACAGTCCATTTGACCTCCTAAATCCAAGATATCTGCTATATCTCACTAGAATCCTACAAGTTGAGCTTCAGTGGAATAACCTAAAACCGAAGTGCCTTCTATCGAACCAGTTATTAATTTCGCTAACATGTCTAATAAAATCAGAAAGTATGCCTTCCCAAAGCTTACATGCAACGCATGTCAAATATTGGCCTGTAATTTTCGGCTTTATGTCTATCACCCTTTCCTTTATACACAGGGGCTACTATAGCAACTCCCCATTCATTTGGTATAGCTCCTTCAAACAAACAATAATCAAATAAATACTTCAGATAAAGTACTCTGAATCTATGTGGGCACTACGTTGTTATGTTAGTGCACATATATAGGACATGCTAAGATAGCAAGTGTCATCTTAACGACGTAGGCGCACGAAATTTGAAATCTACGTGATTTTGACAAGTTATAACAACATCGGCGTGCATTATGATCTTCGAGTGCTGGCGCAGTATACCACGTGACCGTGACGTCACGACTACTTGCTTTTGTTTATAAGCAAAGCCACATGTTTGGCCACATGCTTATGTAACAGCTGTCACCTTGACAGCTATCATCTTGACGGACCCTAAACTCTCTTTTAAGGACAATAGAGCATCGCTAACCTCACTGCTGCAATCTTTACAGCCCTTAACCTCATTGCTGCCACGTTATGCAAGCCATGGCACGGAATTTAAAACCGTCGTGCGATTTTGACACCCATTAATATAACATCTGCCATTTTTAATCTCGTGGGCGCGAAATGTTAAATAACAGAACATCGCTAACCTCACTGCTACCATCTTGACGGGGCTAAACCTCACTATTGTCACCTTGGTTATACGCTTTTGTGTTAAATTACTGTTAATCGTTAAGCTGTTTGCATCATCGAAGTAGAGAGTAACAAGTGTCTAGCAGATTTAACTTGTATCTTTTAAAGAAGCATCTGTTAGCAGAAGATAAGGCCCGTCATGGAGAAACCTATTTCTATATATATTTGCAAAAAGTGTGGAAAAATATTTTCCCGAGGCTATCACAGGAAACGTCATGAGATATCATGTAGGACAATTTTTCAATGCAAACATTGTAGAAGAGAGTTCAAGAACGCATACAACACTCAACGTCATGATGCCGCGTGTAATGTAGCTTCATCGAGAAGAAAATGCAAAGAGCTCAACCGTAGTCAAGCAAACACTGATTTATTTTTTATAAGTACACCTCTGCGAGAGATTTTTAATTCGACCCTTGTTGTCTAGGCCTTCTACAAGTTCTGTTACTAAGCACACTTTTCGAGATAAAGAAAGGCAAGGTCATGATAATGATAATAAAGATAACGATGCTGATACTAATAGCAATTATAAGGAAAAGGAGAAGAAAAAGAAAAAGAGATCTCAATGTTTCATTGTCTTTAGAGCTTTATGATTTTACTTCATTTTCTAAGTGTGATACCCGTTCTGTCGCCGTGCAAACATCTCAAGAAGAGATGCAAGATAAAGTAGAAGAATATGTCAATGCTTCATTGCTATCGAAACAAGTTAAGTTTGTATGTGGAAACGCTGATGCTGAAGCACGTATTACATTAAACAAGTCCCTACACATCAACAGTCTGCATATGGGCTCAAGGTTCACAATAAGACTCTGTTACCCCCATGCAGACGTAAGATACTGTAAAGACCCCAACCTACTCGTGAAACGTTTGCAACTTCTAAAGAGCCTATCAAGATGCTGGTTCCACAGAGTATAAGAACATATTTTCGAAATAGAGCAAGAATTACGTTGTGCAGGTATTATTGAGTAATAGTTCTTCAAAGTGAAGACCTTACCTCTAAACTCTCTCTCGACAGCACAACAGCCTAAGCACCTTCCTACATTCTCACCCCTCACCTTCAGTCTCACCTAAGTCATACTTCTGTAGCATATAGTAGATCGATTACCTATATTGGTACAGACTCTTTTCCAACATTCTCCCCTCCTTATGGTTTTAACTCCGCCACTAGCTGTAGAGCCAGTCTCAAGCCCGGATAAAGAGAAGAGAGGCACCCTAAATACTACAAAAATGAAAGCCCTTTTGCTCTTTAGACCTTTCGCCCCTTTTGACCTTTATCCCATTAGCCCGTTAGAGCATTAGTCCTTTAGCCCATTAGCCGTTTAGCCCTTTATCCCTGGGAGAAGGAGGAGGAGGAAGAGTCATTTTACCAGTTTGCCCTTCTAATAGGATGTCTTTAGCCCTTTGGACCATTAGCTCCTTAGCCCTTTATCCCTAGGGAAAAAGGAGGAGGAGGAGGAGGAGGAGGAGGAGGAGGAGGAGGAGGAGGAGGAGGAGGAGTCATTTTACCCGTTTTCCCTTCTAATAAGATGTCACCCCTAATTTCCATTACCTATCGTGTGTGTAGCACGTTTTGTTTCCTTTCATTTCGCTCCTGCATAAGCTACAAGTTTTTAATCTATGCCAACAGAATGAAATATGTTTCCCAACCGATATTTCATGTTACATGTTTATGCGATAATTTCTTCGACTGTTAGGGGCTTAAATGTAAGCAATGCATTTCTTATTTCACTTTCCGCATGAGCTACATGCTTATCACCCATGCCAAAAGATTCAAATAGTATATTTTCGAACCGAAATTTTAAGTTACATATCTATCCGATAATTTGTTCGACTGCTAAGGGATTAAATGTAACAAATGTATTTCTCATGGCACTAGGCATTCTGTTTTATTTCACTTTCCGCATGAGCTACATGCTTATAACCCATGCCAACAGATTGCAATGATATGTTTCCGAACAAAAGTTTCAAATTACATGTTTATCCGAAAATTTGTTCTACTGGTAGGGGCTTAAAGGTAAGCAATGTGTACCTTATTTCACTTTCCGCATGAGCTGCATGCTTATAACCAATGCCAACAGATTCAAATAGTATATTTCCGAACTCAAATATCAAGTTGCATGTTTATCCGACAATATGTTCGCCTGCTAGGTGCTTACATGTAACCAATGTATGTCTTATAGCACTAGGCGTTCTGTTATTTTCACTTTCCGCATGAGCTACATGCTTCTAACCCATGCCAACAGATTCAAATAGTATATTTCCGAACCGAAATTTCACGTTACATGTTTATTCGATAATTTGTTAGACTGCTATGGGCTTAAATGTAAGCAATCTATTTCTTATAGCGCGACGCGAAAGCTTTATTTCACTTTCCGCATGAGCTACATGCTTATAACCCATTCCACAGATTCAAATAGTATATTTCCGAACCGAAATTTCAAGTTACATGTTTATCGGATAATTTGTTCTATTGCTAGGGGCTTAAATGTAACCAATGTATTTCTTATGGCACTAGGCGTTCTGTTTAATTTCTCTTTTCGCATGAGCTACGTGCTTATAACTCATGCCAAAGGATTGAAACGATATATAAATGATATACTTCCGAACCGAAATTTCAAGTTACACGTTTAACCGATAATTTGTTAGGCTGCTAGGGGCTTAAGTGTGACCAATGTATTTCTTATGGCACTAGGCGTTCTGTTTAATTTCGCTCCTGCATGAGCCACAAGCTTATAACCTATGCCAACAGACTGAAGTAATATGTTTCTGAACCGATGTTTCATGTTACACGTTTATATGATAATTAGTTCGACTGCTAGGTGCCTTAAAGGAAAGAAATGTATTTCTTATTTCACTTTACACATGAGCTACATGCTTATAACCCATGCTAACAGATTCAAATAGTATATTTCCGCAGTAGTGTAGCCAGGATTTCAGTTTGGGGAGGCCCATTCATCCAAAATTTTATCTTGATAGGTGTCCAAACTTCCAGAGTTTAAGTGATGTAGAATACCTATAAAGGAAATGAGTGTCCTTGGATCCAGTAAGAGTGGCGGATTCGTGCGGATTCCGGAAGCTAATAATAATCTTCTTCTTCTTTCCCGCTTTTCCCACACCTGCGGGGTCGCGGGTGGGAATTGTGCGGCACATGTGGATTTGGCCCTGTTTTATGGCCGGATGTCCTTCCCGACGCCAACCCTATATGGAAGGATGTAATCACTGTTGTGTCTTTCTTTGGTGGTTGGTAGTGTAGTATGTTGTCTGAATATGAAGAGGAAAGTGTTGGGACAATCACCCAGTCCTCGAGCCAGAAGAATTAATCAGAAGCTATTAAAATCCCCGACCCGTCCGGGAATCGAACCCGGGACCCTCTGAACCGAAGGCCTCAACACTGATCATTCAGCCAATGAGTCGGACTCCGGAAGCTAATATTAATATACATTATATATAAAAAGCTTAAAAAGGTACATTCGTTGAAACTCCTGTGGTGTCTGGACTCCTTGACGGCAACCCCCTCCCCCACGAGTACCTCTGTTACTCCCATCCCAACATAACAGCAGCATTTCATATATTCCGAGTACAACTGAAATGAATGCAGAATAAACAGTTTGAGTAAAGATGCAATATTCTGGTTTAGAGTAAATACGGTAATGTCAATATAATAATGGTCATGTGATAAGCAATAAAGAAGTGACATTTTATACAAATAATAGGCAAAGAAATACACACACAAACACGCCGAATACAGGTTTCTTGCCCTTCTTGTCCATGGCTAGATGATGAAGCCAAGTGAATGATGGCCCACCGTGACTCGTTATTTCGACATTATAAACAAACCCTAAATATGACAGACTTCGAATCTTACCGCATCTTAAGAAATCGCACAAAGCAGTTAGTCAGAAATAAAAAATGTATATATTTACGGAATTTAGCTAACAACATCAAAAACATCAACAGAGACAGACAACTCCTGACATTCCACTTGACGAACTGAACGATTACTTTAGTAGAATAAATATTCAACCTACCCCAGTTAACTACACCGACACACCGCCCTCCTCTCCAGCCAATCCACCATTCACATTTCACAGTGTTACAGAAAATCAGGTTAAAAAGGCTTTGTATTCCATTAAATCAAAGACTACAGGTGTAGATGATACAATATTCCTATTACTTTTATACATTACATTATGGATGCTGTCCTGCCTATACTACTGACGCACATACTGAACTACTGTTTACTAAACGGAACTTCCCCTCCTGTCTGGAAAACAGCCAATATTATACAGGTACCAGTACCTAAGAGTTTAGACCCACAATCACTCTCTGTCTATCGTCCTATGTCCATACTCCCTGCGCTTTCTAAAGCCCTTGAACGTTTAGTATACGAGCAAGTTTTGGAATTCCTAAATAAAAATGCTCTTTTGGACCCTTTGCAATCTGGATTTAAGAAGGGTCACAGTGCCGCGACAGCACTTTTGAAGGTTACTGTACACACGCTATGTACAAACAACTGCTCACTATACTTATCCTTCTTGACTTCAGTAGCGCCTTTGACACTATAGTAATTCCGACTATGATAAAGAAAATGGAACTGCTAAATTTCGACCTGGCTGCGCTTAAGTTTTTTGGTTCTGATTTGAGTAACCTTCAACGGCGTCTAACAGTAAACGACAAAGCCTCTAAATGGAAAATGAAACTTAGTGTTGTCCCAGAGGGCAGTATTCCAGGGCTCCTAATTTTCTGTATTTATATCAATGACATACCATCTGTGACAGGAAATAACACACACCACCTGATCTTCAAATAAATCGACACTGCAAGATATTAACAGTGACCTTCGACGACTCAGTATATATGCACAACGTAACTCTCTTATACTAAACTTCACACAATCTCAGGCAATCATAATTGGATCACGAAAATTACTGAGCTGCTCAAACAACGTCGCAATCCCGCCTATCCTACTGAATGGTAACATTATTCCCTACAGTAAAACGGTTACAAATCTCGACGTAATGATGAATGATACAGTTGATTGGTCTGATTACACGAAAGAAATACGTTAAATATTTTTGGAGTTCTTCACCCTCTTAACCGGCAGAGGAATGTATTTCCATTTGAGCTACAGGCCAAACTAATATAGACACTCATTCTCCCTATTCTTAGTTATTGTGATGTTGTTTAAGTTTACATGACGAGAGAATAAACACTTAAACTTCAACGAGCACTGAATTCCCGCCTGGGATGTATTTACAATATCGGGTACGATGTTCATATCATCCCATACTATCAGGCTGTCTCATGACTGATGTCTGATAAACGTCGGCAGCTACACACCTTAACGATGGTGTTCAGTGTGGTAGCTGAAAGTCAGCCACTGTATATTTCTTCCGAGTTCATCTTTTTATCATCATTTCACAACTTAAACACACGTTCTAGATTCATTCTTTCTATTCCACTGCACCGCACAAATAAAATTAATAGATCATTTGTGGTGACTGTCGCCAGATTATGGAATACCCTGCCAGCTCAGGTCAGAGAAACTAGCTTTTTTTCTTAAATCACGATTTAAGGTCACCTGCCAAGACTACCTGCTGAGGACAGCTGAATAAATGGTTGAAGTATGAATGTGTGCGGTCTGAGGATTAGTCATTTTTGATAGTTATTAATATTAATTAGTTTTAATACTAATTTAGTTAGTATTTTATTTAAATTTATATTCAATTCTAATAATTTATGTAGTTTTAACTATTTTAAGTATCTCAGTATTTTATCTAAGATTCTAATTAGTATGTGGTTAAGTGTACGAGGGGTCCTGGAGCCCTAACTTCGCCACTGTGCAGAAGGCACAAATAAATAAACAAACAAATAAATATATAAATATAGAATGCAAAGCGTATGGGTATACACACGTATTTTGTTAGTTGGTAAAGAAAAATACACCTCACAACATATGCTAGGTAGGGTTTGCCTTGTCCTATTAGTTTCCCTCGCAGTTAGGGCCACACAGATGTGAGCTTGCATCCGGGAGATAGTGGATTCGAACCCCACTGTCGGCAGCCATGGAAATTATTTCCCGTGGTTTCCCATTTCAACACCAAGCAAATGCTTGGGCTGTACCCTAATTATTAAGGCCACGCCGCTTCCTTCCCACTCCTAGGCCTTTCCTATCCCACCGTCGCCATAGGACCTATCTGTGTCGGTGCGACGTGAAGTAAATTGTCAATTACTTTCCCTCGCAAGCCTGCGATACAGAATATTGTACGCAGTATAAAGTTACAGTTTTTTGACGCTAATATTTGCATCCAGAATTTTTATTAACGTGCCAGAAACCATTTCAACACCGTTTTAAGGGCCACCGACCCAAGCCGGGATTTGAACCTGAAAACTCCGTCTCAGAAGGACAGAGACTCAACCAACTGAGCCACATGAAAAGGAGGCGTTTGTGTTATAAATAGATGCAGTTAGTATTTTCACAAAGGTTTTTTTTTTTGCTAGTTGTTTTACGTCGCACCGACACAGATAGGTCTTACGGCGACGATGGGACAGGAAAGGGCTAGGAGTGGGAAGGAAGCGGCCGTGGCCTTAGTTAAGGTACAGCCCCAGCATTTGCCTGGTGTGAAAATGGGAAACCACGGAAAACCATCTTCAGGGCTGCCGATAGTGGGATTCGAACCTACTATCTCCCGGATGCAAGCTCACAGCCGCGTGCCTCTACGCGCACGGCCAACTCGCCCGGTAAAGGTTTTATGAGGAGCATTTATTAAGGCGTACGTTTTCCAACTGTCCTAAATGCACGAGGTCGGACAGAAGAACTAGCTGGAAGCTAAATAGCCTTGCTTCCTAACCAAACTCCATGGCGTAACAGCCCCGAAGGGCCATCGCCTACGAAGCGACCGCTGTTCAGCCCGGATGCCTGCAGATTACGAGGTGTCGTGTGATCAGCACGACGAATACTCTCCGCCGCAATTTTTGGCTTTCTAGACCGAGGCCGCCATCTCACAATCAGTTAGCTCCTCAATTATAAATCCTCGAACCAGTCCTCAGATCCAGGTAAAAATCCCTGACCTGGCCGGGAATAGAACCCGGAGCCTCCGGTGAGAGGCAGGCACGCTACCCCTACACCGCGGGCCCGGCTGGTTGCTTTTAGGTCTCCTTATTTTTGAATTTGACATGAAGCATCCTGCATTCGATTCCCGGCACTGACAGAGTAAAGAAATGCATGGGATGGGGAAGATACAGCCTTGTTTTTGGGTGCATTAGAGTTGGCCTTACCGGGCGAGTTGGCCGTGCGCGTAGAGGCGCGCGGCTGTGAGCTTGCATCCGGGAGATAGTAGGTTCGAATCCCACTATCGGCAGCCCTGAAAATGGTTTTCCGTGGTTTCCCATTTTCACACCAGGCAAATGCTGGGGCTGTACCTTAATTAAGGCCACGGCCGCTTCCTTCCAACTCCTAGGCCTTTCCTATCCCATCGTCGCCATAAGACCTATCTGTGTCGGCGCGACGTAAAGCCCCTAGCAAAAAAAAAAAGAGTTGGCCTTGAGTCCCGTAATCGAAATATCTACGACCTGCTGGGTTAGTCACCTTCATGGGGTGTAGTACCAAAGTGGCTCCTTTCTATAAGAAGACCAATTAAATGAAGATTCGACTTCCTCACAAACGAAGAACGATATTACCGATTTTATGAACAGTTTCAGTAATGCAGCCGGTTTATGTTAAGAGTACAGAAGCTATGATTGTACATGGTAACAATCAAAACCATCAATATCTACTGCAGATTCGTCACCGCACTCGTAGGTAGTGGTGGTGATTATTCTTTTACGAGGAAGTACAAATAGGCAACCATCCTCTATATAACACTAATCAGAGAGAAAGAATACAAGGAACAAGACACTTCGAAAAATGAAGATATCGGCCAAAGGAAGACAAGGGCCACGAAGGGCGTGAAAATGAAAGACTCCCTAGGCCTCCATACGTAATACCTTCGGGGTCGGAAAAGAACAAGAGTTGACCAAGGGAGGTCGGATAGAATAGACGAAAGTGAGGAGCCTGACACAAGTAAGTGGAAGCAATGCCAGGACTCAGCTGAGGGCCTCGTGGTCGCCAACCCACGCTCTAAAATTCAGAGCCACTGGGGTCCCTTTCAGTCGTCTCTTACGACAGGCAGAGGTTACCGTGAGTCTTATTCTACCGCCCCCACCCACAGGGGTAGCACTCGGTAGGACCGGCTTTCTTTTCATATCCACCGGGCGAGTTGGCCGTGCGGTTAGTGGCGCACAGCTGTGTGCTTGCATCCGTGAGATAGTGGTTCAAACCCCACTGTCGGCAGCCCTAAAGATGGTTTTCCGTGATTTCCCATTTTCACACCAGGTAAATGCTGGGGCTGTACCTTAATTAAGGCCACAGCCGCTTCCTTCCCACTCTTACCCCCTTCCTTTCATATCGCCGACATAAGACCTACGGAGTGACGTAAAGCAAATTCTAAATAAAAATTAAAACATCTTTTCACAACCCCTTCCAAGGAAAAGTTGTATCCACGCTACTGGCCTGGACTTACACCCCCACCTGAAATTATTTTTTGGGTACACCACTGCATCCACTCACCATTTAAGGTACAAGGTAAGCCCGAAGAATGGTTGTATGCTCAAAATACACCACCATAAATGATGCGATTATGGCTCAAAAGTATAAAGAAAGGCAAGGGACGGGATCTAGTGTTTTAAGTAGAATCCGTTTCAATAGAACGTATCTTCCCATTTTAGAAATGTTTCATGCAACGACTGCGATTCAAGCCTGGGCCATCCTGATGAGAAGATAGAACCGTTGGAAATGAGTTATCACGCCCGCCAAATACAAAATATTTACCCGCACTTTTGATGGTGCCATTTGAGGTTCCAATCCGTTCCCGGGCATTTGACAAATTATATAGGCCTACCTATAGAAATTAGGCACGCATCCGCGATTGTCTTGCTACTGTTAGAATTTTAAAAAAACTTTTTCATAACGTACCAAGGATGTACATAGTTCTGGTTCTCAATGACAAAAAGGTCCCTCTTGAAAAAAGTTACTTATATGGCACAAAATGAGGAACAAAGTGCAGCTCACAATCCTGTCACAGTCTTGCCAACGCTGCAACTTAAACACAGCACATCTCTCAACCACGGCACAACCCGAGGATCCCTAGGACATTGTTGTTTCCGGGAACCGATGTGCAAAATCTGACACGATGTTGTAAGCTTGCAACTGTTTATGGCCGTGGCCCCCGTTATCTCCGTGATCACGTTCTGGTCCCTACTGAGTAATCCTTTGCTAATTGCCCCTTTCCTCATGTCTTGACATTTGTCAACCCACGGTTGCATTCCCAATACTGAGGCCTGTACAGGGAAGTATCCCCGCGCATCACAATCCTAAGTGTTTTCCTTTCATTCAAGCAGTACACATATCAGAGGCGTATTCTCCTTGAATGCAAGGCATTCATTGCATGCGTTATGATAACACAAAGAACTGTCTGATGTACGATTTTAGGTTGTTTCAAGTCAAATATTAACGATTTCATCTTTCAGAAGTTCAAAAGGTCCGCGCAACTGTATTGGTTCCTTTGCTTGACTACGTGTGGTGCTGGTGTAGTCTCGCCGTCTACTCCACTCTAGGAAGGAAGAGACAGCGAATGCAGGAGTTAAGGATGAAAGGCATTCAATCTTAAAATTGCATTCAGTGGCAGACGTAGTTCTGAAACCCTCCGAACGATGTCGCTGCAATTGAAACTTGGTCAGAATTTGTCACCCCATACCCGTGCTACCGTCTGCCATCTGTTAGCAACATTTAGAAACTAGGCAACTTCACCCCCCCGGCGAGAACCCAATGTGACGAAACTGACCAATGCCACTGGGGTGACTTACCTCCAGTGCTTGAGTTGTGGCTAACTAGTGAGTTAATTCATTGTGTTTTCGGTGTTTTGTTATATTTTGCGCACATGAGGTATTAACGATGGATGAGTCTAAAACGGATATAATTGTAAATCAGTTTGAAAAGCCATGTACTGGCCGTTCGTTTGATGAAAAGATTCAAATAGTTAAAGCCGGGAGACCTCTACCTTCCCTCGTAAATTTCTTCTTCTTCTCCTTCTTCTCCTTCTTCTTCTTAATCTGTTTACCCTCCAGGGTTGGCTTTTCCCTCGGACTCAGCGAGGGATCCCTCCTCTACCGCCTCAAGGGCAGTGTACTGGAGCTTCATACTCTGGGTCGGGGTATACAACTGGGGAGGATGACCAGTACCTCGCCCAGGCTGCCTCACCTGCTATGCTGAACAGGGGCCTTGTGGGGGATGGGAAGATTGGAAGGGATAGACAAGGAAGAGGGAAGGAAGCGGCCGTGGCCTGAAGTTATGTACCTTCCCGGCATTTGCCTGGAGGAGAAGTGGGAAACCACGGAAAACCACTTCGAGGATGGCTGAGGTGGGAATCGAACCCACCTCTACTCAGTTGAGCTCCCGAGGCTGAGTGGACCCCGTTCCAGCAAAGCCGGGAATCGAACCCGGGCCTCCGGGGGTGGCAGCTAATCACACTAACCACTACACCACAGAGGCGGACCCTCGTAAATTTAAAAACAGAAAACAAGAATTGTGTACGCATGTTCAATCCAGAAACTTACAGTAAAACTGTTTGGCTCGAGTTCACCTACTTGTAATTAGGGTGAGTAGAATTGAAATTTACTTAATACATTGTGTTAACTGCATGGTTACTAGTTGCATGCCTCAGTGGAGATTCCAGGATACGCCACTGACACATATGGAGAATTATGTATGGCCTTATTGAGCCTTTCTAGTAGATTCTTTGTCGGTACGTTAATTTAACATTTCGGGGTAAGTTTTTAAGTTGTTCGTACCGTACGTAAAACAACAGCTGATCCTCGCTCTAGCTTGAGAAACAATTTGGGGGGCCCGGGCCCCTGGGACCCCCCTTGGCTACGCCAGTGTATTTCCGAACCGAAATATCAAGTTACATTTTATCCGATAATTTGTTCGACTGATAGGTGCTTAAATTTAACCAATGTATTTCTTATGGCACTAGGCGTTCTGATAAGAGCCCATGTATAGCCGAGCCTATGTACAGCCGCCATCTTGCGCAATCGCCCTTAGCCGTCATCGTTCTTCATAAGAGCACATGTATAGCAGTCATCTTGTACAATCGCCCATGGCCGGCATCTTTCTCCATAAGAAGCCGTGAATAGCCGCTCTCTTGCGCAAGCGCCCCTAAGAGATATATGTATAGGCGCCATCTTACGCAAAAAGTTCCCTAGGCCGTCTCATAAGAGCAGCCGCCATCTTGCGCAAACGGCCCTAGGCCGTCTAGTAAGACCAGACGCTATCTTGCGCAAGGGCCCCTAGGGAGTCTCTTAAGAGCCTATATATAGCCGCCATCTTGTGCAAGCGGCCCTTAAGCCGTCTCATAAGAGCCTATTTAAGGCCGCCATCTTGCGCAAGCGCCCCTAGGCCGTCACATAAGGAGTTGTGTATAGCCAAATCTTGTGCAATTGGGGTCGGAGAGGGCATCTTGCCATAAAACTAAGGATAGTCCCCTGAAGATGGGGATGTGAGGTTAAGCTCGTTCTCTTAGGCGTCGGGAAGGGCAACTAGCTGTTAAAGATTTTTTTGCTATTTTATTTACGTCGCACCGACACAGACATATCTTACGGCGACGATAGGACAGGAAAGGCCTTGGAATTGGAAGGAAGCGGCCGTGGCCTTAATTAAGGTACAGCCCCAGCATTTGTCTGGTGTGAAAATGGGAAACAATGGAAAGCCATCTTCAGGGCTGCCGACAGTGGGGCTCGAACCCACTATCTCCCGATTACTGGATACTGGCCGCACTTAAGCTACTGCAGGTTTCGAGCTCGGTAGGCTATTAGAGTAAGGTTAGACCCATCAAGATAGCGACTGTGAGGTTAGGCTCGCTCTCTTATGCAATATCCGCAAATCGACATTGCTCACCTACTTACTAGAGGTCAATGACCTTGCATTGGACCCTGCATTGCTACACTAGTAGACCTCGGGTGCTGACACAGCAAAAAAGTGCTGACTCAGCGGATTTAGAATCCGCTTTGCCCTACTACCCATCTCCTCAGCCCCAGGACAGTGACACGCCATTAGTATCTCCAGCGTGTCCCTCCCTGCCTGAGTTAGTAACCCATCTGGTTTCTCCAGTGTCCTCACTTGATTTATATGGGTTGCTTTCACAACCGCCTGGAGCATTGCTGATTCATAATGTGATTCCCCCTTCTCACAGAACACTCTCCAATATTTTCTTTTTGCTTTCCGTATCTCTAGGTTATACTCAGTGACTTTCCTATTATATATGTCCCGCATACCATTTCTAGATGATATTCTATACAACTTCCTATCCACTTTTTTTCATATTGGCTACTTTGTTGTCCAACCACCTTAATTTTTCGGTGTTTTCTTTTCGTTGAGAGGACAGTTGTCATGGAATGGGTCTATAATGGCCTCTTCTAATAGTTCCATTGCCTCATCCATTTTTTCTGTCCTCTCACGTTAGAAATTTTTATACAGCCTTGCCAAAAACTACTCTGTATCTATACCAGTTAGTTCTTTTTGGGTCTCTGTACATCTCAGTCCCACATAGTCTCGCATCTATTGCAAAATGGATGTGCTGGTGGTCTGCCAATGATGCTCCTCCAGCACATTTCAGACTTTAATAAAGTTTGCAATATGCTTAGTGTAATGTCTTTTACCACCCTACCGGGCGAGTTGGCCGTGCGCGTAGAGGCGCGCGGCTGTGAGCTTGCATCCGGGAGATAGTAGGTTCGAATCCCACTATCGGCAGCCCTGAAAATGGTTTTCCGTGGTTTCCCATTTTCACACCAGGCAAATGCTGGAGCTGTACCTTAATTAAGGCCACGGCCGCTTCCTTCCAACTCCTAGGCCTTTCCTATCCCATCGTCGCCATAATACCTATCTGTGTCGGTGCGACGTAAAGCCCCTAGCAAAAAATAATATTACCACCCTACGATTTTTAATTATAAATGTAGGCTTGTCTCCTAGGTTTAGTATCGTCAACTCATTTCCAGTAATAAACTCTAGTGAAGACTCACCTCTTGCATTGCGGTTCGTGCTGCCCCATGCCGTGTGGTGTGAATTTCCATCTGCTCCAAGGAGTGGTGTTCGACTTTCCTCTTTGCATTGCAAATTAGGTTCTCAACTTCTTCTGATGGGGGCAGATTAGTTTAGATACATGGCAGGTATGCAGAGCCTATTGTTATTTCTCTGGGTCCCTCCCAATTTCCAAGTTTAACCTAAACGTAATTTGGTCTCGTTGCAGAAAGACAGTCCTTCATGAACTTATGGTATTACAAAATAGAGCAATCAATATCTATAATCTTCCTTTTGACACATCCACTCGAGTTCTATACGCTAATAGTAAAATTATGCCCTTATCTATGTGCACTGCTTTTAGATCATCAATATTAATTCACAAAATTAAACTAAACAGCGTCCTGCACGATAGTAACTACACCCTGAATTCAGACATTCATAATTATAACACACGACAAACTGGTGACATAGCTCCCCTTCAAATGTACTCATATAAGTATGGCAACTGTAGCTTTAAGTTCTCAGCCATTCAATCATATAATCATCTTCCAAGAGATTTAAAATCAGTTTCCAATCTATCATCTTTCAAAATTAAATTAAAGAAAGTGCTATGGAATCAGTACCTAAGTAAGTAGATGACTTTCTTGATAAGACTTTGTGTAATGGTAACGTTAAGGAAATATTTAGAGTAACGTTCATTATAACAAATTTATATATTTATTTGCAGGCAATGTTTATTAATCATATCAATTTTAGACGCTAAACAAATTGTAATTTACAATTCCTGTATATGAGCCTTTGGCTCGTTGGAATTAATTAATAAAGTAATATATATATATATAAGTAATATACCTTGGCCACGGTTAAGTCCCGTGAACAGTGTTCCAGCAACATAACACATTTTATTTTCCTGTTCACAAGAATTCATGTTCTGGGTATTTCCGATGTTGTAACGTACATCAGCCTCCCTCCAGATTCCGCCAGTCCCGCCACTCTGCAGTTGACTACCAAAGGTGCTTGAATAAGGGCCACGTCAATAGCCTGCGACTTAAACTTCCTGGCGAAATTGGCCACAGCTGCTTTTCTATGCTGAAGATTGGCCTGAAGATACTTCTACACCAAGTTTATCAACAATGGGTTTCGTTTTTCCCCTGATGACCTGAAACATGATCTGCCCAAGTCCGAGCTTTGCCTTAGAGCTTCCCTTTTTGAGCTCGTCAAAGTCTCTTTCACCAAAGTCTAAAACAACTGTCCTTCCTGTCTTGTCGATTGAAGTGGCATTCATCACTCTCCTCTCTTGCGTTAGAAGTTTGGTATCGGCTGATTGCTTCTGACAAGAACAATCTCCACTTTCATCTTGTCAAGAGGATGTAGGAACTTGGTGATAACCTTGGTCATGTTCAGCACCGTTTTTGCGTCCGTCCCCTCTAGGGACCTCCCCACTCCATGAGTTACAATTTGATATTATCTGTTCCAGCCAACTTTTAATTTCTGGATTTGAACAGATCAGTACCATAGCTCCACTTTCCAGCCTTGATGACTCAAGGAAGCCTGGCAGACAACCGTCTTAGGTATTATTGCGATCTCAACTGAGGATAGTCTTTCCGAAAAGGACATGTCTTTTTCTTCCTTCTGCTTCATGGAGGGTAGTTTTGTAGCCGAACTTGATGGCGTGATTCTTTCCGACCTTGGCCTTTTGGGCGTAGACACTGGCATAGCGTCTCGCCGATCCTTGTTCCTTGGCTTCTTCTCCACCCAAGTCCCAGCCACTATCTTGTTCCTTTCCTCACCTTCTTCTTTTCCTTGTAGAAGGCACTTATGTGAGGTGGTCTATCTATATGCATCATATTTAGTTTCGATGCCGATATATTCAGGTCTTTCTCATAGAAATCTCCTGTTTCCTTTTGTCCAGAAGTCTGCTTTCCTGTTGCTTCTTCTGTTTTTTCTTCCGATTTTGATTCAGCCTGCGCCCAATACCAGCAATGGTATGTGCAACTCCTGCAAAGTGTCGCTCAAGGAGAACGAGAATTATGTACAGTGTGACGGGAAGTGTAGTGAAACGTTCCATTTAAACTGTGCGCGTGTTTCAAATGCTGTTTTTAAGGCAATGCTATCAAATCCGGGGGAAATTTTATGGCATTGAAACAATGCAAACATAACCCAACTTCGTGTAAACCGTTTTCAGTCATTTTTCAGCAGAATGAAGTCAAATCGGACAATACAAGCCTATGTGAAGCTGTGAACAAAATGCAGAAAATCCTGAAAGATGTCTGCAGCTCACTGGAGTTTCAGTCCAGAAAATATTATGAACTGCTACAGCAAAACAGTGAATTTAAAAAGTGCATAGACCATTTAACCAACGAAGTGAACAACAGCAAGGCTGAAAATAGTGCCCTCAAAGAACAAAATAATCATTTGAAGGATCAAATCAACGATCTTGAACAGTATTCTAAGAATTATAAATTAGAAATCGCC
The DNA here is from genome assembly GCF_040414725.1 of Anabrus simplex. Lineage (NCBI taxonomy): Eukaryota > Metazoa > Arthropoda > Insecta > Orthoptera > Tettigoniidae > Anabrus > Anabrus simplex. The sequence goes on from NC_090266.1 coordinate 214,548,933, forward strand.
GGCATTCCAGTCTCTAAGGATGAGAATGTGTATGAGATAGAATCTCAAGTTTCAGGTGCAGTTAGAGTGGAAATTCAACCTAAACGGGTCAATGAATATTGCCACCGACTCCCAGCGGCTACAGATAAGGACGGAAGGAAGAAGATTCCTCTCATAATTGCAAAATTCTAGTCGCGTAAAACAAAAAACATGATCATGGACAAGAAAAGAAAGCACAGGAAACTTCTCTGTGCAGATATTAAAGCCAGTGGGAACACAACTGTATATTTAAATGAACACCTAACAAAACAGAACCAAAATCTATATTGGCTAGCCAGAAGTATGAAACACTCCATGAACTACAAATTCGCCTGGACCAAGAATGGGAAGATCTTCATGAGGAAAAATGAGGACAGCCCCATATTGCAAATCAAGACAGCAGCTGACTTACCAGCAGCTCCTACGAAGCTGAGAGACCAAGGATTCAAGTTAGGGTATGTATACCTGAGTCAAATGATTCATAAATATACTTACATTGAAGTTCTCTCGAAGTATGTACCAAGCAATTACAAATAGTAATATTACACATTAGGCTATGGATATGAAACCAGATCATGAGTTAGGGCTTACCTTACAAGATGATAACACCACAGGCATTGTAAACACCCCTCAAGACTTAAACAAATTAATCCACTATACTGCAGGAATGAAAATTATGCACCTGAATATAAGTGGCAGGATAACAAATTTTGAAAGCATGCTAGTTATGTTAAATCAAATGGATCATAAACCAGACGTTATAATACTATCTGAAAACCATCTCATTAGGGATATACCCTTCTCTATTTTAGGATATAATGAGTACTTCATACCAACACAAAATTCTACACATGACAGTCTAAAAATATGCACACATGTAACCATACAAAATGTTGCAATATCTACAGTGAAAATTCTAAAAGCAGCCAATGGTAGCCTACTCAACTTACAATATAATAAAGAAAGCTACTTGATACTTGCTATATACAGATCACACTCCACAGGCCCAAAGATATTCATAGAAGAACTAGCAAATACACTTCAGCAGTTACCTGCTGCCACACATTATATAATAATAGCCGATATTAACATAGACATTTTACACCCAACTGGTCAGTATCCTCAAAAAAATAAAAATGAATACATAAACACCTTAAGTGCTAATGGTTTCATTTCATATACCAACTCTGCAACAAAGATAACCCCAAAATCTAGAAAATGTATAGATCTCATACATATTAAATCGCATATAAATAACAATTTTGAGCCATATGTTCTACATACTAGTATCACAGATCACAGTCCTATTTTTCTGATACATAAACAAACCCAGAAATATAAAATACCACAAATGGAAAGAAAAATACTGAACAATGCCAGAATAGATTATGAAGCTTTAAATAAAGCCTTAAAAAAGGAAAATTGGGAATCTGTATTGAATGAACATGATGTCAACAAAGCGACCAGTAGTTTTATGTAGCTATTAACTCAACATATCTCTGAACACTCTACTAGCACAAGACATGTGAGATCATAATTCAGAAAGATAACACTATGGATCACAACTGGAATCCTAACTTCCATTAGAATAAGGGACACATTAGGCCAGACAATTGTAAAACAAAAGATAATGTCCTCAAATAATGTCGAGATCACAAACACTATTAAGAATCGTAAAACATACCGAAACTGGATAAACAGGCTCATTAAATTAGCAAAACAGAAGTACTATTCTAATAAAATTATGTCAAGCTCATACAATACTAAAATCCTATGGAAAAGCATAAATGATTATAACATGTAGAAAGGAGAAAAGAAATTCAGATATAGACAGCATAAATCTTACAGACTCAAAAGAAACAACCCAACCAACTTTCATTGCAGACAAATTTGTAGATTATTTCAGTGGTATAGATTTAGAACTTGCTGACAAAATAATGAATACCAGCAAAGAATCTAATGACACATGTACAAACGACATTCATGCAATACCTCAACCACAATCAATCATTTTCTTCCCATAACTGAAACAGAAATAATGAATCACATAGCTGCATTAGAAGATAACTAAGCCAATGGCTATGACAATATCTCAAGTAAAATACTTAAAACAATTAGTTCACATATTCTACACCCTCTGCAATATATTTTTCATCTTTCACTAATGAAAGGACAATTTCCAGACACATTCAAAATTGCTATCATAGTCCTAATCCATAAATCAGGCGATAAGAGAGAATTAAACAATTATCGCCCAATTTCTCTCACAACCCACATTTTAAGATTACTAGAGAAATGCATTAAAACCAGATTACTTAATTACCTGAATAAGTATAACATATTGTCTCAAAATCAGTTTGGTTTTAGACAAAGAAAATTAGTGCTCAAGATGCAATATTCTCCTTAACTGATTATTTGTATAAAACCATTGATAACTCCAAAAGGACTATTTCTATATTTTTGGATTTAACAAAGGCATTTGATACCGTAGATCACAATATACTCCTCAGAAAACTTGATAAAGTAGGCATTCGTGGAATTCCTCAAAACCTAATTAAAAACTTTCTTTCTAAAATAATACAAAAGGTAAGAATCAAGGATACTCTAAGTAAAAGTGCTCAAGTAAAAATCGGAGTACCCCAAGGAACAGTGTTAGGACCAATTCTTTTTCTGTTATATATCAATGATCTGTGTGAGCTAAACTGTAATGCAAAAATTAACTCATATGCTGATGACACGGTAGTCACAGTCACGGGTGAAACTTGGGAGGACACCTTCAACAGAGCTCAAGAAACCCTAGTCATAGTTCAGAAATGGCTAAACAACCACCTACTTACTTTAAATGAAAATAAAAAAAATTCCTCTGCTTCTCGCATAATAAAACAATGCAACCCTCAGACAACCTAACACTAAAACTCCACATACCAACTTGCAAAAATACTGAAATCTGCAACTGTTATACTTTACAGAAATCAATACATGATTCATACCTAGGGATAATTATAGATAGTTATCTGAAATTGAATTTTCGTGCATCAAATTTGATCATTAAACTTCAAAAACTTATTTATATATTTTACAGAATTAGAAATGTTATTTCAACAAAAGCCTTGAAGTCTGCATACTTTGCCTTAGTTCAATCGCAACTGCAATATGGAATTAACAGTTGGGGTGGAATACTTGATTCACACTTGGCTCAGGTAAATACATGTCAGAACTACATTCCGATAGTCATGTACAAAAAGCCACTGATGTTTCCAACATACGAACTGTTCCAGCAAAGCATGGTACTTAATATACGGCAGCTATTTGTGCAGTCAATGACCCTATACATGCATAAAAATTTAAAGCTCTTCTGCAAAGAATACAAGCCAAAAATTTGCACTAGGCTGCAAGACAGAACTGGAATAAGTATACCACGTCAGGACACTTTACTTGGACAAAGTAATCTTAGTTGCCTAGGACCACGGATATACAATGCATTACCTGTGGACGTGATGAGTGGCAATCAGAATACACTGAAGAAAAGGCTATTCACATGGCTCATTAACAATTATTACAAAGTAGATCAACTTATAAATTTCCATTATAATATTTAAATCAACTTGCACACTAATCCTCTCTACTAAGAAACCAAACTTCTCCTTAACCCATGCCCCTCCTTTCCAGCTTCCTGTTTAGGCCTATTACACCAAATGCAGGAAAACAGTTCATAAAATTACTCTAATTAAATATCACCGAAATGATAATGGAGTAAATGATATTCACTAGATGCCATGATGTACATAATCTAGCTATTGTATTTTTGAAGCCCACACACAAGTTTACCTTATGTGGGATTCACACTGTATCTTATACTACCTCTGTATGTATATGTAAGATACTGATTGTGAATAAAATGTATAAAATGTAAAAAAAAAAAGACTTCTGTCTCCATATTCCTGTCTTTGGCCAGCCGCTGGACCTGCTCTTCTGGAGCTTCCAGACTTTCCCTTGGTATTTGTTTCGGTGGTTCATTTGGAATGTGTATGGTTCCATATGACGTAGGGTCTTTGCAACTTCTGTGGTCCTGAGCAGCGTTCTCACCATCCGTGATGAAGCTTTCCGCCAGACATTGTCCTCCCGCAACTCAGGCTCTCCGTAGCAGGCGCCACGCTCCTCAGCCGTCCATCCAGCAATCCACACCTGGCCCGAACCCGACCAGGTGTGTTCCACCTTCAGTAGACCTACTCACGCGGTTCCCACTTGGCATTACCATGACGAGTTCACAGCCATGGGTTCCCCTAGGTTGGGTTCGCCCCGTCCCCAACCCGTTCAGACAACGTAGGGCAAAGTGATGTGTTGGTTTCAGGACCCCACAGTGAGCTTCCACCTCAATCACCAGCACCCACTTCACCTGAACCACCGTGTCACCCATGCGGAGGTAACATGGATACCTCTCTAGCATGTGTGGGCGAGATTTTCAATTCCAAGCCTTGGCTTAGGCTAGTAACAATCACATTGCCTCAAGACGTTTTCTGGCAATAACTGTTTATGGTCCGCGAGAGGGTATTTTATTTCCCTCAGACCCTCCGGGCAAGTCCGAAGGACCCCCTGTCCGCCACCTGGGCGCGCCCTATAGGGGAACAGGCAAGAAAAACCCCGCGGGAAAATTGAGAGTACTTTCCCTATTTGTGAAACTTACAACCTGACTTTTAACCCCGTTTATCATCATACCATTGCCTACTGTCCATCTCACAACATTATCGAGAACATTTTGCAGTTGCTCACGATCTCGTAACTTATTTATTACTCTGCACATAATAACATCAGCTGCGAAAAGCCACATCTGTGATTCCACTTCTTTACTCATATCATTTATATATATATATATATAAGGAAAAATAAACGTCCAATAATACTGTCTTGAGGAATTCCCTTCTTAATTATCACAGGGTCAGATAAAGCTTCGCCTACTATAATTATTCGAGTTCTATTTTCTAGAAATATAGCCACCCATTCAGTCACTCTTTTGTCTACTCCAATTCCACTCATTTTGTCAGTAGTCTCCCACATCCACCCTTTGAAATGCGTTGGACAGGTCAATCGCGATACAGTCCGTTTGATTTTGCTGGAATCCTACAAATTGAGCTTCTGTAGAATAAATTTCCTTAAACCCGAAATGCCTTCTGTTGAGCCAGTTATTAATTTTGCAATCATGTGTAATATAATCAGAAAAAAGTACTTCAGATATGTCTTGAGTTATTGCCTTTAGTATATCCCCGGAATCTTATTACCGTAATACCAGTGGTTTTATAGTTTTCAAATTTTGTACCTTATTGTCAATGTCCTTGTTAACATAGGTACATTTTATTAATTCTTTAGTATTAATCACCTTCTCTATTTGAACATTATCCTTGTAACCAACAATCTTTACATACTGCTGCCTGAAAACTTCTGCCTTCTGAAGATCCTCGCATACACTCTTCCCTTGTTCATTAATAATTCCTGGAATGTCCTTTCTTGGAACCACTTTCTCCCTTACAGCAGCACCTACACATTCACTTCATTTTTTCACTAAAATGTGTATGACTGCCAATTATACTTACCATTATGTTATCCTCATTTGACTTCTTGGCTAGATTGGATTTTCTAGTAAGTTCCTTCAATTTCTTCTTACTTCCACAATAATTTCTAACTCAATTTTGTTCCAATATTCACATCCCTCTCTTTACTTCTCTGTTATAGTATAGTGGGTCTTTACCATTCCTTAGCACCTTTTAAGGTAAAAACCTGTTTTCACATTCCTCAAAAATGACTTTAACACCCCCCCTCCCCGCAGTGCATTTATGTTTTCATTTACAGTTTTCCAACGATATTAGCTACTTTTTTAAAACTCCCTCATGCCTGTTTTATCAGTTACAGTGAAACCTCGATTCTCCGTTCTTGGAAGGACCGCGGGAAAAACGTACAACACGGGAATACGGAAAATACGAGAACGAATGATCCATCAACAATTTAGCTAAACATCACAAAAATGAAATATGTATCCGGTATTTATGATCTTACAAACACCCCTAAACCAAAACGAACTACAGCCCCAATGGGCCTTCCGTCTTCAAAGCGACTGCTGCTCGGACCGTAGACCTGCAGATTACGAGGTGTCGCATGGTCAGTGTGACGAATCCTCTCGGCTATTATTCCTGGCTCTCTAGACCGGGGTCGCCATTTCACCATTAAATAGCTTCTCAATTTAAGGTAACAGAGTGCGAAATGATACAAAGTTCTTAAATATAACGTGCGCAAATCAAACGACTGCGGCTTTTATAATATTTTAACACAAGAACGTGAAATTACCAGTCTTATATTAGGACCAAAACAGCAATAGGCAATCCCAAAACCTCTCATGGCTTTATGTATGTAAGGTGCAAAATCTGTTCTGTGCTTGTTAACAAAATCGTATAAAATAATATTGAAATGCTAAATTTGTGTTGCTTAAGAAGGGGAAGTTTTGATTCCCGCCTGAAAGCGCGGCGACAATACAGTGCCCTGAGGGATGTGCCGAAAACCTGTTCGGCGATACACTCGAAAAAAGTTTTTAAAAATATTAACATCTAAACCTGGACAAAATGTAGGCATTTTGTAAGTACGAATATTTGAAGAAACTCGTTCCGTCTTCAAGTAGAGCTGGCGAAATGCGCTCTGTCTCCTTCCAATTGTTGTTGACACTCTCTACTTTATGATTTGCGAGCCTTCTCTAAACAATACAATCCGAATGCGATGTTAGGATTGTCCGTTTTTCAAGTTCACCGCCGATCGCTTTTCCAGTACAGTAGACTACTTCCTCAAATAACCGCAATGACGGGACGTTAACACCATGATCCGTAAGTACGCTGTAGCCGTCCTTTTGTGAGATGCAGTTTCTCGAAAAAACGTGTGATCGAGGATTTAGCATTGATGAGACTGAAATTTTTGGACGGATGATCCTGGAAATCGTCTCATAGACGAACGGAAAATGTGGGATTTTTACAACGTGATTTAATAAGGATGCTTGCGGTTCCACGTAATTTGAATGTATTATACGTGAAAAGTATTTTCCGGGAACGTACAATCGAGGTTCTATAGTATATTGTACTGATAATAGTACAATTTTTAAAAGTTTCCTTTCTATCATATCTATTTTTAACTACGACAACAACAACTCCGTGATCACTATTACCATCTATTACTTCGGTTTCTCCGTAGAGCTCATCTGTTTTACCAGCACCACATCCAGAATATTCTTCCCTCTAGTTGATTCCATCACTTTCTAGATCAGCTGTCCGTCCCATGTTAACTTATTTGTCATTTGTTTGCCATGGTTCCTGTCGTTCGCATTACCTTCCCAATTGACATTTGGTAAATTGAGATCAATTGCTACAATCACTTCTTTTCCTTATCATTTCCAACATAGCTGACTATCTTATCAAATAATTCTGAATCCGTGTCAGCGCTACACTTTCCCGGTCTGTACACTCCAAAGGTATCAAGTTGCCTATTATCTTTAGAGATGAGCCTTACACCTAGAATTTCATGTTTGTCATCTTTAACATTTTCGTAGCTTACAAATTCTACTTTCACCCCAACTAATATTCCCTCTCCTACCACTCCTATCCTATCTCTACGGTACACACTCCAGTTCCGTGGGAAAATTTCAGCATATATTATAACATTTCTCAGCCATGATTCAACTCCTATTACCACACCTGGTAAGGATATTTCTATTAAAGCACTCAATTATATTCCTTCCTTTACTGTACTTCTAGTTTAACACCAGCATTATTATGTCATCACTACTTGACTTCCAGATCCCTGTACACTTATCACTGCTCGCACGACCACCCTATTTCCCAGAATGTACCTCCCTATAATGCTCTCAAACAAATTTCCTAACTCATATTAACCTCTGCTTTTAAGTAAAAGTCTTCTGAGTGCGTATCCCTTTCTCCTACCCACCCATAAGGATATAGAAATATCACTCCCTGTTTCCTACATACATGCTCCATAGTCTCTTTAAATCCCCAATTACCTACCAGTCAGTATCCCTCCTACACAGTATTCCACTTATAACGATCTCCGCTTCCTTAAATTTTACCCCAGCTGCATTTACCAGATCTGACAAATCCCCAGCTAGGCTGGTACTCATACCTGCTTGCGTTACGTTGTTGGTACCAACGTGAAACACTACCACCTTCTTCTTTTCCTCCTCTTTCTCTTCTACTTTCCTCAAAATCTGCCTTAACTTAATTCCTGGATAACACTCTACCCCGGTTCAATTTCCTACATGCACTTTCCCACATGTCTAATAATGAAGTCCCCCATGCCCAGAAACTCATCCCTACACAACTCATTCGAGCCCCTCCCTTCCTGGTCAGTACTATCTTTCCTAGCATCTGCAGAAGCTACTTCCTGCACCCGTTCTCCCTGCCACGACCCTGTTACACTTGAATTTTTCTATCCTGTACTCTATATTTCCATATCCTTTTGCTTTCAAACTTCTCAGTATTGTGGTGTAGTAGTATATTAAGTACCTTACTGTCGTGTGATCTTTGTTTACTATCCTAGACAATATTTCTTTTCTTTCTTTGGAACAGAATAAGTTATTTTATGTTTCCTTTTATTTGCCTTTATCAATAAAGAATATCAAAGGAGTGGAACTGAGGTTGTGGCCAGGCATTAAGGAGTACGAGGGACGAGTTGGAGAATTTGTCTTTTTTCTATCCTGTAGTCTACAGTTCTCTTTCCTCCTACTTTCATACTTCTCAGTTAGAGATCCCTGTCCCTCATCTTCCCTCTGTTGTTATACCTGCAGTGACTCATACCGATTTATCACAGACACCTTTCCTGAATATAGCCCTTAACCTGCACTGCCCTTCTCCTCAATATATTAAACCGCGTGTCTTCTATAATCCACCCTTTCCTGCCCATCCCCCCTTTACACCTACTATATCCTGTACAATCTTTGAGGGAGGGCTACCTTCCTGCGTGTTCTCTGAGAGTATGCTAATTATCTCTCTCAAATTCTACAACTCCTCCCTCATACTCCTTAATGCCTGGCCACACCCACAGCCATTCTTTATAGAATAATGAAAACAAAAGTAAAAATAACTTATTCTGTGCCCCAAAGAGGAAAGAAATGTTGTCTAGCAAAGTACACTATGATAGCAATTTTGAATGGGCCTGGAAATTGTCCTTCCATTAGTGAAAGATTAATTGCAGAGGCTATAGAATATGTGAACTAATTGTTTTAAGTATTTTACTTGAGATATTGTCATAGCCATTTGCTTAGTTATCTTCTAATGCAGCTATGTGATTCATTATTTCTGTTTCAGTTATGGGAAGAAAATGATTGATTGTGGTTGAGGTATTGCATGAATGTCGTTTGTACATGTGTCATTAGGTTCTTTGCTGGTATTCATTATTTTGTCAGCAAGTTCTAAATCTATACCACTGAAATAATCTACAAATTTGTCTGCAATGATAGTTGGTTGGGTTGTTTCTTTTGAGTCTGTAAGATTTATGCTGTCTATATCTGAATTTCTTTTCTCCTTTCTACATGTTATATCATTTATGCTTTTCCATAGGATTTTAGAATTGTTGGAGCTTGACATAATTTTATTAGAATAGTACTTATCTTTTGCAACTTTAATGAGCCTGTTTATCCACTTTCGGTATGTTTTACGATTCTTAATAGTGTTTGTGATCTCGACATTATTTGAGGACATTATTTTTTGTTTTACAATTGTCTGGTGTAATTTGTCCCTTATTCTAATGGAAGTTAGGCTTCAGTTGTGATCCATGGTGTTTTCTGAATGTTGATCTTACATGTCTTCTGTTAGTAGAATGTTCAGAGATATATTAAGTTAATAGCCGCATAAAACTACCGGTCGCTTTGTGGACATGATGTTCATTCAGGACAAATTCCCGATTCTCCTTTTTAAGGCATTATTTAAACCTTCATAATTTATTCTGTGTATTTTTCCTTTCATTTGTGGTATATGATGTTTCTGGGATTGTTTTTGTATGAAAAATAGGACTGTGATCTGTGATACTAGTATGTAGAACACGTGACTCAAAATTTTTATTTCTATGTGATTTAACATGTATGTGATCTATACATGTTCTAGATTTTGGGGTTATCCTTGTTGAAGAGTTGATATATGAAATGAAACCATTAGCACTTACGGTGTTTATGTATTCTTTTTTAATTTTTTGAGCGTACTGAACAGGTGGGTATAAAATGTCTATTTTAATACCTCCTATTATTACATAATGTGTGGCTGCGGGTAGCTGCTGAAGTGTATTTGCTAGTTCTTCTATGAATATCTTTGGGCTTGTGGAGGGTGGTCTGTACATAGTAAGTATCAAGTAACTTTTTATTATATTTTAAGTTGAGTTGGCTACCATTGGCTGCTTCTAGGGTTTTCACTGTAGATATTGCAACATTTTGTATGAAGGTTACATGTGTGCATATCTTTAAACTGTCATGTGTAGAATTTTGTGGGGGTCTGAAGAACTCATTATATCCTAAAATAGAGAAGGGTTATCCCTAATGAGATGGGTTTCAGATATTGTTATAATGTCTGGTTTATGATCAAGTTGATTTAATATAACTAGCATGCTTTCACAAGTTGTTGTCATGCCACTTATATCCAGGTGCATAATACTCATTCCTGCAGTGTAGTGGATTAATTTTTTCAAGTCTTGAGGGGTGCTTACAATGCCTGTGGTCATATCATCTTGTAAGGTAAGCCCTAAGTGATGATTTGGTTTCATATCCATAGCCTAATGTTAGTATTACTATTTGTAATTTCGAAAGAGAACGTCTATGTAAGTACACTGCCTTCTGTAGAAGGTGAAATATTCAGAAGCAATGGTCTGAAACATGCCAAAATCAGAGGACATGTAGAACAGTGGAACCATAATAAGTGATTTAAATTGCAGAGAGATGTCGTGCACGTCGGCCCAGCAATGCCCTTCTGTGTGTGACCGGCCAGTGCAGTATTACGCAACGCTCAGTCAGTGCGGAGCCATTACACGAAGTGGAAACGTGTACCTAAGTGCCACTATGCCTCGCCGCCATCACAGCGGGGAATATCAGCATGTGAGTGGGTTCGAACGGGGCAGAAATATAGGGCTCCGGGAGATGGGTCTGTCGTTCCGTGACATTGCAGCTTGTCCAAGGTACGGTGCTTCAACAGTGAGGCGAATGTGGAACCACTGGAGAGAAGAGGGCCATACACAGCGCCGACAGGGCACTGGACGACACAATGTGAGCACAGCGCGAGATGACCGCCATCTTGTCCGCTTGGCCCTAATGGACAGAACAGCTTCGTCCACGGTGTTGGCTCGATGTTGGAGCACTGCAACGGGTCTGGGGATGTCTGCATCGACGGTTTCACGCCGTCTTCTGTGGGCCGGACTGGTGGTACGCATGCCATTGCGCCGGCTTCCATTGACCAGCAGCCACCAACTCCGTATACTGCAATGGACACGTGAACACCGACACTGGCGTACTGAGTGACAAAATTTAGTGTTTTCGGATGAGTCCCGCTTCAACGCGTCCTACAGAGATGGCCGCATACGCGTTATACGCCGCCGTGGTGAACGCCGTCGTGCAGACTGTAATGTTCAGCGGCATAGGGGACAAACGCAAAGTGTGATGGTTTGGGGCGCAATTGCCTATAACATGCGATCTCGCCTCCTACGTCTTGAGGGCAGTCTGAACAGCTACCGCTACACCAAGGAGGTTTTACTGCCCGAGGCACTACCCCTCCTGCAGGCCGTTCCAGAGGCCATATACCAACAGGACAATGCCCGGCTGCATGTGGCGGGGAATGTGCAAGCTTTCTTCGAAGAATGACGGATACCACTGTTTCCCTGGCCTGCCCATTCGCCGGATATGTCCCCCAATGGACATGTCTGGGATATGGTCGGTCGGCACCTTGTTCATTAAGGTCCTCCTGCAGCCACTGTTGATGATTTATGGACGCGCCTACAAACCGCTTGGCGGAATATTCCCCAGCAGCTTATTGAGGCGTTCTTTGATTCCATGCCACGACGTCTAGCGGCACTGCATGGTGGTGCTACGCCGTACTGAATTTCCATGGTCACCGTGCGTGTACAGTTCTGTTATTGTCGTCATTTGTATCTTGCCATGTCTTTAATATGTGGAATAAATGCATTGTGATCACAGCTCTCGGTCTTGGGATTTCACTTTCATTAAAGATCAGTGTATATTTATGAATAAATTGGCCCAGGTATACATACCCTAACTTGAATCCTCAGTCTGTCTGCTTCATAGGAGCTGCTGGTAAGTCAGCGGTATGGGGCTGTCCTCATTTTTCCTTATACAGATCATCCCGTTCTTGGTTCAAGCGAATTTGTGGTTCATGCAATATTTCGTACTTCTGGCTAGCCAATAGAGATTTTCGTTCTGTTTTGTTAGGTGTTCATTTAAATATAGAGTTATGTCCCCACTGAATTTAATATCTGCACAGAGAAGTTTCCGATGCTTTCTTTTTTGTTCATGATCGTGTTTTTTGTTTTACGCGAATAGAATTTTGCAATTATGAGAGGAATCTTCTTCCTTCCGTCCTTATCTGTAGCCGATACGAGTCGGTGGCAATATTCAATGTCCCAGTCAGGTTGAATTTCCACTCCAACTGCACCTGCAACTTGAGTTACTATCTCATACACATTCTCATCCTTAGAGACTGGTACGCCGGCGATTTCTAAATTATACTTCGTAGAATACTGTACAAGATCATTGATTTGGTCCTTCAAATGATTATTTTGTTCTTTGAGAGCACTATTTTCAGCCTTGCTGTTATTCACTTCGCTGGTTAAATGGCATATGCACTTTTTAAGTTCACTGTTTTGCTGTAGCAGTTCATTAAATTTTCATGACTGAAACTCCAGTGAGCTGCAGACATCTCTCAGGACTTGCTGCATGTTGTTCACAGCTTCACATAGGTTTGTATTGTCCGCTTTGAACTTATTCCGCTGAAAAGTGTATGAAGGCGGTTTAGAAGAAAGTAGGGTTACGTTTGCATTGTTTACAATGCCACAAAATTTACCCCGGATTTGACAGCATTGCCTTAAAAACAGCATTTGAAACACGCGCACAGTTTAAATGGAACGTTGCACTACACTTCCCGTCACACTGTACATAATTCTCGCTCTCCTTGAGCGACACTTTGTAGGAACTCCACATAACATTGCTGGTATTGGGCAACATGATTTATATCTTAATCAACTTAAGGATCTCATATTGTGACAAGAAGATCACAATGTTAATTTTTGTTATCAGGCCTATATATATTTTAATGTTATAGTTAATCCTGATATACACTGACTGAGCAAATGTCATGGGACAGCGGAGCACTGACGTGCAGGTGTGTTGTCTGCGCACCACATACCCCCTGTGCCAGCGGCATTTGTATAAGAGACCTTGTGAGCAATGGCTGTGAATGTGACAGGTGTAACATGGAACGTCGTCGTGAGCTGAAACCGTTCGAACGGGGTATGGTGGTCGGCTCCCGACGGCTGGGAAGTGCGATTTCGGAAGTGGTGCGGGAATTCAGCTTCACACGATCAACCGTGTCCAGGGTGTATCGTGAATGGTTGAATGTGGGTGTCACCGTCCACAACAGACGAACGACCGGCCGTCCAGCCACCCTCGATGACCGTGACCGGCGACATCTGAGACGGATTGTCAATAGTGACAGACGGGCAACCGTGAAACAAATCACGGCTCAATTCAACACAGACCGTGCTAGACACGTCTCCCAATGGACAATCCGTAGGAACATGGGTTCTATGGGGTATGGGAGACGGCGCCGCACACGGGTGCCACTGTTAACCAAACGTCATCGGGCACAACGACGCGCATTTGTCGCCAGTCACCAGGGATGACACTGGAACAATGGCGTAACGTGATATAGTCGGACGAATCATGATTTCAATTGCACCATGCCGATGGGAGGCACCGTGCATGGCGCAGACCACTTGAAGCGATGGGTCCCGCCTGCCTCGAAGGTGTTGTTTAAGGCACTGGTGTCTCTGTTATGGTCTGGGGTGCATATTCCTGGTATGGAATGGGCCCCCTAGTTGTTCTGGAAGAGACTTTGAATGGTACGCGTTATGTTGAGATGCTCGAAGACCATCTCCACCCATTTTGGCCTTCCAGCGCCCAGACGGTTCTGCGGTGTTTCAAGATGATAACGCGCCGTCACATTGCCCCCATGTCGCCCGGGAATGGTTCCAGGAACATGCAGCGGAGGTCCAACGACTGCCATGGCCACCCAAGAGCCCCGATATGAACCCTATCGAGCATTATCTGGGATGCCCCGGTACGCAGGCTCCGTGCCATGCATCCTACACCCACGAACAGACCAGCATTGGCGGCCGCTCTGCAAACGATTTGGTGTCAGCTGCGTCCAGAGGACTACCAGGGACTTGCCGACTCTCTTCCATGGCGTCTCACTGTAGTTCGCTGGGCCAGAGGAGGCCCCACACGCTATTAGGTGACTATCCCATGACATTTGCTAAGTCAGTGTACATAAATTTTAGTTATGACATAATTTGTTTCATTGTTATTTGGCTGAAGATTGCCACTATGTGGCTGAAACTAGTCTCAAGACTTATGTAATAGCATTTACTTGATATTTTACCAGGAATGCCTACGGCCTGGCACATTGTATTTTTAATTGGCAAATTGATGGCGACATGAAAGCGCTAGCACGTGAAGACAGCGCGCGATGTAAATATACGAGACACAGCTGCAGGCTGTGTGTGTGAAGGGAGAGAGCTACGTCACAGGCGGGTAGCATGCCGGATGACGTTATCTCCACGTGCAGCCAGCTCACCTGTCCAGAAAGTACTAGAACATTTTTTATATCTGCTAAACCCTTTCAGCTACAAAATTATAGAGTACATCACCGTAAATCCCGTATTTTAAATGTAAACTGGCCAAAGTTTCAAGAAAATCGGCCTAAAACTTTTCAAGATATTAAGGTGGAAAAGAAACGTATTTTTCACGAGAAGCAGAGATCTAGCCTCGACTTCGGGTATATAAGAACCGCGACAAGAGGGGTATAATCAGTTGCAACCTACAACTCGACTTGACTGATTGCACTGGCGTAGCCAGGGGGGTGCCAGGGGGGCCGGCCCCCCCAAAATATTTCCTGAAACTAGAGCGAGGATTAGCCCTTGTTTTACGTACGGTACGAACAACTTAAAAACGTACGCCGAAATGTTAAATTAACGTAGCGACAAGAATCTATTAGTAGGGCTCAATAGGGACATACATAATTCTCCATATTTGTACTGCTTGAATTAAAGGAAGACACTTAGAATTGTGATGCGCGAGGATATTTCCCTGTAGAGGCCTCAGTATTGGGAATGAAACCGTGCATTGACAAATGTCAAGACATGAAGAAAGGGCCAATTAGCAAGGGATTACTCAGTACGGGGCCGGAACGTGACCACCGAGATAACGGGGGCCACGTCCAGAAACAGCTGCAAGCTTACAACATCGTGTCAGCTTTTGCAGATCGGTTCCAGGAAACAACAATGACCTATGGATCCTCGGGTTGCACCGTGGTGGAGAGATGTGCTGTGTTTGAGTTGCAGCGTTGGGAAGACTGTGACAGGATTGTGATCTGCACGTTAGTTCCTCATTTTGTGCCATATAAGTAACATTTTTTGAAGAGGGGCCGTTTTGTCACTGAAAAGCCAACACTATGTGCATCCTCGGTAAGTTATGAAAAAGTTTTTTTTTTAAATTCTTACAGTGCCAAGACAATCGCGGATGCGTGCCCAAGTTCGATAGGTAGGCCTATATATTTTGTCAAATGCCCGGGGACTGATTGGAACCTCAAATGGCACCATCAAAAGTGCGGGTAAATACTTTGTAATTGGCGGACGTGATAACTCAGTTCCAATGCTTCTATCTTCTCATCAGGACGGCCCAGGCTTGAATCGCAGTCGATGAATGAAACATTTTTAAAATGGGTAGTCACATTCTATTGATACGGATTCTACTTACAACACTAGATCCCGTCCCTTACCTTTCTTTATACTTTTGAGCCTGAACCGCATCATTTATGGTGGTGTATTTTGAGTATCCAACCATTCTTCGGACTTACCCTGTACCTTACGTGGTGAGTGGATGCAGTGGCGTACCCACAAAATAATTTCAGTGGGTGGGGTGTAAGTCCAGGCCAGTAGTGTGGATGCAACTTTTCCTTGGAAGGGGTTGTGAAAATATTTTTTATTCTTTAATTAGAATTTGCTTAACGTCGCACCGTAGGTTTTCAATGGCGACGATGGGAAAGGAAAGGGCTGAGAGTGGGAAGAAGCGGCCGTGGCCTTAATTAAGGCACAGCCCCAGCATTTGCCTGGTGTGAAAATGGGAAACCACAGAAAACCATATTTAGGGCTGCCGACAGAGGTGTTTGAACCCACTATCTCCCGGATGCAAGCACACAGCTGTGCGCCCCTAACTGCACGGTCAACTCGCCCGGTGAATATGAAAATAAAGCCGGTCCTACCGAGTGCGGTGACGGATCTTCAGTAGATATTGTTGGTTTTGATTGTTACCATGTACAATCATAGCTTTTGTACTCTTAACATAAACCGGCTGCATTATTGAAACTGTTCGTAATATTGATAATATCGTTCTTCGTTTGTGAGGAAGTAGAATCTTCATTTAATTTGTCTTCTTAAAGAAAAAGGAACCACTTTGGTACTACACCCCGTGAAGGTGACTACCTTCCAGGCCGTATATATTTCGATTACGAGAGACTCAAGGAAAACTCTACTGCACCCAAAAACAAGGCTGTATCCTCCCCATCCCATGCCTTTCTTAACTCTGTCAGTGCCGGGAATCTAATGCAGGATGTCTTAAGTCAAATTCGAAAATAAGGAGACCTAAAAGTACCAGCCGGCGCCACAGTGTACGGGTAGCGTGCCTGCCTCTTACCGGAGGCCCCGGGTTCTATTCCCGGCCAGATCAGGAACTTTTACCTGGATCTGAGGGCTGGTTCGAGGTACACTCAGCCCACGTGTTTATAATTGAGGAGCTATCTGACGGTGAGATGGCGGCCCCGGTCTAGAAAGCCAGGAATAACAGCGGAGAGGATTCGTCGTGCTGACCACACAACACCTCGTAATCTGCAGGCCTCCGGCCTGAACAGCCGTCGCTTGGTAGGCGACGGCGCTTCGGGGCTGTTACGTCATGGAGTTTGATTTGGAAAAGTGAACAGAGAAGGAAGCGACACCCCTGAAAGGCTCCTTAGCTTCCAGCTAGTTCTTCTGTACGGCCTCGTGCGTTTAGGACAGTAAAAAACGTACGCCTTAATAAATGCTCCTCATAAAACCTTTGTAAAAATACTAGCTGCATCTATTTATAACAATAATCACAAACGCCTCATTTTCATGTGGCTCAGTTGGTTGAGTCGCTGTCCTTCTGAGTCTGAGTTCGCAGATTCAAATCCCGGGTGGATCGGTAACCCTTAAAACGGTGTTGAAATGGCAACAGATCAGTGTCGTTGATTTCTGGCACGTTAATAAAAATTATAGATACGAATATTAGCGTCACGAAACTCTAACTTTATACTACTATATTCTGTATCCCAGACTTGCGTGGAAAAGTAATTAACAATTTACTTTACGTCACACCGACACAGATAGGTCTTATGGCGACGTCGGGATAGGAAATGCCTAGGAGTGGGAAGGAAGCGGCTGTGGCCTTAATTAAGGTACGGCCCCAGCATTTACTTGGTGTGAAAATGGGAAACCACGGGAAAACATTTTCAGGGCTGCCGACAGTGGGGTTCGAATCCACTATCTCCCGGATGCAAGTTCACAGCTGCGTGGCCCTAACCGCGTTGGAAACTAACAGGACAAGGTAAACCCTACATAGCATTTGTTGTAACGTGGAATTTTCGTTACCAACTAACAAAATATCTATACCCATACGCTTTATATTACTTATTTATTTATTTATTTATTTATTTATTTATTTATTTATTTATTTATTTATTTATTTATTTATTTATTTGTCTGTTTATTAGTGCCTTCAGTACAGTGGCGAAGTTAGGGCTCCAGGCCCTCTTGTACACTTAACCACATACTAATCAAAATCTTAAATAAAATACTGAGATTCTTAAAATAGTTAAAACTACATAGATTAATAGAATTTAAAATAAATTTAAATAAATTACGTACTAAATTAATATTAGAACTAATTAATATTAAAATCTCCTAAACATGGCTAATCCTCAGGAACGCACACATTCATACTTCAACCATTCAGTCAGCTGTCCTCAGCAGGTAGTCTCGGTAGGTGACCTTAAATCGTGATTTAAAGAAGCTAGTTTCTCTGACCTGAACTGGCAGGGAATTCCATAATTTGGCGACAGTCACCACAAATGATCTAATAATTTTATTTGTGCGGTGCGGTGCAGTGGAATAGAAAGAATGGATCTAGAACGTGTATTAATGTTGTGAAATGATGATAAAAAAATGAATTTAGAAGAAATATACATTGGCTGACTTTCAGCTAGCACTCTGATCACCATCGTTAACGTGTGTAGCTGCCGACGTTTATCAGACATCAGCCATGAGACAGCCTGATAGTATGGGGTGATATGAACATCGTACCCGATATTGTAAATAAATCGCAGGCAGGAATTCAGTGCTCGGTGAAGTTTAAGTGTTTCTTCTCTCCTCATGTCAACTAAAACAACGTCACAATAATCAAGAATAGGGAGAATGAGTGTCTGTATTAGTTTGGCCTGTAGCTCAAATGGAAATACATTCCTCTGTCGTTTAAGAGGGTGAAGAACTCCAAAAATCTTTTTACGTATTTCTTTCGTTTGATCAGATCAATCAACTGTATCATTCATCATTTCGCCGGGATTTTTAACCGTTTTAATGTAGGGAATAATGTTACCATTCAGTAGGATAGGCGGGATTGCGACATTGTTTGAGAAGCTCAGTAATTTTCGTGATCCAATTATAATTGTCTGAGTTTTTTTTGCAGTTTAGTATAAGAGAGCTTCGTTGTGCATATACACTGAGTCGTCGGAGGTCCCTGTTAATATCTTGTCTTGCAGTGTCGATATAGCCTATTTAAAGATCGTCAGCTCAGAGGTCATGTGTGTTATTTCCTGTCACAGATGGTATGTCATTGATATAAATACAGAAACATAGGGGCCGTAGAATACTGCCCTGTGGGGCAACACTAAGTTTCATTTTCCATTTAGAGGCCTTGTCGTTTACTGTTACACGCTGTTGACGGTTACTCAAATAAGAATTAAAAACCTTAAGCGCAGCCAGGTCGAAATTTAGCAGTTCCATTTTCTGTATCATAGTCGGAATTAGTACAGTGTCAAAGGCGCTACTGAAGTCAAGAAGGATACGTATAGTGAGCAGTCGTTTGTCCATAGCGTTTCTAATGTCTTCGGTAACCTTCAAAAGTGCTGTCGCGGTACTGTGACCCTTCTCAAATCCAGATTGCAAAGGGGCCAAAAGAGCATTTTTATTTAGGTATTCCAGAACTTCCTCGTATACTAAACGTTCAAAGTCTTTAGAAAGCGCAGGGAGTACGGACATATGACGATAGTCAGAGGGTGATTGTGGATCTAAACTCTTAGGTACCGATATAATATTGGCTGTTTTCCATACAGTAGGGAAAGTTCCGTTTAGTAAACAGTAGTTCAGTATGTGCGTCAGTATAGGCGAGACAGCACCCATAATGTTATATATAAAAGTAATAGGAATATCATATACACCTGTAGTCTTTGATTTAATCGAGTACAAAGCCTTTTAACCTGATTTTCTGTGACACTGTGAAATGTGAATGGCGGATTGGCTGGAGGGGAGGGCGGTGAGTCGGTGCAGTTAATTTGGGTAGGTTGAATATTTATTCTACTAAAGTAATCGTTCAGTTCGTCAAGTGGAATGTCAGGAGTTGTCTGTCTCTGTTGATGTTTTCCTATTCCCAGAGCTCTAAGTTGGTCCCATGCGCGATTAGAATTTAAGTTGTTAGCTAAAATCCGAAAATACACTGACTGACAGTGACAATGCAACACCAAGGAGGAGTGGTTCGAAAGGGATGAAAGTTGGGGAAAAAACAGAGACAGCACGGATGAATAATTGATGTTTATTTCAAACCGATATGCAGGTTACACAATGCGCACGGCATCGACTCAGTAGGATGTAGGACCACCGCGAGCGGCGATGCACGCAGAAACACGTCGAGGTACAGAGTCAATAAGAGTGCGAATGGTGTCCTGAGGGATGGTTCTCCATTCTCTGTCAACCATTTGCCACAGTTGGTCGTCCATACGAGGCTGGGGCAGAGTTTGCAAACGGTGTCCAATAAGATCCCACACGTGTTCAATTGGTGAGAGATCCGGAGAGTACGCTGGCCACGGAAGCATCTGTACACCTCGTAGAGCCTGTTGGGAGATGCGAGCAGTGTGTGGGCGGGCATTATCCTGCTGAAACAGAGCATTGGGCAGCGCCTGAAGGTACGGGAGTGCCACCGGCCGCAGCACATGCTGCACGTAGCGGTGGGCATTTAACGTGCCTTGAATACGCACTAGAGGTGACGTGGAATCATACGCAATAGCGCCCCAAACCATGATGCCGCGTTGTCTAGCGGTAGGGCGCTCCACAGTTACTGCCGGATTTGACCTTTCTCCACGCCGACGCCACACTCGTCTGCGGTGACTATCACTGACAGAACAGAAGCGTGACTCATCGGAGAACACGACGTTCCGCCATTCCCTCATCCAAGTCGCTCTAGCCCTGCACCATGCCAGGCGTGCACGTCTATGCTGTGGAGTCAATGGTAGTCTTTTGAGCGGACGCCGGGAGTGCAGGCCTCCTTCAACCAATCGACGGGAAATTGTTCTGGTCGATATTGGAACAGCCAGGGTGTCTTGCACATGCTGAAGAATGGCGGTTGACGTGGCGTGCGGGGCTGCCACCGCTTGGCGGCGGATGCGCCGATCCTCGCGTGCTGACGTCACTCGGGCTGCGCCTGGACCCCTCGCACGTGCCACATGTCTCTGCGCCAACCATCTTCGCCACAGGCGCTGCACCGTGGACACATCCCTATGGGTATCGGCTGCGATTTGACGAAGCGACCAACCTGCCCTTCTCAGCCCGATCACCATACCCCTCGTAAAGTCGCCTGTCTGCTGGAAATGCCTCCGTTGACGGCGGCCTGGCATTCATAGCTATACACGTGTCCTGTGGCACACGACAACACGTTCTACAATGACTGTCGGCTGAGAAATCACGGTACGAAGTGGGCCATTCGCCAACGCCGTGTCCCATTTATCGTTCGCTACGTGCGCAGCACAGCGACGCATTTCACATCATGAGCATACCTCAGTGACGTCAGTCTACCCTGCAATTGGCATAAAGTTCTGACCACTCCTTCTTGGTGTTGCATTTGCTCTGTCAGTCAGTGTATATGCATTTTTTAAATTTCTGATTAACTGCTTTGTGCGATTTCTTAAGATGCGGTTAGATTCGAAGTCTGTGTCGTCTAGGGTTTGTTTATAATGTCGAAATAACGAGTCACGGTGGGCCATCATTCTCTTGCCTTCATCATCTAGCCATGGACAAGAAGGACGAGAAACCTGTATTCGACGCGCGCGCAAGCGCGCGCGTGTGTATTTGTGTGTGTATCTTTGCCGCATTATTTGTATAAAATGTCACTTCTTTATTGCTTATCACATGACCATTATTTTTATAACATTACCGTATTTGTTCTAAACCAGAATATTGCATCCTTACTCAAAGTGTTCATTCTTGCATTCATTTCACTTCTACGCGGAATATATGAAATGCTGCAGTTATGTTAGGATGGGAGTAACAGAGATAGCTGGGGGAACGGGGGGTTGTCCAAGGAGTCCAGACACCCCAGGAGTTTTAACGAAAGTTCTTTTATTGAGCATTTTATGTGTAATGTGCTTTAACATTAGCTTCCGGAGTCCGACTCATTGGCTGAATGATCAGTGTTGAGGCCTTCGGTTCAGATGGTTCCGGGTTCGATTCCCGGCTGGGTCGGGGATTTTAATAGCGTCTGAATAATTCTTCTGGCTTGGGACTGGGTGTTTGTCCCAACATATTCAGACAACATACTACATTACCAACCACCAAATAAACACACAACACTGATTACATCCCTCTATATAGGGTTGGCGTCGGGAAGGACATCCGGCCGTAAAACAGGGCCAAATCCACATGTGCGACGCATTTAGCACCCGCGACCCCACAGATGTGGGAAAAGTGGGGAAGAAGAAGAAGGAAATTACTATTAGCTTCCGGAATCCACACGAATCCACCACTCTTACTTGGACCCAAGGACACTCATTTCCTTTTTCGGTATTCTACACCACCTAAACTATGGAAGTTTGGACACCTATCAAAATAAAATTCTGGATGAATGGGCCCCCCAAACTGAAATCCTGGCTACGCTACTGACTGATTGTACAGTCACCGTGTGCAGGTGTTGAACCTGAAACTTTGTCGCGTTACGCGAAGTTAGTCGTCGTACTTATCATATTTCTGCAGTGCTACGGACTTAGAAAAAATCCGGCGTGTACTAAGACGGGCTCTAATATTTTCGGTAATTAATAAAATTTCTGCAGTGCTACGGACTTAAACGATATCCAGCGAGTGCTAAGTTGAACTCTAATATTGTCGGTGACATCTCCGAACTTAATAAAATTTCAGCGTGTGCTAGAATGAGTATTTAACATTGGACAGTGACATGCCAGAACTCAGGATATTCCGAGAACTCAGAACTTAGTATTTGTAGTAACTGAGTGGGGACAGTTTTTCCCAAATATTACTTGTATTTGAACAGTGATATCAGATAACTTAATAAATCTGAAGGACATTTTATGGTAATTCCGTGAAAAATTAACTTCAGTGAAGTGAAACAACACAATATCCCCTTAATACTTTTGTTAGTAATAAATAGGAACATTTGAATGCATCTCACGTGTGTAGTAAATGGACTGAACTAGCACATGATATTCCAATAAGCTTTGAACTTCTGGTTTCATTTTGGACCAAGTATAACGTGTTCTGACTGACAGAAACATTAAACTCACGTGTAAATAATATTAATCATATGAACAGTGTTTCAAAAACACGTATTTCTTGAACTATGCTTAGAAAGTGTGACTACCTAAAACTGTGGAAACTTTCGAACAGTGATGCGTTCTGTGTAACCATGAGTGTTTCAGACTGTGCTGTAATTTCACTCAAAATGTGTGATTATTACTTTGAATTTTACCTAACAGACTGTGATACAAAGTGCTATTCTGAGTACTGTATACCAGTGACATGCTAATGTTCACATTATCAGATAGTGCTATTTTTAACACTCACAATTAATCGTCAATTGAACTTTCTCGTGTGCCTTCACAATTAAGACCAGAAATCTTGACCGAATGTTTAATCCTCATATCAACCTAACAACTGACTCGACGTGGGAGATGGTTCGTGGTACTGGACACTGGAGCATTCAGTTGATATGATTGCAATTAGCTTTTAACATTTAAACTGTTAAAAGCAATTATTATTTTGAAACCATTCATAACACTAGACAATTGCGAACTTCCAGAAAAGGCACTTAATTCTTTTCAAGAGGTACTTTAACATCAAGTGCTAATCTAATTTCAAGTGCCTATTTACTTTCATGTGCTGATGAAATTTCAAGTAATAATTCATTTCAAGTGATCAGTTAAACAGACTTTAGGAGATTTACAGTAATTTCATGCAAGAGATACTCTAGGTTATTCAAATATTATTGTGAAGTGCATAACTTAGAAAGACCGTAGGCATTTACGGTGAATAATTTAGAGAGACTGTAGGTCATACAAGAGAATAATCTCGAAAGACTACAACAGTTTATTCCAGAACATTCCAGAGGTGATATTTACTTTAGCAAGATTCATGAAGACAGTAAGTTTATTTTAACTTTCATTTTATCGCAAGAGTTTCCAGAATTAAAATTTTGATTGAAACATTCAAAAATTGCTTTCAATTGCTTTAACCCCATCCCATAGTCTGTTTACATTTTTATTTACCGTTTTACACCGATCATAGTTACTTATTAAAAACTCCCTCATGCCTGTTTTATCAGCCATACGGTACTGCCTAACAGTCCTGATTTTTAAAATAATTTCTTTCACATTTATTTTAATTACCACACAAAGTCTTCGTGATCACAAATACCATCTATTACTTCGGTTTCTCTATAGAGCTCATCTGGTTTTACCAACACCACATCCAAAATATTCTTCCCTCTAGTTGGTTCCATCCCTTTCTGTATATGGGAAGGGCATCTGATTCAGAAAGTGAAGGAACCAACCAGAGGGAAGAATATTCTGGATATGGTGCTGGTAAAACCAGATGAGCTGTAGAGAGAAACCAAATTAATAGACGGTATTAGTGATCGCAAAGCTGTTTTGTGGTAGTTAAAAATAAATGTAAAAGAAGGCAGATATTAAAATCAGGACCATTAGGCAGTACCATATGGCTGATAAAACAGGCACGAAGGAGTAACTATGATCGGTGTAAAAGGGGAAATAAAATGTAAACAGAATATGGGATGGGTTTAAAGCAATTGTTAAGGAATGTGAAAACAGGTTTGTACCTTAGAAGGTGGTAAGGAATGGAAAAGATCCACAGTATATAACATAGAAGTAAAGAGACTAAGAAAGAGGTGCAGGTTGGAAAGAAATAGATTTAGAAATGGCTGTGAAAGTAAGGAGAAATTGAAGGAACTTACTAGGAAATTGAATCTAGCAAAATAATTCAACTAAGAATAACATGATGGCAAGCATAATTGGCAACCGTACAACATTTAGTGGAAAAATTGAAGAAGATATATAGGTACTTCAAAGCAGAAACAGGTTACAAGAAGGATATTCCAAGAATCATTAATTAACAAGGGGAGTGTGTATGCGAGTATCTCCGAAAGGCAGAATTATTCAGTCAGCAGTATGTAAAAATTGTTGGTTACAAGGATAATGCCCAGATAGAGGAAGTGACTAATACTACAGAAGTATTAAAATTTTCCTATGACAGCAATAATATTTACAGTAAGATACAATATTTGGAACATAGAAAAGCAACTGGAGTTGATAAGTTCCCGTGGGATATACTAAAAACTATGTGTTGGGATGTAGTACCATATCTGAAGTACTTATTTGACTATTGTTTTCATGAAGGAACTATACCAAATGAATGGAGAGTTGCTATAGTAGCCCCAGTGAATAAAGGAAAGGGTGATAGACGTAAAGCTGAAAATTACAGACCAATCAGTTTGACATGCATTGCATGTAAGCTTTGGGAAAGCATTCTTTCTGATTATATAAGACATGTTTGCGAAATTAATAACTGGTTCGATAGAAGGCACTTCGGTTTTAGGTTATTCCACTGAAGCTCAACTTGTAGGATTCCAGCAAGATATAACAGATATCTTGGATTCAGAAGGTCAATTGGATTATATTGCGATTGACCTGTCGAAGGCGTTTGATAGGGTAGATCATGGAAGGCACCTCGCAAACATTAGTGCAATTCGACTTGACATAAGAGTGACTGAATGGGTGGCTGTGTCTAGAAAATAGAACTCGGAGAATTAGAGTAGGTGAAGCTTTATCTGTCCCTCTAATAATTAAGAGGGGAATTCCTCAAGGCAGTATTATTGGGCCATTATATTTTGTTATATAAATAGTAATGATATGTGAAAGAAGTTCAATCAGACATAAGGCTTTTTGCTGATGATGTTATTCTGTACAGAGTAATAAATATGTTACATGATTGTGAGCAACTGCAAAATGACCTCGATAATATAGTGAGATGGACAGTAGGCAATGGTATGATGATAAACGGGGATAAAAGAAAGGTTGTGAGTTTCACAAATAGGAAAAGTCCTCTCAGTTTTAATTACTGCCTTGATGGGGTGAAAGTTCCCTTTGGGGATCACTGTAAATACTTAGCTATTAATATAAGGAAATTTCTTCACTGGGGTAATCACATAAATATGATTGTAAAGAAAGGGTACCGATTTCTGCTCATGGTTATGAAAGTATTGAGGGGTTGTAGTAAGGATGCAAAGGAGAGGGCATAGAAGTCACTGGTAAGACGCCAACTAAGGAATGGTTCCCGTATATAGGAACCTCACCAGGATTATTTGATTCAAGGACTGTAAAAAATCCAAAGAAAAGCAGCTCGATTTGTTCTGGGCGATTTCCGACAAGAGAGTACCGTTACAAAAATGTTGCCAAATTTGGGCTGGGAAGACTTTGGAGAAAGGAGACGAGCTGCTCGACTGAGTGGTATGTACCGAGGTGTCATTGGAGAGATGGGGTGGGAGGACATCAGTAGAAGAATATGTTTGAGGAGTGTCTTTAAAGGTAGGAATTATCATAATGTGAAGATAATGTTGGAAATCAAGAGGACAAAGTGGGGCAAATATTCGTTTATAGGAAGGGGAGTTAGGGATTGGAATAACGTACCCAGGGAGATGTTCAATAAATCTCCAAATTCTTTGCAATAATTTAAGAAAAAATAGGAAAACAACAGATAGAGGATCTGCCACCTGGGCGACTGCCCTAAATGCAGATCAGTAGCGATCGATTGAATAAACTTGAAAGGAGATATTTTCAATTAATTTCTAAATTTCACTGCGGGATGATAATGAAGTTATTTATGCGCCAAGTCATTTGAATATACTTTTATTTTGCAAAATAACATCTATTATTTCGCTCTACGAACTCCTTTCTCTGAACCAGCTCCTAAGAACCGAACACTACCTAAGACCTTTCTCATGCTCTTTATTCCGACAACTTTTCCTGGTAGAATGCATTGTACTGTATTGTCAATTTATTCTTATAATTACTGAATATCGGTCATAATATTGAGACATATTTTATCAAAACTACGTTCTGTTTCAGTTTCCTAGCAACTGGCGATTCTAACCCGAGTCTAGCATGGAACTGCAGGATTGGAAAATCAAGGGAATGCCAGCTGTTAAATGAAACCACTCGTGCTCTCTGAGACGCACTTCATTAGACGTATCTATACAAGGGGTCATCTCAACTCCTAAGTGGTCTCTTTGATGTTATACATTTTGGCAACTGAAGAAATAAAGAAAGTATCCCTCCGCGTGTGAGCTCTTCCCCTCTTTCTCCTTCTCAAGCTTTGTTCTCGTCCTTAACCTGGCGGATAATGTAAACGGCTTTTATATAACGTATATAACATCAAAGGAGCCGCTTAAGACTTGAGTTTACTCCGAATATACCGTTGCCTACTGAAGAAGATTTCCGGAGGATTGCACAGGAGTTCTACCCCAGTGGGATATGCCAAATTGCATTGGAGCTATAGATGGCATACACAATTTAATTCAAGCTCCAAGTGACTCAGGCTCACTATTTTTCAATTATAAATGGACATTCAGCACAGTTTAAATGGCAGTGTGAGATGCCAATTAATGTTTTCTTATGTTGACGTTGAAGCTTATGGCTCACAGTCTGATGCGGGAATATTCCATCAATCGAATTTTGGACGAAGACTTTACGATGGTTTGCTCCCAATTCCTAAATCTGATCCCTTTCCAAATTCGGCAAACCCGATGCCAAATTACTTTGTTGGCGATAAGGCATTCCCTATGAAAACATACTTAGTGAGACCATTCTCTAAGGCTCCTTTAACTAGCTTAAACACGAAAGTATTTAACTATCGCCTCTCTCACGCTCGACGCGTTATTGAAACTACTTTCGGTATTTTGGTTTCTCGCTGGCGTATTGTGTGCCTTCACAATTTCTTAACAGTATCCGAAG
Organism: Anabrus simplex; assembly: GCF_040414725.1. Taxonomy (NCBI): domain Eukaryota; kingdom Metazoa; phylum Arthropoda; class Insecta; order Orthoptera; family Tettigoniidae; genus Anabrus; species Anabrus simplex. The sequence goes on from NC_090266.1 coordinate 214,576,856, forward strand.
TTAATTCTCCAGCTAAATTATATTGGCCATCGGGATATGCTGATAAGAAAATTGATGGCCAGGAACAGGATGATGATTTGCGGATGAACATTCCAGAGAATGTGGGTGCAATGCAACGTTTAAGGGGTAATCTCCAACGAGTTGGTGCACAGAACGCAACATTTGAGGCCCACGATGTGCAGGATGAAACTCCCGACTACCTCGTTTCATCGCAGGTGCAATAGATGGGCAAAGTGAGTACCTTTTGCGGAGGAATTTTATTGACTGACTAGTGTAAGATTCATTATTTATGTATTGTGATTTTAAATAACTGAAAAATAAATGTCCACATATGTTTCACTGTTCCTATTTACAAACTGTTTTTCCACCGTGCTTTCTCTTTCGCTTCCACAAGGATAATCATAATTTTTAACGTACACTCATCATTTATGACCTCTGGCAACTGAGATAAGCTCTCAGCCACGAACAGTGAAAATAAATTTTCAACACTATTTTGCACATTTTCTATGTGTTTGCTTGCACTCTCCGCCACTAATTGTTGATGTTTCTCTATTAATTCTTCTTGTGGTGTAGAGGAGCATCGCTTACAACCACGACGGCCAATGGATGTGCTGGCCAGAAATGGAGTCCTCTGAGCACTAGGGGGAGAAAGCAATGACGTCAGAGCTGTTGTCACTCCCGACCTCTGCACCCCCAATGTCGAAAACTCTAAAGAAAAGGAGAAAAAAAACATTTAAACTGATGGCCGGTTTGAATGTACTGAAACAGTAAGTAAACAAGAAAAAATGGAAAATAATGATGTAAACAAGACATATATCAATATATATTGATATATATACCCATCGTACTCGACGACGCAATGTTCAATCGCAGAGCAGCTGTGATCTGACTGGGAATTTTCAGTACTGGGTTTGTTATTTTCCAAGTCTGAAAATTTGCTGTAGGTTTTTCGGGGCTTTATGTTGTCGTCCAAAAAACATCGCCACCATTAGAGGCCACGGTTCTTTGAAGGACTTGCCTGCCCCACTTCTAGTCTCCATGTCGAATATTTTTTCTCCTTAATATCGTTCTCTCAGGCAATTCATTCGCGACTGACAATGAGCAAGTGAAACACAATGAAATATGCTGTAGTATATGTCTAGAAAATATATTTATTTTCATAACCTCTCACAGCCTCTGCTAACTTCTATGTCTCATCCATGTGCCGTATAATTAATTAAACTAGTTACCTATCAGTCTAGGTATGCACGAAAATTGAGGTTATGGGAACCCTCAAACTGTACTTACCGTCAGATTTCATTGCTACAGAAATTTTCTTCCACGTATTATCTTTAAATATACATCCTTTGTAAGTTTTTCCTCTCATCACATAAACAAGGATTATTTTTATATAGAATTACTAGTATTTCGTCGAATGAAGTCATCGCGCACAAAGTACAATGTTTATACCGATACCTATGTTCTGATTGGTAGGTTTTCAAACTTAACCTAAAATTAACCGGAGGAGCTTGGAGTTTGCGATCGCTTAATTTTACGGACTTGCAGTTAAGTTTACGTTGTCGCATTGTGAACGGGGCCATTTGATAACATGGCCGCAAACTTCTAATTTAACGTTAATTTTAAGTTTACTTCACGTTACTTTTGCATTGTGAATGGACCTTTATGGGATAGAAGAGACAACAGATACCTGTAAGCTGCTGGCCGATTTTCACCATTACAAGTCACAAAGGCTGAGGAATTAAGCTTTTTCTATTGTTTTCAAGTCCTAAAGTCACACTCAATGGAAGATAACGCCTTCCATATCTGCATCAAGGCCCCACGCTGCTGGCTGCGCGGGAGCGTGTGACTGGGGAAGATATGTCCATGCGCGTACCGCCAGGTTGTGGGCGCACCTCAGCTGTACGAGGAGATAGTAGTATGGAATTCGTGCATTAAATTACAATTCGCACATACGAAAACACCCACCCTAGTAAATGAATGACAGCCTACACCGACCACCGTTTACACACGTAATAAATAAACATAATATCAAGCCTGTGGCTTGATCAAAAGGTAATTATGTATAAAAACTGAACATGTTTTATATTGTATTGGGCAATCGACACAAAATCTCTGGACAGCCATTAAAGAAAGGACTTTAGCACACTGAATAAGAAGACTGAAAAATACACTACCAACAAAAATAACAAAGATATTTGAAATTCAGTCCCCGAAATCAGAAAAAAGCAGTATATTGGCCCAGCGCCTCCTCCAAAATGATCACGTTACTCACTTTAATATAAGGGTAATATTTGTAACTGATATGTTTGAATATTCGGAACAGATATATGTAACTGAACACTTTAGCTTTATTGAAAATACGAAGACATTTTCGAATGAGAGCAGTCTACAACTTAAGTATGATTATAGATCGTGAGACAAAAGTACCTATCAGCGGACTCGAGTACACAATCATTAATTAAATATTTACAAACTCCTGTACTGATAGCAAGAATTTTCAATAACAACAAAGAGAAAACCTGTGAAGTAAAATCCTTCCATGACTTATCATTCCTCTCTGATAAGTCTTAAGGGCAAATTTTATTCAATTCTCGGAACAGATCGTTTAAAAAATGCATGACTGCAGATATCTTCCTAAAAATCAGAAGTATTTTTTTTACCATTTCTGGATCTGAAATGTCGGCCACGCGGTGCAGGGCTAGCGTACGTGCCTCTTACCGGAGGAATCGGGTTCAATCCCCGGCCAGGTTAGAAGTCTTTACCTGGATCTGAGAGCTGGTTTGAGGTCCACTCAGCCTACTTGATTACAATTGCCCAGTTGCACGTGACACCTTGTAATCTGCAGGCCTTCAGGCTGAGCAACGGTCGCTTCGTAGGCCATGGACTTTCGGGCCTGATGTACCATGTGGTTTGGTTTGGTTTGGATATGAAACAACGTAATTAGATGAGTAGAACATAAATGAACATTTCTGTGTGATATTGAATTATGTTAGGTAAATGCTGCCTGACATTCGTTACACTGGTGCTAGTCTACCACGATTGTATATTTCTTAAAATAAAATGAATGTCTTGGGTTAGGCTGATTTTCTCCTAGTGGTTTAGGCTTAGGTATGAATGTTATAATTTAAGATGTAAAACCCTCCTCATAATATAATCTTCTTAAATATTACTGCTCTTACAAACTCAAATTGAATTGGCATTATCTGAGCACAAATAACAATTGAAAGTGCGATCTATTTTTTCTCTAATATGAGCACCATGATTTACACCAGAAAGGAAAGAAATGAAGTTGAATGTAAGGCAATTGCAAAAAATTAATATCATATTTAAATATTTATTATGATTAGAGTTTTGTAGGATTGACAAGATTTAACACTTTCGCACTCAGCGCGCCGATCTATCGTAACAGTTGATCGTGACGGTACCTTAAAGCGTTGAATTTGCGTTTAACTCAACAGATATATCCACCAGCCCTACAATTTTTTTTTATTTTCGACAAATGAAATCTGTTGACCGTGAATGTTCATGTTGTGGTTATTTGAAGTTGTTATTGCGTGGATCTGTTTGATTGGCTTATGCATACAACAAGTTGATCTTGCTATGAGTTTTGTTTATAGATTATTTCGTTTCTTTGGTATATCGTGTGTTCGATGTACTTTGTAAACTACAATTTTACTCCTTTTCATAACTCCGTTGTTGCACGTGCTTGCCTCATCTTTTTATCGTAATGGCTAGGCCATATTCAAGGCCGAATGAGGCCGATATCCTTGAATTTTCAGAAGATTTAGACAGTAGTAATGACCTTCTTTTGCCGAAAGTGATTCCCGTTATGTGGGAAGTGACACGGTCGTAACTGCTCACCGTGCATCGGACCACGAGGGCCTGACATCGATGACCGTTACATGTACACTGAATAACTTTGTGCAATGCTTTATTAGTGAATTGCAGCACACACATCATATTGATATCAAATTATTCAGAATTAAATGTTCTTTCATTCACGTCTAAGAGTAAAGAAGGAAGACGCAACAATGTCTAATTTTTCTGTCCTTGAAAACAATAATTTATTTTTAAAAATTTATTTTCGAAATTTAATAATTTTTTGGGCTTAACCAATAACAATACGTCCAAAGTATATTCATTTCTGAAATGCTCAGAGTTTTCTGTATTAGTGTGATTAATTTTATTTTAATGTGTGTTAAACTCTTTACGTGTTGAATTTTTGTAATTTGCTATGGAAAATCACAAAAATTAGCCTGAGTGTCTTCGAGAAAACACCTGCATATAGGCTGAGTGCCAAAGGGTTAATGAGATTTATTTATACTTTATATTGTTAGAATTTTCTGGAATACCGTGTTAACAATTTGATTCTTTTATTATAAAGCAAGTGTGAAAAAATCGAGAACATAAGACATACGATGCCAGTAAATCATTTTCCCAGATAAATGATAATAATTTGAAGCAATACATTACCCTAATATTAAAAGGGTTTTATCAAGCTTTATCAATGATATCTTATATATTCTAGATCCAGCTTTATCAAATTTGGAATACCGGCACACAGTAGGTGTGAAAAATATGTATGCTTTTCAGAACAGCTCTTTGGCTCTAAACAGTTAGGGGCGAGCAGCTGTGAACTTGCACCGGGAGATAGGGGATTCGAACACCGCTGTCGGCAGCCCTGAATATGATTTTCCGGTTTCCCATTTTTACACCAGGCAAATGCTGGAGCTATACTTTGATTAAGGCCCCGCCCTTTTCCTTCCCTCTGCTTGGCCGTTCCTATCCCATCGTCGCCATAAGCCTTATCTCCGTCGGTGCGACGTAAAGCATATAGCAAAATAAGTTCTAAACAGTTATTTATGATAAATGGGAAAATGGCAAATAATAATAATAATACAGGTAATATTAATAATAATAATAATAATAATAATAATAATAATAATAATAATAATAATAATAATAATAATAATAATAATAATAATAATAAAAAGAAGGAGAAGCCTAAACGTTCTGAATTTCATGTCTATACGTTCAATGAATCAACTTCCCTATAATCTGTCTAGTTCTCGATTATGGTCATTGAAAGTCATTTTATAATAGTACAATTTCTACTCGCATGTGAAAAGAAATACCAGATCCCTTTTTCATAGCGATCTGTACAAATAAAGGCACAACAAGTATTTACCCTCGTGAATATCTTTCCATCCCGAACACAAGGCCTAACTTACTTCCCTTTAATATTGCCCATCAATTTATCTACCGTAATGTACTGTATAAGCTCCCACATGCCTTGAAATTATTTGACAATGTATTACCACTCAGTCACATATAATACTACAATAGATCCAATAACAGACATAATTTAATTCGAAAACATGCAAGGAACTGTAAACATTACCACGGGGTGGTTATGCATTCAAAGCTGAAGCACCCACAAAATGGCGATGCAGGAAAGTGTTTAATATTCCTCATAGTATCAGCGGGCTCTGTGAGTCTAGATAAGTAATATTAAAGTCTTTGATTTGCATTTCCATGTGGAAGGATAAGAATTATTTTAGCCAATTTGGCAGTATATTGAAAGGGATAAAACGTGCCTTCACAAGTTTTGATTGTTCCTACAGCACACCAAAAACTAACAACACAATTTGAGTTCAACTGCTTCATTTTCCTCTTTAGGAAATTTATACATTTAGATTGCTTAATACCTTTGAGCCCCGTGGGGTCTACGTTTTCGTCGTATGACTTCGCCACTTCAGTTATATTGTACGTTTTGGTATATTTATGGGTCAAGACAGGGTCTGGGATCACAAACGGCATACTCATACATGGATGTTGTTCACTGGCATATGAAGTCCTCAGAGAGATAAGAGGAACGGAGTCTGATAACATAAATTGAAAAACGGAAAATAAAATTTATTGGTCACATTCTGCGGCATGAGGAGTTCCTTTGTAATATCATCGAAGGGAAAATTGCTGGAAAAAGAGTAAAAGGACGACCCAGATTGTCTTACTTCAAGAACCTGCTTCTGAGGATGAAGTGCAAGACCTACCCTGAGTTGAAAAGACTGGCTCAAGATAGACAACTGTGGCTGCAGCGACAAGGCTTAGCCTTTAGAATATGATGATGATGATGATGTTTCAGCGACACAGTTTTGTTACAAGTTCAAATCAAATCAAATCAAATCAAATCAAATCAAATCAAATCAAATCAAATCAAATCAAATCAAATCAAATCAAATCAAATCAAATCAAATCAAATCAAATCAAATCAAATCAAATCAAATCAAATCAAATCAAATCAAATCAAATCAAATCAAATCAAATCAAATCAAATCAAATCAAATCAAATCAAATCAAATCAAATCAAATCAAATCAAATCAAATCAAATCAAATCAAATCAAATCAAATCAAATCAAATCAAATCAAATCAAATCAAATCAAAACCACTTTATTTACAAATGATGTGTCTACTTCGGTGCCAAATGATACACAAAAATACATTATTATGAATTAGGGGTGGAAGTGGAGGGATGGGACAGTGAGAGGTTAGGGACTTTCTGTTTCTAAAAATAATTTGTTGACAATGTGGAGTCAAGACATCGCTATCATATTTGAGTTTCATTTGTTTAAGGCTGCCATGCTGGAATTGCTTCAGTGTGATTCAGTTTATAAGCTAGAGGTAAGTTCACATAACTTTCACTATCTAAAATAAAAAATAGCTGTTTTTGAACTAATTACAGGGTACAATATTCCATTTTGGAACTGTGAAAAAATTATTGTGGATTCAGTATTACTTTATGTATTGTATTTTATTTCATCCAACTGCTCATACAGTGATATGGGACACATCAATAATCATATTTACAGTATTATACATGCAATGAGAAGTAAGGAGAAATATAAAATGTAGTAAAGAAGCACAGATAGACAATACATAAGTTAATTTTCAAGAGCTAAGTATTCTTCAATAGTATAAAAACAATAGTTAGAAACAAATTTGATTTTTTCGTAAATTTTGAACATGGTTTTATATGCTTAATGAAGTCTAGAAATTTAATATACACTTGTGTCCAAAAGTTAAGCATAAGTTACGACTAAGCAGGGCAACAGGAAATAGACCACAAATCGCACGACATATGCACCTACCAACCTTACGTGTTCGCTCTGTATAGGAAAGGAGTGTTTCCTGCTTTGAATAGAGGCGTAACCGCACGGTACACACAGCCAGTGCCTGTTCCCTATAACCCCTCATTAGTGTTTGCCTTCTTAGAGCGCGCGGAGTGTAGCCTCCTGGTGAACGTAACATCACAATTGCACAACGACGCCATTTGGATCCCGTTTTGCAGGATAGAATACTCGGCCACCTGGAAGCAGGCCAGACACAGACCAAAGTCGCCCTTGTATGCGCAACAAAGTGTCAATTCCAGATGCTGGGCACGATTACGAGACACAGGAGATGTTAGTCGTAGGCCAGGACCAGGTCGATCAAGGGTAACCATCCCACAGCAGGACCGATATCTGGCCTTAACCGCCCGACGAAGTCGGAGTGCACATGCAAGACAATTGTCAGTGGAGTTTGAAGCCGTCTCAGGGGTTGCCGTTTCACGGCAAACTGTGTACCAGAGGCTCAGAATAGTAGGGCTGTTTGCCCGATGTCCAGTACTGTGCGTGCCGCCCACACCAGCACAGAGACGGGCCCGTGTACTGTGGAGCAGTGAACATCGAAACTGGACCATGAATTAATGGAGGCATATGCTCTCCGCAGATGAATCCCGCTTCAGTTTGCAGAACAGTTCCCGTCGCACATTAATCTGGAGAGAACCGGGTAGCCGATACAACCACAGGAACATTGTGGAACGGGACCAGTACGGTGGTGACGGCGTCAAAGTGCGGAGCGGCATCATCTTGAATGGCCGTACGGACCTGCACATCATCATCATGGGTGGTCCGAGGAACACTGTTAACTCTCGGAGATACAGGAATGGGGTACTCAGACCACATGTTCGACGGTTCAAAGATGCGGTTGGTCCAGACTTCCTCTTAATGGACGATAATGCCCGACCGCACCGCGCTGCTCATGTGAATGAATTTCTGGCTGGGGAAGATATTCATCGCATGGACGGGCCAGCAAGGTCTGACGGATCTGAATCCTATAGAACATGCCTGGGATGCATTGGGGAGGTGAATTGCATCCCGTCAGCCTCCACCAAGGACCCTCCAAGACCTTCGCATTGTCCATTCGGACAAAATGGGATCGATTGCCACAAGAGCTCTTGGACCATCAGGTAGAGAACATGCCACGTCGCTGCGAAGCATGTGTGGCGGTTAGGGGTAACCATACACTCTATTAACAGCATATATTGTTGTGGAAGACATTGCCAAGTTTTGTTAGTTGTTGTCAAAGATGTACCTTAGCTATCAGAACTTTTATGACACTGTTTTTTGGACAAGTTGTGTGACATATGGTATGTGAGTCAGCTTCCATTTGCTCAGCAATCTGTCTGACATTCCTATCAGGCGGTATGGCCTCGTTTAGTGATTATGCTTAACTTTTGGACACTAGGGTACAAATGTAGACCTACATAACTCAAACTTGATTCATAAGGCTTCGTTTTGTGTGGTACTATGTACAGTCTGTACCCATTTCTAGTATTATACCTATGTACATCTGAGTGAGCTTTTGGACCATCTGATAGGGAGCTTCCCACGTCGCTGCGAAGCATGTGTGGCCGATAGGGGTAACCATACGCCCTATTAACAGCATATTTTGTTGTGAAATGCATTGCCAAGTTTTGTTAGTTGTTGTCAAAGATGTACCTTAGCTATCAGAACTTATCTGACACTGTTTTTGGACAAGTTCTGTGACATATGGAGTGTGAGTTAGCTTCCGTTTGTGCAGCAATCCGTCTTACATTCCTATCAGGCGGTATGGTCTCATTTAGTGTTCATGCTTAACGTTTGGGCGCTAGTGTACAAATGTATACCTGCACAACTCAAACTTGATTCATAAGGCTTCGTTTTGTGTGATTCTATGTACAGACTGTACCCATTTCTAGTATTATACCTATGTACAACTGAGTTTATGGCGAAACTCATTACATTCTCTTTCTTATATACAAGTTTTTGGAAGGAATAAATGTTTGGCAATCGTAAAATAGAATAAAGTTTAAAATATTCCTTGCAGCTTCTCCTCCTGCTTACACCGGCCATTGCTCTAAATATTTTGTTTTGTAACTTAAAGATGACTTATCTATATCGTGAATTCCTGCAGTAAATGATTCCATAGGTTAGTATAGGATGGACATATGCAAGATACGTTATTCGACATGTCCCTAAATTAAAACTATTTTTCAAAGATATTATCATGAAATAAATTCTACTAAGTTTTACCTATAAACTCTGCATGTTTTCCCAAGTTAATGATTCCCCCAACCATAAGCCAAGAAGCTATGCTGATGATGATGAGTACTCAACTATGGTCTCTCCAACTGATATTGGACAAATTTCTATATTTAGATTAATCTTATGGTGAAATCTAATCACGGAATCTTCTGTTTACTTAAGTTTAATTTATTATTATCTTGAAGCCAGTTCAAGATATTACTCACTATATTGCCTGCCTTTATTTCTAACACTTCAGAACTTACATCAGCAACAAACACAGGAATATCACTGCAAACAAAGTTAATTGTTCTCCTTGCATATCGTCGAAAATTTGGACTCTATCACTGATAAATACTAAAAACAATAATGGTCCTAAAACTGACCCGTGTGGAACACCAATATCTATGTTTCTGGCATTGGAATACACATTCCAAATTTCAGTTTTGCTCAAATTAGTACCGCTATATGTCATGTCAACAATCTGTTTTCTATCCCCTAAAATGATTTCAACCAATTATAGGCCATTCCTCAAACTACATACACGTATAACGTTTCTGAAAGAGCTTTTTTAAGTGCTAGAAAATACCTAAACGTGCACTCTTACCATCTAGTGTGTCATATATCGGTTCAATAAAGTTAATGAATACTGTGTTATTTGATCTTTTTTTACGAAAGCCATTTTTGCAACCGGCTAATATATTATGCTACTCTAAGAATGATCATGGTCTATCGTACATAATTCTTTCCAGTATTTTGGAGAATACAGACAGGAGGCAGACAGGTCTATAGTTACCAACACCTGCTTCACTACCATTTCCATGCATCGGAACAACTTTGGTTACCTTGAATTCGTCTGCAAATTTGCCAGTGGTTAGTGACAAAGTTATCAAATAACAGAGAGGCTTGATTATGTATTAGTAACAGCATTTAACATGGTAGTTTGAATAACCATCTAAACCAGAAGACTTCTTATTATCCATTTTCTTTATTACATTCTCTATACCTTGCTCATTCGCAGGAGTAAGAAACCCGGATGATGCATTCCTATGAACTGTATTCAAGTTCGTTCCTATCATTGATGTTTAAAATTTTTCCATTAAACTCACAACTGCTTCTAGAACGTAGTTACTAAAGATTTCTGCAAATTCTTCTGGATCATTGATTTCTTTCTCCGCATTTGTAAGTGTAATATTCTTTTTTATTGGAACTGAAGTACCTTTCTCCCTTTTTATAACGTTCCTAATACATTTAGACCAGTTTTTAGAACTTTTGAGCTAATTCTCAATATGCAATATTTTGGCACCCTTCAAAACTTCGTGATATATGTTCATATATTTCTTATAATAATCTTTCAAACCAGATGAGGTGCCACTCCCTTTCACATATTTGCTTAAAAATCTTAATCATCTCCTTGATTTTCTAATTCCTGTTGTAATCCACCCATTCCCATAATTCTTTACAATTACCGTTTTGACTGGTATTGCCACTTGATGACAACAGTTGAACAAACCCAAAAATTCACTGAAGGCCTTATTAGTTGATTTATTTTGATATACACGTTCCCAAGTTTCCTTGGCAAATAACTGGTTAACCCTTTCCAGCCCAAATTATCTGCAGTGATGGAAACAAATATTTCCCTGTGAATTTCATCTAAAATGTGCGTCCTGAACATGAAACCACCAATATTTAATTTTTGTCGGACTCTCATATGCTCAAAATTTTGTGACGCCATATGGCATCATTGGGCACACGCGATGCAAGTCCTCATGAAATGTTCTTCAAATTGTGAACCTGAAATACAATCATAATACCATTTGTATAAATGCTCCATTGTTAAAACCGGTTCTCCTGACTATAAAATAGTACTTTTACCAACATACACTTCAAAATCGTAGACAATACCACTAAAACCAGCTCGAGCAAAAACTTTTACACCCCATTTATGAGGCTTATTTTTCATGTATCGTTTCAATGAACTTCGCCCTTTGAACGGTATTATAATTTCATCTACAGAATTGTACTCCTCGGGCTCAATATCAGCGAATCCAGCTCTGATGGCATCAATAAAAGGCCTGACTTTGAAACGTTTATCACACTCTGGATGATCACGTGACTTCATATTATCATCGTTGATGTGGAAGAAGTTTCTGAGTTTGTCAAACCTATTGCGGTACATAATGTCAGCAATTGGGGGGAATCTGGTTGCTTGTGCCCAGTACGTTCTGTAACTTGGCATCCTGACTATGCCTGACAGAATGTGAATTCCCAGAAATTGCTCTATTTTATTCTTATTTGTGTTCAGTGAGGATCAAGTTTTCTGAACACAGTATAAATTTGAGTTGCCTACAAAATTGTCTATGAGAGAAGCTGTACAAAATTGTTTGAAATATTCATATGGAGTCATTTCACCTGGTAAAACAGAGTGATTCACTGTGCACTCTGAATAAATAGGTTCTAAGATTTTACACCGCAACCTTGAGTCCCTCTGCCTCTCATTGGGTACGGGTGAGCCAGAAGTAGATGTTTTTCCCTGAAGTCGATGAGCCAACGGTATTACATTTTCATGCAAATTAGGTTCAACATTTACTTCAAAATTCAGCCCCACTTCCGGAATAGTATTTGGCACTGGTTCTGCAACTGTATTTGGTGTTGTTACTTCTTCCTTGTGATCATCATTACTGATATCAACGTCAGATATGTCACCTTCCGGAAGAAGAATGACCTCTTTCTCAGATAAAAGTTTTCACTTAATGGATCCATCTAGAAAAATAAAGTGAATAAATAGTACACAACAATTTGAAATGCAACTTCTAACAAAAATTTATTATGATATAATTTGGAATAGTAGGCTACTTATTTCAGTTGTGCTGTTTATTAGCAGGTTTTCTTACATTTAATGATCAAAATATACTGTTAAGCGTTTATATAATATCGCAAAACAACCAGTAATAATGAGAAAGGCCGCTGAATAAAAATCTAATTGCCTCAGATAAACATAACCTAAGACATGGCTGCTGCCCATTGATGCCATATGGCATCATACATATTTACACACACAGAAAACCTGTCAAGCTTAACATAACAGAAAATTACATACAGAATATTTATATTACATCCTTTATCTCCAAAATAACGCAATTTGAAACAAAAATGAATAGTACTTACAATAAAACATGTTATAATGCAGTGCGGTGTGAAGGAGTCTCCAATTCCAAGTCGACATGATCATAGAACATGCAATATACTTCGGCGATGTTCAACTACTGAACTGCTCCAGTGCCACCAATGAACTCCTAACACCACAACGTATCCTACCATAATGTAATATGGCATTCGAGATAATTTTCAAAGCACAGATAAAACGTTAAATATCATGATGCCATATGGCATCATTGGGCTGGAAAGGGTTAAAATATGAAATATTTTCCTTGTTACTCATTCTAGTTTCCCTGTAAATTGCATTGTTATTTTTTAAATCACGGTTTCCTATTACCCTAAAATTTAGATGCACAATTTGAGCAAAATCATCTAAAAACCTGTATCATAAATTTCTATTTCATAATTCCACATTTCCTCATTCAATACAACATGATCAACTGCTGACTTGGTATCCGCAGGTATTCTAGTTGGTTGATTTACAACTGCCTTTAGACCATACGGAAAGCAACATTTCTAGCCTTTGCTTATCTTGCCCAGCATTATTTTATAAAAATCTACATGAAAGTTGCCCATGATTATTACATTCTAGTTCTTTTTCTGTAGGTCATCTAAAATAATTTCAATATTATTATAAAATATTTCAACATTACTAGAAGGATTTCTATAAATGCATATAAGTGTTAACTTATAATCCAATAGTTCAGCAAAGCTGAAATGCTCCTCTACATTCAGATACTCAAATTGATCCAACAGCTTATATTTGATATTATTATTCCTAAATGTACATGAACCTCCACCCTTAATTTTCCTTCTACAAAACTTACTTGCAAGATCATAACCTTCTAATACAAAATTTGAAATCTCACACTTTACCAACCAATGCTCAGTTAAAAATAAACATCATACCCTTGTATGTTATCTGCCAACAGAACCTCCATACTTAGAATTATATTTCTTAAAGGTTGAACATTCTGGTGGAACAACTTTAGCTCTCCTATTAGATTATTACAATTCCCACATTTTACCTTAAAAATTCTGTTCTAATAATACTAGTCGTTTCCTTGTCCTACTTGCCGTTCTTATTTCTGGTTGTTTAGCTTGCCCTCCCACAGTTTGTCCTGATGTTGCTCCAACATTCAGCTTCTCCAGTAACTCCTCTCCTCGTTTATCCAAGTGATTCCTACTGACGAGCTCAACGGTTTCCTCACGAGTTTTTCCTGAATACTCGGTGCTTTCTGGTATTGCTGTCTCTGATGTTTGAGGTAGAATTACATTAATCCCTTTCAGCTGATTTTCTTCTACTGGGTATCTTTCTTTAGTGGTAGCCCCACATGAACTACTTCCTCATCTCTCTTTACTTTCATTACCTGCAAGTGTTCTGCACCTTCCTCATCTTTATTGAACAGCAATGGTATGGCATTATTCATTATAGGATCCTGGAGTCTCGATTATTTTCAATCAATCAATCAATCAATCAATCAATCAATCAATCAATCAATCAATCAATCAATACTGATCTGCATTTAGGGCGTTCGTTCTTATTATATTACATAGCTGCATTTCCCTGTTCTGTTAAGATGCATACCATGATTTGTGAAATATCCTCTATCACTATTGCCTACATCAATTATTTCTGCATTTTGAAAGCATTTGAAAAACTTCTGTAGCCGCCTGTTTGTATCATTAACTAACTTATTTACACAAGACCATTCAACTAAATGATGTCGATGTGGAATAATATATAATATTACATTGGTGGTCTTTAATTTACGAAGTGTTTTCTTCACCCCAGAAATCACATTTGATGCTTCATTTCTAGCAATATCATTCGTTCCTGCCATAATAACCACGAAGTCATTCTCATGAAGTGTTCCCATCTCTTTCATACCCGACATAAGCACCTCTTTGAACAGATCACCTGGCTTGACAAAACCTACAACTTCAGTTCCCGGTAGCATATTACCAAGTTTGCCAGCAGTACCCCGGCCATGGCTATCGGCGTACACAGGTACCTTACATTCTTTCTTCCTCAACCCCAATGCAGGCTTCCTTGTAAAGGATGGAGCGTTATTAACTTTTACACATTTTTCTTCACTAGAGGTCACTGAATCAAGGACCTGCAACATATTCCTTAGTTCAATGCCTAGGCCTTCTCCCCGATCATGATTAGTTCAAAATCAAATCAAAATCTCTTTATTTGCAAATGAGGTGTTTACCTCGGTGGCAAATGGTGCACTAAAATACATTATTGTCAAGCACTAAATATTAAATTAACAAGAGAATAAAATTTTCCTATAATACAATATTATATAATTTACGCTAACAATTTTTTCTATTAAATACACAGCTCATCCTTAATAAATTTACCTTGTTTACAAAATTCTACTTATATCTTCTGTACTACTTACAAATACAGTCATCTGATATACAGTACGTGGAATTACTTCAAATGATACTGTACAACTGGTATAAGATTAAAATTTACATTGCATTTATTTACTTTTTCTTTTCTTTACCCATTCTGGAACCTAAGTAGCATAACGACCTGCTGCGTCTTAACCAGAGCCCCTTTTACCACCACTTTTCAAAGTTCCTGAAGGGCCTTCACAGCTACCGTAGCGGTCCCAGGGCTCTCGAAGTCCCCACTGTACTTCACCCCTACAGGCAGTCCCCTACTTTGGCTGTCCAAACTCCTTAGACCAGGGGATGGAATTAATTTATTCACACACATTTTTATTTACATTAACCTGCACTGGTCGAATGCCCTCTAACATTTCATTTATTTTCTCTGTTGCTGTTTATTCTCTTCTTGAATATCTGTACAGATTTTGGAAAAGGATCAAACACTACCCCTGGTAAACTGTTCCACTCCTTCACACCCTTCCCAATGAATGAAAATTTACCCCAATCGCTTCGGCTAAAATTCCTTCTAATTTTATATTTGTGGTCAGTCCTACCGATATAATTATTTTCCAACTGAAGCCTCTCACGGATATCTTCCCATGCTGCTTCTCATGTATAGGCTCTATATAAACCTATAAGTTTAGTTTTCTCCCTTCTCTTACTTAAAGTTTTCCACCCTTGTTTCTTTAACATTTCTGACACACTACTCTTTCTCCTGAAATCCCCTATTACAAATCTTGCTGCTTTCCTCTGCACACTATCTATTTCTTTTATTAGGTATTCTTGGTGAGGATCCCAAACACTGTTTGCATATTCCAATAATGGACGAACCATACTTAAGTAACTTTTCTCTTTTAATTCTTTGTTGCATCCTTTAAGTAGCCTCATTATGACATGTAACGATCTGTATGCTTTCCCAACAATGTCATCCACATGACCCTTCCAGTGCAAAATACTTTCAAATCTTAAACCTAAGTATATGCACTTGCCATCTTTTGGGATAACTACCCCATCCAAAGTATATTCAAATTCAGTTTTAAAACTCCTGTTTGTAAATGTTGTAACAGTTGATTTGCCTCCATTAACCTTCATGTTATTCTCTTCAACCCATTGCTGGATACTCTCAAGGTCCCTTTGTAATTCTGAACAATCCTCAATGTTGTTTATTTCCCTATAAACAATTATGTCATCTGCATACAATCTTATTTTTGGTGTTATATTGTTCCCTAAATCATTTACGTATATTAAGAAAAGTAACGGACCGATTATACTACCCTGTGCAATTCCCTTCCAAACTTTCTCTTCCTGCGATACGTTAATTCCTACTTTGACTTTCTGAACCCTTGAATTTAGAAATGTTTTTACCCAACGTGTAACCCTTACGTCCAATCCTATTCCCTCCAATTTCTTTAATAATATTCCATGTTCCACTCTATCAAAGGCTTTGGAAAGATCTATGGCTATGCAATCTAAATGGCCTCCTGAATCTAACTGATCTGATATGTCCTGCTGAAATCCCACCAGTTGTGCCTCACAAGAAAATTTCTTTCGAAATCCATACTGGCTCCTCATGAACCAATTTTTATCATCACATATCCCTCTGATGTACTTTGATATTAAACTCTCCAGTATTTTACAAACTATACTGGTCAGACTGATTGGTCTGTAGTTCTCTGGTTTCCTTTTATCACCCTTTCCTTTATAAATTGGTATTATTATAGATTCCTTCCATTCCTTTGGTATTACACTATTATTTATGACATAGTCAAAGAGAAATCTTAAATATGGCACTATGTACCACCCCATTGTCTTTATCACCTCTCCAGTAATTTGATCACTTCCTGCTGCTTTTCCTTGCTGAAGCAGTTGGATTTCTCTGAAAATATCTTCATTTGTGAACGAGAAGCTTCTTGTTTCCCTCTGTGTCTGTCTCTCTGTAACTTCTGTTTCGGTTTCCAACTCCTGATAATCATCTACTGAATCTCTAAATTCCCTACTAAAGAGGTTTGCTTTCTCAGTATCTGTTAAGTAGTGTTCACCTCCTTCTCCCACCATTGTAGGAATTTGGATTCCTTTTCCTTTTTGATTCCTGATGTATGAATACAGCTTTTTCCATTTCCCTTTGTGGTCATTACGCTCTTGAAGAATGCCATTCATATAATTCTCTTTTGCTTCCTTTTTCGCTCTATTCAGTTCCCTCATTAGCTGTTTTCTACTTTCTCTACTCTCCCTACCTTCTTTGATTTTCCTGTTTACTATTCTACATTTTCTTTTTAATTTTCTTATTTCCCTTGTATAATAAACAGGGTCTGAGGTCATTTTACCCTTCTTAACAGGTACAAATCTCTTCTCTCCTTCCCAAACGATTCCTTTGAATTTAGCCCAAAGTGTATCCACATTACTCCCTTCACTTATCCAACAACTGAATTGTGATTTAAGGTAAGTCCCAAATTCATCAACTTTAGTTTTTCTGTACAATTTCTTGCCTTGTGTGACCCTCTTATTAAGCCTTTTTGGTACCAGTCCTACATCCATTATTACAGCCTTATGGTCACCTATTCCTTCAATTACCTCAGTTTTATCAACAATTTCCCATGGTTTAACCAAGAATACATCTAGTAAGTTATTGAGACGAGTCGGTTCTTGTACTACTTGTGTAAATCCTCCCTCCCAAATTAACTTATTTGCCAGTTTCTGTTCATGGGCTTCACTTGCAGCTCCATTCCATTCAACCTCAGGCAAGTTTAGATCTCCCCCAATTATTACCACATCATTATTATTGTTTTTATGAGTATAATCTATCATTTTCTCAAAGATTTCCATGTCTCTTTCCTCTCTTCCAGGCCTGTATGTTCCTATAATTCCCACCTCCTTCATATTATCACAAATTAATTTTATCCCTAACATTTCATCCCTTTCATCGGTAAACCTTTCATGTAAAAATGAAATGAAATGGCGTATGGCTTTTAGTGCCGGGAGTGTCCGAGGACACGTTCGGCTCGCCAGGTGCAGGTCTTTCGATTTGACACCCGTAGGTGACCTGCGCGTCGTGATGAGGATGAAATGATGATGAAGACGACACATACACCCAGCCCCAGTGCCAGTGAAATTAACCAATGCTGGTTAAAATTCCCGACCCTGCCGGGAATCGAACCCAGGACCCCTGTGACCAAAGGCCAGCACGCTAACCATTTAGCTATGGAGCCGGACAACCTTTCATGTGAACAATATGTTTCCTTCACCAGAATAAACACCCCCCTCCCTTTTTATCTCCTCGGTCTCTACGATAGACTGTGTACCCTTCTGGAAATACTTCTCTATTACCCACCCCTTCTCTCAACCACTCCTATCACCACATCAGTCTCATAAGATTCCATCAATGTACTGAATTTTAATTGTTTAATTACTACACTCTGGCAGTTTACCAAGAGCAATCTCAGACCCCCTTTCTGCCTAAAAATTGACTGTTGCAATTGGGTAACTTGAAATTCCTTAATTTCCTGAGTTTCATTTTCTAGTTGGCTGAGCCAGCTTGAATTACGGCTGGCTCTTTCTACTAGTTTTCCTGGTCAGTATTATAACACAAAGGAGTTGCCTTTTTTACAGTACATATCTTATGATTAATAAAATCTAGAACAATATTTGCTATCTTTCGTTTACCTGAATTGTTTAGATGAAGGCCATGCTTTGTGTAACAGTGTCTCTCGAAACTGCTGCTATCAATTACCTGTGTATTACGAAAATGTTTAGAAATTTGAACCATATCTGTATTAACTTTGTCCACTTCAATGTTCACACACGAGTCTCTACTCAAATCATGCCTGTGGGGCACGTTCACTACAAAGATGTTAGTTTGAGTCAGCTTACCTAGTGTACATTTAAGTTCAGAAATAACATTCTTAGCGTCGTTGTGAGCTACGTCGTTCGTCCCGCCGATGATCACTACTGCAACACGACATCCGAGGTTTCTTGCCGCCTGCTCCGTGTTTTCCAATACCTTCTTCATTGGGGCCCCAGGATAGATGACTGCCGATGCTGCAATATCTTCATTGACCATTTTCTCCGCAATTCCCCTCGCCTGGCTATCACCAAATATAAGAATGTTCGACACTTTCGCCGGTGCACTGTGTGGGATTTTAGGCCTAACTTTGCCGCTTCTCGTAACGGATTTTGCGCTATACGTTTGACTGATTCCTATACGGATACCTTGCGTATCGCTTACTTCCCTCAGGGCTGAAAATCTATTTTTGGTGTCAATTACAAAGTTGTCCTTATTAAACTGTACACTTTTCCTCCTAGAATCTGAAGCAACTTGACACCACGCGCTAGAATTCTCGGAGCCACCTGTGTTCTGAGTGTTTACTGGTACCGGTTCTTTCGATTCCAGTAAACGTACCTTTTCCTTTAAAATCCCATTCTCCGCTTTTAATGCTTGTAAATCCTGTTGCAATAAAGAGAGAATTACAAGTACATTATCATTACCTCCATCCTCCAAGTAATGAGACGCCAGCGATTCGTTGACCGTTGTAGGCCTAGGTTTGCTACCGCTATTCAAATTGCTCTCGCCACAGCTAACACAAGTCCAAGTATCTTCATTTTTAGCAAAACCAGCACTACATATACACATATACATATACACTCAAAATGGTACCAAATTAAACACTTTTCACACTGGATACCATTCTTCACTCTCTTCTTGTTTCCACCACATTTATTCCCGATTATTTCGAAAGAGAACCGGGAGCTTTCTTCACTTACATCCTTCGCTGACGGCATCTTGTATATAGTTTTACGCCTAATGTTGCAACTCCTCGTAATTACCTTCGACCATGTCACAGTTTGTAGTTCAGTCATAGCATTTAAACTAAGTCTACTAGGTTTAATATTTTCAAAGTCCTCCCTTAACATTCGAATAGTTTCATCCCTTGAGGCCACCTCAGATAATAAATTAACACAGTCAACACACTTCCCGCTTCCCAACGCACGTACATGAACACTTAGCGAATTATTTTCCCTTTGGCCTATGTCACTACTGTTACTCTGAATCACACTTCCACAAGTGTTTGTCACCTTCTACTTCCTGACATTACATTCTGTAAACTCACTCCTTTCCATTAAACTATTGCATTTCTGAAAAAATTTCAACAGCTTGAGGGGCAACACGACCGGCAGACGCCATCTTACCGTTGTTGAGGTTATTATGTTAAGTTGTTAATGTGTGTTAAAAATTTAGTTTAGTTACATAACGTAAAATCGGCCTTCAGTTACAAATTAGAAATAAATTAACCAAGGGAGAGTTGAGACATTGATGTCCCAATGCTCCCCCCCCCCCCCATGTTTTTCCTTTTCTGACACAACTTTAGCCTTTTTATATTATTTTCAGATCTCATTAGCAGTATGCCACTCGTGTACAAGAAGAGGGCAGATAGGCAGCCACCATCTACGGATAAAATTGAAGCTGATGTACCTACGTTATATGAAGAATGGCAAAGGATTTCTAGAGACAGCATAGAAGTATGGGATACCTAAAACGACTTTGTGTGCTATGTAGTGGATCATGCTACTAAATTATCTCATGTTGGAAAATTCAGTTCCTTATACAACCACTCACAATTGTTCACAAAACAAAGTAGTTCTTACTAGCACAATATTTAATTATGAGTTCTAAATTAAATTACAGTATGGACTCACTCGAGCGGGGGCAAGAAAACTTGCATTTGATTTGCTCTTATGAATGGAAAAGGCTTACCTGCAAGTTGGTTAGCCAACAGAATAGCAGGGGAAGATTGGATGAAAGGTTTTATGAAACGCAACAGTAATCTATCATTGAGAAAACCTGAAGCATCTAGCCTCTCATGGGTAGGAGGATTTTCTTTGGAAATTTGAGATCTGTTTTACAACGGTTCCGTTTTGAACCACACTCTGTATATAACCGTGATGCGACAGCCTTAACTACGCTGCAGACCCCACAAAATGCAATTGTTAAAAGGGGAGCTAAGCAAGTGAAGCAGATAACAACAGCAGATCGGGATGTGTTGGCGACTATTTGTGGAACAATATCTGCTAGTGGTACATTCATCCCACCTTACTATGCTTTCTCCAGAGTGTATTTCAAGGAGAACATGTTAAATGGTTCCCTGCCAGGATCAAGAGGGCCCGAAAATCTTTCAGGATGGATGACTGCCAATAATTTTTTGGATTATCTGCATCATTTTTAGAAATTTCCTCCTCCAACACAGGATAAACCAGTTCTCCTTATATTTGACAACCATGATAGCCACATTTGTATTTAATCTCTGAACTTTTGCAAAGAGAATCATATCATTCTTCTTTCACTACCACCACACTGCAGCCATAAACTCCATCCGTTTGATATTGTTGTGTTTGTACCTCTGAAGAAGTATTACAACACTGCTTGTGACTCTTGGATGCTGTCTAACTCAAGCAATATTATTTACATGTATGACATAGCTGCCTTATCAACCACTGCAATCACACAGGCTTTTTCACCAAGAAATATTCTGCCAGGATTTAGGAAAAGTGGCATCAGTTCTTTAGACTCTGAAAAATCTTCTGAGTCAGATTTTCTTGGTTCAAGCTTAACAGATCGCCCTCTTATCGATGGAAAATCTTGTAATACAGCCTCTACTGCAGTAAACTCTCCAACTACCAGCTCAAGTACTTGTGAACTGCAAACAGAATCAACAGTAACAGATACTCACTTAACATCACCTGAACATATGCGACCATTTCCAAAGGCCCCGATAAGAAAGAATGTGGGAAGAGGTCGGAAAGGACCCAAAAGACGCATGCTGGCAGATACCGCGGAAAAAACAAAATAGATGAACAACTAGGGAAGGGAAAACCAAAGGTCAATGGTATGAAGAGAGCTAAAAAGAAACCTGATATATTCAAGCTCTAGTGAAGAGGATTTGAATAACTTGTGTGACAATTCCGATGAGAGTCCTTCTGATATAACATCATCCTCAAATTCAGAGCTAGAAGAGGAAATATGCTCCGGAAAGTATGTCCTTGTCAGATTTTCTACAAAGTCAAGAATCATTCATTATGTTAGGCATGTAATGAATATTCATAGTGATGGTGATTGTGAAATTACATTTCTGAGAAGGAAACGTACTGGTTGTGAATTTGTCTTCCCAGAAGTGCATATATTTTTTGTGTCAGTAAGGAGGATACTGTTTAAGTTTTTCATAATCCAGTGAAAATGGGAGAGACTGAATGAAGAGAAATGCAGGAAATCTTTTCAGAAAAAATCCTGAAAAAATTGAAAATGTTCGACATCCTGAACGTTTTTTGATGTAAAATGATATACGCAGGTTTTAAATATTATGTCCAGTCTAGCCTAACCAAGCAGTGAAAGCGGTCGTGCTTAGTGGCGAGTGCCGAGTAATGATTGGAGCAGAGCAATATCGGGACGCGATTGGAAGATGACAGTGGAGACTGAAAAAGAATACAACTAAAATAACGGAGTGTAAAGCTGGCCTGGGAAAATGGGAGAATTGGCTTTGGTGGCAGCTGTGATAACTGTGCTACTAGTTATTGGGGGTGTGGAATTGAACCACGGCCCGAATACATGTAACAGTATTAACTGGGATGACAATGAAGTTATTAAGGAGGTGGTGAAGGAGGTAGTGGAAGAAGGCTGCCCATTAGAGCAGATCAAAGAGATGATCTAGCGGGTTTGACGATATGAGGAGATGGATTCAAGACAACATGGGAGAGTCAATGACCAAATCGGGAAGCAAAGAGGAATAAATTGCGGTATTGAGAGAGAAGGTGAAAAATTTAGACGAAGAGGTGGAGAAACTGAAGAGAGAAGAAACAATCAACAGTCAGGAACGTATGCGGTAATGTATATTTATGTATGGTGTTGAGGAAGGAGTGAAAGAAGACAAAGTGGATATAATATATAAGGTGGTGGTAGTTATTCAGAACAAAATGAAGACTAACTTCAGTGAAGTGGACATCGATGATCCAGAAAGGGTGGACAAAGTGAGAGGGCGCAGGCCAATTACACTGAAGCTGTTATCTACCTTGATGGCTGGTATTGTTGTGAGAAGAACGGGGAATTTACAAGATGAGAAAATATGGGTTAAAATATGCATGGGAAGTGAAGGTAGCAAGTGCTTGAAAACTGTAAGAAAGCATTTAATGAAAGCACCAAGGACTGAGGGCGCACATCAGGAGCAAACAGCTTGTGGTATCAAACGGCAGATGGCGAGATCCTGGCCGGTGACGAAGCTGCAACAAATGGATGAGAAACTCAAACAGAAGAAGCCATGATGACACGGCAAGATGACAGGCAAACCGCAGAGTGAGCGGAGGGACGCGGCGAGGTGTAGAGACGAGCGCATGTCTGGGGTCAGTGGTCAGTTTAGTGCAGAAACAGAAACGAGTATTCAGCAGGAGGTGGTGGAGGGAGAAACTCAAGGATCGGCAACTCCAGCCTTCAGTGGATATGTGCATAGCAATGGTGAAGGTTCCCGGGATGAAATAAAATGAAGAGAAGCCTTGAATATGGGAGAAGTCTGAGTTTAAGGAATCCGTGGGGAAAAGAAAACTTCAGGCGCTGAGGAAAAGGAGCGCCCAAAAAGGTCCAAAAAATAGGGAATGTAAGTGGAAGGAGAGAGTGCCATAATAACAAGAAGTAAAAATAAGGGAGGAAATGGAGATGCAAGGTAGCGTTATTTATAACTAGATTGGAAGATATGGTTTGTATATATTGAAGGACTATTAAGTAAGCTAGGCAATGAGGAGGTTATAAAAGCAGCGGAAAGCGTTGGCATTGTGGCACTCATAGAGACGTGGCTAGAAATAGGGAAGGAGATAACGTGAAGGGGTTTTAGGTCAAGTACAAATCCAAGAGAAAAGAGCGCAACAAGTGTAGAACGCCGGGGGATTGTAGTTTTAATAAAGGAAGGGATTAGTGAGCTAATAGAGGACATCGAGAATGAGATGGAAGGGGTGGTCGGGGTTGGCTTTTATATACTGCCAACCCAAGAGCTATCCATACGCCACTGAAGTATTTTTTGAGGATTTATTATGGGAAACATGTATTAAAGACGGGAAATTTGTTGAAGATGGAATGTTGCTATTTGGTGACTGGAATGCTAGGATAGGTGAGCTATGTCCAACATTCAGCAAAGAGGATGAGATTGTAATGTGGGGAGGAGGACGTAGTGAAGATAAAGAGAGAAATAGTTACGGTTCAAAACTCTTGGAATCATGTGCCGCAGGTAAATTTTGTATTCTGAATTTCTGGGGGGAAGGGGATAGGGAAGGGAAGTTGGCATATATCACAGCACAGGTGGCAAGCGTCATTAATTTAGTAATTAGCTCAGAAGATATGTTAGGAAGAATAATTAGGAGGATTGAAGTAAGGATCCGGGTTGAATCCCACCAAGCAACAGTCTGGGTGATGACAGAAAGAAGTGAGGGAGACGTAAAAGATGGAGAGAAAAAGAGGAGTGTTGAGAAGAGTAGAAGTTACATTAAATATACATGGTCAGAGAATGTAAAACAGGAATTAGATGCCATTATTGAAAATGAACTGAAATTTATTAGGTGTGATTGGGAGGAAGCGCTGAGGGAAGGCAATATTGACAGAGCGTTGGAATTAATTGAAAACACAAGCACAGATTGACAGAGGTATGAGAAGAAAGACGAGACGTGAAGAAGTGTGCTACAACAAGGAGTGCAAGGATTTAAGGAAAATAGTCATGAATTCGCTAAAAGTATACAGGAAAAACGGAGGGAGTGCAGAAAGAGTAGTTTTCTGTGAGCTAAAAAAGTATACAAATTTAAAATTGCTGAGAGGAAGAAACTTTTTATGAGGAAACAAACAGAGTCAATAAATAGGGAATGCAGGATGAATCAACCCGAGAGAATATGGGACAGATTAAATAGAATTAATAAGAGGGGTAACAGTTTTGATAAACTCCAATGAGTGGACTACTTCCGAGAATTATTAGGAGGAAATGATAAATAGAATAATATGTATAAGGGGGAAGGTCTTGTGTAGAGATATTGAGGTACAGATAAATGAGATTGATAAAGAAATCGCTGGAGCTTTACCTTAATTAAGGCCAAGAACGCTTCCTTCCAACTCCTAGGCCTTTCCTGTCCCATCGTCGCCATAAAACCTATCTGTGACGTGGCGACGTAAAGCCACTAACAAAAAATTGATAAAGAAACCTCTAAATATGAAGTACTAGGGGTGATAAGTAAGCTTAAGGGTAGGTCGGCGGCGGGAAGCAATGGTATCAACAACTTGTTTTGGAAAGAAATATGTAAACACGGGCAGATTGTACAGAGCATAGTGAAACTATTACACAGCATCTTTGATGGCAGTAGGTTTCCAAAAGTGTGAAAAATAGGGTTGATATGCCCAACATATGAGGAAAGGTGACAAGAATTCTCTGAGTAATTATAGAGGTATGATGATGATGATGTTGCTATAGTTTAAAGGGGCCTAACATCGAAGGTTATCGGCCCATATAGGGGTATAACCTTACTAGATTCTCTGAGTAAATTTTACACAGGAGTACTAGCGAATGGACTGAGAGGCTGGGCGGAAGACAAGTCGATACTGTCAATTTTTCAGGGTAGTTTTAGAAAGGGCAGAAGGATGGCAGATAATATAATGACAGTGAAGATGTTCCTGGAAAAATACCTGAATAGCGAAGGAGGTAAAGTATATCTAGCGGCCGTAGATTTTGAAAAAGCGCTCGATACAGTGAGTAAAAAATCGTTAATAGAAAAATTAAGAAGGGTGGGGGTGCCGAGAAATATTATCCGAGCGATTGAGGCGATGTACGAGAATGTCTATTGCTGTATTAAACTGGAAGAAAATTTAGTAAGCAGTCCGGTAGATTGTGAGATAGGATAAAAACAGGGCTGCATGTTATCGCTGATCTTATTTTTACTTTTCACAAATGACATACTGAAAGGTCACGGAGAAAATAACTGGGCGGCGCCGGTAGTAAGCGATTTAGCGATCCCAGGATTGATATTTGTTGATGATGTGATTTTATTGACCTTAACTGGGTGGGGGTTCTGCAAAGAAATTTGGATGCGGTTTCGGAACATGCTAAGAAGTGGTCACTGAAAATTAACGGTAATAAATCGAAGGTGATGGTAGTGCTTAAGAATAGGGGGAGAAAGAAAGAAAGGAAACCGGTGGTCCAGGGAGAGAGGATCGAAGAGGTAGAAAAATTGGTATATCTAAAAGTGCTTATAAATAGAGGAGGTGGTTGGGAGGATCAAATTAAGAGAGCGAAATGGGAAGGTCGGAGACTCTCTCAGTGGTCAAAATTCTACAGCAAAGTTCCCGGGTATAAATTATAGAATTCTATGGTTGGTGTTAAAGACAATAGTGTTAAGCAGAGTACTGTATGGGTCTCAACTGTAGGGTCTAGATTATAAAAGGGATATGCTAAATCAAATTATTTGTAAATTTAGTAAGACGGTAATGCGACTCCCGCAGTGTACAGCTAATGCCGGAGCGACAGTCATGTGTGGGGAGTACATAGAAGTGGAATGTGTAAAGAGGGTAATTAAATATTGGATGCGTTTGAAGAGAGGGGAAGGGGTATAGTGCTGCGAGCTGCTTACCAGCAAAAACTGAAAAGTATGTATGCACTGAGTTGGCTGTCGAATATTAAAATGTATGTGGAAAGGGTGGGTATGGGTTACATATGACATGAGGTCTGGAATAGTAGCGGCAGTAGAAGTCAGAGATCGCTTATAATGAGGGTTAATGACATACAAAAGCATCGGCAGTTGGAGGAATGCAGTGAGAGAGAACATCCCTTAGTTTATTTAACATGGTAATTCAAGATTCTATGATAAATATTAGTAACGTGGATGGAAGGGTGAGAGGAGGTATTTTGTGGTGGTTTTTGGGCTTGTATAAAGGGGTGAATAAAAAATAAAGATATCTCACTGTGTATTGAACCAAATCGTTCATGATCAGAGAATATACCTATATTATTTAACGCTTCAGGAACGCTCCGCCAGGGAGTCGAAAATGGAATGGCGCGAATGGTAACTTGGAGCGCGGGGGGCAGAGCAAGCCAGTACGGGCGTGGCAAGATGTGTGAGAGAGCAAGGAAACCTAGAGTAACTGATAGACCAACTCGAATGCAGTCAGAGGATTTACATGTAGCAACCTGATAAGAAGAAACGTGGCACAAAGCAGGACTGGCAAGTTGCTAAAGTAGGATGATACCTACTCCTACAAGTTCAATTAAAAAATCAAAATGATAGAAAATTTCATCATAATTTACTAAGTGATCTGGAAGCGTGGGATGAGAGCTCTGATCTGCGCAAAGGAGTAGCTTGTGTATCTCGGGGGTTACCCTTGCGTCCGGTCACTTTCTGAACTAATAAAAAGGGAACGCTAAGTGAAAAGTGTGTCATTTATTCTTCTTTGATATGGAAATCGGGCGTGAAGGAGGCTGCGTCGTGAACTCGCATGAAACAGACAAAAATCTGTTTCAGAATGTGTACGTTTGAACACAGTTAATAATTGTAGCCTGGAGAAATATCCAGTAACCGGCATAGGAAGTGTGCAATTAATAAACTTCAGTCTGGAGTCCGTGTGCGGTAGCGCGCTGTAGAATTAGTCAAGTAACTTTCTACCTGTTAGGCAGTATTTTCCGCTCTAGCTTGTAACATGCAGAAATAGGAGTGATCGGAGTGCGCTAATTGGCATTTTACATGTGTGCAGAATCTGAAAATATCGCGATACGGGAAACTACGAGAAGAGCTATTAGTACGAGACCTTTCAACACTCAACACTCAAGCAGACGGCATCGCGATGGACCAAAACCAGGAACTGAGACCAGGACCAGCTACCCAGTACGACGATAGCAAGATGTTGGGCTAAACCCAATATACCAGAGTCCGACATAGATGAGCAGTGAGGTCATCATGTTACAGATAAGTTTGAGAAGATTTTTAGCATGAAATAGGGACAGTTATCTTCGCATATATTTTTATTCTGTAAATAAATATTCATTTTGCCCATATGGCCCCAGCCACAGGGGGAGCAATCCAGCTCAACTCTGTGTCGGTCCCAAGCCCGGGAAAATGGTGAGGGTGAATGGCTGGTATTGAGACCCAGTGGAGGTGCTTGTGTCAAGCAGGTGCCTCTGGAATATACTGAGAAATGTTCTAGTTGGCAGATTTACCTGCCTACGCAATCAGCAAATCCTACCAAATATGGGGATGGGTGAAGGCGCCTTAAAACGGGACCTTCTTGGCTAAGGTATGGTAACCAAAACAGAAGGTTCCCTGGTCCTCCAGGTTGGGGGTTGGGCGTGGGGTTAACAGCCCCACTCCCCAAAAATACATTGTTACGAATCCTCACCAGACAAAAGGCGGACGGATTGAATATCGGGACACCTGGAGGCATGTTGTTGAGGCGGTCAATGCTGGAACCCGGCTGTATAACCAAATAAGAAGAAGACGCCCAAATGGCAATTATGTAATTTACTACAGGTCTTATGAATGTGTAGCAAGTGTTTTAGCTTTGTATCATGTGTTTATGGTAATGAGGGAGTTAGGTTTAATTTAGGTTTGATTGATTGTTATGTAAAATGATATGAGAATCATTGTATGGAAGTTTTGTGGAGCTAGGGTCGTTGAAACTAAAGGACATAGATGCCTTATAAATATCGTGTGGGAGACCTCTACTGGAAGAGCTAAACAACCTAAGGAGAGGGACTGCCTGCTATATAAATGTGTATGAATTTAACAGGTATGCAGACAAAGCTGGGGGCCATGTATCCTCAACCTTTTTCTTAGAGGGGGTCATCAAAATTATACCGGCGAGTTTTCAAATTGCCTTACACGTGACATTAACTGGAGTCCAGTTCTTGAAGAGATGAAGTTTCCGAATGTATTCCGGATGATTTGAATGCCCTGAAGCAAGGCCAGTCATTTAGGCCTGATTATGAGTCTGAGGAATGCGATTCCTGTTAAGAGATGTGTTTTATTATGTTATTTAAGGCAGAAAGTGAAAAGAAGGGAAGAATGCCCGCTCAGCTGAGAGCCGCTTTGGAATACTAGTTAGAAGGGACTCATTTGACACGTGATGTAACCCAGATGCGAGGAAAGCTCGGTCGTGTAGTTGTGTGTCTGTTGTCGTCATGTTTTGTTTATAACCACGAGGGAGAGAGGGAGAGACGACCTTGTCGATCCTTTTAACAAGGAAAGTTCAGTGCCATCTCCTAGTGAGACGAGCACGAGAGAGAGAGAGGCAACTACTTCACCAAGCCCGCAAGACATGTGCATTTCTTTGTAAATGTTTACTGCAGATAAGATGGAATTTTGTGATTTGTTTTGTGATGCATTTTGTGTGTCTTTCTATTGGTATTATTGTTTGTCCTTTGAGTGTGCATTCTATGTATCCTAGGGGTCGCGAGTTCTACTCTCGTCCTTGCCTATGAGCAAGGGGTATCAGAAAGTCCTATTCTGCATTAGTGTGTTGACTGTATCCCAGGTGCATGGGAATTATGTAAATTTCAGTTTCTTTATGTGCGAAGTATTCTGTTCCTTTTCTCGTAAATTAGGATGATTAAGTACGACGATTATAATAGAATCTGTTCAAACTTATCAATATGTACGACACAGTGTTTATGTAACTTCCCTACGTTCGTCGAAGTAATTAATTTGTTTTGCTGACACGCCATGGGCATAGATGATGTAGTTATTGTTATATATTTGTACAGAGTTATGGGATTATTGATTTTATTCGTCCAATTTGTATGTTTTCATCATTAAAGTTTGATTTTTAAGTAAATTCGTATCCTCATTCACTCACACAAAAGCCACTCCTGTCCTGTTTACATCATTAAGTGTTTATTTTGTGTATTTTGCAACCTAGTCAACGAACGTTCCGCGGGCTCTGCCGCTGAGCTAGCCAGGTCAGAAGAGAACAGGAATTTTTTGTAATTTGTACCTACTCATGCTTTGGCCCTCATTTTCTATATTTATTTATTTGTTACCGGCTCAGTAAAGAACAGTACATTATGTGGAAAAGTGAATGATCACCTGCACTTAGTAGGCCAATGTAAAGAAACGGAAAATGTGAGAGTGAAACTTCTGACTGTAAGTCAGCAGGAGTTATTAAAACAGTCTGATGAGCAAAAATTATTGGGTGGGCGATTAAAGAATAGAATAGGGGAGAGATTTCGAATCGGTATTTATGTGCTGTTAAAATTATGTGTAAAGAAATTGAAAGATGCGGTCGTCTAAAATCATTTGGGATGTATTAAAAGGAAAATAAATGTGTGTGTGTAGATTTAGGTGGTGTTAAATAAGAGAGAGACAACTGGATATGAATTTAAATCTTATCTTGCCAGTAAGTTGAAACTTGAGAGGAAAGTAGACACAAAATCAGCAGACAGAAAAATGAAAAGATTGATACAGCAAGTCTTCGTTTAGTGGAGTAGGTCACGAGCGAGCATGGAATGTATGCAATTTAAGTCATATCAGTGGATAGGAAGGGAGGGGCAGGTTGTTATCCCCACATTTGGGTTGCAGTGTTGCCATTTTCCCTTTGCTAGCAACCTCGCGATCTTCTGGTTAACGAGGGGCCTCTGGTTAACACCGGGGTTCATCTCGCAGTTACCACTGCTTGGAGTAACCACTACTCATTATTTCTTGAGTTCTGTATTGTTCTGTTCTGTGCTGCCGAGTTGCCGTTGTTTCTCTTTTCTTTGTAGCTGCTGTTTACAGTTAGGCTTCCTAGTTTCGTTTGGTTTTGTTGATTCACTTACTCATATAGGGTCTATCAAATGGAGGAAACACTGTATAGACTTATCGAAATAAAGTATAAAGTATAAATATTATTTTGTGTAAAAGGAAGAAAAGAGTTATTATGAGAAATGGTCTGAAAAGTGTATTTCATATCAAGTGTTTGAAAATGTTTGAAAAATTAGCCTAAATGTGTTCTAAAATGAAACGTGTCCCAAACCTCCCCTTCTCCCTGACCATGCAATGTTCATAACATGTTTGCATTATATCTCTCAGTCACTACTGATCTGCATTTGGGGCAGTCGTCTAGAAGGCAGATTCCCTATCTGTTGCTTTCCAATTATTTTCTTAAATGATCGCAAAGAAATTGGAAAATTATTGAACATCTCCCTTGGTACCGTAAAATGGGGTGAATGGGAACGGTTTTATAGTATTTTCTGTCGCTGTTTTCTTGATTTAGATAATTTAATAAATTTCTGCGTGTAGCAGTGTTGATAAGGTCAGATAGCTAGTTATGGTACATGAAATGAACAGATCGGTACAAAAGGTTATGTGATATTGACTGAAAAATTAGTGTCAATAGGAACAGATACTTAAGTGTCCCGTCTAAACCTATTCACCCCATACTGGGGTGAAAAGGAACACTGAAAACCTTTTAAAATGTTATCTAAGATCTGAAAAATGCATAAACAGTAAGAAATAATGCAATAAGGTAATTGTGAACCTAAAACATGCTCCAAAATGTTACCATACATGGAAATTTACATCGAATTTCAGGAGTCCCCTTCTAAAACGATTAGCGTGGTGTACCACACCAACAACGCTTGCCTTATCAATTTCACAGAAATTTTCATGTTTGGACCACTTAAAATTTGTCTGCTCTCAACTTTAGTTGGCACATACAGTAGGCCTACTTCAGAAACGTTACTGTGAAGTATTCATAGTCCAACACTGATGACTGTTTCAATGAAATAGGATTGCTCTGAAGAATTTGGGTGATTTGATTAATGATGTGGATGGAGAAGAAAAATCTACCATAACCCAGACACCTTCTTCAATTCGTGTTTTCTTGTACACACCTCTCATTATTTTTTCAACCGGATGTAGTTCTCAGTTGCAGTCCTGCCTTAGGTGTGATTTAGGGTTCTGATTCTGGCGTCCTTTGGTTGGGATTGGCAACTTTCTTTTACTAGCATGTTTATTAGTAGGAACTTCATTTTATTTTGAGATCTCCTTCTGCTGCTGCTAATCATCTGACAGATGTCCTTCTTAGCTATCATTTTCCAAGCCGTCAGCTTTCTCTTTCTAATTTTTACTGTCCCAGGACTGAACCTCATATCATTGAGTACAGAAACAATGCAGTCGCCAGTGATACCATTGTTTCCTTCAACACTGACCACCGTTTCTTCTGCTGATGAACAGGGCAAGCGACTTAGAATACGGTCTCTGTTCTGTTTAGACACATTCGTTGAGATAAAACATTTCCGTGACGATTAATGAAACTGAGGGCAAAGTCATAACCTGGCATATTGTTTCTGAACCTCTTCACAGTGACTCCCATTCTATCAAGGTAAGCCTTAACGATACAGCGGAGGTCGTTATGCATCAAATGGGTAACCAGAGAACACATCACCAGCTGATCAACCAAATGCTTTTCAGTATCTAAACAATGTCTGTCCAACTTTTGACTACATTTCTATTCCTCCTTCACTTTTATTATATTTCATACGTCTGTTTAACACTGTTGTAGGAATGGCATATTTCTCTGAACATTTTCTGTCTGATAATCCTCTTTTAATATCGTCTAATGCAGCAGAAAGTGTTTGCGGTGGGTCTTTCCTGTGGATTTTGCCCCTCTGATCTGGTTTATATTGCCTTGGCATCTTTCTTCATCAACTGGAATACAGATAAAATAAGGGATAGAATTACCGAACAGTATTTATATGAAGACTGTATTCACATTTAATCTCATTTTACGCATCATCTATGTGTTCCCATTCACCCCATTTTTCAATGATTTTGTTCACTAATTGTGCATAGTGTTAACGTAGAAAAGTGTGCTTGTATGTCATGGTAAAATTATGTTTAATTGTATCAAAATATGGCATAGTTACTTATTCCAGACATTAAAAGCACCTACCTCCACGTGATTTTCTAATCCAGAAGAAGATTTTATGGTCTTTAATAGCTATAAACAATTCAAGGTTTCCTTATTGCACACTATTGTTGCTACAAGTTATTGTAATCCTTTCAGAGCACATAGAAATGGCGGGTAATAAGGATAGGAAATATTTTGGGTGAAAAAATCCCACTGAACTGCTTTACATACGATGCAAACCTTCCATAAAATAAATTCCCTACTGTGTGTTCCCTTTCATCCCCATGTTCCTATTCACCCCATTTCACGGTAAGTTATTCTAATCCCTAACTCCCATGCCTATAAACGAATATTTGCCCCAGTTTTTCCTCTTGAATTCCAACTTCATCTGCATATTGTGATCTCTCCTGCTTTTAAAGACATCACTCAAACATATTCGTCTACTGATGTCATTCCACGCAATCTCTTCACCGACCACTCGGAACATACCACTTAGTCGAGTAGGTCGTCTCCTTTCTCCCAAGTCAGCCCAGCTCAAACTTTCCAACATTTTGTAACGCTACTCTTTTGTCGGAAATCACCCAGAAAAAATAGAGCTGGTTGTCTTTGGATTTTTTCCAGTTCTTGAATGAAGTAATCCTGGTGAGGGTCCCATACACTGGAAACATACTCTAGTTGGTGTCATACTCAGAGGCGTATTCTCCTTGAATGCAAGGCATTCATTGCATGCGTTATGATAACACAAAGAACTGTCTGATGTACGATTTTAGGTTGTTTCAAGTCAAATATTAACGATTTCGTCTCTCAGAAGTTCAAAATGTCCGCGCAACTGTATTGGTTCCTTTGCTTGACTACGTGTGGTGCTGGTGTAGTCTCGCCGTCTACTCCACTCTAGGAAGGAAGAGACAGCGAATGCAGGAGTTAAGGATGAAAGGCATTCAATCTTAAAATTGCATTCAGTGGCAGACGTAGTTCTGAAACCCTCCGAACGATGTCGTTGCAATTGAAACTTGGTCAGAATTTGTCACCCCATACCCGTGCTACCGTCTGCCATCTGTTAGCAACTTGGAGAAAGTCGGCATCTTTACCCCCCGGCGAGAACCCAATGTGACGAAACTGACCAATGCCACTGGGGTGACTTACCACCAGTGCTTGAATTGTGGCTAACTAGTGAGTTAATTCATTGTGTTTTCGGTGTTTTGTTATATTTTGCGCACATGAGGTATTAACGATGGATGAGTCTAAAACGGATATAATTGTAAATCAGTTTGAAAAGCCATTTACTGGCCGTGCGTTTGATGAAAAGATTCATATAGTTAAAGCCGGGAGACCTCTACCTTCCCTCGTAAATTTCTTCTTCTCCTTCTTATTCTTCTTCTTCTTCTTCTTCTTCTTAATCTGTTTACCCTCCAGGGTTGGCTTTTCCCTCGGACTCAGCGAGGGATCCCTCCTCTACCGCCTCAAGGGCAGTGTAC
Source organism: Anabrus simplex (assembly GCF_040414725.1). NCBI lineage: Eukaryota > Metazoa > Arthropoda > Insecta > Orthoptera > Tettigoniidae > Anabrus > Anabrus simplex. The sequence goes on from NC_090266.1 coordinate 214,611,162, forward strand.
TGGAGCTTCATACTCTGGGTCGGGGTATACAACTGGGGAGGATGACCAGTACCTCGCCCAGGCTGCCTCACCTGCTATGCTGAACAGGGGCCTTGCGGGGATGGGAAGATTGGAAGGGATAGACAAGGAAGAGGGAAGGAAGCGGCCGTGGACTGAAGTTATGTACCTTCCCGGCATTTGCCTGGAGGAGAAGTGGGAAACCACGGAAAACCACTTCGAGGATGGCTGAGGTGGGAATCGAACCCACCTCTACTCAGTTGACCTTCCGAGGCTGAGTGGACCCCGTTCCAGCAGAGCCGGGAATCGAACCCGGGCCTCCGGGGGGGTGGCAGCTAATCACACTAACCACTACACCACAGAGGCGGACCCTCGTAAATTTCAAAACAGAAAACAAGAATTGTGTACGCCCGTTCAATCCAGAAACTTACAGTAAAACTGTTTGGCTCGAGTTCACCTACATGTAATTATGGTGAGTAGAATTGAAATTTACTTAATACATTGTGTTAACTGCATGGTTACTAGTTGCATGCCTCAGTGGAGATTCCAGGATACGCCACTGGTCATACTAGAGACTTATATGCCATCTCTTTTTCATCCTTACTACAACTCCTAAATACCCTCATAACCATGTGCAGAGATCTGTACCCTTTATTAACAATCATGTTTATGTGATGACCCCAATTAAGATCTTTCCTTATATTAACACCTAGGTAAGGTACAATATTAATTTACATTTTAAAAAATTTATTTTGAACCTTTTTCAATTTCCCTTCACAAGTAGTGTGGCTAATCAACTAAAAATTTTAATTCCTGTCGGAACAGCAATGATGTTGATCAAATTATAGCTGCTAACTTTTTATTTTAATGGTTTTATTCCATTAACATTTCTTAATTTACTTACAATATCCCCAAAAGCGAATTTCACCCCACCAACACAGTAATTAAAACCGAGAGGACTTTTCCTATTTGTGAAACTCACAACTTGACTTTTAACCGCGTTTATCATCATACCAAACCCTACTGCCCATCTCACTACATTATCGAGGTCATTTTGAGTTCTTCACAAACTTGTAACTTATTTATTACTCTATACAGAATAATATCATCTGAAAACAGCCTTATCTGTGATTCCACTTCTTTACACATATTATTGATATACATATATAAGAAAACATAAAGGTCCAATAAAACTGCCTTGAGGAGTACCCCTCTTAAATATTACAGGTTCAGATTAACCTTCGCCTACTCTAATTCTCTGAGATCTGTTTTCTAGAAATATAGCCACCCATTCAGTCACTATTTTTACTAGTCCAATAGCACTTATTTTGGCCAGTAGTCTCCCATGATCTACCCTAACAAAAGCTTTAGATAGGCCAATCGCAATACAGTCCATTTCACCTCCTGAATCCATGATATCTGGAATATCTTGCTGGAATCCTACAAGTTGAGTTTCAGTGGAATAACATTTCCTAAACTCCAACTGCTTTCTGTCAAACCAGTTATTAATTTCGTAAACTTGTCTAATGTAATCAGAAAGAATGTTTTCCCAAAGCTTACATGCAATGCATGTCAAACTGACTGGCCTGTAATCTTCAGCTTTATGTCTGTCACCCTTTCCTTTATTCACAGGGGCTACTATAGCAACTCTGCATTAATTTGATATAGCTTCTTCAAACAAACAATAATCAAATAAGTACTTCAGATATTGTACTCTATACCAACCCATTGCTTTTAGTACATCCCCAGAAATCTTATCAATTCCAGCCGCTTTTCTAGTGTTTACATTTTGTATCTTACTGTAAATGCCATTGTTATCAAAGGTAAATTTTAATGCGGTACTTCTTTAGTATTAGTCACCTCCTCTATCCGTACTTTATCCCTGTAACCAACAATCTTTACACACTGCTGACTGAATAATTCTGCGTTCTGAAAATACTCGGATACACACTCCCCTTGTTCATTAATGATTCCTGGAATATCCTTCTTGGAACCTAGGGAGGGTCCTTTCTACAAGAAAACTTGAAAGTTTACTGAAAAATAGAGTTTTATTGAGAAAAATGCATGTTGACGTGCACATCACCTTACTGTAGATATTTGCTGTCTTCAACATCGCCTATCAGACGACCCGTGCTCCCAGGTCACCATGCTGAACTGGACTGGAACTCGTTCTGCAGGCTTATTGCGTTACGATGAGATGGGGCTGGAACACCCAGGTTGGCTTGACAAGGGATTTAACTCGAATCTTTGACGTTCTGGAGGGTCTCCGACGTTCTCCGGCATTGTTGCGGGGTAATTACTCGTCACTGTACTCAAACGAGTGTCCACAATTGAAGAGTCTCCCGACACATTTGTTTAAGAGCGCCGTTTAATTTAATATTTTCGTGATATGCCGTCGAACTATACTAATCCCTTGTAGACAGAATTTGTAAGTCCATTAAAGTTGAAGATCAGGATAGCATCGAGTTTAGAAAGAAATAAAGCACAGTTCATGAATATAAATAATGAAACTGAAAACTGTTCACGCACTAGGCACAGTTCGTGGTGGCTTTCCACTAAAAAAGTTCGCACTTGACATTTAAATAAATGTATGACTGCTCAAGAGCTTATCAAAAGACAATGCTATCAGTAACGCACGCATAATTTAAAACTTCGAAGAAAAAATAATGCACAGTTCAGAATGTAGTTCAGTTTGAATCGAATAGCATTCACTTCAACTCATAAATTGAAAAAAAAAGTTGGCAAGTACCGTTGTACATTAACACAGTTTGAATTGACTATCATTCAGAATGGACCACTTGTGTCGAAGCACACGAGTATACCTTTTATGTACAATAGGTAATAACTTCATTTATATCAGTGGGGAAAGTTTGAATACTTTCATGAACAAACTTATTTAATAATGAAGATATGCCGGCTGAGATTTTAAAATTATATCGCAGTTAATAATATATTGCTGTAGTGTCACATTGCCATTAATAATACTTGTTCAGAGACTAAGTTAAACTATGGCAACGTGGTAATAAACTAAGTTCCACTATCATTAATGTAGGTTACATCGAGAAGTTTCCATACGCACAGATTATAAGTTCAACTCGACTGTTAGCACCTAAGTGCACTATAAGACTTGTCAACAACACGCGCACAGATTCTAAGTTCAACTCGACTGATAGAATCTAAGTCCACTATAAAGACTTTGTATAATTTGATCTTCAACACGGGTACAGATTCTACCTTCAACTCGACTGTCACAGTTTAAGTCCACTACGAAGACTTTGAATCATTTGAAGATAGACTTGGTCAGCACTTCGACGAACAGTAATGATGCAGCGTTTAGAGTAGGACTGGACTCCCAGCTGTGACTGACTGATTTAGGTCAAGTGAGCTCGCCTTATATTATCTTTGGGCTCCTACTTCATAAGATAGCGTGATATATTTGAAGTTGATTATCTCGAGAATCCCTCGACGGATTTGCTTGAGATTCACTATTGGTTAAATTTATGCTATCCTCTTCATAACGCAGTATCTCTCGAGTTGCTGCTATTATTATTATAGAAGTTTTAAAAATTATCACGTCGAATATTCGCGAATATTCTGCTACACACCAAGCCAGGCAGGCTAAACGTGACGCGTGAGGCGGGTGGCCTCACTCAGCTGCGGCTGGCTCAAGCCGGATCGCCTCGCCGAGCGTAAACAAACCAAGTTCGCAGTGAATGTCTTGCGTGACGATGAAATATAATTGATCGTCAAAAATTACGGCATGTACCGCTCGTAACCGGTACAATACCATTCCATTTTTCACTACAATTTGTATGACCACCAATTATGTTTAGCATCATGTTATCTTGGCTAAATTCTTTGCTAGATTCAATTTCCTCGCAAATTCCTTCAATTTCCCCTTACTTCCACAGCAATTTCTAACTCTATTTCTTTCCAACTTGCTCCTCCTTCTTAGTCTTTTTACTTCTCTGTTATAACATATTTCGCATTCCTCAACAATTGTTTTAAACCCATCCCAGTGTCTGTTTACATTTTTATTTACTTTTTCCCACCGATCATAGACATGTCTGACAGATGTTCAACCAGATTGCTAGCCTCCTTAGCATGATCATTCTTTAGCTTTAGAGACAATAGGTACCTAGGCCTATTATAGAAATGAAATAGTCTAGACTGTACTCTCTTTAGTTGATTGGCAGATGGATCGCTCATTTCAAAGAAACTAACTACAGACGCCAGCTCGGTGATATAGTCTGTGATAGAGCCTCATCAATTTCTTTTTCCCCAAAACCAGGGATACAAAGAGGCAGGTCTATGGATTCCTTAAGTTTGGCAATATCTGCCACAACCGTGCCTCCAGATTAGACCTTTCTAATGAGGAGTTCATAAATCAATTCCTCCTTGTGCAAGTACCGGGGAGCGAGGACTTCGTGAGGACCAGACATGTTGACAGAAAAGTTAATAATTTAGAAAAATACTCAGCAACCGAGAAAATTCTTAGAGTTCGGCCCGGATCCTACGTTTAGCCATCAGAAAGGGCTTAATCTAGACCCATTCAACCACGTTCTGCTACCACTTATTACCGGGGTTGTTTGTATCACAGAGAGGTGAAAGAAGGTTTGGGCTTGAATGGGTCTATCTACATTATCAAAGATTCTTTTTAAACTTTGAAATAAAGGTTATATTTCTTTTCAGAAAATTAAACTTAACAACTGTGTATCAGGTACAACGACAATTTTGATATAAAAATAGTAAACCCCAGAATAGTGAATTCAAATATTTTAGACTTCTTTTCTTTTTTTGCTAGTTGCTTTACGTCGCACCGACACAGATATGTCTTATGGCGACGATGGACAGGAAAGGGCCAGGAGTGGGAAGGAAGCGTCCGTGGCCTTAATTAAGGTACAGCCCCAGCATTTGCCTGGTGCGAAAATGGGAAACCACTGAAAACGATTTTCAGGGCTGCCGACAGTGGGATTCGAACCTACTATCTCCCGAATACTGGATACTGGCCGCACTTAAGCGACTCCAGCTATCGAGCTCGGTGTTTTAGGCTTCAAGCTCCAAATTTGCAAGTTTACAACGACGCCGATGTACCGTTTATTTAGACACAAATTCCCAGAGCACTTTGCTCCAACAGTTACAAATTAACGGCCTTCCAAACGCACCACTCAATATTACAGTAATATTAGCAATCTCAGAAAAGAGCTTACATGCTCTCCTACTTCAACCATGGAGGCTGTGCTCCCAATTTCTTACAGCCTACTCAAGGCAACATTACACCAAAAATCTTACAATTTCTGGCCTCTCTAGGCCCAACCTACAATTTACAACTTTTGTACACAAGGGTATCTTGTACCCATTTTACTGGGCCTTCGTGAAAAGGAAGAAGAGGTTAATTTACTGGCCCAAACTCAAAATAGATGGAGGCGTACACTAGCGCTCCTTAAAAACTCTGTTTTAAAACCCTATTTGGACTTGTGGCCCGATGATGCAGAGGTTAATCGCACACTGCTGAGGTGACTAGAAGAACACGTTTAGGACTCCTGCAGAGTAATGAAACAGGTTATCCCTATTTTGAAGAAATTCAGAGGTGGGTTAGTGATGCCATCATATTGTATTGTATGTGTCTGTAGAACAGTGGTATACGAAGACTACCTGGATTGTTAAAATTATGAATAATTTCTGTTCTCTCTATCCTGATCTGCTTTAGTAAGAGATGACAAGCAATAGTTCTGGTTTGAACGCCGTCATTTTGTGTGTGACAATAACGGTGCGATAGATTGTTTATTGTCTACTTTTTCCGATGTCGTGTTAAATAGGTGCTGAAAGCAGAGGAAGAACACGAGTTATGTCAACAGTTATGATAAAAACACTAAGCGGAGGAAGTTATCAACGCTCTACAATAACTGAGCTTGTGAATACTGTTCTTAAAATGTTTGGGTTTTATTCATGTAAATTGTGTATTTCTAACTTCAGTGAATGCATTTACTGATGTGTGTGTTTCTGAGTACCATTCTACGATGAGGGTGCATTTGTCATAAACATCGTGTTGGTCTAAATGTAGTGAATATATGTGAAGTCATTCAAAATCGGACACGCCACCTTTCCTCTCGGGCTCCGATTGACAGATAGATACTACGTTGCCCACCGCCGTTTCGATCCTCTTATACTGCCTGCTCTATGCCACTAGTTTAACACAGGAAGGCGCGACTACCAATATTTCTCCAAGTCGCCGTAAGAGTGCAGCAGTAGACGCAGATCTTCGCTGTCAGTGTGTGTGTAGCACTGTATGATTGGTGCATGGATGTGTATGAAAACCTGAGTTTTTTCGTACAATGAGTAAACGTGTCTGGTCACTTGCGTTCGTACAAGAGATATTTTGTATAGAACTGTGAAATGAATTAGTCATGTTATGCTTATAGATATTTCAAAAGTGATTTTAAGGTGTAAGTGCCGTACTTGTATCTTTCCGTTTGTGCAAGGTATATCTTTTCTAGATGTGAAACTTCAGATTCTTTCCCCGAAATATTCAACTGTTGTGTACCATCTTGTCAATCACGGCAAGGTGTTTCGCAGCCAGAAATGATACGACTCTATGAAATACCGTCTTGAAGGGAATTAAGAGAAAAGCGGCTGTCGGCTTTATCTAATCAAGGACCTAATACAGGAAGTAATTGGATATCCTCAGATTACTCTCCCATCTGTGCCTTTACACCTTATTTCAGAAGGTGATGGTGCCTCCGCGGCTCAGGCGGCAGCGCGTCAACCTCTCACCGCTGGGTCCTTTGGTTCAAATCCCGGTCACTCCATATGAGATTTGTGCTAGACAAAGCGGAGGCGGGACAGGCTTTTCTCCGGATACTCCGGTTTTCCCAGTCATATTTCATTCCAGCAACACTCTCGAATATCATTTCATCTGTCATTCATCAATCATTGCCCCGGAGGAGTGTGACAGGTTTCGGCAGCCGGAACAATTCCTACAATCGCCGCTAGATGGGGCTTCATTCATTCCTTTCCTGGCCAGGTCGAATGACTGAAAAGGGGCTACCGGATTATTTTTCAGAAGGTGATTAAGGCCGTGGAAGATAGTGGATTCCTTGTGATAAGAATTGTGACGGACAATCACAAAATAAACGTCTTCATGTTTAGACATTTTAGACAACCTCAAATATCCAGACGATAATAATCCAATCAAATAGATACAGGAAATCAAATCCCAATTTGCGGGTACTTGCCTCGTGTTGTTGAAGAGAGGATGGAGAGTGACATTTGCGTCAGCAACATATCCCTGCCTAGAGCTTCGACACCGCTAAATGAAACTGATTATGCACCAGGACAGAGGAGGAGTTCGATACCCAAAAATCTTGGTTTTTGCTCTGGTGAAGCATCTCCAGGAGTTCGTTTAAACTGTTGTGCCCTGTTGTCGAAGTCCTTCAAATGCACGAGCGTAATACGAGGACTTCAGACGTCTTCCCTTTCAGAATGTATTTTTTACAGTGTGAGGTCAAAGAACATCAACACACTATCAGTGCTATTACCCTAACCAAGATCGTAACACTTCTGTTAACTAATATTGTGTTCGCAAGAACACAAAATGTACCGCACCACTCCAAGCCTTCGTCCAGGAAAGCAAGCAAGCAAGCAAAGAGTTTGTTCAATTCCTTCACCATAAGGTGCAGGCGGGCCATCAGCCGAACGAGCGGCTCTTAAGCCTTCGTAGTGGGAAGAGTATATTGTGTAGTAGTTACAGAGAAGTATGTTCGTACGTACGTAAAGGGAGTGGTAAATGACCTGGTAAATGCAGCACGGGTGAAGTTTAAGAAAGCGGAGATTGTTATTAGTGGAATACTGTGTAGGAGGGATATTGACTGGATTGTGATTGGAGATTTAAATGAGATATGGAGTGGGTATGTGGGAAAATGCGAGTGAAATTTCTAGATCCTAATGGGTGGGAAGGAGATAGGTATCTGCGCTCAGATGGCCTTCACTTAAACCGCAGTGGTACGTATAAGTTAGGTACATTCCGGAAAACGGGGTGGCCTAGGGAGCGGTGATAAGGGAACAGGGACCTTGAAATCAAGCAGGGATGACATAAAATGGTTAGTGTTGAACTGTAGAAGTATTGTAAAGAAAATAATAGAATTTAGTAATTTAATAGATATATATTTACCAGATATTGTAATATGAGTTGAATCATGGCTGAGAAATGATATGAAGGATGCAGAAATTTTCTCACGGAACTCTGGAACTCTGGTAAGACCCCAACTAGAGTACGGTTCCAGTGTATGGGACCCTCACCAGGATTACCTGATTCAAGAACTGGAAAAATCCAAAGAAAAGCAGCTCGATTTGTTCTGGGTGATTTCCGACAAAAGAGTAGCGTTACAAAAACATTGCAAAGTTTGGGCTGGGTAGAATTGGGAGAAAGAAGAAGAGCTGCTCGACTAAGTGGTATGTTCCGAGCTGTCAGCGGAGAGTTGGCGTGGAATGACATTAGTAGACGAAGAAGTTTGAGTGGTGTTTGTAAAGTAGGAAAGATCACAATATGAAGATAAAGTATGAATTCAAGAGGACAAACAGGGACGAATATTCAATTATAGGAAGGGGAGTTATGGATTGTAATAACTTACCAAGGAAGATGTTCAATAAATTTCAAATTTCTTTGAAATCATTAGGGATTAGGCTAGGAAAGCAGTGGATAGGGAATCTGCCCTAAATGCAGATCAGTATTAATTGATTGATTGATTGATTGATTGATTGATTGATTGATTGATTGATTGATTGATTGATTGATTGATTGATTGATTGATTGATTGATTGATTGATTGATTGATTGATTGATTGATTGATTGATTGATTGATTGATTGATTGATTGATTGATTGGAGTGGGTGATAGATGTTTTTTGGCGCAGGAACCACCGCAACCCCCAAGTGATCCCCCAGAGTGCGCCCGCATCGCATTCGCTATAGTTTCCCTCCGCTAGACCCCGTTTATCTGCCAAAGAGAGAAACATTGTACACAGAAAAATACAAGAAAGTAATGTACAAGGTTGACATAGGGGTGCTTCTTCTATGGCACTGACAGAAAATGGAGAAATTTGTGTTCAAATTAAGTCTTTTGCCGCTTCCTTGGCAGAAAGAAAATCACAAAGATATATGTGCACAAGATATCACACACTAGTGTTCGCGCCACGTCTGGGGCAGAGTGATCAAACGATTATAAACAAATACAGTACATCACTAAGAATAGATGGTGTGCCTCGTCTGTGGCTTAAGAAATTTAAAATACAGACAGAAAAAATCACAAAATAAATGAAAAAAGCGTTCGTGCCACCACTAGGCACAATGAAATAAGAACTGAAATATGCATTAGAGATGATGAAAGAATGTCTTCTTGCCATGTCATTGCCTAAGAGAATGACGCAAATGAATTAATAAAATTTAAGCACAAATATAGCGGATCGTCTTCCGTGCCACTCTTGGGCACAATACGGTAAATGAACGAAAAAGAGACAATAGAGCACCAAAGAAAATGTTCACGTGCCCCTTCTAGGTCACTAAGTAAAAACAGCAAAGAATGCAATGAAATAGGAAACATATAATTCACTGGATATAACGAAAAGAATGAAAACACAGAAGAGTAGCCTGAGAGAAACACTTCACTGCACTGATCACACAAACACTGCACAGTGCCGTTACGGCATATCGATGGCGAAGGCAATGTTCCACCGCAGCCAGTGTGTTGATGTCCTTGGAGAGAATCCTGATTAGTGACGTGTTCGTTGCGGATACGGACGATTTTAAATATTTGGTGGCCTTCGAGCTGGAGTTGAGCGGCCACCTCATCGTCAGTCACACTATAGGCAACCACAGACAGGATAGGTGACGGCCGAGACGGTGGTGTCGGGCGCAGTGCAGTTTGTTGCTGCGTCAGGTTAGTAGCACGGGTATGGAATCCAAACTGCGCCACGCCGATATTAGTGACAAGATGATTGTAGAAAGATTTTGAAGTTTTAATGTTGAAATAGCCTTCCCGGGTGCGTTGTGTTTCCACATTATACTCTCCATACTTCGGCGTGAAGCGGGTAAGAATCTGGTAAATTCTTCGGGTGGTGGGTTTAGCCGGATCAATATGCATGTGCTACACCACATAGATAGGAACTGCTGGTAGCGGCGACGGATGGATGACGCTGCGATTCCTGGTGTGGGGCGCCAAGGCTGAATTCTTCGCAACTTCTGCAAAATTCTTCGCAACTTCTGCAAAGCTGCGAACGTGGGCAGGGATGTAAGGGTCTGGATTAGACGCTGGTGGTGAGCATGGCGACAGATGGAAAGGTGCCACGACATTCCTTCCCGAAAGTTCGAGAAGCTGTTCAATGCCTGACCCCTGCGACCCGGACGGAGAGAAGAGAGCTCGGGAATGTATACGTCGAGCTTGATGTGCTAGAGGCTGATGCTCCACAGATTTTCTTGCGATCCCCGTCCGGGGCTGAAGATTCCACTTCTTGCATATCACGGGCTTGCTTTTGTTGGTCGAAATCCATATTACGAGAGCCTTGCGTAGATCTGGGCGGTGTACGATGCTCCTGACTCATCTTGAAGAATGGAGAAGAGTCTCGTAGAAGCTAGAAAATTCTGGAAACTTCCACACACACACGTATATGGCGCGAAACTTTTCTTGAGCCCTGAGCCCCACAGTGCAGAATGGGAACTAGGGCTCAAGAAAAGGTTCGCGAACTATAGACAAATCTCGATACTTGTAAAAATAATGCTCCGAAATTACCAGAGACATATAAAGTATACCGTGTCGTTCAAGGAAAATCTTTAAATTGTGACATGAAGAGGCCAACTGCGACTTCATTTAGGTAATACTTCCGATATTTAATATTACTGATGCAGTTTACGAGCTTCAGTGAACATATGACCATACTGCATAGTATTTTGTATGCCGTCGTCATTAGAATAAGTTTTGGAACATTGTGCGTCTATGCCTGCCATCTAGCGGAGAAATTTTGTCGCAGCCTATTCGCAAAATCTCGCATAGAACAGGCAGTGTAGTAGTGATGGGACACCCGATTCATTTTACTGAATCGATTCATTTGATTCCGTTCACGTTACTGAACCGATACTGTGATCAGATTCACGGCACATTAGTCACCGCTCCTACTGCATCTATGTAGTATGTGCTGGTAAGACAGCAGCAAGAGCATTCAGTGCTCGCTGCTGCCATCTGGTCCTCATACTACGAAATCCTTTCTTAGTAAAAATGCTAGTCACTCTAATACATCGAAGGTTTCCGGCAACGCAGGGTGGGAAATGTTAGGATTAGGAAGATCAATCAATCAATCAATCAATCAATCAATCAATCAATCAATCAATCAATCAATCAATCAATCAATCAATCAATCAATCAATCAATCAATCAATCAATCAATCAATACTGATCTGCATTTAGGGCAGTCGCCCAGGTGGCAGATTCCCTATCTGTTGCTTTCCTAGAAATTTCCTAAACGATTTCCAAGAAATTGGAAATTTATTGAACATTTCCCTTGGTAAGTTATTCCAATCCCTAACTCTCCTTCCTATAAATGAATATTTTCCCCAGTTTGTCCTCTTCAATTCCAACTTTATCTTCATATTGTGATCTTTCCTACTTTTATAAACGCCATTCAAACTTATTCGTCTACTAATGTCATTCCACGCCATCTCTCCATTGACAGCTCGGAACATACCACTTAGTCGAGCAGCTCTTCTTCTTTCTCTCAATTCTTCCCAACCCAAACACTGCAACATTTTTGTAACGCTACTCTTTTGTCGGAAATCACCCAGAACAAATCGAGCTGCTTTTCTTTGGAATTTTCCAGTTCTTGAATCAGGTAATCCTGGTGAGGGTCCCATACACTGGAACCATACTCTAGTTGGGGTCTTACCAGAGACTTATATGCACTCTTCTTTACATCCTTACTACAACCCCTAAACACCCTCATAACCATGTGCAGAGATCTGTACCCTTTATTTACAATCCCATTTATGTGATTACCCCAATGAAGATCTTTCCTTATATTAACACCTAGATACTTACAATGATCCCCAAAAGGAACTTTCACCCCATCAACGCAGTAATTAAAACTGAGAGGACTTTTCCTATTTGTGAAACTCACAACCTGATTTTTAGCCCCGTTTATCAACATACCATTGCCTGCTGTCCATCTCACAACATTTTCGAGGTCACGTTGCAGTTGCTCACAATCTTGTACTTTATTTATCACTCTATAGAGAATAACATCATCCGCAAAAATCCTTACCTCCGATTCCACTCCTTTCCTCATATCATTTATATATATAAGAAAATTTAAAGGTCCGATAATACTGCCTTGAGGAATTCCCCTCTTAATTATTACAGGATCAGATAAAGCTTCACCTACTCTAATTCTCTGAGATCTATTTTCTAGAAATATAACAACCCATTCAGTCACTCTTCTGTTTAGTCCAATTGCACTCATTTTTGCCAGTAGTCTCCCATGATCCACCCTATCAAATGCTTTAGACAGGTCAATCGCGATACAGTTCATTTGACCTCCAGAATCCAAGATATCTGCTATATCTTGCTGGAATCCTACAAGTTGAACTTCAGTGGAATAACCTTTCCTAAAACCGAACTGCCTTCTATCGAACCAGTTATTAATTTCACAAACATGTCTAATATAATCAGAAAGAATGCCTCCCCAAAGCTTACATACAATGCATGTCAAACTTACTGGCCTGTAATTTTCAGCTTTATGTCTATCACCATTTCCTTTATACACAGGGGCTACTATAGCAACTCTCCATTCATCTGGTATAGCTCCTCCGACCAAACAATAATCAAATAAGTACTTCAGGTATGGTACTATATCCCAACCCATTGTCTTTAGTATATCCCCAGAAATCTGAACTATTCCAGTCGCTTTTCTAGTTTTCAACTTTTGTATCTTATTGTAAATGTCATTGTTATCATATGTAAATTTTATTACTTCTTTGGCCTTAGTCTCTTCCTCTGTCTCGACATTATCCTTGTAACCAACAATCTTTACATACTGCTGACTGAATACTTCTGCCTTTTGAAGATCCTCACATACACGCTCCCCTTGTTCATTGATTATTCCTGGAATGTCCTTCTTGGAACCTTTTTCTGCCTTAAAATACCTATACATACCCTTCAATTTTTCACTAAAATTCGTATGACTGCCAATTATGCTTGCTATCATGTTATCCTTAGCTGCCTTCTTTGCTAGATTCAATTTTCTAGTAAGTTACTTCAATTTCTCCTTACTTCCACGGCCATTTCTAACTCTATTTCTTTCCAGTTTGCACCTCCTTCTTAGTCTCTTTATTTTTCTATTATAATAAGGTGGGTCTTTACCATTCCTTACCACCCTTAATGGTACAAACCTGTTTTCGCATTCCTCAACAATTTTTTTAAACCCATCCCAGAGTCTGTTTACATTTTTATTTACCGTTTTCCACCGATCATAGTTACTTTTTAGAAACTGCCTCGTGCCTGCTTTATCAGCCATATGGTACTGCATAACAGTCCTACTTTTAAGACCTTCCTTTCTATCACATTTATTTTTAACTACCGCAAAAACAGATTCATGATCACTAATACCATCTATCACTTCAGTTTCCCTACAGAACTCATCTGGCTTTGCCAGCACGACATCCACGATATTTTTCCCTCTGGTTGGTTCCATCACTTTCTGAATCAGCTGTCCTTCCCATATTAACTTATTTGCCATTTGTTGGTCATGCTTCCTGTCGTTCGCATTTCCTTCCTAATTGACATCTGGCAAATTCAGATCACCCGCTACAATCACATTTCTTTCCATGTCGTTTCCCACATAGCTGACTATTCTATCAAATAATTCCGAATCCGCGTCAGTGCTACCCTTTCCCGATCTGTACACTCCAAATATATCAAGTTGCCTATTATCTTTAGAAATGAGCCTTACACCTAGAATTTCATGTGTCTCATCTTTAACTTATTCGTAGTTTGCAAATTCTTCTTTCGCCAGAATGAACACTCCCCCTCCCACCATTCCTATCCTATCTCTACGATACACACTCCAGTACCGTGAGAAAATTTCTGCATCCATTATATCATTTCTCAGCCATGATTCAACTCCTATTACAATATCTGGTAAATATATATCTATTAAATTACTTAATTCTATTCCTTTCTTTACAATACTTCTACAGTTCAACACTAACAATTTTATGTCATCCCTACTTGATTTCCAGTTCCCTGTTCCCTTATCACCGCTCCCTATGCCATCCCGTTTCCCTGAATGTACCTCCCTATTACCCTTCCAAACAAATTTCCTAACTTATACGTACCACTGAGGTTTGAATGAAGGCTATCTGAGCGCAGATCCCTATCTCCTACCCACCCATTAGGATCTAGAAATTTCACTCCCAGTTTCCCACATACCCACTCCATAGTCTCATTTAAATCCCCAATCACCCTCCAGTCAGTAACTCTTCTACACAGTATTCCACTAATAACAATCTCCGCTTTCTTAAACTTCACCCGTTCTGCATTTACCAGATCCCACACATCTCCAACTATATTGGTACTCATATCAGCTTGCCTTACGTTGTTGGTACCAACGTGAAACACTACCACCTTCTCCTTCCCCTCCTCCCTCTCTTCTACTTTCCTCAACATCTGCCTCAACCTAATTCCTGGATAACACTCTACCCTGGTACCCTTTCCTCCACACACTTTCCCCACGTGTCTAACGATGGAATCCCCCATGACCAGAGCCTCAACCCTACCCAACTCATTTGATCCCCTCCCCTCCTGGTCAGCCCTATCTTTCCTGATAGCTGCAGAAGCTACTTCCTCCTCCCTTTTCTCCTTCCCATGACCCTGTTCCACCTGTCTTTTCCTATCCTCTACTCTACATTTTCCTTTCCTACCTTTTCCCTTCCACCTACTTCCACACATCTCAGCAACAGTTCCCTGTCCCTCATCTTCCCTCTGTTGTTCTACCTGGAGTGACTCGTACCGATTTCGCACAGACACCTGTCCTGAATTCTGATCCTGAATAGAGCCCTTAGCCTGCAATCTCCTTCCCCTTAGAACATTAGACCACCTGTCTTCTACAACTCCTCCCTTTCCTTCCTCTCCCTCTTGTACCCCTACTGTAACCTGTACATTGTTTGAGGGAGTCCTATCTTCCTTCCTGTCTTCTGTGAGAATCCTAATTGTCTCCTCAAACTTTCCACCTCCTCCCTCATACCCCTCAATGCCTCACCACACCCACAGTAAGTACACTCGCGCTCCTTAGCCATTCTTTACGGGGGGGGAATGAAATTAAAAATAAAATAACTTATTTGCAAAAAATAAATGAACGGAGGGATATATTGTCTGAGATAGTACACAACAATAAGGTATTTAATATACGACTACACTACAATACTACTTAGTCGTGCTCTCTTTTTTTATCCTACAACCCCTGACAGGATAAAAACTGCTGTTAATTACTGAATATCGAAAGTAATAGCCTACACAAGAGCTACACAATTCCAAACTGCAATTAAGCCTATTCTAATTACAACAACAGTATTTTAGTAAGAGTTTCTACGGATGCCTCTACTACACCAGAACTACACAAATATTTTCCAATAATAAAATAATCACACTAAATTCTAATAGGATATTACTCGTATACTACTGTACAGTACACTACAGTAATTTTAAACTACTTTCAGACGTATCCTAATTACGATACTGGTACCGTACCGTATGTCACTAAACTAAGCACAACAGAAATAAAATTTGCAAGAACTACTGTACTCAAAGATTACCAACGAAGCTAAATGCTTAGACAAATTATTATTAGTATTACGGTCTAATAGATACACATGAAAAACAACACACGAATATAGGAGGCAAGATACGGCACTATCTAAATATACTGTATCTATACTACAATGTATCTACACTACACTACACTGCGTTTGGTTAAATGCTTAAGTATCGAAAGGATTGCCGTACACGAAGAAAAACACGAATATAACTGGCAAGATACTATCTAATATATTATACCTTATCTTCACTACAATTCTACTGAAATGTGGTTATGTGATTTTTACAGCTGGTGGATTACCATTATTTTCCCTACTCCACGGGACGGAGAATAAAAGTGTCCTTAATTAGGCCAACTGAAAAATACGAGGTTGTCTACAATAATTTCTCAATATTTCTATCAAAACTACTACTACTACTACTCCAGGGACTTGAACTGCAATTACTGGGATATATGAACTTTATTATTATTAGCTAACCGCTCATAAATATTGATAGATCTAGGGAGCGAAATATATATTACGGATACTTTAACTACCTACTCAGAAGTACAAATGAATTGAATACAAGGTCAGCTGATTTTTATTTATATTTACTTGACTACACTACACCCTTTGTTCACGACTGTAGCCAACAATGCAATATTTGAATATGAGGAGCGACAATAATCAATGACAATACAATGACTGTTAACTATTACCGTGTAATCTTTTTAACTTCTTTGTAAATGGAAGTTTACAGGCGTATCGTGTTTTTAATGTAGTAAATTAATACCTTCGCGATAGTTTGAATGGATATCTATACGAAATACCGGAGAAGTTGCTGCAGAAGTTACGGTACTATTCCTTACGATAATTTGCCTTTGTAAGTATAACCAACGAACCTACAAACATTTACAAATATTTTTAAAGTGAATATTATTACCTAAAGTATTTCCTAAACCAAAATTCGAAACAAGGTACACCTAGCTAGATACTTAACCTAGAAAACGTAATTCACTGAAGACTAACTGAATTACTTGTTATAAAATTTAAATAAATATCACTACTCCCAATTTCTACCAACAAGCACTAAACACCACTATATAAACAGCACTAAATGAATCAGATATGCACAAAATTTAGCTGTGTCAATAGGTTTTCACTACTTTATCACTACAATAATGCAAGAGCTCTCACAACAGCCAACCGTTCTCAAGCGCATCCAACAATGTGCCATAGCACAGCAGCAGTCATAGCCTGAATTAAGGTACAGTCCCAGCATTTCCTGGTGTGAAAATAGGGAAACTACGGAAAACCATCTTAACGGCTGCCGACGGTGGGATTCGAACCCACCATCACCCGAATGCAAGCGCATAGGTACGCGATACTAACCCCACGACAACTCGCTCAGTCATTTTTGAAAATATGTAGGTATTTTTCTATCAGCCGAGGATTTTTAAAATCGTCATATTTTGTATAGACTACTTGAAATGTACAGTAGCCCGCTGGTTTTCTGATTCAACATGCTGTTGGTTAAGTTATTGCGTCTGTCCACATATGATTGAAGTCTTGTGCAACGATGTGACATATGAACTGAGAGAATACTGAGCCGTTCTTCCCAATATAAAGCAGGTACTTTTGAGTGGTCATGAGCATGACTCATAGTCATAGGGCAGACTAGAGTCGAGTTTAATTGACAAATGTCAACTAAGATATAATACTAATGTTGTGTTCCGTAAAACTATATATACACATGACATTTTATTTTTATGACAAAACCACAACATTCCAACACTCCCGCTTTTCTCATAAATATAAAATACTACACTTAAATCAATTGTCCTCTGATTGCAAATATATAAGCTTATACAAACTATTAAGCTTGTTGTTTGATAAATTCTTTGTGAACAAGTCTGCAGCATTTTTCTCTGATGCTACATATACAAACTCAATGAACCCCTTTTCTACTAGCTCTCTACATACATGGTACATGATGTCAATATGTTTTGGCCTTTCACTCACAATATCGTTTTAACTCAATTTAATTGCTGCTGCATTGTCAGCAAAAACTTTACAAAGTATATCCATAAAGCTTTCCAGCCCTAGCTCTGATAGCAAATCTTTCGTCCAAGTTACTTGTCGAGATACCTCTGCCATTGCCATGTATTCAGCATCCATGGTAGATCTAGCAATACAACTCTGTTTCTTACTATACCACGATACTGCTCCCCCTGCCACCTTGGTTACATACCCACTCACTGATCTTCTAGACTCAGTATCTCCTCCCCAATCTGCATCACAGAACACTTGTACTGACTCCTCACAATTTTTGAAACACAACTTTAAATCTCTAGTACCACTTAGATATCTCATGATATGCTTCACTTCTTTCCAATATTTAATCTCAGGTTTTTGACAATTTTGACTAACTTTACTCACCGCAAATGCAATGTCAGTTCTACTATTATTTGACAAATATAGTAAACTTCCTACTGCACTGCGATAAATGGTACAATCAAATTCCTGCTCATCATTTTCAGCTGCTGAATAACCGCTTGATAATATAGTCTTACTCGGTTTACAGTCACACATGGAAAAATCAGCAAGTAATTTGTCAATGTATAAACTTTCACTGAACATAACCATTTCTTTTGTCTGTTCTATTTTTATTGACGGTAAGTTTGTTGCTTTCCGTAGATCTTTAATCTCTAACTCATCTGCCAACCTTATTTTAACCAACTTAACAAATTCTTTGTCACCTATTGGAACTATGTCGTCAACGTACAAGCCAATAATACAACACTCCTCTACATACACACATGGTTCTTTGGCACATTTATTAAAATCTAGTCTCCTAATTATAGCATCAACACAAGCATTCCAGTCTTTACTCAAATTAGGTAGTCCATAAATGCTTTTCTTCAATTTACATACATAGTTTTGAACATCGAACAATTCTGGTTGTTCCATGTATGCAGTACAACAGATTTCATGCTTAAGTAAGCACTAGTTACATATAGATGTTCTAACGTCCAACCTTTACGTACTGCAATACCTATTAACAGTCTCATTGTTTTCCTCTTTATAACAGGTCTACTTTTTCCAATTACATCAGTGTGCACATCAAGTGGTTTGTCTCCCTTACGCTCACAAGACTTAGGTACTCCCTTGTTATTTAGTTTCCCCTGAATGCATACAGAACAAGTATTAATGCCATTACTTCTTTTCAATTCTAACATAGGCAATGTAAACAAAGCTTCAGAATGTGCATGTCCATATCTCTCATGCCATAACCTAACCTGCCCAACACTTTTAAATGCTGCATTGTTATTACATTCTTGATCTATTATTTGGTCACAGTCACTCACAGCTACAATATCATTTCTCCCCTCTATTTGTACTACATAGGGAAACATAGGGCACAATGAAACAATAGCATTAAATTCTTTGAATTTAGGTGTAGAAATATGGCTTCCGTGCGGTGTACACCTTAGCTGCTACCTGATTCCTTATACCCATTTCAATATGGCTGCTCATCTTTGTTTTCTAGTGGCATGTTATTTACTGTTTTGGCGTACCTGAAGTAATTTTTAAAGGTTGTGAACATTTTGATATTGTTCAGTCTGTGTTAAATTTTTTGTTATTCAAATGTGTACATTTTAAACTGTGCTGCTTCAGCTTCCATATTGGTAAGTAACAGCAATTAATTATTATGATTTTGTACACTAGATTCGTATGAATGAAAGAGATGCTCGTGGGGCACAATGAAACACTAAGTACAAGGGCACAATGAAACGTTTCATTGTACCCCATGACCGATCTCCCATCACTTCCTTTCCTGTTTTGCTCTCTAATATAAATGTGTTTACACTTTAAAGCTAATCAATTACTTATAAAATTGTATTCCATATAATACCAATGGAATTTCTTGAATCATTTTCATATCAGTCATTTATAGCCTATAGAAAATTAGGTTAGGCTGCTCAACATAATAAATCTACTGTTACCCTTATTGTTTACAGAACACACCAATAATGGTCAGAAACCGGCAAAGGAAAACGGAAAAGGGAAGCTTCTGTGAGGATGACATGCGACAAGTTGTGCTATTGGTGCAACAAGGAATGAGTATTCGCAAAGCAGCAAAAGAAAAGGGTCTGAAGTATCCTAATCTTTCTAGGTATGTGAAAAAGACGGAGAATGGAAATGTGGGAGAAGTGATTGCTATGAGACCGAATTACGAGTGTAGGAGAGTGTTCACAAACTATCAAGAGGAAGAATTAAAAACGTATCTATTAAATGTCTTCTAAGATGTCTTATGGCCTGACGCCAAAAGACTGTAGACAGTTGGCGTACCAAATGGCAAATATTAATTCAATTCCATGTCCACAGTCTTGTGAAGAGAATAAACTGGCAGGAATTGACTAGTATTTAAATTTCATGCGACGAAATCCACAACTCAGCTCGCGGACTCCAGAGGGTTGCAGCTTGTCTCGTGCGACTTCATTTAACAGAGTGAATGTTGAGGAATTTTATGACAATTTGATGAATATCTTGTAAAAACACCCCGAGTTTGCAGATGGGACTAGAATTTTCAATCTCGATGAGACTGCTACATCAACAGTCCAAAGGCCTCAGAGGGTAATAGCCGAGAAGGGAGTGAAACAAGTTAGTAAATGCACCAGTGCAGAAAAGGGCACAACTGTGACAACATGTTGCAATATAAGTGCCTCTGGAAATACGATTCCACCAGTGATGATATTCCCTCGGGTCCATTTCAAGGGTCACATGCTAAAAGATGCTCCAACGGGAACTCTGGGACTTGCTACACCATCTTGATGGATGACAAGTGAGCTTTTCGTTCAAGTTATGAAACACGTCATTCACCACACAAAGAGCTCAAAGGAGTCTCCAACGTTGCTCCTATTCGACAACCATGACAGTCATCTGTCAATTGAAGTTTTTGAGCTAGCTAGGAATAATGGAGTGACTATATTGACTTTTCCTCCGCACTGTACGAACAAACTGCAGCCCCTTGATGTTGCAGTTTATAAATCATTTAAGTCCTTCTATAATGCTGCAGTGGATAGCTGGATGATGCAGCACCCTAGTAAAACTTTATCCATATACGACATTGCTGGAATTGTAAATTTAGCCCACGAGAGGGCATTGACTCCATCAAATATCATGTCTGGTTTCAAAAAATGTGGAATTTTTCCATTTGACCGACGTGTTTTTACGGATGATGATTTTCTCTGTAGTTTTGTAACTGACAGACCTATAGGCCTACTGCAAGAAACTGGTAGTCTTACTGCAGATTCTTCAAGGTTGGAGAATGCCTCTGATAGTCAAGCAGGAGAAGCAGGGGCTTCAACAATTGAAACTAGAAGTGAAACCAGGTCTACAGTCTCTTTGATCTTGGGTAGTTCTCCCCATAATTATGCACCAGAGAAAATAACAAGGAGTCAGACAAAGACGAATGAATGTTCACCAGTTCCATCAAGATCAAGCACAGTTTCATTAACGCTCTGTCACACTACAAAGACTTTTCTAACTCCAAGAGAATTCAAGGGATTCTCAAAAGCTGGTGGAAGGAAACAGAAGAATGCTCAGCGAAAGCGCAGAAGCGAAGAACAAGCACACCGGAAAAAAATGCTATTATTGAAAGGAAGAGATCTTCAAAAGCAAAAAATGCAAGAAAAACTCTGTTCAAAAGGAAGGTAGTTGACTCCGAAGATGATGAACATGACACTGAAATGATTTTAGATGATTCTGGTAATGAAGAAGACTTTATAAATGAAATGATTTAATCAATCAACCCGGAAGATTTTGAAAATTTAGAAAAAGAGCCTGTAGAAGGAGACTATGTTCTTGTAAAATTTGCAATTAATGAAAAAAAAGATGTGTTTTACGTTGGTCAAGTAATGGGACCAAAGGATGCAAGAGGAGAGTACGATGTCGTGTTTCTTAGGAAAAGCAATAAAATGATGAACAGATTTGTGAAACCAGAAATCGAAGATCGCGCTTCAGTTACGGAGAGTCAAATCAAAATTATTCTACCAAAACCATTAGCATTTGGCCAGACGAAAAGACAACATTGCTATTTGTCTTTTGGCATTGACTTTTCACTTGTAAACTTGAAATGATGAATCTGTTTTCAGTAATTTTTAGTTTTTTCTTTTTTAGTGTAAATGGGTTCTTTTCTTTCCAGGACGTATTATATTTTGTTTGGTCTCCTATATAACTTCAGTTCTTATACATAACATGTTTAAATGCTTATAATTATTCATTTTAATGTTATATATTCATTTGCTAATGATGTTTCATTGTGCCCCAGACAGTGTTTCAATGTGCCCCAGATATGGGGTACAATGAAACAAGTGCAATGCTTTCGTTTTTCATGTATATTTATGGTATGCTCTGATTGAAATTTGCAAATAATGGTGTTACGAGATTGTACTGAAATGGCACTAAGCAGACAACTCAAGTTTAAAATAAAAATATGTATTTGGATGGTATTTTGTAACAAAAATAACTTTTGTGTTTCATTGTGCCCCATGTTCCCCTACATACCATTCCTCCTGTTTTCAACAAACAATGTTTCATCTCCATTCTTATCTACAACCACTGCTTTCTCACCTGCAAATCCTACTTTGAAACCTTTGCTGGTTAACTTACCAAGTGATATTAAATTTACACCTAAGTTTGGTACAAACAACACGTCCGTAAATGTGATTGTTCTGCCTGTTGACATTTCTACTTTGACCTTACCTATAACTTTGATATCCAGCTTACTATTATCTCCTCTTTCAGCATTCCCGGTTACATTTGTTAACATGTCTATAAACATCTCCTTTGTTGGACACAGATGATGGGACGCACCTGAATCGAACAGCCAAACTTTAATTTTCTCAGTTCCTATAGAAACTACCACGCTCATTGCCTTATCTACTACATGTATAATTTCTGAGCTTGCTAGTTTTCCACTCGCATTCACTGATCTACTCTCCTGCAATGACTCGTCACTCTTCATTGTTGGACATACTTTTGAATAATGTCCTGACTTACCACAATTGAAGCACTTTTGGGTACTGCGACAATATTTAGATACATGTCCCTGTTTACCGCAACAATTATTGTAGCAACTATATTTTCCTCGTCCCACGTCTTCTTTCTTGATATCTCGCTTCTGTTGAACAACCATGGCTTGAACTTCATCCTCCTCACGTTTTCCAGTGTCGTAAGCCTTTCCTCCATTTTGCTCAAGTTTCCTTCTGCTTTCCTTCGGGAGTAATCTCGCCTTCACCTTCGAGATGGTCAGTTTTGCCAAATCACCTTCCAAGGAAGGGATATAAACGGCACATTCCTCTGTAAGATTTCCGTTTATCATTCCTGCAACTTGTTGATCTGTGAACTCGTATCCAGCTTTGCTCGTTCTCCTCCACAGTTGATTTATTTTTGCGAAGTATTCTTGAACACTCATGTCCTTGGGCTTCACAAAATGAGTTAACTGTTTCAGGGTCATAGCACCATTCACTAGCCCTCCGTCATTGCACAACTCATCCATTTTTTCCCATGCCTTTTTCGCTGATTCAATATCTGCAAAATCACTTTCAAAATCTTCTCCCACATATTAGAAAATAACCGCTAACGCGATCACATTGTTTCGCGCTCGCCGTCTTGTTTCTGTCTGAGGCAGTTGACAACGTGGCGTATCGTCATACCCTATTACTGATTCCCATACATCTTTCCTCAACAGCTCTTGTTTCACCTTTAATACCCACGAAAAATAGTTCTCCACTGTAAGCTTGGCTATATTTCTATTCAGTGTTTCTTCACCGGTCCACGAGGTCGCCATTTTCCCCGTCAATAATGTCACAACTTCCTTCGTCCGACGTTAATTCTCGTTACTCCATTTCAACTTTAATTGTCCGAAATTTACTGCGGCGTTTTTGGTGCTCTGGAGCTCTGGAGCTCTGGGTCCATAACCTGTTCATATATCTTCATTTCTGCTCGTTACACCGGTTTATGTTAGGTATCGAATTATACCATTGAAACACCAGCTTCATGACACTTCCATTTATTACGAGCTGTTGACTACAACTGGCATTGGTTCACACACACGTAACAATTCAAACATCCAAACGAAGATCAACCACTCCACTCAATTATCTGAGTTAACGGCACATAACCTCAATGTTGTATTCGTTAAAAGTACATACACATGACATTTTATTTTTATGAGAAAACCACAACGTTCCAACATACGGCAACTTGGAGAAATTTTGGTAGTCGCGCCTTCCCTTGTTAAACTAGTGTCATAGAGCAGGCAGTATAACATGATCGAGACGGCGGTGCTTCCACCAAATTTCTTTTTATTTTATCCACTGCCTGCTCGATATGCATCCGATGGCTGCTTATACTGCCTGCTCATTCCATATTCAAACGTGTAACACGACTTACAAAGAATCTGCCGCTAGATCGCAGCACCAGACGTACCCAGTTATCGCGTGAATACAGCTACATAAGCATACGAGCAAAATTTAAAATCTGAAAGTAACAGAAAAATTAAAGAATTGTACGCATAAAGTGGTGCTCTAGAGAGTGATAGCTTCAGGACTTTTCGAGAAAGAGATTTCGACGAACTAGAAAACCTGGAAACTTTGTCTGTATGGAACTTCCCTACATTACTCAGTAGAGGTTTCACGAATTTGGCCACCACAGTTTCTGACAGAAGTTCCTGGTGCTTATTGTTACTAAAACACTTTAAAATCTTACAGTGGCATAAAGGGGGTAGAACATAGTTTTTTATAGTCTGGAGCAGACTTGCAGATTTCTTGCAGTACGGTAGAACCGCCTCAACAAATTTCTGTTGCCCCATAATTAGGCCAATAAATTGTTGCTAGGGATAGCGCAGGCCTCCTCTATCCGACTGTCTGATTAAGTTCATCAATGGAGATGCATTTACTGAGGTGGAAACGTTACTCAATCACGTGCTGCATTGTTTTTTCTTCGATTACACGCACTAAATAACCACATGGGAAGCAGTTTCCAAAGTGACACACACTGATCAGGGGGCTCACGAACACCATCCAGTAAATCAAGTACATACTCAGCGGGCATCACTGGTTCTGTTTCATCAAGTCCGGGAGAGGGTACTGCGGCAGAAAATGTTGAATTTTGCTTGTGGATAACGTTAGCACCATCGGTGGACATTCAAATACCGGATTTCAGAATTCTCTTTATGGAATTCTGAGTAACCCGGGAGTCAGTCATGTCATTGCACCCTCCTCCCATTCTTATAGAACTAAACATGGCTTCAACTGGATCTCCTGAAAAAGCCCGTGATATGGAATGAAATACCACGGCATTCTGGTTTCCCTTTCTTTGATTCGCAGAAAGTTCCGCAGTAGTACACCATTTTCACTGTAAACAAATACAGTACTACCCTACTTTCCGCTATTTCATTCCGACAGTTCAGGAGCCGGTTGGTGCTGCCACCTGCTGTGGGTATTTGTAAACTGAGTGTTTCATTTAGTGCCATGTTAAAATGTTGTAATGAGCAGGCAGTATAAGCAGCCATCGAATGCAGATCGAGCAGGCAGCGATTTTATCATATTCGTTTGAGTGCAATTTCTTCCCGAAATTTTGCCCTCTCCCACAGTCATACGTATCTTAAATCAGTTCTTATATCACTCTAATTTACAACTCTAACCCCACTTTCCCACAATACATTGACACTACTTACATATTTCATCATATTCTCATTTGCCTCCCGCCCTCCCTAACGCCTCCTCTTCAACCAAGACACATAGCTACCGTTTATTCTCATCTCCCCCTCCACTGATCGCGTGTACGTTTTCATTGATGTTCATATCAACACACTGTCGCCCCTCTTCATCTTTTGTTTACTATTTCACTGACACTTTGCGCTCTCTACATCCCCCATATACGTTGCTCAGATATTTCTTTCCATCTGTCCAAAGTCCTACACTCTCACATATATCCACCCCTCCGTCGTTCCACTGCCCTCTCCTGCTGATCCCTTATATGTTGGCCCGGTGTGTATGTTTTGTAGAAGTCGCTGAGACGGCCACTCTAGCGTGAAGATTAGTATGCCTTGTGTCCCTGTCCTTTTCCTATATCAAGGATCATGTAAGAGAAATAGATCTGTCACTCCTGTATAATAAAGTTGGCTGAGAAAACAGGTCATGGAAGCTACAGTGGCCACTTTGTCTCTGCCAACATAAGGAAATAAATCCCACGATATTACCTCGTAGTAAACACGATGATGATAGTTGTTACTTTGTTAAAATTTTAATTGTGATAGAGATAACGATTGTATTTCGGTAGGAAAGTTGTATCTAAAGCTTCTCTCGTGTCTTTTACTTGAAAAGTAAATTGCAATTACCGTATATCTATGTTGGCAATACTGTTATAACGCTAGCTTGTATCGTTGTTTCGCCGTTCGCATTTTAATGTAAATTTACATCTATTAAGTGACAAATGCAACATTGATTAATGAAAATGTTAATGCAATTCATATAAAACCCCGAAACGCGCATACTTGCCTAAATCACGATCTAACATAACCTCATTCTTTCGTTGAACCCTTCCCACGACTTTTATGTATGGGAATGGAAAACACGAGAAGGAAAGGATGAAAGTAAAACACAGCATAATGCACACAGTTTATATTTTGAATTTATTTATTCCAAAGAGCAGGTAAGAAGCACAATCACACGGACGTTTACTCGCAACAGCTACGTAGTTCAATGAGAAGTACGTTCATGATCATTCATGATCATAATACTATTTCTTCACACTAAGAACGCGCATAATTATAATTTCACACCATACTCTATAAAAACTGAATCAAAAATCTCGTTCAATGCGAAAGAATCTCAACAAATTTTCGTCTAACAAGCACTATTACATACCGCACGACCAAGGCCCCTTCGCGCAACGATAACGGTGTTGTGTTTTGAATTTGCTTTACCACGCAACTGAATGTGTAATGCCAACATCTGCCTTCTAAATTAACCCTCTAAAAGAGAATTTTAGTTTTCATTAGTTGGCGGAGATCGATTGGCCCATCTCAGAACTGCTTCGGACGCTCCCTATGAAGTGTCACCCCCCTGTCCTATATCTCCTAGTCTTGTATACGTATTTCCTCACTCTCAGTTGTCTAGGTGATACGTCTGTTCCTGAACTACTTCAAGTTCTTTGAACCCATTTTGTGAGTCCGCTGCATGGTCTACTTCCCTCAATCTTCAAGTACTTCATACTCGGAAAACATTGTAAACTGCATTGGTGTACTAATTTATTGAAATTGTGTGCGCGTGTAAAGCTAGTACAAATATAATACAGTATTGTGTCTAGGTGAAATAACGAGCACAAATCAACTTCATGAACAGAGAGAACAGAACAGAAAGGAGTAGTAAGGGGAGTAGATACTACTCTTTCCGAATCCGACATTCTCACCTATTTAGAATCGCCATATCCCGTAGTGAAAGTACAACGTCTAAACCGTCGATCCTCCAAAGAGGGAAAAACTGAATATATTCCTACAGGTACTGTGAAGGTTATATTTGAAAGTCAACACCTTCCGAAAAGTGTGTCCATTTTTAAGGTCATTTTAGAGGTTCAGGCCTTTATATTTTCTCCTTTATTATGCAAACGATGTCAGCGGTATGGACATACCGCCACTAATTGTCGTTCCAGGGAGCCGAGATGTTGAAAATGTTCACTAAATCACTCTACCGAAGATTGCACTCACCAACTAGTTAAATGCGCTAATTGTGCAGAAAATCACCCTGCGGGGCTGAACGTTGTGAAATCCACAAACAACAGAAAGAAATTAAGCGCATTATGAGTGTTGAAAACAAATCATATTTCGAAGTAAAAAACTATTTTGCCCCATTAGAGTCCATAGCTAACCCCCTTATGATGCCCCAACATTTCCCTCCTTTACCCACTAGATCTTCCCAATCGGAAGAAACTCTCCCTCGCAAGCGTAAATTTACTATGGTAGTTAGTAACCCTCCCCCCGCCCACCTGTCACACCAGGTTATGACAGGGCATCATATCTGAATTTAATATGTAATCCGAAAACGGTTCCAGAACATTCTGGCACTCCAATAGTGCGTTTGATACCTGCTACTCCTACCGAGACTGCATCTACATCACGGAAGCCAAGTCCTCAAGGGCAACCTTCGGATCCCCACGCGCCAATATCGGCATCTCCCTCTGTCATGGCTTTGCATTGTAAGTCAAACGTTAATTCTAATGAACAATGTCGAAACGCCTTTACCAAATTTGCAGATATAATCGCAGAAATTGACACAAGCGCCCCATGGAAGCGTAAGTTAAAACCAGTATATGATGAGATTCTTCTATACGTGGGACCTTCCCCTACTGCCAAGTAAAACATGCGGATACTGCAATGGAATTGTCGGAGCATATTAAATAAGAAACATGAATTAGTGAGTTTGATAAATTCTTTTGTTCCTGCGGTAATTTTCTTGAGCGAAACTTGGTTGAAATCTCATTTTCATTTTCGTCTGAAAGGTTTTACGGTCATACGGCATGATGCACCCATCTCTGGAGGTACATGCATTTTACTCAAACAAGACATCTACTTTCAGGAAGCTCCATTAAACTATATCATACCGGGCACTCAAGCCCTGGTAGTAAAAATTCAAGATTGGACCGTGGTTTCAATATACTGTCCGCCGTGGATAAAAGGTAACTATGTCCAATGGGACAAATTTTTTCACAATTCTCACAAAACAACACCCTAATCGGTGGTGATTTTAATGCCCACAATCCTGTTTGGGGGAGCATATCTAGTTGCCCCAAAGGGCGGAATATTGGAAGAATCACCGTAAAACAGGAACTGGTTATCCTCAACGACGGTTCTCCTACTCGGTTAACAGCTCCTAACATTAATAAAAGTGCAGTAGATCTCACTATTTGCACAGTAGATTTGGCACATAAAACAAATTGGAATGTCATTTATGATACCCATCAAAGCGATCATTTTCCCATTCTAATAGATATAGGCCCACAGGTTATCAGGAATGTCTCTCACTTTACTGCATCCCGTAATCTCCGCTCTTTTGATTCTACGCTATTCACGACCTTTCTTGCAGATAAAATCCGCTCTACACTTCCAGCTCCCCATATTCTTGACTATTATCTACTATTATCCTTTATTCATTCTTATTTAGATACTTATCATCCTATTGAACACAAGCGGTTTTTTAAAATGCAGAGAAATGCTATTCGTTGGTGGGATTCCGAATGTGCGTCTTTAGTTCGTCGCAGACAAGCTGCCTTAAAAGCTTATAGAACATCTGGCTCCTATGATCACTATATCCAATATAAAAAAATAGTCGCTTCTATACAGACTATTTTTAATGAAAAACAACGAACAGCGTGGAAAGTATTTGTCACATCCCTCAATCGACAAACCCCTCTCAAAGATATCTGGGCAGCCATCCAACATTTAAGTAATACTCATACAAATTCTGTTTCTCAATCGCACTCACGGAATTGCCCAATTTTACCACCAACTAACACCAGATTACGTGGAACCTTCTTATGAATATAGTTTAATACCTTCCTCCGACAAATTTTCTAGTCTATTACAGAATATCTCCCTCCATGAGCTAGATATGGCACTCGAACATCGAAAAGATACTAGTCCGGGCAGAGATTCTATCACCTATAAAATGTTGAAATATCTACCGTTCCACGCTAAGCAAACGCTGCTACATACATTTAACGCCATACTCGACAGCCATGCCATTCCTGTCGATTGGAACGATTTTCAAATTATACCCATCTTAAAACAAGGTAAACATCCTCAAGACCGAAACGGGTATAGAGGGATCGCTTTGGGTTCCTGCCTTCGTAAAACTTTTCAACGAATCCTCTTGCACCGTCTTCTATGGTGTTTAGAATATTATAATATACTTCCAGTGTATCAGTTTGGGTTTTTGAAAGGCCGAAGTACGGCAGACGCTCTTAATATATTTTTTACAGATTTATTACTCGCTCGCAGTCGAGGTGACGTTTTGACGGCTATATTTCTCGATATAAAAGGAGCATATGATAATGTGGACATTGGAGTACTTCTTGCCAAATTATATCAGTGGCAATTTCCTCTTCCGTTTATTAATATCATACGGCAATTATTCACCAATCGTCACATTTTTCTAAAGACTAATGGCCAGAGTCTCGATTCTCGATACACTTCTAAAGGGCTCCCACAAGGTGATATTTTGAGCCCTATCTTATATCTGTTATATACCTTTGACTTAGAGCGGGTGATTTCTCAACAGGCTAGAATCCTACAATATGCTGACGATATAGTTATTTATTCCATTAAAGCATCGGCACTTGAATCCCGTACTACCATTGAACGTACACTAACGATCCTCCATAGATGGCTTCTACAGCATAACTTAGAAATCGAATTTCAAAAATCTTCTGCAATGATCTTTACGAAGAAACGAAATTATGATCGTACTCCAATTACCTTTGGTTCCTATGAGATTCATATCAAAACTTCGATCAAATATTTAGGCATTAAAATTGATAACAAATTACTCTGGAAAGAACATATCGAATATATTCTTTCCAAATTAGAAAATAAATACCTTATCATTAAATCTCTCACTAAACGCACCTGGGGATCGGATCCATATGTCCTTCTTACGGTATATAAAAATATCATCCGGTCAGTATTCGAATATGGCTGTCATTTTCTTGATATAGCATCTAGTAGCCAACTACGCTAACTTGATACCTTTCAGTTTAAAATACTCCGCTTAATCATGGGGGCTATGTCCTCCTCCCCATCGAACGCACTTTTAGCTGAAGCATCGGAACCGCCATTAAAATTTCGACGACGACTACTCGCTAGCAAATATCTTCTTAACAAATTAAATAAATATCGCCACCCAATCATCCCGAAACTACAGCTGTTACACGAATATTATCAAAACCGGAATGTTAATGAAGAACATCAACCGGCTCTATTATGGGCATTTATCCAATTCGGTCACTTTCGTACTAGCATGGTACAAACGTTAAACCACCCGAAATACTCTATACCTTTTCGAGCTAGTACATTTAAACCTGACATTCTTCACACTATCTTCGAAACTAGTCCTCCAATACTACGAACAAATAGTCATGTCACGACCAGTCTATTTCAATTTGCGTTCAGTAGGCATAACCAAGAGCAATATATTACTTTTTACACTGATGGTTCAAAGACTCTATCCCCAACTGGTGTAGGTGCTGCATTTTACTCCCCCCAACTGGCTGTGAACAAACAATTCACTCTCCCACACCTCGCTTCTTCTTTCACAGCCGAAATTTTCGCCATACGCCAGGCTTTATTGTACATAAAATATTCTGGAATATTAAGAGCTCTCATTTGTACTGACTCCTTAAGCACCTTGATGGCTTTAGACAATCCCGAACATACCAATAATTGGTACATTCAAAATTTACGCAAATTAAGTTATGACTTGTCCCTCCGTAATGTTAAAGTATTATTCGCATGGATTCCGGGCCATTCTGGAATACACGGTAACGTCACAGCGGATATCCTAGGTAAAGAGGCCGCCCAGGGTACTGGATTGGACTACTATATCGCAGTTCCACACACAGACTTATGGGAACACTGTCGTCACTTCATCCACGATCAGTGGTGTGCAGAATGGCGCCGAACTTCTCAGTTGAAAGGTAAGCACTTATTCACGCTTATGCCTGATATTCCTAATAAACCGTGGTTCGCCTTTGGTAACTACACTCGGCGTCATATTACTACAATCATACGGCTCCGCTTAAATCATGTGTGTACGCCTGCTCATCTCTATCGCCTTAATCTTATCGAAAGTAACTTATGTCCATGCGGTCGGGCAGTAGGTACTGTCAATCATATCTTTTTTCAGTGTCAGACATATGAACATCACCGTCGCGAATTCATAGCTAAGCTTCTTCATGCGGGTTACCAACTGCCGTTAAATGTTTCGTGTTTAGTGTTTCAACCGACTTTTCGCGTTGTAGACTTAATACTTACTTTTTTAGTTACCTGTAACATCCAATTGTAACCTTTTACTTCCCTATAGGTACGAACTTTCGCATCCCAACCCCTATTTGTGGTCCGGTCTAGTTTGTTTGTAGTAAGACGTCGTGGTAGACCACACAGACGTGAAGCACTAGAACCCTGTGTCCCAGTGTTTTTGTGTTATCCTAGATAGTTTAGCCTCCATATTATTGGTAATTTCCTCAGTTTTCATTATTACCGGCTGTCATTAGCTTCATTACATAGCTAACCGTACTATCTCTTAGTGTACTAATTTCTTCTAATGTTGGTACCTCTCCCAGTCATTAATTATCCCGCAAACCAGTGACTGGACGTAGCGTCTTACGACGATGTCCAAATACTAACCAAGAAGAAGAAGAACAGAACAGAACTTCCCGAAATTTCTTGTGGTGGCTGCACTTGTTGTCAGGACAGTTCGCTTGTTTTTTGGCTCGAAATCTTGAACCTCAACGTGGTAATTTGTTTCGTATACTCTGATCTCCAAATAGCAAAATAATAGAAATTGGTTCATGCCTTTAATATTGGAGATTATGAGTTATTGGCGTTAATGTAAACGGAATACAGTGTTTTCATCATGATTTTTCCTCGTGTTGGTGTTGCTTCATCTTCAAATTCATCTTCGTCTTGGTTAGTGCACCTGATCTGGACTTCCGTTATAGTAAGATAAATTTTAGATATTCGAGGTATTTTCAGATGTCGTCATTGAACTTATTTTCAAAAATTTCCTGATTTGTCCTCGTTCAAACATGTTCATTAGGTTGGCTGT
Organism: Anabrus simplex; assembly: GCF_040414725.1. Taxonomy (NCBI): domain Eukaryota; kingdom Metazoa; phylum Arthropoda; class Insecta; order Orthoptera; family Tettigoniidae; genus Anabrus; species Anabrus simplex. The sequence goes on from NC_090266.1 coordinate 214,643,883, forward strand.
TGCCGAACTTGATTTTCCTTGTCGTTTTAGTTAGAATAAAAGTATGGTTACAATCATGAGTTGTCATGTGTAACTGGAAACACTGGGCTGGATGATTCTGGACTCTTCTTCCGAGAAGTAAGTTTTCCTTACAGCTGTTCGTATTGAAAATAATATTAAAAATTTGGAAAAGTCATTTGCGGAGTATATTAACGTCTCGGGAAGTGGATAGTTTGTATTCGGGAGATAGTGGGTTCGAACTCCAATGTCGGCAGCCCTGAAGATGGTTTTCCGTGGTTTCCCATTTTTACACTAGGCAAATGCTGGGGCTGTACCTTAATTAAGGCCATGGCCGCTTTCTTCCCGCTCCTAGCCCTTTCCTGTCCCATCGTCGCCGTAAGACCTACTTGTGCGGTGCGACGTATAGCAAATTGTATATATATATATATAGGCTATAAATTTAGTTTTGTACTAGTGGGTGAATGACACCTAGGGCTCTCACTGTCCTCCAGTTCGCCTCTCCAGCATTACTTTTATCAATCAATCAATCAATCAATCAATCAATCAATCAATCGGTCAGTGAATTATTTTTATTCTATCTTCAAGCATAGAAAATGCAATAGAAATAATCACATACATGTCTAGAAATGAATACATGGTGGAATTTTACTGTACTACTACTAATTACTAATTTCCAAATTACCGGGCGAGTTGGCCGTGCGGTTAGAGGCGCGTGGCTGTGAGCTTGCATCCGGGAGATAGTGGGTTCGAACCCCAATGTCGGCACCCCTGAGGATGGTTTTCCGTGGTTTCCCATTTTTACACTAGACAAATGCTGGGGCTGTACCTTAATTAAGGCCACGGCTGTTTCCTTCCAACTCCTAGGCCTTTCCTATCCCATCGTCGCAGTAAGACCTATCTGTGTCGGTGTGACGTAAAGCCACTAGCAATTTCCAAATTCTTTGAAAATATTTAAGAAAATGCTAGGTAAACAATTGGTAGTGAATCTGTCACCTGGGCGACATCCCTAAATGCAGGTCATTGATGATTGAGTAATTGATTGATACTGAGCGAGTTGACTTTGTGGTTACGGGCACGTAGCTATGAGCTTGCATTCGGGAGATAGTGGGTTCGAACCCCACTGTCGGGAGTCCTGAAGATAGCTTTGCGTGGGATCTCATTTTCACAGCCTCGGCAGTTTCGTTCCCACTCCTAGCACTTGCCTATCCCATCGTTGCCATAAGACCTGTCTGTGTCGGTGTGACAAACTAATTTGTTGAAAAAATAATTATGTCCTCTGTGTGGGACTTGTGCGGTGAGAGGTTAGAACGGTGGGAAAAGGGAGGTGTGGGCAGGATTGGAGGAGGGGTTTGAAGTTGTGGTAGGGGTAGATTATATTGTGTGGAATAGATAACTTATTATAATATGTGTTAACAAGTAATGGAATGATGGAGTCAATATAATATAAGAAATGTATTTTAACTTCAACCTATTCAATACAGTACAAGATGTTAACGTATTAGTTAAACTTCATTAAAATAGTTGAGACATGTTTCGCCCTATCTGTGGGGCATCATCAGTCATATCAATACATCAGAATTATAAAAATATGTTGCATGAGTGAATACATTAAAAATACAAGATCTTATCATTAACAAAATATCAAATTGATTTAAAAAATGTTACACTAGTGAACACGTTGGTGAATTTTCACTTAAACAAGGCCGTCATATGTGCAGTATTGACAATAATGGTAGTTTAAAGTCTTATTTGATGCTAACTTTGAAGACAGTATAAAATTTATATACAAATATTGTGAATGAATGCAGAATACATATAATTACAATTGCTGCACATGTATTTTACATTGTAAAATGTTGTGGAAAAGCATTCCAAATTTGTATTAATTTCCATTTTAAAAAAAAATTGACCTCAATATTACGTTCCTGATATAGTTCAATCAGAATTAGCTTCAAGAAATCTTATCAATCCCAGCTGACTTTCTAGCTTTCAACTTTTGTATCTTTTTGTAAATGTCTTTATTAAAGTAGGTAAATTTCAGTATTTTGCCAAAATTAGTCACCTCCTCTGTGTGGGCATTGTCTTTATATCCAACTATCTATACATATTGCTGACTGAATAGTTATAACTTCTGTAGGTCTTCACATATACACCCTAGTTGTTCATTAATGATCCTTGGAATCGGGCTGATGACCTAGATGTTAGGCTCCTTTAAACAACAAGCATCATCATCATCATCATCATCAAGATCCCTGGAATGCCCTTCCTTGCACCTGTCTCTGCCTTAAAGTATCTGTACATATCTTTCTATTGTTTGCTCAAAAACGTGGCTGTCATTTGAATTGATTATTTCAGAAACCAGTCAAGCGCCAAGTCTGTCATTTTTGGGAAAATGAAAAAAACTGTCTAGCATCAGACAAAATGTTATGTAGGGGTTTTAATATTTTAGCTTGAAAGTATTATATCTCTTAATAATTTCTATCTAAGGAAAAATATTTTGTGCTTATTAACTTTGATGTAAAAAACCCAGAAATAATTTCCACTTAACTGGTTTCTGAAATAAACGAGTGTTGCAAACGTCTTTTAAAGGGATAATTCTTGAATTTTGAAGGGATTTTGTCATAAACCACATATTTGCTTTAAAAAAATATTTTAATAGGTTTAGACTGTATTGCTGATACAAAAGGATGAAATCAACAATGCCTGCTCATCATGACAAGAGGTAATCAGTCCTCATAAACAAGCTCCACAGCACATTCTGTCTCTGTAGTAGGCCATTGTAAAATGCTGTTATAAAAGTGTTCATATTCCATCAGGTAAGGTTTTAAGGCATTTAGTTCACATATCTTCTTGATATTGATGGGCACATAAAACAAACAGTAACAAAGAATATTGTAGGGCTCAGACCAGGTATTTCCCTGTCTGAGTAAGAAATATAACCTTCTCCCCTTGCATTCCAAATAATAATACACGTGTGAGTTTGTTTGTCTACCACTCCTCGTTTCATTTTTAGATACAAGTTCGTCTTCTGAATTTTTTTATTTTGCTAGTGGCTTTACGTCGCACCGACACAGATAGGTCTTATGGCGACGACGATAGGAAAGGCCTAGGAGTTGGAAGGAAGCGTCCATGGCCTTAATTAAGTTACAGCCCCAGCATTTGCCTGGTGTGAAAATAGGAAACCACGGAAAACCACCTTCAGGGCTGCCGACAGTGGGATTCGAACCCGCTTCTGAATTTTCAGACATATCACTAAGAATATAAAAAAACACTGCACTGAACAAAAGAAACACTTTTTGAATCAGTTGTTCACAAAACTAAGAACATGCGATTCCAGAAACACAACAATGACAACAAAAACAGATGAACAGCTGGTTATCCTGGATTCAGAACAGCAGTGCCAACTGGAAAGGTACCAGCAGCTTACCGCAGAAATGAACCACGCGGTGTCACTTAACTGGTTTCTGAACTAAATACAAAATTCAACGTAATGCCTGACCATTATAGGATGACGTTTCTTGGCTGAATTCAATTTAGTAGTTAGCTCCTTCAATCTCTCCTTACTCCTGCAACCATTCCTAACTCTCTTTCTATGGCTACACAGTGCAAGTGTAGGAACTGTGGGTGTGGCCAGGCATTAAGGAGTATGAAGGAGGAGTTGGAGAGTTTGAGGGAGATAATTAGGATTCTCTCAGAAGACAGGAAGGAAAGTAGGCCTCCATCAAATAATGTACAGGATACAGTAGGTGCAAAGGAGGGATGGAAAGGAAATGGGGGAATTGTAGAAGACAGGTGGTCTAATGTTTTAAGGGGAAGGAAATTGCAGGCTAAGGGCTCTGTTCAGGATCAGAATTCAGAACAGGTGTCTGTGAGAAATCGGTACTAGTCACTCCAGGTAGAACAACCGAGGAAAGATGAGGAAAAAGGAACTGCTGCTGATATGTGTGGAAGTGGGAAGAAGGGAAAAGGTAAGAAAGGGAAATGTAGTGTAGTGGAAAGGAAAGGAAAAGACAGGTGGAACAGGGTCAAGGGTGGGAGAAAAGAGACGAGGAAGTAGCTTCTGCAGCAGTGAGAGAAGATAGGGTTGACCGGGAGGGGAGGGGTTCAAATGAGTTGGGTAGGGTTGAGGCTCTGGTCATGGGAGATTCCATCGTTAGACATGTGGGGAAAGTGTGTGGAGGAAAGGGAACCAGGGTAGAGTGTTATCCAGGAATCAGCTTGAGGCAGATGTTGAGGAAAGTAGAAGAGAAGGAGGAGGGAAAGGAGAAGGTGGTAGTGTTTCACGTTGGTACTAACAACGTAAGGCAATCAGGTATGAGTACCAACATAGTTGGGGATGTGTGGGATCTGGTAAATGCAGGACGGATGAAGTTTAAGGAGCGGAGATTGTTATCAGTGGAATACTGTGTAGGAGGGATACTGACTGGAAGGTGATTGGGGATTTAAATGAGACTATGGAGTGGGTATGTGGGAAACTGGGAGTGAGATTTCTAGATCCTAATGGGTGGGAAGGAGACAGGGATCTGTGCTCAGATGGTCTTCACTTAAACCGCAGTGATACATATAAGTTAGGAAACTTGTTTAGAAGGGTTATAGGCAGGTACATTCAGGGAAACGGGGTGGCCTAGGGAGCGGTGATAAGCGAACAGGGAACTAGAAATCAAGTAGGGATGACATAAATATGTTGGTGCGCAACTGTAGAAGCATTGTAAGCAAAAGAATCAAATTAAGTAATTTAATAGATATATACTTACCAGATATTGTAATAGGAGTTGAATCGTGGCTGAGAAATGATATAATGGATGCAGAAATATTCTCACGGAACTGGAGTGTGTATCGTAGAAATAGGATAGGAATGGTAAGAGGGGGAGTATTCATTCTGGTGAAAGAAGAATTTGTAAGCTACGAAAAAGTTACGGATGAAAAACATGAAATTCTGGGTGTAAGGCTCATCTCTAAAGATAATAGGCAACTTGATGTCTTTGGAGTGTACAGACCGGGAAAGGGTAGCGCTGACGCTGATTCAGAATTATTTGATAAGATAATCAGCTATGTGGGAAACGATAAGGAAAGGGACGTGATTGTAGTGGGTGATCTCAATTTACCAAATATCAATTGGGAAGTTAATGTGAACGACAGGAAGCATGAACAACAAATGACAAATAAGTTAATATGGGAAGGGCACCTGATTCAGAAAGTGATGGAACCAACTAGAGGGAAGAATATTTTGGATGTGGTGCTAATAAAATCAGATGAGCTCTATACAGAGAAACCGAAGTAATAGATGGTATTAGTGATCACGAAGCTGTTTTTGTCGTAGTTAAAAATAAATGTGAAAGAAAGGAAGGTATTAAAATTAGGACTATTAGTCAGTACCAAATGGCTGATAAAACAGGCATGAGGGAGTTTTTAAAAAGTAACTATGATTGCTGGAAAATGGTAAATAAAAATGTAAACAGACTCTGGGATGGGTTTAAAGCAATTTTTGAGGAATGTGAAAATAGGTTTGTACCTTTAAAGGTGGTAAGGAATGGTAAAGATCCACTATATTATAACAGAGAAGTAAAGAGACTAAGAAGGAGGTGCAGGTTGGAATGAGTTAGAAATGGTTATGGAAATAAGGAGAAATCAAAGGAACTTACTAGGAAATTGAATCTAGCAAAGAAGTCAGTTAAGGATAACATGATGGCAAGCATAATTGGTGGTCATACAAATTTTAGTGAAAAATGGAAGGGTGTGTATAGGTACTTTAAAGGCAGAAACAGGTTCAAAGAAGGACATTCCAGGAATCATTAATGAATGAGGGGAGTGTGTACGCGAGGATCTTCAAAAGGCAGAATTATTCAGTCAGCAGTATGTAAAGATTGTTGGTTACAAGGATAATGTCCAGATAGGGGATGTGAGTAATACTAAAGAAGTATTAAAATATACCTATGATAACAATGACATTTACGGTAAGATACAAAAGTGGAAAACTAGAAAAGCAGCTGGAATTTATAAGATTTCTGCGGATATACTAAAGGCAGTGGGTTGGGATATAGTACCATATCAGAAATACTTATTTGATTATTGTTTGGTTGAAGGAGTTATACCAAATGAATGGAGAGTTGCTGTAGTAGCCCCTGTGTATAAAGAAAAGGGTGATAGACATAAAGCTGAAAAGTACAGGCCAGTCTGTTTGACATGCATTGCATGTAAGCTTTGGGAGAGCATTCTTTCTGATATTAGATATGTTTGCAAAATTAATAACTGGTTTGACAGAAGACAGTTTGGGTTTAGGAAAGGTTATTCCACTGAACCTCAGCTTGTAGGATTTCAGCAAGATATAGCAGATATCCTGGATTCAGGAGGGCAAATGGACTGTATTGCGATTGACCTATCTAAGGCATTTGATAGGGTAGATCATGGAAGACTACTGGCAAAAATGAGTGCTATTGGACTAGAAAAAGTGACTGAATGGGTGGCTATATTTCTAGAAAATAGAACTCAGAGGGAATTAGAGTAGGCAAAGCTTCATCTGATCCTGTAATAATTAAGAGGGGAATTCCTCTATGCAGTATTATTGGACCTTTGTTTTCTTATATATATCAATGATATGTGTAAAGAAGTGGAATCAGAGATAAGGCTGTTTGCAGATGTTGTTATTTTGTACAGAGTAATAAATAAGTTACAAGATTGTGAGCTGCTACAGGGTGACCTCGATAGTGTTGTGAGATGGGCAGTAGGGTTTGGTATGATGATAAACGCGGTTAAAAGTCATTTTGTGAGTTTCACAAATAGGAAAAGTCCTCGGTTTTAATTACTGCGTTGATGGGGTGAAAATTCCTTTGGGGGATATTGTAAGTACCTGGGTGTTAATATAAGAAAAGACCTTCATTGGGGTAATCACATAAGTATGATAGTAATAAAGGGTACAGATCTTGGCACATTGTTATGAGGGTATTTAGGGGTTGTAGTAAGGATGTAAAGAAGAGAGCATATAAGTCTCTGGTAAGACCCCAACTAGAGTATGGTTCCAGTGTATGGGACCCTAACCAGGATTACTTGATTCAAGAACTGGATAAAATCCAAAGAAAAGCAGAAAAGCAGCTCAATTTGTTCTGGGTGATTTCCGACAAAAGAGTAGCGTTACAAAAATGTTGTAAATTTTGGGCTGGGAAGACTTGGGAGAAAGGAGACAGGCTGCTCGATTAAGTGGTATGTAGGATGCTAAAGGGTTTAAGGGTTCCGAGCTGTCAGTGGAGAGATGGCGTGGGAGGACATCAGTAGATGAATAAGTTTGAGGGTGTCTTTAAAAGTAGGAAAGATCACAATATGAAGATGAAGTTGGAATTCAAGAGGACAAATTGGGGCAAATATTCGTTTATAGGAAGGGGAGTTAGGGATGGGAATAACTTACCAAGGTAAATGTTCAATAATTTTCCAATTTCTTTGCGATAATTTAAGAAAAGGCTACTAAAACAACGGATAGGTAATCTGCCACCTGGATGACTGCCCTAAATGCAGATCAGCAGTGATTGATTGATTGATTTCTCATTTGCACATCTTCCTAATCTCTTTATTTCCCTGTTATAATATAGTGGGTCCTTACTATTCCTTACCACTTTTAAAAGTACATACCCATTTTCACACTCCTCAACAATTGCTTTAAACCCATCCCATAGATGGTTTGCATTTTTATTTACCTTTTTTATTGATCATGAATGCTTTTTAAAGATTTCGCCATGCCCCTCTTATCGGCCATACGGTATTGCCTAATAGTCCTACATTTTCAACATTCTTTCTAACACTTTTTTTTAACAATGACAAAGACAGCTTCATGATCACTTATACCATCTATCACTTTACTTTCCGTATAGAGTTCATCTGGTTTTATCAGAACCATGTCCAGGATATTTTTCCCTATAGTTGGTTCCATCACTTTCTGATTCAGCTGTCTGTCCCATAATAACTTACTCACCATTTGTTGGTCATACTTTCTGTCATTTGTATTCCCTTCCCAGTTAACATCTGGCAAGTTCAGATCAACCGGTTCATAATGTTCCTTCCTGTGTTTTTCCCCAGATAGCTGATTATCTCGTGAAATAATTCCGCATGAGCGTCAGCCGTGCCAGGTCTGTACACACAAAAACATCTAGTTGCCTATTATCTCTACAGATAAGTCTTACCCCTAGAATTTCATGTTCCTTATCCTTAACCTTTTCGTATCTTAAAAATTATTCTTTTACCAGTATAAGTACTCCCCCTCCTGCCATTCCTAAGTTGTCTCTATGATAAACACTCCAGTTCCATGAGAAAATTTACATACCGAGCTTGATAACTGCAGTCGCTTAAGTGCAGCCAGTATCCAGTATTCGGGGGATAGTGGGTTTGAACCCCACTGTCGGCAGCCCTGAAGATGGTTTTCTGTGGTTTCCCATTTTACCTTAATTAAGGCCACGGACGCTTCGTTCCCACTCCTAGCCCCTTCCTGTTCCATCATCACCATAAGACCTATCTGTGTTGGTGCGACGTAAAGCAACTTGAAAAAAAAATACAAATTATAGTTGAATCAATTTTATTTTAACATTGCAAACAATTTTTAGCCAAATTTTCAAATTGTAAAAACTGTGTTTTGGATGTCAATGTGTTTTAGAATTAAGAGTTAATCCATTTTAACATTGCAAATCATATTGTCATAATTTTTAATGTGTATATTATTCTTGTTTTAAATATTATCACTGAAATTAGATTTACATTCAATGTAAAGAAATTTGTAACAACAACCCAAATATGACAAACCTTGAGGCAATTGTATAGGCTGATGATGCTTGTGAATAAAAGCGAAACATGTCCCGGTAAATTAGTGTTGTAACATTACAACTTAGCAACACAAACTGTAATTTGTATTGAAAAGGTAGATCAAAATAACCAACAAATTGTTACTATGTCATAGCATAGTTCAATACAGGTCTAATAATGAGATTAGTTACATGTAAATAGGAATTGTGCCGGCTGCCAAAGCCTGTCACACTCCTCTGGGGCAATGGATAATGAATGACAAATGAAGTGAAATTATATTGGACAGTGTTGCTGGAATGAATGATGACAGGGAAAACTGGAGTGTCCGCGATTTGAACCACGGAACCCTGCTGTGAGAGGCCGGCGCGCTGCCACCTTAGCAACAGAGGCTCCTTATAGTACATTATGAACTGTAAAATCAACTGGTTTCACATCCTTTTACACCCCTCCGCCGTTAAGTTTATTTACCCCCCCCCCAAAATAATTAAAAGAATGCATGTTTCCAAACACCAATGTTCACTTCTATTACCTTCAATTTTGAGATATAAGGATCCCCATAAAAATAATTCACTTTTTTCACTTCCTTTCACACTCCTCCTCCCCCCCCCCCCCAAGCGAATTTTCCGGCAAAGGAACTTGTTTCTTTAACACTTTAGCGTCGACGTGTACATTTGCTTTTTCCACGGTAAACTGCTGAAATGCCGTATACATTTTTCAGGTTGTGGGCTACGGATGTTCGTAATTTCATTCGTAGATGATAATCAAAGACATATTTTATGTTCAAAGTTACTATTTTTGTGTCCCCCCATTGGGGTGACATATGGTTATTAGGTTGACTATGCAACAGAGAAAGCGCCTCTTTATCTTTGTTGTTGTGGAACACTGTGCTCTGTACTGTGAGCTGTTGATTTACACGCCTTTCAAAATTAATTCATGTTATGTGTTTCTGTGTTGAGTAAGCCATGTTTACCGATAGAGAGATAGAACAACAACCTGAAAAGGGTTCGAGTGTTGAATCAAGAGATGTTGACATTTAGGATTTGCAATGTGATGCCACCTTTTCCGAGTCAAAATTCAACAGTAGTTTGTGTAGTGAGGACACTAGCAAAGATTCCGGTGCTGCATCGGGCAATGATTCAACCAAATCATCAGCCAGTGACAATTACTGGGGAACATTCCCAGGTTTGCAGAAACATTTTTTTTATTCACACGTAGCCCCGGTTTACAATTTCATCTGAGTGCTAAATCTCAACCAGTATGTAAGAATAAAGCAATAATAGACTCCAATCCACATTATTTTCCTTGCCATTAATAATTGAATTCTGATGGTTGCGTATCTGTCAGAGAAATTCCACTGTTTGTTGCGCAATGCCCAGCGTGCTGAGAAAGGAATGGGCACTGCGCTGCACTCTATGAACACCTTACGTTAACAAGCAATGCAGTACAACAGCGAATGGTAGCGCTAGTTTCGTGCGACAGCCTAAAGTTGAAAGGCCTGGACACACTGCCGTGTCACCCCATGAGGGGTGACATACTATATTTTGTATGAGGGTCCGTCACCCCACATGGGGTGATATCGTCTTCAAAGTGTTAATAGTAAAGGATCTTCTAAATACCAATTATCACGACTCTAACTTCTTCAGTTTTTGATTTATGTGTCCTCATGAAAGGAATTCAACTCCTTTTCACTCCCGCCCCCCAAGATGATTTCCTCCCCCAAAATGCGTTTTTCTTTGTTTTTAAATACCAGTATAAAATACCAATTTTTCACGTCTGTAACAAGTTTTTATTAGACGTAAGTATTCTCATACAATTAAGTCAATTAAATTTTCAATTCTTTCACCCCCCTCCCCGGCCTTAATTGGATTTCCGAGAATACATGTTTCTTTGCTTTTAAAGCAGATTCCAAATATCAAATTTCACGCCTGTAACATCTTCATTTTTGAGATATCAGTAGCCGAATTAAAAAACCATTTTCAGTCACATTTACCCTCGCTCCTCCACCCAAGTGGTATTTCGTAAAACTAAAAATAACGTTTCTTGATTTGTAATAGAGATAAAAAATACGATTTTTCACTTCGGTAACATGTTAAGTTTTTTGATATAAACTGTAGAAATTCTCATTTTAAAATTTCACTCCCTTTTTAGATCCCCTTATGTGGAGTTTCCAAAAACAAATCACCTATGTTTCTTTACATTTACAGGAGATTCCAAATACCACTTCTTATGTCTGTAACATTTTACGTTTCTCAGGTATTCTGTAGATATAGTCTTTCAAAAAATTCACCCCAATTTGTCGCTCCTGTATAACCGCCATTAAATGGATTTTCCAAAAAACAAAAAAGAAATAAATGTTTCTTTATTTTTAAAGGAGATCCCATATACAAATTTTCAGTTCTGTAATATCTTCGGTTTCTGAGATATATGTATCCTCATTAAAGGAATTCAACCCATTATTCACCCTTTTACACCCTTCCCGTTGGGATTTACAGAAAACAAATTAATATGGGTTCCTTTATTTTTAAAGGAGATTCTAAATATCAATTTTTACATGTGCAAACTTTTAAAGTTTTGAGATATAGATATAGTCATTTTAAAAATCCACCCCCTTTTCACTCCCACTATTTGGATTTTCCAAAAGCAAAAAAAAAGAGTTTCTTTATTTTTAAAAGGGATCCCAAATACCAATATTCATGTCTGTAATATCTTCAGTATCTGAGATATAAGTATCCTCATTAACGGCATTCAACCCCTTTTTCACCCCTCCTATTGGGATTTTCCGAAAACAAAAAATACGTGTTACTTTATTTTTAAAGGTGATTATAAATACCAATTTTTACATCTGTAAACTTTTCAAGTTTTAAGATGTAGATACACTGATTTTAAAAGTTTACCTCCCTTTTCAACCCCCCGTATTTGGATTTTCCAAAAACGAAAAAATACTTGTTTCTTTATTTTTAAAGTAGATTGTAAGTACCAATTTTCAGGTCTGTAATATCTTCAGGTTCTGAAAAATAAGTAGCCTCATTAAAGGCATTCAACCCATTTTTCACCCTTTTCCACCCTTCCTATTGGGATTTACCGAAAACAAAAAAATACGTTTTTCTTTATTTTTAAAGGAGATTCTAAATACAAATTTTTACATCTATAAACTATAAAAGTTTTGAGATATAGATACACTCATTTTAAAATTTCACCCCCTTAGCGACGGAATATCCAAAAATCCTCTCTTAGCGAGCACCTACATCTTAGTATGGATGTATCCCCAAAATTTCAATTCTTTATGTCCAGTAGTTTTGGCTCGGCGATGATGAATCAGTCAGTCAGTCAGGACAAGTTCTTTTATATATATAGATGCTGTAATAATGTAAAATGCTGGTAGTTAAATGCTGAAATATCGAAAGGGTTACATACACGAGGATAACGCACGAATGTAGCAGGCAAGATACTGTCTAATAAAATAACTACACTACAATTCTCAACTGCATTTAGGTTTGTCATAATTATAACAGGTTAAGTGAAACAGTGGAGCTGGAGTTAAAACTAAATTCTTGGTACTTGAGGTATTATTTTTTTATTTTTCTACTTACACGCTAACAGAAGAGAGATTTTTACCATTCTAGACAAATATTTTGCAATGATACAGTAAGCACGATAAGCATATGTCCTAATTATAACAGTCTAGCTGAAACAATAGGACTGGTGTTAAAGCTAAATAATTGGTACGTGATACTAATTCTAAACTGTGTTTAGACTTATCCAAATTACAGTATGGTTAATTGAAAGAACAGAAATGTAGTTAAAACTAAATCCTTATTAGAAAGTTTTAGAATGTTTACAGCTGGGCTGAGTGGCTCAGATGGTTAAGGCGCTGGCCTTCTGACCCCAAAGTGGCAGGTTCGATCCTGGCTCAGTCCGGTGGTATTTGAAGGTGCTCAAATATGTCAGCCTCGTGTCGGTAGATTTACTGGCACGTAAAAGAACTCCCGCGGGACTGAATTCCGGCACCTCTGTGTCTCAGAAGACCGAAAATGTAGTTAGTGGGATGTAAAGCAAATAACATATTTATTATTATTAGAAAGTTTACAAGACCTTGAAATTTTGCAAAAGCTTTAACCCTCGAAGTGGCAGTCATTTATCCTGTAATGGCAGCGATATCTTACCGGTGTTGCAGACTCTTGGTATAAATTGTGTTAAAAATCGTTGACTTGTTATACATACATAAACAGCACACCCTTTTATCCTCAAAAGTACAAGGAATAAGATGATGATGATACTAAAGCTGTTATTTATCATCCACAAAGTGTAAGACCAAAAATATGTTGAATTTGTTTATATTATTTATTTTTGCAAAACTTTTGCTATATATAAAATGTTTATATTTAGGTAAATTTTAAAAAAAATGACATATACAAAAGAAGCACCAGTTCATAGTAAATAGGTGCGTACCAGTATATAGTTTATAATACTGTTCTTAGCTGGAAAAATTATACAACAATGTATACAGCAATTGTATGCTACCACTTGTACATTTCACTCAGTCACTTGGGTGGGTCTTTCTTTTTACTCCATGATTGTGAGGCCTCCAGAAGTGCACTAGTTTATAACACTCCTGGTGAATACCACCATTACATCCTCGACACCAGAATGTAGACTTCTTCTTCTTCTTCTTTACTTTCAAGCACACAACACATAGGCGATTGTTATTCTGTGGCAATATTTCGAGAGCATGAGGGGGGCCTCCTGCATGACCTGTTGGCCTCACAACTGGAATTGGGAACTGTTCATTTAGCAATCCCCTAACTATAGTGATCATGAAGTCTCATCTTGCTAAAGGCTTATCAGTGTTCTTTATGTACAGGACGTATGTGTCAAATAATGTCATATCTAGAAGATTTGAAAAAACTGCTTCCAGTACCTTCTAGAGGGTCTGGAACAAGTGGCATGGAAAATGCACTTACCTTTATTATCTACACCTCCCATGAAGTTATTGTACTTATGAATCAGTAGTGGTTTCAACCCCTCATTTTTTCTTGTTTTCGTCTCTTTATAAGCAACCAGTAGAGCGTTACCTTGCCTAAAGTAAACGATTTGCCTAGGTTCAAGTTTTGTACCTAAAACAATCTGAGACAGTCCCTTTGAAGATTTATTCACTGTTCTTGTGAGGAAATGATTCAGTATTGCTGAGATGAGTGCATATCAACACTTCAGATTGATATCAGAAGGAAAACTGGCGACTAAATATAGCTGGCTCAACTGAGACATTCGTGTGGCCGGCGGCTGAGTATGTAGCAGCTAGCACAAGACAGCGGAATTATGACGCTACTTTGGCAACGATTTACACTAGATTAGTGTAAGATGTTATTATACAAACTATTTCATGATTATGGCCGAACATTTCTCCTTCAATTAATTTGTAATTAGCACATTTCGATGAATAATAATAAGATTATCGAAATAAAATAAAGAGCATGTCAAAAACGCCTGATATCAGGCGTTGCCACTGGGCAAACGCATAAAACGCCTGATATCAGGCGCTTGCCACTTGGAGGGTTAAGTACTTGGGAAGCAAATGGATACAGGATTGGTCATATGCAGCAGAGACCTAGACAATGATGAAAAGACAGAAGAGTAAAATCCAGGCTGGTGAGATGACATTTTGAAAAGTATGATTAGGGAAGACAAGAAAGGACAGGGTAAGAAATGGGAATGTCGGGAAGTAAATATGTGCAGGAAACCTTTCAGACAGAATGAATAAGTAAACTGAGGTGATTTGGACATGTTAAGAGGATGGAAGACGGAAGGACACCGAAGCGGATGATGGAGGCTAAGGTTGAAGGAAGGAGAACAAGAGGCAGACCCAGGCTTAGGTGGTTGGACTCGATCAAGAACAACATAATAAGAGGGAACCTGAACTGGAACACACTTGAGGAGCAGCAGTGGTAGTTGGATAGAGAAAGATGGAAAAGTGCCCTTAATGTCCCAACCCAGCTGGAATTGGAAAAAGGAAATTATTATTATCAATCATGATGGCGAGTAAAAGGAATTGATGGTGACAGTCAGCCTATTGCAAAAATATGACTTTTGTCAAAGTAAATACAAGGATCAGACAAGGATACAATCTTCAGTCCTTATCATTTATAGTTTATATGGATCATTTACTGAAAATAATTTTGTGGTTGGCTGGGATTCACTTGGATGGAAATATTGCCAGCAGTTTGATTTCGCTAATGACTTGGTAGTAATCACAGAAGGTGCTTATAAACTTGCAATTTAATTTCTTGTTACTTGGAAAGTAGTTCTTTGTACATGGGATAATAATCAGCTTTTCCAAGACTAAAGTGTTGTTGGTTGGAAGAAACTTTAAAATATTGACAAACCCATTAAAAAAAAAAAAAAAAGATTACTGAGCGAATTGGCCGTGCAGTTATGGGTGAACAGCTGTGAGCTTGCATTCGGGAGATAGTAGGTTCGAACCTCACATTCAGCAGCCTTGAAGAGGTTTTCCGTGGTTTCCCATTTTCATACGAAGCAAATGCTGGGGCTGTGTGTTATTGCCACGGTCGCTTCCTTCCCATTCCTAGCACTTTCCTGTCCCATTGTCACCATAAGACCCATGTGTAGTCTGCGCAACGTAAAGCAAGTTGTAAAAGAAATCCAACTGGTTAGAAGTCATACTTTACAGTGTCAGTTTGTTTACAGTCAGAATGTGAAGAGCTTTTGGTCAAGTGAGCACTGTTTTGCAATATATAAAGTTTGAACTAGTTGTTTTTTGTCTCACACAGATATGAAATGAGAGTGGTTGAACCATTTATGTATTTAGGATATATATTCTATCAGGATGACAATATACCAAGGGTAAAACAAAAGTGGCATAGTGAGTTGCAGTTTTGATAAACAGTATTTCGTTCGAAGATGAGGATTTAAAAACAATCTGATCCTTACATTGCTCAATTTTTAAACTGCTGTATGGTTGTGAAAACTGGTAGAGGTGGGATATCTGATGCATAATCTATGAACCATGTGACCTTGCCGCGGTGGGGAGGCTTGCGTGTCCCAATGACACAGATAGCCGAGCTGCAGGTGCAACCATATCGGATTTGTATCTGTTGAGAGACCCGAATAACGAATGGTTCATCGGAAGGGGGGTAGCAGCCTTTCGGAAGTTGCAAGGGCGGCAGTCTAGATGATTGACTGATATGGCCTTGTAATAATACTCAGCATGGCTTAGTTGTGCTGATACTGCTACACGGCTGAAAGCAACAGGAAACTACAGCTGTAACTAACTCCCGAGGACATGCAGCTCTCTCTGTATGAGTGATGTACTGATGATGGCTTCCTCCCGGGTAAAATATTCCAGAGGTAAACTAGTCCCCCGTTCTGATCTCCGGGTGGGGACTACACGAGGGAGGGTGATCATCAGGAAGATGGATACTGACATTCTGCGAGTTGGAGCGTGGAATTTTAAAAGTTTGAATCGTTGTGGCAGTTTAGAGAATCTGAAAAGGGAGATGGATAGACTAAAATTAGATGTAGTTGGTATAAGTGAAGTACTTTGGCAGGAAGAACAGGATTTTTGGTCAGGCGACTACCGAATTATCAACACGAAATCAAACAGGGGAAATGCAGGAGTTGGTTTAATAATGAATAAGAAAATAGGGCAGCAGGTAAGCTACTATGACCAGCATAGTGAAAGAATTATTGTCATCAAGATTGACACCAAACCAATGCCCACCACAGTAGTGCAGGTCTATATGCCTATTGGTTCAGCGGATGATGAGGAAATCGAAAGAATATATGAAGAGAGAGAAGATTTAATACTATATGTAAAAGGTGACGAGAATCTAATAGTGATGGGAGGCTGGAATGCAGTGGTAGGCCAAGGAGGAGAAGGCAGTACAGTAGGAGAATTCGAATTGGGACAAAGGAACGATAGAGGAAGTCGGCTGGTTGAATTCTGCACTGATCATAATTTAGTCCTTGCCAATACTTGGTTCAAACACCACAAACGACGGCTGTATACGTGGACGAGACCTGGAGACACTGGAAGGTATCAAATAGACTTCATTATGATTAGGCAGAGATTCAGAAATCAGGTATTGGATTGCAAAACTTTCCCAGTAGCTGACGTGGACTCTGACCACAACTTGTTGGTCATGAAATGCCATCTGAAGTTGAAGAAATTGAAGAAAGGAAAAAATGCAAAAAGATGGGATCAAGACAAGTTGAAAGAAAAGAGTGTGAGGGATTGTTTTAAGGAACATGTGGCACAAGGGCTAAATGAAAAGGCTGAAGGAAACACAAAGAGGAAGAGTGGATAGTCATGAAAAATGAAGTCAGTAGGGCTGCTGAAGAGATGTTACGAAGGAAGAAAAGATCAACTATGAATCAGTGGATAACTCAGGACATACTAGACCTGATTGATGAAAGACGAAAATACAAGAATGATAGAAATGAAGAGGGCAGAAAAGAATACAGGCGATTAAAGAATCAAGTGGATAGAAAGTGCAAGGTAGCTAAGGAAGAATGGCTGAAGGAGAAGTGTAAGGATGTCGAAGGTTGTATGGTCCTGGGAAAGGTAGATGCTGCATACAGGAAAATCATGGAAACCTTTGGAAAAAGGAAATCTAGGTGTATGAATATTAAGAGCTCAGATGGAAAGCCACTTCTAGGGAAAGAAGACAAAGCAGAAAGATGGCAGGAACATATCCAACAGTTGTACCAAGGTAAAGATGAAGATAATTTGGTTCTGAAACAAGAAGAGGCTGTTGATGCTGATGAAATGGGAGACCCAATTTTGAGGTCAGAGTTTGACAGAGCTGTGAGAGACCTAAATAGGAACAAGGCACCTGTAATTGACGACATTCCTTCTGAATTACTGACTGCCTTAGGAGAAAGCAGCATGGCAAGGTTATTCCATTTAGTGTGTAAGATGTATGAGACAGAAGTCCCATTAGATTTTCGGCAGAATGTTGTTATACCTATTCCCAAGAAAGCCGGTGCTGACAAGTGTGAAAACTACCGCACCATTAGTTTAGTATCTCGTGCCTGCAAAATTTTAACACGTATTATTTACAGAAGAATGGAAAAACAAGTTGAAGCTGAGTTAGGAGAAGATCAATTTGGCTTCAGAAGAAATGTAGGAACACGTGAAGCAATCCTGACTTTACGTCTGATCTTAGAGGATGGAATCAAGAAGGACAAGCCCACATACATGGCATTCGTAGATGTAGAAAAGGCATTCGATAATGTTGATTGGACCAAGCTATGTCGAATCATAAAGTCGCTCACGTATCCCATACGGATTCTGAAGGGATTGGGATCAGATACCGAGAACGAAGAATTATCTACAATCTGTATAAAAATCAGTCTGCAGTGATAAGAATCGAGGGCTTTGAAAAAGAAGCAGCAATCCAGAAAGGAGTAAGGCAAGGCTGCAGTTTGTGCCCCCTCTTCAGTGTGTACATAGAACATGCAGTAAAGGAAATCGAAGAGGAATTTGGAAAGGGAATCACAATCCAAGGAGAGGAAATCAAAACCTTGAGATTTGCCGATGGTATTGTTATTTTATCTGAGACCGCAGAAGATCTCGAAGCTGCTGAATGGTTTGGACGAAGTCTTGGGTAAGGAGTACAAGATGAAAATCAATAAGTCCAAAACAAAAGTAATGGAGTGCAGTCGAACGAAGGCAGGTGATGCAGGAAATATTAGATTAGGAAATGAGGTCTTGAAGGAAGTAGATGAATATTGTTACTTGGGTAGTAAAATAACCAATGATGGCAGAAGTAAGGAGGACATAAAATGCAGACTAGCACAAGCAAGGAAGAGCTTTCTTAAGAAAAGAAATTTGCTCATTTCAAACATTGATATCGGAATTAGAAAGATGTTTTTGAAGACTTTCGTGTGGAGCGTGGCATTGTATAGAAGTGAAACATGGACGATAACTAGCTCAGAAAGAAAGAGAATAGAAGCTTTTGAAATGTGGTGTTACAGAAGAATGCTGAAGGCGAGATGGATAGATCGACTCACAAATGAAGAGATACTGAATCAAATTGGTGAGAGGAGATTGATCTGGCCAAATTTGACGAGAAGAAGAGATAGAATGATAGGACACAACTTAAGACACCCAGGACTTGTGCAGTTGGTTCTTGAAGGAAGTGTAGGTGGTGAGAACAGTAGGAGTAGACCAAGGTTTGAATATGACAAGCAGATTAGAGCAGATGTAGGATGCAGTAGTTATGTAGAAATGAAAAGGTTAGCACAGGATAGGGTGGCATGGAGGGCTGCATCAAACCAGTCTATGGACTGATGACTCAAACACACAATTAAATATAACTGAGGGAAAATGGTAGCATGTAAAAAAGAGTTGAGATCAATGGCATTAGGGTATTCATAATGAAGATATGAAGTAAATGTTTGGAATGAGCGCATTGGGTGAAGTCAAACGTATTAACCTACTTCAGTAATGGGGGTATGTGAGGTAAATAGTGGAAAGTAGGTTTCCTAGGCTTTTGAGCCAATAATGAAGGGAAATAGAACTAGTGGAGAAAGTGATTGGATCAATAATATTTGATATACCATATGTTTACATACTGTACCCTTTCAGTGTAATAAATTACCTTTTTTCTTTCAGGCCAGAAGTCCTATACATGGAGGAATGCTGTTGATGGTATACATCAGGCACAGTTTTAGATTCTAGCAATTCCTTTAGAAGGTTTTCTCAGACGTTGAAAGTGTGAAAAGTTGATAAAGATATACTAATGGAAATTGTTTTTAATGTAATCCTTTGTTCCCCCAAATCATAAACATGCTACTAGACTTCCAGGGGATAACTGCAATGAACAGTGTCCAGATCTCTCATTTAAATCCTTGTGTGAGTTTATATGAATGATTACCTATGTTGCAATCAAGAGAAATACTCCCTTTGTGATATGTTTTCCTTTCATAGTGTAAGAAAAAATGGAGTGAAATGGTAAATGATGATGATAAAGATGATAATATCTGTTTGAAATGCTGAAAGTTGAAGTAATGCCGAGGTGCCATAATTTTAAGCCGCAGGCCAACTACTGGTCGTCTGTGCCACTGAAGCGAGTGGTTGATAAAATTATAAAATACTGTAAAAGCTACTGTATTTCAAATACCTACTTTGTTTTATTTGCTACTCGACTTCCATGGGATCAGTAAAAATTTTCATCTTCAGTGCATTTCACATAGAACAGAACTTCAATTTAGAAACCTGTGATCTCTCGTGTCATAAGAGCTTATTTTATAAACTTCTGTTTTTTTTTTTTTTTTTTTTTTCAAGTTGCTTTACGTCGCACCGACACAGATGAGTCTGATGGCGACGATGGGACAGGAAAGGGCTAGGAATGGGTAGGAAGCGGCCATGGCCTTAATTAAGGTACAGCCCCAGCATTTGCTTAGTGTGAAAATGGGAAACTACGGAAAACCATCTCCAGGGCTGCCGACAATGGGGTTCGAACCCACTCTCTCCCTAATACTGGATACTGGCCGCACTTAAGCGACTGCAGCTATCGAGCTCGGTGCTTCTGTTTTTAATATCGTGCTTCCTATTGTTCTGCCTATTACTGGTAGGCTATATCACTTGGCAGAGGCAACTTATTTCACCTTATTCTTCCTGTGCCATTCTTCCTGGTACCCTGGTAGGTAGCTGGTACAAACTGTGTTTCTCGTGTGGACATGGACCAGTTTTACAGCTTGATGCCCTCATTATGTCAACCCTTTGTGGAGGGATGTATTTATTACTGCATGTTCTTGTGGATAGTGTGGTGTGTTGTATGTATGTGAAAAGTGTAAGGTAGGGTTAAAAAGTATGATGTGGCCGAGCATCGAATCTGGGGCCTTCTGTTCCAAAGATCTCGACGCTGAACATTCAGCCAAAGGCACCAGACTTTGGAATATTTCACCAAATCAAAAATTATTTCTGAACAGAACAACCCACATTTCTTCTCGTGTTTCCCAGTGATAGCGATCACACACTAGGCTGGAGTTTTTGCGCGTGTGTGTTCCCCCTCCCCATTTCATCAGCATAATATTTTTATTGGGATGTGAAGTTAATAAATACATACGTGCATACATACAAACACTATGTGATCAAAAGTATCCGGACACCCCCAAAAACATAAGTTTTTCATCTTAGGTGCATTGTGCTGCCACCTACTCCCAGGTACTCCATAACAGCGACCTCAGTAGTCATTAGACAATGTGAGAGAGCAGAATGGGGCGCTCCTTGGAACTCACGGACTTCGAACATGGTCAGGTGATTGGATGTCACTTCTGTCAGAAGTCTATATGCGAGATTTTCACACTCCTAAACATCCCTAGGTTCACTGTTTCTGATGTGATAGTGAAGTGCACGAAAGCGTACAGGCTGACCTTGTCTGTTGACTGACAGAGACCGTCGACAGTAGAAGAGGGTTGTAAAGTGTAATAGGCAGGCATCTATCCAGACCATTACAGAGGAATTCCAAACTGCACCAGGATCCACTCCAAGTACTATGATAGTTCGGCGGGAGGTGAGAAAACTTGGATTTCATGGTCGAGCGGCTGCCCATAAGCCACACATCACGCAGGTCAGTGCCATACGATGCCTCGCTTGGTGTAAGGAGCGTGAACATTGGACGATTGAACAGTGGAAAAAGTTGTGTGCAGTGGCGAATCACGGTTCACAATGTGGCGATCCGATGGCAGGGTGTGGGTATGGCGAATGCCCGGTGGACATCATCTGCCAGCTTGTGTAGTGCCAACAGTAAAATTCGGAGGCGGTGGTGTTATGGTGTGGTCGTGCTTTTCATGGTGGGGGCTTGCACCCCTTGTTGTTTTGCGTGGCACTATCACAGCACAGGCCTACATTGATGTTTTTAGCACCTTCTTGCTTCCCACTGTTGAAGAACACTTTAGGGATGACGATTACACATTTCAACACAATCTAGCACCTGTTCATAATGCACGGCCTGTGGCGGAGTGGTTACACGATAATAACATCCCTGTAATGGACTGGCCTGCACAGAGTCCCTACCTGAATCCTATATAATACCTTTGGGATGTTTTGGAACACCGACTTCATGCCAGGCCTCACTGACCAACATCGCTACCTCTCCTCAGTGCAGCGCTCCGTGAAGAATGGGGTGCCATTCCCCCAAGCAACCTTCCAGCACCTGATTGAACGTATGTCTGCGATAGTGGAAGCTGTCATCAAGGCTAAGGGTGGGCCAAAACCATATTGAATTACAGCATTACCGATGGAGGGCGCCACAAACTTGTACGTCATGTTCAGCCAGGTGTCTGGATACTTTTCATCACATAGTGTACATACTGTACATAGGTATACTTTCTTATCAAAAGTATCCAGACACATACTTGGAGTGTTCCTTGGCTGTACTGTCCAGTAAGACATCATTACGGGACCTTTATTACAGCTCAAACTCTGTAGAGGAGATTGTCTACCAGCTGTAGGAACATCTCCAGGAAATGTCAGACTCTTCTTCCTTCAGCACTGTAGCAAACATAGTTATTAATGTGGGTGGTTGTGCAATGGAGCAAAGTCTCTGTTCTAGTTCATGCAGTGTAATTAATAATTTTGTCTGGGTGAGAATTCCCTGACCTAGCTGGGAATTGAACCCATTGCCTCCACTCTTCCTTCTTACAAAATACTCACCACTAACTGCTAGCTCAGTACATTAGCTTTGCACACCGTGGTTGTATTCCACTTACTATAATACTATAATTGGAAAATACACATCCTAAATACTTGAAAATTATACCAGTTTTGTTTATCCCTTACCTTAGGTTTCTTTCTAACTGACACTAGCTTGATATTACTCACCCAACTGAGTACCTTCCTCATATTATAGTAAATGATCCATGTAAATGATGAACAATAAAGGTGAACACCTTGTCTGAAAATCTGTTTCTGACTGTCCCTCTATTGTCTGAAACTTAACTGATTTTTATCCAAGTTACTCTCCACAATTGTTTGCACCCTGTTCTCTAAAATGCCTATGAAC
This sequence comes from Anabrus simplex, assembly GCF_040414725.1. Classification (NCBI taxonomy): domain Eukaryota; kingdom Metazoa; phylum Arthropoda; class Insecta; order Orthoptera; family Tettigoniidae; genus Anabrus; species Anabrus simplex. The sequence continues at coordinate 214,666,691 of NC_090266.1, forward strand.
ACCTTGTATGGTGTACCGTTCAAAGAAATACCTCAATATATACCTCCAAAGCTTTTAACGTATAGCTAATAAAGTTGGAGTCTCAGTCTTCTACATCTCCATAAGGAACTTAATATCATACGTGCAAGTTCTGTGGAAGTAATGTACATCCCCAAACTGTCTAAACCTTCACACATGATTTAAAATGGACTTGCATCTAAAGATCAAAGAGGAACCAATCTGCTTTGAGGAAACATCAAATACTTCATGCTAAAAGTAGGTGGAAGAAATTTTCAGCTCATTTTCATATAAAGATTTGTGTTGCTGTTTGAAATGGACCAGAAAATAGAGGTCAAGGAGGAACCTGTCTGGCTTGAAGGCACGGCAAATACATCCTTCGTCCCGCATTGAACTGCAAACTTCCTAAGGACCTTGGTTCATAATATGGTCTCCACCTCACACGTTATGTTACAGCATTAAAAATTACACCACAAGCAACAGCCGTGATGTAACACTGACTTAAAAGCTCTCAGAGGAACATCTTACGCAAATTGAAAACTCTTTATTCAATGAAAATATTCACTATACTTCTAGTCAAGAAGTGATATTATTTAATGAAAATTGTGACTCAAAAGTCAAACCCTAGACTACCAAGTTGAACTTGGACTTAAAACAAAGTTTTTAAAGTATTGTATGTGTTGTTACAAACTATGATTGTTAAGTTCTTAACTCATGATTGTATAATCAAATTGCTACTTTAATTCACTTTCCATTTCATGTGTTCTGATAATGACTGTCAAGTTCTGAACTTGTGATTGAAAATCAATTTACTGTTTCATTATATCTCCCATTTTAATCATATTTAAGCATAATGTCATAATATTTGTATTGTATATGTATGTATAAATGTACCCATGCCTGTTCTCATATTTTGGCTGAAGTTGTAACTTAACCATTATAAGTCTTTTCGTATTGAAAAGTTGGACTCTTTAAGTTACCTCTCTTACGTTCTCAGTTCAATACGGATATAAGATGAAATTCTTAAATTTAAATACCTCAATACATACACACATACATTACATACATTATCATTATAGACTGTTATGCCTTTCAGCATTCAGTCTGCAAGCCTCGGTGAATTTACTTTACGTTGCCATAATCCTCTATTTGCAATTAGTGTTGTGGCCTCATTTAGTTCTATACCTCTTATCTTTAAATCATTAGAAACCGAGTCTAACCATCGTCGTCTTGGTCTTCCTCTACTTCTTTTACCCTCCATAACAGAGTCCATTATTCGCCTAGGTAACCTACCCTCCTCCATTCACCTCACATGACCCCACCACCAAAGCCGGTGTATGCGCACAGCTTCAGCCATAGAGTTCATTCCTAACTTAGCCTTTGTCTCCTCATTCCAAGTACCCTCCTGCCATTGTTCCCACCTGTTTGTACCAGCAATCATTCTCACTACTTTCATGTCTGTTACTTCCAACTTATGAATAAGATATCCTGAGTCCACCCAGCATTCACTCCCGTAAAGCAAAGTTGGTCTGAAAACAGACCCATGTAAAGATAATTTCATCTGGGAGTTGACTTCCTTCTTACAGAATACTGTTGATCGCAACTGCAAGCTCACTGCATTAGCTGTACTACACCTTGATTCAATTTCACTTACTATATTACCATCCTGGGAGAACATACAACCTAAATACTTGAAATTATCTACCTGTTCTAGCTTTGTATCACCAATCTGACATTCAGTTCTGTTGGATTTCTTACCTACTGACATCAGTTTAGTCTTCGAAAGGCTAATTTTCATACCATACTCATTGCATCTATTTTCATTTTCCAATATATTTGACTGCAGGCTTTCGGCACAATCTTCTGTTAAGACCAAATTGTCAGCATAGGCCAAACTGCTTACTACATTTCCACCTAACTGAATTCCTCCCTGCCTTTTTATACCTTTCAGCAGATGATCCATGTAAACTACGAATAGCAAAGTACCTTGAACCAAGAGCTCATCCTACCATCAATTCTCACTGAAGCCCAATTGTCAACATAAATGCCTTTGATTGATTTTAATAACCTACCTTTAATTCCATAGCCCCCCAGTATGGTGAACATCTTTTCCCTCGGTACCCTGTCATACGCTTTCTCTAGATCTATGGTACATAAACACAACTGCGTATTTCTCTCGTAGCATTTTTCAGTTACCTGGCACATACTGAAAATCTGATCCTGACAGCCCCTCTGTGGTCTGAAACCACACTGGCTTTCATCCAACTTCCTCTCAGCTACTGATCGCACCCTCCCTTCCACGATGCCAGTGAATACTTTGCCTGGTATGCTAATCAATGAGATACCTTGATAGTTGTTGCAATCCTTCCTGTTCCTTTGCTTATGGATAGGTGCAATTACTGCTTTTGTCCAGTCCGAAGGTACCTTACCAACACTCCATGCTTATCTTACTACTCTATGAAGCCATTTTATCCCTGCCTTCCCACTATACTTTACCATTTCAGGTCTGATTTCATCTATTCCTGCGGCTTTATGACAATGGAGTTTATTTACCATCCTTTCCACTTCCTCAAGCGTAATTTCACCATCATTATTTTCCTCTACCCCATGAGCTTGGCTGTTCGCAACACCACCAGGAAGATTTCCTTTTACGTTGAGAAGGTGTTCAAAATATTCCCTCCACCTCTCCAGTGATTCCCTAGGATCTATTATGAGCTCACCTGAATTACTCAAAACACTGGTCATTTCCTTTCTCCCTCCCTTCCTAAGATTCTTTATTACTGTCCTGAAGTCCGTCTCGTTGGCTGAATGGTCAGCATACTGGCCTTCGGTTCAGAGGGTCTCGGGTTCGATTCCCGGCCGGGTCGGGGATTTTAACCATCATTGGTTAATTCCAATGACCCGGGGGCTGGGTGTTAGTGCTGTCCCCAACATCCCTGCAACTCATACACTACACATAACACTATCCTCCACCACAATAACACGCAGTTGCCTACACATGGCAGATGCCGCCCACCCTCATCGGAGGGTCTGCCGTACAAGGGCTGCACTCGGCTAGCAATAACCATATGAAATTTAAAAAAAACTGTCCAGAAAGGTTTCCCTGCTGCTTGACCTAGCCTTTCCAGGTTATTACCAAAATCTTCCCACAACTTCTTTTTTTGGATTCAACAGCTATTTGTTTCGGCCCTTGTTTGGAGCCATTTCTGATAAGCCTTCTTTTTACATTTACAGGCTGCTCTCACTTCATCATTCCACCAAGATGTTCGCCTTTTCCCATCTTTACAAACAGTTGTTCCTAGGCATTCTCTTGCTGTTTCTACTATAGCATCCTTGAATGCCACCCATTCTCTTTCTATATCCTGAACCTGCTTACTGTCTACTGTTCGAAACTTCTCACTAATCATATCCATGTACTTCTGTCTAATTTCCTTGTCCTGGAGATTTTCTACCCTTATTAGTTTGCAAACAGATTTCACTTCCTCTACCCTAGGCCTAGAGATACTTAGTTCACTACAGATCAAATAGTGGTCTGTATCATCAAAAAATCGCCGGAAAACTCGTACATTCCTAACAGATTTCCTGAATTTGAAGTCGTTAAGATATAGTCTATTATGGATCTGGTACCCCTAGCCTCCCATGTGTAGTGATGAATAGCCCTATGCTTGAAGAATGTATTTATAATTGCCAAACCCATACTAGCACAGAAGTCCAGCAAACGCTTCCCATTCCCATTAGCTTCCATATCTTCCCCATATTTACCAATCGCCCTTTCGCATCTTTCAGTTGTATTTCCAACTCTCGCATTGAAATCGCCCATTAGCACTATTCTATCCTTTCTGTTGACCCTGACCACAATGTCACTCAATGCTTCATAAAACTTGTCAACTTCATCCTCATCTGCACCCTCAGATGTTGAATACACTGAAACAATTCTCGTTCTAATTCCTCCAGTTGCCGAATCTACCCACATCATTCGCTCATTTATGTGCCTAACAGAAACTATGTTGCGTGCAGTGGTATTCCTGATAAACAGCTGTACCCCAGACTCTGCCCTTCCCTTTCTAACACCCGTTAATTACACTTTATAATCTCCTCTTCCTCGTTATCTCCTCTTACCCGAATATCACTTACTCCTAGCACATCCAGATACATCCTCTTTGCTGACTCAGCAAGATGTGCTATTTACCAACTGATGAGCCCAACTTAGCACACTGGGGCAAAACGCTGGCAACCAGGAAAGAGTTAGCTGAAAAATTTATAATATCCAATAATGAATCTTTTATATTTCTGTTACAAATTTACTTATTCGGGACAAATATTTCAGGCTCACTATGGGAATCAACATCTGTATCATCTGATGGCCAAGCAGGCATCAATTTTTGGTAATGAGACGAAGTCTCTCATAGTGCATTGGTACTGCCGGTGGCTCCAAGTAGCCTAGGCAGTGACCTCCACGGTATTCACTAGCCATGTGTCTTGGTGGGTGTGCTATTTGCCACCTGATGAGCCTAACTTAGCACACTGGGGCAAAACGCTGGCAACCAGGAATGAGTTAGCTGGAAAATTTATAATGTACAATAACGGGCCATTTATATTGATATTATAAATTTACTCATTCAGGACAAATATTTCAGGTTCCCTATGGGAATCAACGTCTATATCAAGTGAGCTTGCACCCGGGGGATAGTGTGTTCGAATCCCACTGTTGGCACTCTAACGATGGTTTTCCGTGGTTTCCCATTTTCACACTAGGCAAATGCTGGGGCTGTACCTTAATTAAGGCCACGGCCGCTTCCTTCCAACTCCTAGGCCTTTCCTATCCCATTGTCGCCATAAGACCTATCTGTGTCGGTGCGACGTAAGGCCACTAGCAAAAAAAAAAAAAAAAAAAAAAGAATTGGTGGGGGGCAGTTTCATCAAACTTTACAGTGTGTCTACAGTGAGTTGAGTGTTAGGCTTTGGCTAATTTGAAGATTGGAGGAGGAGTGAATATGTAGGATGTGTCGTGGCTTGAGTTAGGTGAGTCATACTGTTTTGTTACTTGGATATCTTTTTCTCAGAAAATCAAATCATGTATAGAAAGGTACAAACATAGAATGGAGCACCTAATAGAATAAGCATAATGGAAAGACAAGGACAGCTTCCACTTCTTCATATACTGTTCTCTTAAAACAGATGGGTTCTCTCCTCCTCGACCTCAGTTCTTCTATGTATATATCTTCTTGGCCCCCGACAAGCTCATTTCTGCTTTCCTTCTTAATCAAGAAAGTGGTCATCAACACACGGTGTGGGATCGGTGTGGAATGTGAAGGATAAAGAAGATAAGGAAAGGGACAAAAAGATAAATGTGAACACTGGTGGTAAAAGACTAGAAACTCAGTAAAAATACCTATGTGTTACATAACTATATCTGTTTTCTTGTGGGTCTGGCATTGTATGTTGGGTTTTATTTTTGTTGAGTCCACACCCCCATATTACACCAATGTATTATTTCATTCTTGGATTTGTTGTTGGAGATCATGTTTGTTTTTGACTGCTAGCATGATGTCGTCATAGAGAAGTTTGCAGTTATAGATCATAGAGAAGGGTCCAGGGTATGGTTTGATGCAGGTTTGCCATAACAGTGTTCTCACAAGGATTAACCAGAGCGGTGATAGGGTCTAGCCCTCATGGACACTAACTGTACCAGACTCTTCAGCACCTTGGATGTAGCTTCTTGGCAATGCATAAAGCAACAGCACCAACCAACAAGGTACACTGGGACACAGTTTTGTCAATGTACTAACCAAATCAGATCGTGTGCCATGGAATCAAATGCTTTCTCAGCATCCAGGAAAGCAAAATGGAGCAGTGATACAGTAGTAATGCAGTAACAAGAGGGCGTGGCATGTAACAGTGAGGACATCAGACCCTGCACAGGTTGTACGAGGAACAGTTGACTACAGGATGGGTAAGATATGAGACCAGATTGTCAGCGCCAGATGTATGGATCACTCCGTCTCGGAGCTTTCCAAAGGCCACTGTCAAGAGTGTACTATGAGTACATACAACTGGGCAAAACCACCACCACCAGAAGCAAGTGTTGTGATGTACAATACATAGATAACAAGGTTTACCGCCGGGTAGTTCGGATTGTAAGAGCAGATAGACGGGCCACAGTACAGCAGATTACTAGTCAGTTCAGTGCTGGACAATGATGACATGTGAGCGGCTATACCATCCAGAACCATCTCCTCCTCATGAGGTACAGAAGCAAGCATCCCTCGACTGTTCCTCTGCTCAGCACCCATCATAAGGTGCGACGACTGATATGGGCAAAGGAACGCTGCCATTGGGCACTCGAAGCATGGGAGAAAAAACAGGTCGCCTGGATAAGTAAGTCGAGGTACCAGACGGTACATGCATGCCGATGACTGTGTTGTCAAGTACCTGAGACATTGGATCCTCCTTGCCAGCAGGGTACAGTTCAGGCCGGTATCCTCATGTGGGGACTGTTCACGTGGGATGTAATGGGTCCCCTGACAACGTCCCTCACCAGCGAACATTACAGAACCTCGCTGATAGATCATGCTTACCCCTTAGTTCACCTCCAGCACCCTTCAGGCTACGTGTACCTACAGCAAGACAATGTTCCAACCCATCAACTCCTGAATTGTGGCTGACTGATTTGATGAGCCCTACACAAATGTGAATATGCTTGCCCGGCTCCTGAGGAGCCCCAATCTCAATCCTATTGAGCACATCTGGAAAGCTTTTGAGAGGTTACTTGCGTACCTTGGACCCTCCTTCGACCAATTATGGGAGGCTGTGCAGCTATTGTGGATCAGTATGGCTCCCCACCACATCTGATTCTTATGGAGTCCATGCCATGCCACATCACTGCCATCACCAGGGTGAAATGGGCTGCTTCTAGCCAGGTATCTCTAATTCAATTGTTGATGAGTGTAATTCTTTTGTACAAGAATTAATGGTGAATGGATACTGGATATGCTATTCATAACCTGAAAGCACTGAGAATGAATCCTGGGGAATGTTATTGAAGGGCATTGATAATGAAAAGATTAATGCTAATAATTATTGTGTTTCCTCCTACAGTACTTCTGACCTGCATGCCCACCTGTTTCTGTTTTAAAAGGAATTAATTATAACTTCCTTAATTATAAGTTCCTTACGTTTAATAATTATAACTACTCGGGGAACAACGATAATGATGAAGTTCATATAAGTGTCCATTTTTATGGATGCCAGCCAGTACAATATAACATTATTTTACATGTTTTCTGTTGATCATTCAAGATATCATTTTACATTGCAAAAATTCATTACATCATGATTGTACTGTTTCCATAAACAATGCTACTTTTCTTCCTATATGTCTGCAGTAAACATTATGCAGTTGATTTCTCTTTCTTCATCAGAAAGTGCTACAGTTGGTGATGGTGGTAATTATTGTTTTAAGAGGAAATACAGTTGGCCAGTTGTTCTCAGAAAGTGATACACTATGCATTTTGCTATTTCATAGAAGAAAGATAAAATTTGTTTTTAACATTTTAAAATATTTACAATTGTTGAATAACTTTATTTCATTTGTGATATTAATCCTAAAGACACATGCATTAACATGGAATAGAACATTATTTAATAGTTTGAAAATTACTGATCGAGTTTGTTTCACAGCACATTTCATACAGCTGTAAGCTAGCATTTGATAGATGGTAGGTTGAAGTACCACCATTAGCAGCCCTGAAGATAGTGTTTTGTTGTTTCCCATATGTTTTCATATGTGGTAAATAGCTTAAGGTCACAGCTCACTCCTTCCCATTCGTAGCTTTTTCTTACAGCAGCATCGCCAGAAACTTGCTTGTATTAATGAGATATTTAATGGCTGGGAAAAGTAAATTAATATAACCAGGGTTAGGATGCAAATTTCAGATGAAAAAAGGAAGGGAAAAGGTGCTCAAATATGGTTTTTTTAAAAAGGGGGCAAAAAGGTGCTGGTTTATTCAACTAATTGAACAGTTTCCTTTTCCTCTATTCTAGTTCATTGAATTACAAAGAAGTACATCAAATTGTCCCTCATCAAAAGAAGGAAAAAACAAAACAGCTGTTGTACTTCAAGACATTAAGCATCTTAACATTTTTAAAGTAAGTCTGTTTCTGTTAAGAGATAGAATGTCTGTGTAGATGCTAAAGCTTCTTTCGACATCCACAGAAACCAGTAGGGCAAACCTTGTATTCACTCGGAATGGAACTCTACAGATGTGGTGAATTCCTCATTGTCTGGATTTTTCTGAAGACTAGACTCAAGTTTGTCTTTGGCAAAGCCATCCAACTGCTCCCTCATGGAAGTAAAAATGTCCCATTGTTTTCCCTTTTCATGACCTTGTTCTTCTAATAATTTAATAACTGCAGTCAGGTACTTGTAACTATGGACACAATATAGTTCTGTCTGCAAATTACGTATTTCTCTGGTAACAGAAGTTGCTGTGCCTTGGAAATTGCACCTGCATCAGCTGGATCCAAAGAAAGCACAAACTCTCCAATTTTGTCAAAATTTTCACAACGTAGCAGAACACTCATCCACAATCCCCAGCGTGTAATGACCGGGAAATTTGGAAGGGGCAGGCCATTGGTTTCTCTGTAGGCAACAACACGACTCGGAGCTTTCAGTAGAATCTTCAAGGGCAGAGATGAATTAATTTGTCTTACAGCAGCATCGCCAGAAACTTGCTTGTATTAATGAGATATTTAATGGCTGGGAAAAGTAAATTAATATAACCAGGGTTAGGATGCAAATTTCAGATGAAAAAAAGGAAGGGAAATTTGTCTTGAGTTCCTGATAAACGTACACAACAGGAAATTCTCCTTAACTCTCAACAATAGCTATAAAAGACCAACGGTAAATTGTATTTTAAATACTGTGCAGAGATGTGAAAGCATTATCTTGAACATGATATAACTTCTTCATTTAACCACCTTTGAAAGTCTCTCTCTATATTACATAGCTTCATTAACACACCATTCTGTAGATGCACAAAATAATCTTGTAATCTTCACAGGTCCGGTATTCAGCTCGAGGTGGTTAAATGAAGAAGTTATATCATATTCAAGATCATGCTTTCACATCTCTGCACAGTATTTAAAATACAATTTACCGTTGGTCTTTTATAGCTATTGTTGAGAGTTAAGGAGAATTTCCTGTTGTGTACGTTTATCAGGAACTCAAGGGAGACTTCACTAGTTAGTCGGAACATAGAAAGAATGATGAACTCTTCTCAGAAGAACTCTTAAGGTTTCACCTTATTTTTTCCTGCCTGCTGGCTCTTTAGAAATGTGTGCGCGTGCGTCTTGTATTCAGGAATCACTCAGGGCAAATATTTTCGCACTGCAAGTTGTGTGGTTAAGCTTATTTTTAATATGTATAACTTTGCTTTCTCAATGATGCATGTGTTTCTACATTCGTCCCTATTTTTATCTCCTCGTAAGATGTGTATTATTTAATGTAACACCTTGTGTAAAAAAACTGGGTTATATGAAGGAGTTATATCATGTTCAAAATCATGCTTTCACGTCTCTGCACAATATTTAAAATGAAATTTTACCGTTGGTCTTTATAGCTATTGTTGAGAGTGAAGGAGAATTTCCTGTTTTGTATGTTTATCAGGAACTCAAGGGAGACTTCATTAGTTAGTCAGAACATAGAAAAATGAGAACTCTTAAGGTTTCACTTTACTTTGTCCTGCCTGCTGGCTCTTCAGAAATGTGTGCACGTGTGTTTTATATTCAGGAATCATTCAAGAACAACACTTTCGCACTGCAAGATGTGTGGTTAAGGTTATTTTTAATATGTATAACTTTTGTTTTCTCAACGATTCATTTGTTTCTATACTCGTCCCTGTTTTTATCTCCTTGTAAGATGTGTATTGTTTATTGTAACGCCTTGTGTAATATAAATGCCTAAATGCTTGCCTATTCCCACATTTTGGCTGATGATGACGCAAATCAGCGTTGAAACTAGTTCCAACTACAAATACATGTTATAAATAAACTATAACATTTTTGTATTGAAAAGGTGGACCGTTTCAAGTTTTCCTATCATCCTTTCTCAGTTCAATACGGACAAAAATGAAATTCCTAGGTTTAAATTAATTTGTGATGTCGGTATTCGTTCCTTATGGATTCACAAACCCTGTGAAGGGCATGAACCAAACATGTCACATGAACAGCTGAAACCAAGTATGGAGCTTGGTCCGTAACCACAAGAAGTAGTTTTTCAAACTCGATGCCAGCAGGCCAGAGTTTTTGGCAGAAGTCCATAATTGATTGCATTACGGTACTAGCATTGCCTTTCTGCAGCTCATACATTTTTAACATCATGGGCTTAACGTTCTCCCCTGCTACGGGAAAAACTAAGATGTTCAAAACATATCGTTCCATTGAGTCGATGGTTTCATCAACAAGGATTCCCACATTGCAATCAGACACTTTCTCCTTGATTCCTTGTATGGTTTCTTGTAAACAGGCTCCATATAGTTTTTTTTCTTGAAGTTCTCCCATCGTGCTTTGACATCATTGTGTATATTTCAAGCAATCCCTTGAAGGTTGGAGTGGCTGAGTGGAATTCCTGCTTGTGTAGACTGCACACAAATCAATTTTAATTCCTTCAAATTTTGGCTTTTTGAAGAACTCTGTTGAAATGCATTTCGTAATAGAGGTTGCCGCGATTTGTTTGCTTGAAGAGTCTTATTCATTTGATGCTTAGAGCTGGAAATGTGTTGTTTGTTTGTTTCACCTAACAAAATTCTTGAATCACAAATAGTACATTGCATAACAGTTCCATCAGTGTCTCTGGAATCTTGTTTGAATTCCTGAGCCAGAGCATTAAGTCGGGCACTGAGCACCTTTCGCATGGTAAAATTTAGTAATACACTTGTTTAGTGATGTAACAAAGTGCTAACACCAGTTCACTTGCTAACTCAATGCGACTATCACACAACTCACTCTTGCGCTCACTCGCTCACTTGCTGTCCACACTCTCTTATAACACCGCGACAGTTACCACAATGTCCTCATTCATGCCTGAACTGCAGTCTCAGCAATTTCTAGTAGCATCGAGCAGAACCCATTCTCAATTCTCGGAACTACGCGGGTGCGGTTGTCACCAGCCTCTGCCTCCTTGCGAACAGATGACATCTCTCACAGTAACAAACTCGCATTCACGAACAGCAGGCTACTGATTCTGCTGGGATAGAATCACTCATTGTCAATTGCATTATTGCAGGCTACATTATAGCGGTAAAGCGAGAGAAAGAGGTTTTGTCAAACACACAATTATTTTCAATTGTTGCAGGTATGCTTTCAACTCCCGTGCGGTGTTCACTGAAAGAGGTAGGCTTACTGTTCGCACATACACAGCAAGCTGAGGAGACATTAATTGAAAGATAAATATTTTATATAGATAAGAAATCTTATGAAATAAATTGGAGTTAAACTTAAAAGAAAAAAAGGGAAAAAATGGAACTATGGGCATGGTTGGGGGAACGTGAAAAATGCCTCTTTTCATAACTGGAAACAAAATTTCACACTGTGATATTTTTCCGAACAGCTTTGATTTACCCTAACAAAAGAGGTGTGCACCTAAAAATCCTAAACCTGGATAAAACATTAATGCATTGATTAAAGTTCAAATGTTGATGCTTATGTTAATGTTTGATTATTGGGAGGGAACTTTTTCCACTACTCTCGGTTTAAGAATTGCTATTAATTTAAATTTTGATGTCTCAGTAAAATGAAATAAATGAGTCATAGATGCTTTTTGTTATCCAGCAATCTTTTGTCTTGTACACTATATTAAAGTTTTATGTTTTGTCATTGTTGATTTTTGGAAAGATGTTGAGATACTAATATTTAATTTTTTATATTGCAGACCCAGCTAAACCATTATACTTTGAAAAATGATTAATAACAAGAACGATGAATCATGTACCCCAGAAGGAAACGCGAAAGAACCACGATCAGTCCGTACTCTCCCATTATGGATGAGGAGTTCATGTTCAAAGGAGTATCCTGCCCTTGAAGCAAGTGAAAAAGTAATTGAGGAATCAACAAAAGTTCAGGAAGAGGGCACATTGACATCCATTCAGACAGGCTTTCATTGTAAAACTGAAAAGTTACATAAAAGCAGTGCTAAAGCTGTTGATGAGGCATCACCAAGATTTCAATATCAGTCTGAAAATAATGTTGGCAATGATCATGCTTGTCAGAGGGAAGATTCTTCAAACACAAATAATAAAACTCAGACATTCAAGAATCATACTGAAGCTAGTGAGACAGGATTAGTGAATATAGATCCCAAATCTGTTATTAGCATAGCTGTTACATCTGCTGGAAATGTTGAAAAAATTCCTCCCAGTGGAGAAAGCTGCAAGAAAAATGACTCTTCATCCAAAGCTGCTGTGGATTCCAGTGAGGGTGAGATTAAAATAGAAAACCCTCCCAGACTGCCGAGGCAACCATGTACATATGGTGCCAAGTGTTACAGGTATGTATGTATTGTTTTAGAGTTCAGTAAATGGTGTGAATACTGGTAAAAATTCTTTCTGACATAGTAAGCTGTTCACTTTTGACTTTTTTCTCCAACAAATATGACCATTATCGCAAACCCTCTATTATCATATGAGGAGCCTTAAACAAATGCACTGTGTCAGTAATGAGTTTTTTCAGTAGGGCCAAGAATTATGAGCATGGTTGGGGGAACGTGAAAAATACCTCTTTTTGAAACTGGAAACATAATTTCACACTGTGATATTTTTCCGAACAGCTTTAATTTACCTTAACAAAAGAGGTGTGCACTGGATGAAGACAGACAATGGATGCTACTGGAGCTCAAGAACGTTCAGGAAATAAAAAAAAACTTTAATGCATAATTGTAATGAATTACCTATGTGCAATAGCAACAAAAATCAGTTTGTAGAATCTATATATATAAAATAAGAGTTTTGTCTGTACATTGCTCAGAATTTGAAAAAATGGTATTTCTGTATAGTTCACGTCCACAGTAATAAGGAAATGTACTTTTTACTTTTCCGTACTTTCTGTCTGTCTGTCTGTCTGTATGTATGTATGTATGTATGTACACGCATCACCAGCAAACGGCTAAAGAGAATTTAATGAAAGTTGGGGAATAAGTCGCTACAATCTAGGCCATAAATAATTTTATTCCCACTGATAGAAATGGTAGTTTAGGGGAAGGCCTAAATTTTAATTTTCAAATATTTATATTATTAGTGGTCCTATCTTAATAAAAATTGGTATGCAAAGTCGGGGAATAAGTCGCTACAACCTAGGCTATAAATAATTTTATTCACGCTGACTGAAATGGTAGTTTAGGGGAAGGCTTAAAATTTAATTCCCAAATATTTATATTATTAGTGGCCATATCAATAAATACTACCTAATATATATAAGAAAATACTACATAACCATAGTTATATACGAGGATTGGGGCAAAAGTCATGGCAATTACTTTTTTTTCTTGTAGATATGTGAATGGATCACAAACGTATATGTGTCGTGTGGAAGTTCTGCAGGCATAGTGTGTATGCAGAACAACAGATGGCTCTGTGATAGCTGGTAGTAGCGCAGTGAGGGCTGTGAAATCAGTCAGTTGGTGAGTGTCGTGTGGATGGAAGTAACCCGTGTTAAACAGCGCGCTTACATCAAAATAGCCGTTTTTCGAGGGAGAAATGCGATGGAATGTCACAGTGAATTAGTGGAAGCCCTTGGGAATAATGCTCTACCCTACCGTACAGTAGCACGGTGGATAGGAAAGTTTCAGCAAGGACATGTGTCAACCAATGATGAGCAACGTTTGGGACGACCTGTCAGTGTGTGGACCGACGTGGCAAGTGCTGTCATCGAGCAGCTCCTGGATGAAGATAGACTATGGATGCTACTGGAGTTAGAGAGGGTAAGTGGCATCGAGAAACACACCGTCCACAGGATATTCTGTAATGAGCTGCAGCTGCGCAAAATCGCATTGCGGTGGGTACCGCATGCTATGACGGAAGTTCAAAGGTGGGTGCGCTATGCAATATGCTCCGACCACCTTGTAAGCTGGCAAGAGGACGGCGATCAATTCTTGTCACGAATAATCGCCATCGATGAATTTTGGGCTAGGGCATAAGAACCAGAACTGAAACGTCAGTCCACGGAGTGGCGACATGCTGGATCACCAAGGAGGCATAAGGTCCGTCAGAATCCTTCCCCAGTCAAATTGATGGTGATCATCGCGTATGACGTCAGGGGTGTCATCTTTTGCCACTTTGTTCCAAATGGCAGAACAGTGACCGCACAGTACTACTGGGACTTCCTGGTGCGACAGGTATGACATGGCGTTTGGGAGAAACGTCCGGATCTTGTGGACAGTGCAATAATCCTGCACGACAATGCAAAACCACATAAAGCAGAGTGTGTAGGACAGCTACTGCGAAGTTGGGGATGGGAAGAATTGGAGCACCACCGTACTCTCCCGACATTTCGCCCTGTGACTTTGATCTCATTCGAAAGATTAAGGAACCACTACATGGTTGGCGGTTTGCAACACGAGAGGACATTGCTAATGCTGTGCACCAACAGGTGCGGCAAATGCTGAGGCAGATGGTATTCAGCGCCTCCCCCATCGTTAGCAGCATGTGGTGTCAGTAGCAAGGTCTTTAGGCCTAGGTTTGTCATGTCAACTTTGTGTACTGTGTTGTCATTCTTTTGCACTGGGAAGGCCATATTGCCCTGTATACTACCGTAATAAATTAGTGTATTACGATATTTCAGTGCTATTCATTGTCCACACATGTAGTTAACACCTTGTCCTTTCGTCTGTATATGTCACATTTTCCAACCGGACTGGTATCTTCAAGAAAAAAAAAAAAAAAGTTGCCATAACTTTTGCCCCAACCCTCGTAGAATTAAATTTCCGATCATTTATGTCATATACATTTTTACCATACCGGCTATGATAACACAGATATTCATGAATTTGTATTTTTGTTGCCAAGTCCATATCAACGCCGAGCCACGAGAAAATGAGTTAAGAGAATTTAATGAAAATCGGCATATAGAGTCGGGGAATAATAAACTACAGTCTAAGATATAAACAGTTTTATTCATCCTGGATGAAATTGTAGTTAAGGGGAAGGCGCCTAAAATGTAATTTTTAAATACCTATGTTAGTGGTCCTATCGAAAAGTATTACATAACATAAGTTATAAAGAATACAATTTCCGACCATTTATCTTTTATACAGTTTTACCGTATCGGCTGTCCGGCTCCATGGCTAAATGGTTAGTGTGCTGGCCTTTGGTCACAGGAGTCCCGGGTTCGATTCCCGGAAGGGTCGGGAATTTTAACCTTAATTGGTTAATTTCCCTGGCACGGGGGCTGTGTGTGTGTGTGTGTGTGTGTGTGTGTGTGTATGTGTGGTCTTCATCATCATTTCATCATCATGACGCACAGGTCGCCTACGGACGTCAAATCAAAAGACCTGCATCTGGTGAGCCGAACTTGTCCTCAGACACTCCCGGCACTAAAAGCCATATGCCGTTTCATTTACTGTGCCGACTTTGTTAAGAGTGGTATTTCAAGAGTCAGAAGAAAACTAAATGTGAAGGTGTACAATATCGAAAGCGCATAACATTGCTCAACAATAACATTACATTGACCATTTTTTGTTGTCATGTTCTTTGTCTCTTATGCTGCCTCTCAACTCCAATAGATAGGATTACTGTATAGACAAGAAAAGTTTCCACCTTATCAATACAATTTTTATTATTGTAAGAATTAACTTAAGGACCATTTTCAACTTTTAAATAGTTTTTTGGGTTTTTCTGAAAAACAAACAAGAGAACGCGATACAGTACACGCCAAGCACTCAAATCCAACACAACCCAACCATGACAGCAATAATATCATACATCAGCATACAGTTATAGATGAGGAAGGAGCCACCACTCTGCATCAAGAAATACTTACGTACAACCTAGACCACAACTTCCTCCAATATTTTAAGATAATATTCCACTTACAGCTGCACATACTTACCTCCGTCTATATACTGGATTTTGTTAACAATAGAAGCTTTTCACCACACACGCAAGTAGAGACATTTAAATATATATATAAAGACTTCCCAAGAGAGCTACAGCATTGCCTATGAACGCAAGCACTGAATTATTTATAACATTGGACTCAAACGAGAACATAGATACACACGAGACACATACATTCATTTCTATGAAATGTTTTATATTCATTATTTTAAAGGATTTTAACATGTACTGTGTATTTTAATGTGTTTAATATATTCGTAATTTAGATTTAAGCTTAAGTTAGGTTTTACAAACAAATTCTAGTCCTGAAGAGATAGCTCTATACCTAAGTACCTGAATCATAATATACGGTATAACCATTTCACATTCAACATACCCAGTTTGGACACTTAGACATAATGCTTCCTTATGGCATCTCTGTTTAAGAAAGGACATATTAACTAATGCTTGACACAAATGTAAAGGTATTCATGTACAGTTGATGACTATTTAAAAGTCGAAACTGGTCCTCTAAGTTAATTCTTACAATAATAAAAATTGTATTGATAAGGTGGAACCTTTTCTTGTCTATACATACGTGAACTATCAATACGGAAATGAAACTAGTAAATTAAGAGATGGGATTACTGCTGCATATTGGGTATAACAGTCTGACTGAATATTGGCGGGAAATAGCCGGGGAGTTAGAAAATTTTTAAGCATGCCATTCCTCTGGTTCATACATTTTCTGATACAGCTGGTACGTAACACACTGGTTCATCATAGTATTCCAGCTATTCGATCCCTACTCCGATGCGCTGTTTTGAATGAGCTGTGAGCATATTTAAGGCAGAGGCTCACTTAGTAGTAGTGGTAGTAGTAGTAGTAGTATGGCCTGGTCTAGAATATCAATTTAGGCCTTTTCCAGATTATAGCACCACAATTCACTAAATAACTCAAAATTCAACCCTGAAAAGAGCCGTTTCTTAAGAAAAGCTTTTTTTCTCTTCACTTTTATTAAATTCTACATTCATTTTATTCCAAATTAGCAGTGACCATACTTAAGAGGGGGTTTCTCCTCTGGCTTGGAGGAAAAATTTGCCTCCAAGTCAGATAGATTTTTCCGCCGCCAGTGTAGTGAATTGATATTTTCCGACTCATCGGGTACTCCTAGGAAACAGATTAGTAAAAGGGCAGAGTTTTTGCCCTGGGAGTCTCCACTATCGACCCCCTCCCCACCAAAAAAAAAAAAGATGAGAGTTCACGGATCACGGCTGTCTGCAGCTTGATCATTCTACCTCTGGAACTTTGGACTGTTACATCGACAGCGTAGGCCTGTTCGTTAAAAGTGAGCAAATGTGTAGTGTTTCATTTGAACAAGTATTTCATATGAAAGCATTGCTTTTAATCGTGCCATTCCTACTGACGTCATTGTACTGTGTGTTCATTTCAGTTGGGAAAACCACTAAGAGGATGTAAAAAGGCAGGTGGAGAGTGAGTGTCTACCATTACAATGAAAACACCCCAACCTGATTGTGACTGATGGTGTGCAAGCGGGTCTACCATTACAGTGAAAATTCCCTAACTCAGTCTTCATATAAGATAAGATGTTTGGTGAATTCCCTGTCGCGTTTCTAGGGTAACGTTAAGAGCTATGCAATTTAATACAATCTTGCTCACAACGTGTACACTAGGCCTACCTAACCTACAAATCTGTATACAGTGTAGAATTCAGTAGCAAAGCACGGGTACATCAGCTAGTTTACTACCAAAGTTATTGATGACTCGGGCTAACAAGGGAAGCTTTTGGACCTCACAACAACAGTAGTCACAAAATCTTCTGGGGTGAACAAGCAAGAGTCCAAAGTAACTGGATTTTCAGTGCAGCATTTTCCAGTCACCCGCAATCCCTAAAACAAGGTTATGAAAGTAGGGCATGTGACTGTTATGTTCACAATCATAATGTGACACACACACACACACACACACAACTACTTGCGCAGTATGAGACAATCGATGGATATTCAAGATAAACTTAAATATTATAATGAAGTGGTCCACCTATTCAATACAATATATAATTTATTATATCTAGTACATGTTTCGGCCCCTAAGGGACATCATCAGCTAATAATAAATTAACATTAATATATCAGAAATAAATATTATTAAAATTGGAAAGACATATTGAAATTTTATAACATTTAAAATAAGATCTTCGTAATTTTAAATGTTTTAATAATATTTAATAATATTTATTTAATAATATTTATTTCTGATATATTAATGTTAATTTATTATTAGCTGATGATGTTCCTTAGGGGACGAAACATGTACTAGATATTATAAATTATATATTGTATTGAATAGGCGGACCACTTAATTATAATATTTAAGTTTAACGTGAATATTCATTGATTGATTATAGTAAATACGGGATTAGTATTACTTGAAATGATGCTGTTAAAGCTGATCACTTGCAATATGAGGCAGGTAAATGCCAAGATTTTGCACATCTTCAGTGTCTTATAAAAGCCTCATTCTGCATCATTGTAACATAATGTGAGAAGGCAGTGCTGCAAAGTTGTATCTCATCCTTAAGTAAATAATGATGGCACTGGAATCATAGTCAGACCTGCTGCATATGTCTAGAACAGCAAAATTGGTATCGAACACATTACGGAACGTAACTGGCATGTTCTGCGACATGTATCCTTGCATAACAAAGCATGGGTTCGTACTGTGGTGCACTCAACTGGTAGTGTTTAAAAGGATGCAGCTTAAAAATAAACATTCTGCCAGGCAGGTTAACAGCATTCTCCTCATCATAACATATCTACTCTTCCATGTGTCATACAAATGTTTAATTCTGGTTGAAAGAAGTAGACATTGAGAGGCTGACAGTATTTTGTAGTTTTAAGTGATACTATTTTTTTTAGTGCAAATTTACATCACCCAGTCTGAAGGCTTTGGTCAATAAACTTTTGTCAGTTTGACCAGACTATGAATCTAGCTACAAAAGTACTGCTCCGTGTAGTTCTAATTTCAGTATATTCCAGGTCCAGGACATTATGAGAACTGTTGGCATCATACCAATTGTGCCACTGTCATATTCTGTATTTGGCAGTTGATGAGATTGTAGTGTTGGATATACATTTGCTGAATTTACTACCCGATTCCTGAAGTAGATTTAAAGATTTTTTAATTATTATTATTATTATTATTATTATTATTATTATATATTTTTTTTTTTTTTGGAAGTGTCCTGACATGGAAATAAGCACCTGAATGGTGTAGGAGTGGGTAGTAGATGAAACAGTTTGAACAGAAGCTTGAATCGTCTTCTCGCTGGTCATTGAAACTGTCCTATTCGATGTGAATTCATACTCGGATCGACTTTGTGTACAAGCTTCAATGCTCTAGTTCTTATGGCAGTGTCAAGAGTAACATCCCACCTAGTAACAAATTGTGATCTTGCGTGATGTTATTGTATAGTGGCTTTGTGCAGGAAATACTTGGTAGCTTTAAAGTTGGGAATGCTGTTCCTTTCACCCACTTCTTTGAATGCCAGTAGTGAATTGCATGTACTATGTCATGCACAGACCGGAATTTGGTGTACATATGATTGCGAATTCAAGCATTTCTGTCCACCTCTTTCAAGCACCTTTAATACACTGGCAGAAAAAAGTACAGAAATACGGAAAAGAATATGGAAATGTTGGTAATATATTTGTTGAGGTAACATATTTAATTAAAGGTACAAGAATATCCATGTGTGAAAAGCCATTGCAAATGTGCCATGCTGATCCATTAATAATAATAATAATAATAATAATA
Organism: Anabrus simplex; assembly: GCF_040414725.1. Classification (NCBI taxonomy): domain Eukaryota; kingdom Metazoa; phylum Arthropoda; class Insecta; order Orthoptera; family Tettigoniidae; genus Anabrus; species Anabrus simplex. Next base: position 214,686,610 of record NC_090266.1, read on the forward strand.
ATAATAATAACAACAATAATAATGTTAGTAGCTTTACGTCCCACTAACTACTAACTATTGCAGTTTTTGGAGGCGCCGAGGTGCTGGAATTTAGTCCTGCAGGAGTTCTTTTACGTGCCAGTAAATCTACTGGACTGAGCCAGGATCAAACCGGCCAAGTTGGGATCAGAAGGCCAGCGCCTCCACTGTCTGAGCCACTCAGCCCGGCAATACATTAATGTGTCTCGAATATTATTACAATTTTTTTTTTTAAGTCCACCTGTTCAATACAATACAATATAAACCACTATTTCATATGGTTAAAATTTTATACATAATACATAAAAGTCAATGGTACATGTTTCACCCTCCTTTACGGGCATCATCAGCCTATATTAATCTTAAAAATAATACATATGGAGTCTTTCTAATCTTATAAATTATGAATGATGATTTCGTAAAACATTATACAATAACATCTAAAACAACGATAATGCACCAAAGTGTGTTAAAAAAAATGAATAAATTAACAGTTTTTGAAGATTAAAATGTGGTTAAACATGAATATTTGAGAGTTTAAAACTAAAATGGATCCTTTTGTTATATATCATTAAGACTGTGATAACCGGTGTAATCGTCTGACGAATGCTGGCATGCAAACGTGCATGCATTTTGTCATACAGGTACTGGATGTCAGCTTGTGGAATGGAGTTTCATGCCTGTTGCACTTGGTCGGTCAGTACAGGGACAGTTGATGTCGGTTGTGGATGATCCTGGAGTTGTCGTCCAATGATGATACGTGTTCAGTTGGAGACAGATCGAGGCATTGAGCAGGCCAAGGCAACATGTCGACACTCTGTAGAGCATGTTGGGTTACAACAGCGGCGTGGGGGTATGCATTATCCTGTTGGAAAACACCCCCGGGAATGCTGTTTATGAATGGCAGCACAACAGATCTAATCACCAGACGGACGTACATATCTGCAGGCAGCATGCGTGGGATAACCATGAGAGTGCTCCGACCAGAACTCCCAGTGTAGGTCCAGTGTGTCGACGCCGCAGACAGGTGGAATGCAGCGTGGCCTCCTTCTAACCAACACATGGCGATCACGGGCACCAAAGCAGAACCGCCTTTCATCGGAAAACACAACAGACCTCAACTCCATCCTCCAATGAGCTCTCACTTGACACTGGTGATGGTTTGGGGTAAGTGGAATGCACACCGCAGAGCGTCTGGCTTAGAGCTGTCCTTCAAGTAACTGATTTTGAACAGTTCGTTGTGTCACTGTGGTGCCAACTGCCACTTGAGTTGCTGCTGCAGACACAGTCCGCTGCGCCACAGCCATATGCCAAATACGACAGTCCTCCCTCTCAGTGGTGCCACGGGTACATCCAGAGTGCCGTCTTCTTGTGAGCGTACCTTCTCGTGACCACTGCTGCCAGCACACATGCAGAGTGAAGACATTCCTGCCAAGTCGTTCTGCAATAGCATGGAAGGAAAATCCACCTTCACGTAGCCCTATTATAGAGCCTTGTTCAACCACAGTGAGCTGTTGATACTGGCCTCTTTATCATCGTAAAGGCATTCTTGAGCCACTCACAGTCACTCCATCAAATCTCACAGGTAACTAACGCTCTCGCACAGTACAGCCCATATTTAAAGCAAACCTGATGTGCAATGTCATGGGGCCACTACTAGCGCCACGCTAATGTGATTTGCGTGAAATTTGAATCAACGTCATCTTTCAGACGTTTAAACACGCCTACCAACGTTCGTTAATCTAGCACAACTCCTTCTTGGTGTTTGGGTATTTTATCTCTGCCAGTGTATTTGCCTCACTTTTTCTGATTATGTCTTGAATTTTCAAGCAGTTGCTGGTTTTCTTTGCAGTGTCATAAATACTTTGTATTGTTTTTTTTTTCAGAAATCTGTTCGTGGATACATTTCTGTTTCACTCGGGGGTGGTTGATAGTTCATAGGAACTGGAACTGGTTGCCATGTTGGGAGTTCCCAGCATTTCACTCTCTTCAGATAAAGTGTCTGACGTTCCATCACAATCACACCACAATGTCTTTCCTTCTCATGTGGTAGCACCACCACAAACATGATACTCCAGTAGGTTATACAACTCCCGTGCAATTAATTTGTAGATGTATGTTGGATGGATGTTGTCCACTTGGTAATTCTTCATCACCTCATTCACCAGTATCCGTACCACAGCATTAGGGTTACAAGTCATTTTATTGCTGCACACACAAGAGTTTCTGTAAAAGGAAACAGAGCTTGGGAAAGAATAAACACAGACTGACCAATTGGAAAAAATTACTACTCCTGGAAGCCAAAGCTAATCCAGGGAATGTTGCAAAAAATAACACTTGGATTAGACAAAATAAGTGTTCTAAGATACACATAGAACGGTGGAGAGATAATATATGTAATGTAAAGAAGGAAACTGGGTTTGGTCAAATTTTCAGAAACAAGGTAGAAAGGGAATGTAGGAGAGAACTGAGAAGAGGTTTTATTATACTCATTGGAAGTGAGGAATGAAGGAATTATTATTATTATTATTATTATTATTATTATTATTATTATTATTATTATTATTATTATTATTATTATTTTATTATTATTATTATTATTATTATTATTATTATTATTATTATTATTGTTGTTGTTGTTGTTATTGTTGTTATTATGATTATTATTATTATTATTATTATTATTATTATTATTATTATTATTATTATTATTATTATTATTATTTATTTTCCTTAAATTGTACATGTACAATTTAGGGGTGGTAGATGGAGAAAGGGCAAGCCCCACATACACGGAAGTGCCTCCATCTCCACATGTGTACATAAACTCTACTGAATATTTACATACAAACTTATGTAGACAATTTTAAATTTACATATTTACACTACAAACACTGTACCCTTAGAATAATAATTATCTTGATTTATCCTGAAAATATTAAAGAACACCCAGCCATTTATACTCTCACTCAGACCCCTGTATACACACTCATTCACAACCACTGCCACACGCGCACGCATACACATTCACCCACATACACCTGTACTTGCACCCATCCTTCTTGCAATTCTAATTTATACAAGTTATATACATCGCATATGGGTTTCTATTTACATATATATTTTCTTTACTTCGCGGAGGAAGTGAGGAAGAGGAAGTAGCTTTACCTCAGATGGTATAAGGTTCCAGGTACGAGCAGCCTTTGAGTAAAACCCATTTAAGTATGAGGTTGCTCTAGCGAAGGGAGGGACAAGAGTAACTCCTTGGCCTCTTTTAACAGAGCGGTAATTGAGCTGCAGGCGGTGGAAAGGGGAGAGGTGTGTGTTATCTGCCAGGGATTTCGTAAGGAAGGCTACATCTGTTTGTGTACATAATGAGTTAACTGGTGGCAATGACCTGGCTGTGTTTAAAGGGATGTGTTTGTTAATTAAACGTTCTGCTCGTCGCTGGATACCTTCTAGTTTCCTCATGTTTTCCGTTGTAGTTGGATGCCAGGAAGGAAGGCCGCACAAGGGAAATATAAGCCGTTCGTAGGGCTTTACTTCTTCTCCCGAGAGACATCTACGGACGAAACCTAGCGCCTGGTATGCCTTACACCTCACTTCCTCCACGTGTTTATTCCATTTCAGATTGTCCGTAATGTGAATACCGAGCAGTCTGATGGAGTTAGAAGTCGGCAGTTGGATTCCACATAGAGTAGGTTGGTTCTGGAGTGGTTGTTTAGCTCTGCTTAGTGTTATATATTTACACTTCTTAATATTTATATACATTCTATTTACCTCACACCACAGAGCTATGGAGTGGGAAAAGTTATTAAGCGATTGTTTAAAGGAGGGAGTGAAAGAATACTAAATGCTAAAATAGCACTAAACCAAACAAACCAAACCCCATGGCACTACAGCCCTTGAAGGTCCTTGGCCTACCAAGCGAACGCTGCTCAGCCCGAAGGCCTGCAGACTACGAGGTGTCATGTGGTCAGTACGACGAATCCTCTCGGCCGTTATTCTTGGCTTTCTAGACTGGGGCCGCTATCTCACCGTCAGATAGATCGTCAATTCTAATCACGTAGGCTGAGTGGACCTCAAACCAGCCCTCAGGTCCAGGTAAAATCCCTGACCTGGCCGGGAATCGAACTCGGGGCCTCCGGGTAAGAGGCAGGCACGCTACCCCTACACCACGGGGGCCGGCAAAAATAGCACTAAAGGGAAATAAAATAAAAATATTCTAGGTTTTACATCCTACTACTTTAACAGTTTTTCATAGACGCTGATGTACTGGAATTTAGTCCCACAGGAATTCTTTTATGTGCTGGTAAATCCACTGAAACAGGGCTGACGTATCTAGGCACCTTCAGATACCACTGGACTGACAAGGAAACCCTTCCATCTGTAAGTCTCTGATCTCATTGAGATTGGGTGGGGCGGGCGGCCGGCTGTTTAATGTGTCACGCTCTCACTCTTTCTCTTTCGCACACACATTACTTCCTTACCTCTACGTGCTTCCTGCCGCTCACTCCTGTCTACATAGTGCTTAAATGAGCAATCTTTGGCACCCCAAAACAGGTGCTAAATATATGACTGGGCATCTACTTTTGATATGGCTGAATAAAGCATTCATACTGACCAAATCTCAATCAAATCAGTGCCTTACAGTTGGAAGGGTTTCCTTGTGAGTCAGGATTAAACCTGCCAACTTGGGCTCTGAAAGCCAGCCCCTTGACCTGAGCCACTCAGCCTGGCACTAAAAGGAAAGAACATGAAGATAGCAAGTATATGTCCTACAGGCAGGCTACACATGACAAGAAACATAAGACTTCAAGGAAGAAATGCAGGAGCAGCTGAGAGGAAAGAAATTTATAGTGATGGGGGAGTTGAATGTGGATGTTGGCAAAGAAAGAGAAAGATATGAAAATGTGCTTGGAACAGAGGATTGGGGGAGAGTGCAAAATGAGAAAGGTGAGAAGTTACTGGTTTTCTATGAAAGAAATGGATTGTTGATTGGAAAGTCTTGGTTCAAAAAGAAAGAGAGCCATGAAGTTACTTCATACAGCAGACTGGTCTAGAAAGTCTGCGGTGGAATAAATGCTCTTCAGCAGTGAAATGAAGAGGAGCATGTGGACATTAAAATAATATCATCAGAGGCTTTGGACAGTGACCATCTATTACTGGTAATGATTCTGAGTGTGTCTAAGGAAAAGAAGAAGGGCAGAAAATCAAGAAAGATGAATAAAAGTATGCAAAGGAAAAACATTTCAGGAGGAGGAGGAGGAGGAGGAGGAGGAGAAGAAGAAGAAGAAGAATGGAGAATATTCAGAAACACACCAAGAGAAGCAGCAAAAGTAGTATGCGGAAGGACTAGTATGAAGAAAAGATGGAAGTAAACCTCATGGTGGAATGATAGAATTAAAGTTGTACTGCAGAAGGAGAATAGTGTCTTCAGGACATGGTTCCAAAATAGCATGGTGGAAGCAAGTGGAGTGTGTCAGTCAAGAAAGAAGCAAAAAAGGTGGTAGCAGAGGAGAAGAGAAGATTGGACCAAGATGATGGAAGAAGATAGTAAAAATAGAATGGTTAAAAATAAGAGAAGGAAAGATATGATGGAGTATGTCAAAATGGTAAATAACGATGGCAAGTAGGTGAAGAAAAAGGAGGAACTCAAAATGATGTGGAGGGAGTACTTGAAGAGTTGCTGAATCTAAAGGGAATCTCAGAGGAGGAAGTAATTAGGGAAATTGAAGATGAACTACAAATGGAAGCAGACTTATCATGGAAGGAAGTGAAAGCAGCACTGACAAAGATGAAATGAGGGAAAGCAGCAGGTTTGGATGATTTGAGTGTGGAGATGGTGAAACCAGCTGGAGAGGTACGGAAAAAATGTCTATGTAAGGTGATGAGAGAGTTGTATGGAAGGAGAAGATGCGAGAAGACTGGAAGAAGGGAATAATTGTACCTATCTTCAAGAAGGGAATGTAAAAAAACTATTGGGGAGTCACTCTGTGGGAAGATTTTTGAAAAGATTCTGGAGAGGTGGATTTGGGCATGGGTGGGGGCTGAGATAACATTGTGCCTTCCCGTGGTGAAGCGTGCTAGGATCCACTGTTACCGCTGGTAACAGTTTGAAAATATAAAAATCGAATATTCTTTAATATTAATACTTTTGTTTCTTCGCCTGGACGTGTCGTGAGTACTCTGTTGCAGCAGTTTGCCACCGTCAAGGCTGAGCGAGAGGCTGTTAACCACTCCATGCAGTGGTTATACTTTGAATCTCTTCTAACAACTAGGCGAGTACTACTGCGCCTGCGCCAAGCAAGGCCCCTTTCCCCTCGAAACTGAGATGTATCCCAGTACGTTCCCCGGTTGTGTTACCACAGTGGAAAGTGGAAACAAAAGCTTATAACATTGGTGCTGAGCTGTTCCGGCCATTCGTTCCGCCGCGCTCAACAGTGCATTGTTATATTATTGTGTTATTGTTTTCTATTATAATACGATGTGACTTCTCTTGTTAAAGTGTGAATTTATATTTAATATGTTAGGTGAGGATAGCTTATAGGACTCCACAACGTATTAAACATTAAAATAAGTGCTGTCGCTTCCACCTCAAAAAATAAGGGAGTTGGTGGGCCCAGAATGTTAATGTATAATAGAAAGCTTAATGAACATGCCATTTTCGTTAAGAACTTTTGAAGAAAAGAAAAACATAATTGAAAAAGGCAGATGCACGCCTTCTCTTAAAAAGTATTCAAGGAATCAAAAAGAACAGTATGATATGTTCATGACTCGTGCTACATAAATCTGGACTGGTTATGTGGTTGTGCAAAAATGAATAAACTGTACTGTTGGCCATGTATTCTATTTTCCTCAGAAAATAATGCTTGGAATAAAGACAATGTGGACAATTTAGATAGTTTTAGAGTTTTAAAGAGACACCATGAGGTGTCTCAAGCACACATCAACGCTGTTGCTAATATGATTCAGTTCAGAAGGTCCAGAATAGAGTTCTGTTTGAGTACAGCTTACAGAAAGAAAATTCACGAGCACAGTAAGCTAGTAAAAAATAAGATATATTGTCAGCACTTTAATAGATACTGTGTGTTTTCTTTCAAAGCAAGGATTACCTTTCAGGGGTCATCGAGAAACTGAAGAATCCGATAAGAGAGGTAATTACAGGGAGTTACTAGCATTAATTGCTAAAAATGATGGCGTATTTCAGCACCACTTAGAAACCTCTACAGTTTTCTCAGGACTTTCATCTGATATACAAAATATTATTGAAGCCATAGCTACTTTTATGACCAGAAAAATTAAACATGAGGTTAAGAACGCAAATTTTATTTCTGTTATTTTGGATGAAAGTACAGACATTTCTAACAGAGCACAACTCTCGACTGTATTTAGATACGTTAGTCCCATAGGCAAAATTCAAGAGAGTTTTTTGAGATTCATTGATGTAAGCGGTGACTATTCTGCTGTTTCTCTCTCTAAACATCTCTTTGGAGTGCTACAAGAATTTCATTGTGGTGAAAAGTTAACAGCAGAACCATTTGATGGCATAGCAGTGATGGCAGGACAGCACTGTGGGTTGCAGAAGTTAGTCAGGGATAAATATGACTAGACTATATTTGTTCACTGCTATTGTCATAGGCTCAACTTGGTATTACAGCAATCTGTTAACCACATCAAGGAATGCAAAGTATTTTCTCAGACCCTGTCTGGGTTAGCAGGGTTTCTTCCTTCATACCTAAAGGGCCACTGCTCTTAACAAAGTAATTCAGAGACGATTACCAACAGTAGCGCCTACCCAGTGGATATACGAGGACGGTTTGAAAAGTTCTCGGAATCACTGCTAGATGTCAGTGCTAGAGCAACAAGGTTCCCGCGCAATAATCACACATCCTTTGTGAGTGAACACGTGGCGCATTAGTGCTCTGGCTGCAGGAGTGTGATAGTGACAACTCTTTGTTGTTGTTCCCACGTAGTGATTTGTGACAATGGAAAAAAATTGAGATTTGAGCAGTAATTAAATACTTTGTAAAGAAAGGTATGAAAGCAAAGGAAATTCGTGCAGACTTTCAGAACACACTGGGGGACTCTGCTCCTTCATTTTCAACTGTTGCCAAGTGGACCAGCGAGTTTAAATTTGGTCGGGAGAGCTTGGATGATGATCCGCGTAGTGGACGGCCAAAAAGTGTAACGACCCCAGAATTTATCGCAAAAGTGCATAAATTGGTCATGGAGGATCGTCGACTGAAAGTGCGGGAGATTGCTGAAGCTGTAGGGATGTCTTCTGAACGAGTATATTGTATTTTAACCGAAGAATTCGGTATGAAAAAATTATCCGCAAGATGGGTGCCGCGGATCTTGACATTGGACAATAAACGCACCAGATTGGAAATGTCCGAACAAAGTCTGGCCTGTTTTCAGTGCAACCAACAAGATTTTTTGCGCTGGTTTGTGACTACAGATGAAACATGGGTCCACTACCATACCCCAGAGACAAAACAGCAGTCAAAGCAGTGAAAACATGCTGATTCACCACCACCAAAGAAAGCAAAGGCAGTGCGTTCGGCCGGAAAGGTCATGGCCTCGGTTTTCTGGGATGCAAAAGGCATTCTGCTGATAGATTATCTTCCTACTGGCCAAACAATTATGGGGCAATACTATGCAAACCTCCTAGACCAACTACAAGAAAATATACGTGAAACAAGGCCTGGCTTGGCAAGGAAAAAGGTCATCTTTCATCAGGACAACGCTCCGCCGCACACAAGTGTTATTGCCATGGCAAAACTTCATGAACTGGGGTAGGAATTGTTGGCACCAATAGACTTTCATCTATTCCCCAAGCTGAAAATTTTCCTCGGTGGATGGAGGAAGAACTGACAGCTGAATTGGAAAGGTATTTTGCAGGCCTGGAGGAATCTCTTTTTCGAGATGGGATCAAGGCATTGGAACATCGCTGGACCAAATGCATTAGTCTACAGGGAGACTCTGTTGAAAAAGAAAAGCAGTTCCACTGAGGTAAGATACTTAATTCTAGTACATTCTGAGAACTTTTCAAACCACCTACGTATGCTGGTAGGATCGTTGAAGTTGTGTCCTCTCTCTATACAGATCTCATTGAATTCTTCAGAGAAATGAAAGATAACACAGACGAATGGGACGGTGTAACGAGATTTCAAGCTAAGGGTTACTATGTTACCTTGCAAGACTTTGTTTTCTATTTCCTATTAAATTTATTTGCTTAAGTGCTTCCTCAATCTGATGTTCTGTATCAGATCCTTCAGAAGAAAATATGTGATATTGCCTTCTGCTCCAATGAGATCCAGCAATTTAAAGCATTTTTGCAGACAACCAGAAATCATTTTGAAACTATGTGGTCAAAGTTGCAAGTCAATGAAGGGAGGCAAAATTACCCTCAAAAGCACCAGAGAATTGATTGTATAGGAACTAAGAAAACATCGTATCTTCGATTGTATTTGGAAATAATTGACATATCCGTGCAACTATCAGATAGATTTTCTGATATTAACAAGCTGGAGTTCCTTCAGTTGATATTGACCAGTTTAACAATTTTGCAAAGGAGTTCCCGAACAGTGCCTGTCAGTCTTTAGTGAAGACCTATGGATGAAATTTTGACTGCATGAAACTTAAAAGTGAACTGTCGTCCTATATATGAAGCCGGACCTTGTGAAAACATAATGCACGTGACCTTTACCAATATTTGCACACCAGTGGTCTTAAAAAAGCATATCCAGAAGCAATGAAATTGATTGACCTCATTCTCTCCATTCCAGCAACTAGCGCTTCTGCTGAAAGAAGCTTCTTGGCCTTAAAAGGATACACACCTTCCAAATAAATTCACAAGTACAGGACAGGCTCTCTGCATTTTCTTTAATTGCGACTGAGAAGAAATTTCTAAGTGACTTAAAGAAGAGGCCTAATTTTTACGATGATGTGATAGGTACTTTTGATGCCACCTGAAGTACAAATAGGAAATACTGAGGTATGCCTTGAAGCTCCGTTAGTATTAATTTTAAACTTTATGTTTAGGAGTGCATGAGTAGCCTGCCATACGTTTTGCATGATGTGCAATTAGTGCATGATCGAGAGTGCTAGTTTCTATGTTGTTGATGCTCACTAGTGTTCAATATATTGTGTGATCTTTTCATCATTTTCAAGTGATGTTATCTTTTATAAAAGTAATATGTTATCAAGTCTTTCACTTTTATGAAATGTCATCTGTACTGCTCATAAAAATGCTGCAGTGTGAGCGACATTATACTCTCAGAAGGAGTGTGGTAACACTTTTTGAAACATCACACGTCACCACTGATGGCTTCAGATGAGGAAGGTCATCTTTACAGCTACAAGAACAGCTTTATGAATCATACTGAGGCCTTCTTGGATATTAAAAGGTGTATGATATTGTATGCAGATGCAAGATATGGAAAGGTGTGGAAGAGGAGTAGGGAAACACTATATGGAGGATAAATAAGAGGTATTAAGGGAGTGTGAGTTACGTGAAAGTTGGAGAAGAGAGGACATATCAGCTAGAGCAGATGTATGGTCTGAAACAAGGAAGTGTTCTCTCACCATTACTTTTCATTGGGTAGTAATTGATGATGTCATGACAAGAGTGGCATAGGAAATTGGGAAAGGAAAGATGAAAGCAATGGTGTTTGCAGATGATTTGATGACAGGGAAAAGGAAGGAGTAAGTTTAGGAGCAGTTGGATGTATGGGATTAAGTAGTACAAGGATGTGGCGTGAAATTTAGTGTAAAGAAGTGCGAGATAGTGCTTACAAGCAGGAAGAAACACACATGAACAACTGATAAGGATTGGTGGGAAACAGTGTGGAATGTAGAGAGCTTTATGTACTGTATCTGGGCAGCTTAACCCCTTAACTGGGTATGACATCTTTAGACGTTTTCGCGCTGGGCTTCTACAGTGGGTATGGCGGCATTAGTCGATCGTAAAATTTATCGCGTATTTATCTTGAGTGTGAAGGCATGTGGCGTTGCCATGGAATCTGTCGCATTAGTTGATATGTTTTCCATGAGATCATGCTGTGTATTGTTTTTTAGAGCTGTCTCAGCTTCGTAAAATGTATTTGTTTTGGTGCCTTGCACGAAGTTCCCGCGCAGCCATTTGTCGCGAAGCATGGCTTCCAAACGAAAAGTAGATCGGCTTGATTGTGCGTGTATTTCGACAGTTTTAGAAATGGAGATTGATGATGAGCTATCTTCTTTATCTGATGATCATGAGTGGGTTCATACTGATGAAGAGGACAGTGAAAGTGATCCTGAGAGTGAAAGTGAAGTTGTTCCACACAAACAAAATGACGCGGACGACGTTCAAAATGTAACTCGGCCGGCTCACTTTGTTGCGAATGGTGCCACAAGACCAAGGTTTGCTTTTACAAGTGTCAATAAGATAAATATAGATTTTAGTGACGTGCACAGTATCGCAGAATACTTCAGCGCGTTCGTAGATGATGATATATTCCAGTTATTTGCTGAACAGACTACCTTTATCGCGTATTTATCTTGAGGGTGAAGGCATCTGTCATATTAGTTGATATGTTTTCCACGAGATCACGCAGTGTATTGTTTTTTTAGAACAGTCACAGTTTCCTGAAATGCATTTGTTTTGGCGCCTTTCGCAAAGTTCCCTCGCAACCATTTATATCGCGAAGCATGGCTTTCAAATGCAAAGTAGATCGGCTTGATTGTGCGGATATTTCGACAGTTTCATAATGTTAGAATCACGTTATTGAAGAATAATAACTATTATTTTATTAGATTAAACTGCCGGCCCTGTGGTGTAGGGGTAGCATGCCTGCCTCTCGCCCGGAGGCCTCGGGTACGATTCCCGGCCAGGTCAGGGATATTTCTCTCGACCTGAAGGCCGGTTCGAGGGCCAATCAGCCTACGTGATTAGAATTGAGAAGCTATCTGACGGTGAGATGGCGGCCCCGGCCTCGAAAGCCCAGAATAACGACCGAGATGATGTGTCGTGCTGACCACACGGCCCCTCGTAATCTGCAGGCCTTTGGGCTGAGCAAAGGCCACTGGGCAGGCCAAAGCTATTTCAAGGGCGTAAGTGTTGTGGGGTGTTAGATTAAAGTAATTGCATACACCTTTATGAAGGAAATATTTAAATATCACGAAGAGGTTAAAAAGTACTCAGGGCAGGTTACGCATGTGGAGAATTTAGTACCCAGTTAAGTGGTTAATACATGTAACCGCATGGCCAACTCTGCCGATTTCCTTTGTTTCAGCGCAGATGTTTTCACAAATCTGACAGTCCAGTTCTGATATCTCATTTCTTCTCTCTTCGAGCACTAGTAAACTTGCACTTATTAATTGTAAATCTACATCCGTCTTTGTCACGAGTTCATGTATAGCATTGCAAGTTTTTGTGAAAAATGTGCGGATAACCGCTCTTTTCTTAGTTACTTGTGTAGACGCCATAATTACGATGTATGAATGTAAAGAACAGGATATGGTTTTCACAGTTATAGTTGCTATCATCAAATTATAATTCAACAAAGTCTACGTTAAGTCCTGTCAGCGGTCGCTATATGTTGATTAGGTCGTAAATTCACATTATTTTTGCAACAACTTGTTCAGTTTTCAATATTCATAAACAATTTTTATTCACAATCAAAACATGTTAATACCATTCCACGGAATAGTCAACCCAATGAGTAAAGGAGTAAACATTGCTAACCTTCACATCTACAAATATGTTGACAATGGTGTTGCAATGTTAACTCTCTCGCCATGTTAACAGTTGATATTCAGACTGGCGACTGATGCTTGTCAGCTCGAACACGTGCAGGCTGTTTGCAAGGTCAAAAACTATGTGCGCGCTTCCAATACTGCTGCTTGACGGTCTTAGTTTACATGAGAGACCCTGTAGGCACTATGATCCAACATTACAGTATAAATTCATAACTGTCCCAGAAACAACATATTCTTGTGAAACCCTGTACCAAATCAAAAACGAATGAAGAACTGATCAGCTCTCCAAAACTGAAAGAAGAATCATCAGAACTTGTATTAATGAAAAAAATACCAGGTCGAAGGCAGCTGGAGGATCCTTCCCAGTGAAACTGTCTGTCGAGAGACTAATCCAGTCACTAACACAGTGACGAAGAAATGAATCTCGTGTTTCCTTCACATCTTGCAACTGCCAAGAAACAGGATTTTACGACAACTAGTGATGTGAAATCTTGGAAAGAGGTTATTCCACTGAAGCTCAACTTACAGGATTCCAGCGAGATATAACATAAGATATTCAGAAGGTCCAATGGACTGTATCACAGTTGACCTATCTAAGGCATTTGATAGGGTAGATCATGGGAGACTACTGGCAAAAGATGAGTGCAATTGGACTAGACAAAAGAGTGACTGAATGGGTGCCTATATTTCTGGAAAATAGAACTCAGAAAATTAGACTAGGGGAATCTTTATCTGACCCTGTAATACTTGGGAATTTTTCAAGGCAGTATTATTGGACCTTTTTTGTTTTCTAATATATATAAATGATATGAGTAAAGAAGTGGAATCAGAGATAAGGCTGTACAGAGCGGATTGTGAGCAATTGCAAAATGACTTCGATAATGTTGTGAAATGGACAGTAAGTAATGGTATGATGATAAAAGGGGTTAAAAGTTGGGTTGTAAGTTTCACAAACAGGAAAAGTCCCCTGAGTTTTAATCACTGAGTTGATGGGTTGAAAGTTTCTTTTGGGGATCACTGTAAGTACCTTGGTGTTAATATAAGGAAAGATCTTCATTGGGGTAATCACATAAATATGATTGCAAATAAAGGGTGCAGATCTCAGCACATGATTATGAGGGTATTCAGGGCGTGTGTTAAGGATGTAAAGGAGAGTTCATATAAGTCTCTGGTAAGACCCCAACTAGAGTATGGTTCCAGTGTATGGGATCCTCACCAGGATTACTTCATTCAAGAACTGGAAAAAATCCAAAGAAAAGCAGCTCGATTTGTTCTGGGTGATTTCCAACAAAGCAGTAGTGTTACAAAAAGGTTGCAAAGTTTGGGCTGGGAAGACTTGCAAGAAAGGAGATGAGCTGCTCGACTAAGTGGTCTTTTCATTACAGATCCCACATACGTTTAACTTAGTCAGTGGTCAAGCACGAAGCTGTATACTTTGTAAACTGCATAACACAACCCTTATCTACATTGAAAATAAGTTTGACAGCACATATCTCAGATACAGTACGTCATATAAGTTTTGTATTCAGTTTCGTTTTTATAAGATTGGAGTTTACCATTGTAGCTGTTTAAGGTTATGAAAGGTTACTACTGATTATGAAGATCTGTTATTAGTAGAAATGGGCAGTATTGACTGAAAACCACTATCGACTAGTTGGGCGATAGCCCCTTCGAACTATGGACTGAATAGTCGAATGTTTTCAGTCGAACAAAAGTATTCATTACTTCCTGTGGAGAAGACTTTTTATTTTTGCAAGTTGCTTTACGTCGCACCGACACTGATAGGTCTTATGGCGACGATGGGAGAGGAAAGGGCTAGGAGTGGGAAGGAAGCGGCCGTGGACTTAAGGTACAGCCCCAGCATTTGCCTGGTGTGAAAATGGGAAACCACGGAAAACCATCTTCAGGGCTGCTGACAGTGGGGTTTGAACCCACTATCTCTCTTAATACTGGCGAGAAGACTGAACAGTCGAATGAAAGTATATAATGCAAGTAGTCAGTCTATGAAAAACATCCAAATATTTCCAGTTGAAACTCTCGTATCAAAAGTGGAGAGTCGTACTTTTACGAATTCGACTCATTTTAACCCAGTTTACCAATAATTAGAAATCACCTGTATAGACACCCATTAGAACAAAATTAATGTTATATTGAGTGACTTACAAATTTATTCAGAGGGACCCATGTTCGCAGCCGAGGAGTCCACTCCGCTCCACATTAGGAATAAGAAGCTGGACCGCCTGGATATCCCAGGTTCGTATTCCATTCACTGACAGCGGATACCATATCTTTAATGTAGTTTTCCATGGGGGTTTTCTACATTCATTCCTGGCAAATGTCTCAATAGTACTGTACCTTGGGTGCATACCCCAATCCTGGATTATATAATCACGCTATCGAGGAATTCACAGTACGATTTATGCTATCGTTCGTACATTTTAAAATTCCACGAATCTACTACGCTGGCGTAGCAGGGGAAGAGGTGATACTCCCACATGGCGCATCCCAGGTGGCGGATAAGGGGGTCCTAACCGGCTTGCTGGCAGAATTGAGGGAAATAAAATACCTCTCGTGGACCAAACACACAACCCCCTGTGGGTGGGGGACGCAGACAAAGAATACACCCACTGTATACCCTGCCTGTCGTAAGAGGCGACCAAGGGATGAGTGTATTAGAACCACAAAACTACTGTACTTGTTATTAGTACCACCACACAGGGAACACCATGGGTCACTTTTACTTGCGCGTAGTACCACTGTGTTAGGTACCAAGTAGGTTTGCGATTAGTAGCAACAGAGTGCGTTGCCGACTTCTACAGTACGTGTGATTAGTACCATCTTAGGGTACGTTTATGCTGCAGCTTTGCTGCTGGCACATGGATGCTCGCCCTAGCACCTCGCTGCTGGCTATAGCAGGCTGCTCACCGTGGAGCTTTTACCCTGCAGCAGTCCCGCGCGCACACGCTGCTGGCAGCTCTCAGCTGTAGTTGAAAATTCAAAACAGAGGAACTGATAGTTAAGGCGGTTTGTATTTTGCATAATTTGATTATAGATATAGAGGGGATGAACACAGACTATGAAGACGTACTTCCAAGAGCTACCCCGTCGAGGAGAAACAACGCAGCTCCAGCTGAAGCTTTTGAAGTGCGGAATAAATTCAGAGATTTTTTTAACGAGTGAGTCACAGTTCTGTTGGCGAGTGTATCTTACAATAATTTGGTGTACTGAATGTGAAATAAAAAGTGTAAAATGCTTCGCCTGGATTTTTCAGTGCATTTCTACTGCGGGAGTTGATTGAAGAATCAAGCTACAAATGCTTCTTTTCGTAATTTAATAGAGTACTTTTGAATAATGTAAAATAACTGGTTATGGAGTATCTTATTTTGACTTTAGTTAGGTCTCCTAAACAAAACGTGTTTACAGTTTGAAAAAATAACTATCGAACTTTCCATGAAAAACAAGGTACTTCGTATAAATCACTTGCTTGTAATGATAGAGGTCCCCTAAATAGCAAGAATAAAAGAACAAAGTTGACATAATCATTCCGCATTCTTTTGCCACGTCATTCCATAGTGTGATGATGATGATGCTTGTTGTTTAAAGTGGGCTAACATCTAGGTCATCGGCCCCTGATGGTTCAGGATGAGACGAAATGGATTAAAAGTTATAATTAACCCACTGACTAGGATTAGAAAAATGATTATATTGAGGAAAATTATTATGAATTTAAAATAAGTAGTGGATCTAATTCGCAATGCCTTATTTTCCTCTAAAATTAAAAAGAGTAAAACGTAATAAAATTGAATAAGGCACTGACATAGAAGTAAAATAATATATTTAATTCAAATTTAAAATACACAAAGATAAATGCATATTCAGTAGAATAAAATAGTTTTTTTGCTATTTGTTTTACGTTGCACCGACGCAGATAGATTTTTATGGCGACGGTGGGATAGGAGAGGCCTAGGAATAGGAAGGAAGCGGCCGTGGTCTTAAGGTACAGCCCCAACATTTGCCTGGTGTGAAAATGGGAAACCACGGAAAACCATCTTCAGGGCCGCTGACAGTGGGGTTCGAACCCACTTGTCTCCAGGATGAAAGCTCACAGCTGCACGCCCCTAATCGCACGGCCCAACTCGCCTGGTAGAGTAAAATAGAAGTTAACAATAAAACAATTGAAACACAAATATAAACTTCACTATAAAACACGATAAAACAGCCACTCTCCCTCGTAAAACATAGAAAAAGATCTTACTGACCGCTCGTCATCTCGTCGCTCCTTTCATCCCATATGAACCTCTTATGATGATCCACATGCCGCTGGTTTCAAATCGCATTGCGTTCGAAGACAGGTTCAGATAGCAAGTGAGACTTGCTCACTTGATCAAGTGATCACTGAACGTGCGTATAGAGTGCGAAGAGACAAAGAGTGGGAGAGCGGGTGACCTTGAAATAACCAATCACAGTCCAAGTTACAGGATAGCCGGCGATGTGCCAGGCTCGAAAATCAAACATGTTTGAGACCATGGATGTGGCGAGGATAGCAGCCAGCAGCGCAGCTATGAGCCGGGCTCCAGGGTAAAAGCACCGATTGAGATCCATTGGTTTGTTTCATCATCGCCTAACTTCGAGCAGCGAGGTTTGGCGATGTGCCAGCAGCCAGGCTACTGCATAAACGTACCCTTAGGAGCGACACCATGGTTCTGGCTTGCGTATGATAGTACCCACTATATGAGGAACACCACGGGATAGTGTGTGTCCCTGTGGTTAATACACATATGTGATGAGCACCATAGGTTTGCGCTGCCTGTAAATGGTACCGCAATGTGCGAAACAACATAGGTCTCTATTCCATGTGCGAATTTCATCACCTGTGAGTAGTGCCATACTGTGTGGAATGCTGTGAGTCTACGCTACTTTTGATCAGTACCACAACATGGCAAATACCATGGTTCTACTTTCCTAGCGATAAGTACCATTATGAGGGGCCGATGACTTGGATTTTGGACCCCTTTAGACTGAAAGCATCATCGATTCAGTATTATGCTATAGACGCTGTCCCTTGGTAAGTAATACTATTGTTTCACGTCAGTTTCTGTGAATGCAAGACATTGCGGGTCAGATCCACTGATTTTTAAAAACTTCATATCTGTCCATTCATTCTTCTTCCTCACGTTTTGGATTCTGGTCAGTGGAGGTTTTTGAACTTTTAATTTGTTATTCCATTTCGTCTCATTTCGTACCATTAGGGGCCGATGACCTAGATGTTAGGCCCCTTTAAACAACGAGCATCATCATCATCTTAAAATTTGCGCCATAACAATCTTCCACAGGCCACCGATACATGTCGTGTGACCAGCGAATATTTGATACATCGCTCTGATTTATATTCATCCGAGTGTTACACTGTTCGACTGGGAATACGAGATGCAACCTGAATCCTCGTCAATCGATATCGATTTGTTTGTGTTGAAAGAGACTGACTCTTGGTTAACAGCTTGCTTGTTCTTTAATGCATTGATTCATTTGATAACTTTTACCATCCTCTATAAAATAATAGTTATTTTGTTCTTCACCACGAATTACAAAGCGTAGGCCATGTTGTGGTTACGGAATAATATGTGAATTATGTTCGTCACTTAATTTGCTTCTTAATCACTGCCACCTGTTGTGATGCAGAGGTTATGTGGCTGTGGAGTAATGCGAATTGTGTTCATTGCTTATTTTGTCTTATGATCGTGGTGTTTGTCGGTAATCGTGTGTAAATCTACGAATAAACATTATCATCAGGTGTTTAGGGAAACCTATTCTTTGGGTTTCCCCTGTATACTGAAATCTAGAAAAGGAGACAAATTTGCATTTTGTATCATGTACTCTTGTGATATTAACATAGTTTAATAATAAGAATTTCATTATGGTCCGTATTGAATCGAGATTTACAATGCTTATTGAAGATAAAAGGTTTCCACCTATTCAATACATTGACATAGTGATTCAATTAAGACATCACATATTTATTATAAATATTATGGTGTACAAGAGCCTCTGTGGCTCAGACGGCAACTCGTCGGCCTCTCACTGCTGGATACCGTGGTTCAAATCCCGGTCACTCCATGTGAGATTTGTGCTGGACAAAGCAAAGGCGGGACAGGTTTTTCTCCGGGTACTCCGGTTTTCCCTGTCATCATTCATTCCAGCAACTCTCTCCATTCTCATTTCATAGCATCTATCAGTCATTAATATATCACTTTGGGAGTGGCGACCCCATCGTACTAACAGCCTATATATGCTTCATTCATTACATTCCCGACCCGGTCAATGACTGGAAAGCAGGTTGTAGGTTTTCATTTTCATTATGGTGTACATTATGGTACCGGTTTGGGCATCTTGCATGCCATCATTAGCCATTGAGAAAATTATTGCAAGGTATATTGGATGAATACATAAACTATTAGTACAATATAAAATATATACAGAGCATACTATTCTGATTAGCAAGTCTTACTTATATATATGTATATATAAAATATATTTGACTAAGTAGCAAAGACCAATTAATCTTTAGAAAGTTAAATACATCTTAAAACACAATATTATCCTGTATGTCAAAAAATTCTGTTGACAGTTAAAAATGTCTGTAATTGGCCTAGAAAAGTATGAGGAGTTCCTTATAAAATTTATCATTATTCCTTCAATAACATCTGACGTGTTGAATACATAATTTCTAGAACATTGTTCTTTGGTTAAGGTATGAGTTGTACGTTTTTATGTAAAACAGTCCCTCACAATATATAGTTATAAGACTAATATCGTATACAAATTTTCCTTCATATTTAAAATATCACAGTCTTTGTTATGACTATTATAAAACCTCTAGTTGTTGATATGATTTAAGCTTGAACTCTGCATTCATAATAGTGTTCAAAAAGTAAAATTGTATGGCTGAGGCCGTACATTGATGGCTGAGATCTTGAGAAATTGTTTCAATGTCAGGTGGAATGGACAGGTTAATACTGATCTCGAACCAGCACAGACCTGCAAATAGAGACCAAATTGTGAATTTATGCGTTAAATTCCGAAAATCAGAAGTGGCGCTTTAGAAAAGAAGGGAACAATAAGGTATGAAACTCACCTCTCCCTTGATGTAACTGCGTGTGGTGTTTGTGAGGAACTGGATTGTGAAGTGTCAAGCGACTGCCAGCAAGCGTCAGCTGGTAGGCGTGGCCTGTTAGGAAGGGGAAGTTGCGGTAGCGTGGGACTGTATGTCAGTGGGGTGTGGACTTTGCTGTGGATAGTAAGCCAGCGTGCTGCGTAATGTTTTGTGTTCGTCGCCATAAGACCTATCTGTGTCGGTGCGACGTAAAGCCCTTAGCAAAAAAAAAGTTTTGTGTACTAATTGTTTCTTAGGTATTTTTAGATTATTTATCACGGAAATGAGCATGTGAAATAAAATTGTAGGTTTCTCCGAAAGATCATTGAGATTGTAATTAGGATTATATTACTGATCTAATGTAATGAAACATTGCTCCGTCAGGTCTAATAGTAGGCCTTTGTTCATTGTTTCAATGATGTCCAGATCGTTGCTAATACCATGAAAATTTTGTTTGTATTCTTGTATATGCTGGCCTATTGCTGAAAATTTCCTGTACTTAATGGCATTAATATGTTCGTTGTATCTAATATTAAATGATCTCCCGGTTTGTCCGATAAAAACACTGGAGCAGTCGTTGCAGTGAAACCTATAAACGCCTGATCTATCAAACGGATTGGATACATTACTAAGGTTAAGTTATGAGTAGGTTCCCACCTTCCAATACTTATCAATTTCTGTATAATAAGTTTATTAATTACATAATATAAACCATCTTAAACTCTAGTACATGTTTCGTTCCGATTATGGAACATCTTCAGCTAAAATTTGACAAAATGGCAAGACAATTAAAACACATTGATGTTATGATGATACAAAAGCTAAAAGATATGACAAAATGGCACGAAGATTAAAACACATAATTATGATGATGAAATAAAGTTCATTCATGTTGGTTGAAAATTCAACAAGTCAGTGATCAAGTGACGAAGTAAAATTGGTGATAAGGTTCTTCTTTATGTTGGAGACGTGTACATTTTGTTAATCTTGAAGCTGTAAAAAAGTTGGATACATTAACCAATTTAGAATTATGAAAAATATCAAGGTTTCTGTTGTTAGTCCTAAAGGAAATATTGATGTTTCTTTTTTTAAAAACATTCGTTAGTCGGAAAATGTCGGGGTTAAACGTGAATGTTGCATAAGTTTTTGCTTTAGTTGCTTCGTTTTGTAACCTAGTCCTAGGTCGGTGTTTGAACTTGTAAATTATACGTTCTATAAAACTTTTGTTATAACCATTATGGGCTGCGATCTGGCGTATAGTGTTAAGTTCTTTCTTGAGTTATGTATTAGACATACGTACATTAAATTGACGATCGAACAAGATTCTGTACATCCTCCTAGTCATAAAAGAGCTACCTATAATAGTCTAATACTGTGACCTTATCGGTCATGTACATATTTATTTATTAATTATTTGGCAGTGAAAAACCTTTGTAAAGCTCCCTCGTACTTGTTACAAAAAGTTGCATTTGGTTGCACATGCTTACACAACCTTTGTAACCTGCTAAACACCACTCCGTCTTAACTAAAAGGATACACAGATAGAGAGAGAGAGAGGGAAGAAAATCTCAAGCCAGAAAAATCGATAATGATACCGTCACCCGTTGAAAAAATGGCCGAACACGATGTTGCCAGCTCGCGAATCGCATTATTATGATGAGATTTCGAGACATGCATAGTATTTAATATGAGAAACCTCGGGATGTTATATGATTTAATTATAGACATCTGCCAAAATTCTAATTCTTTATAATATATTAACGTGTGGAAGAATACGCAATCGTTGCATTATATAACAAGCTAAGCGTCCCTTGTACGCAGCACCCTCATGGAAGACATTGTTGGGGCATTATTTTGATAATTTTAAATAAATGGCCGAACATTTCAGGTTCCGCACATAACCAGACTACTTAAGAATCTGAGTCACACGTTTGAGTGTATTACCGACGTCATACGACACGTGGAACTATTAATTTAAAAAAAAGTAGTGGGGACTATCCATTGTCTTTTGCATGGAAGGGGGAAAGTTTATAAAAGGAACCGCGATGATGACAACCCATCCACTTTACGCGAAGGATCCAAAGCAGAACCACGGTTTGATGGTGTTCTGATTTATTCAGTGTTTCAGACTGTAAATGTACAGTTTATATCTTCGAGAATATTGTAATTGTCTACAAACAATAGTATTTAAAAACAGGTTGAAATAATGTGATCGCAAGAACGGTATAATTGTAACTTTTTAAGTGATGCAACAAGTATTAATTTCATTATAGTGCTATTAATTGTATTGTGTGTGTTAAAGTGATGCAACAAGTCTTAATCTCATAAAACTGTTATATAAGTGTAGAAGATAACCATTGGAATATGAACGTGCTCAGCGGGAGTAGCAACGGACATGAACCCGTGACCAACGTCAACACCATGGAAGCTTAGAAGATGAAGATGAGGGTCTTACCCGGGACCCGAACCTTGGATTGTTACGACATGATGATAAGTACTAAAATGAAATAATTTTTTTTATAAATGCGCGGTTATTCATTATGCAGATCACGTAAATTAGGTTAGACATGTAAATTGCATGTATTTCTTTTTAATTAGAAAGAGAACTTGTGAGTGGTCTTCATATTCATTTATGTTCATTTCATGGAATTTATAGTCTACTCCATGGGCTTAAATATATATATAATTAACGTAATGCATGTATTTGACGTGATGATAAAATATTAGTTAGTCAGAGTGCTTAGATTAGGTAAATGTAATAGATAGTGGATTTGTTTTTGGCACTGAGCCGAGCCGTAATTTTGTATAATTTATTTACGTGATATCCAAGCTTATTATCATAATGCATGGTGATTATGCTTGTAAAAATGGATTATCGACTGTTAACATTAGGATAGCAAGGCACTCTTATTTTCATGTAATTCGCATTATGATATATTTGTAGATGGCTGTATTAATTATATGCGTAACTTGTGACATGCCTAGACATCGAACAGACGCCTTCCTATTGAGATTAGCGTTTTCCTTTAATGTCGAATAATTTCCCTTTCTGAATATGAGAATATCCTTATGGATATGTTTAAAATCCATATTTGATTTTATTGATTTGATTTTAAAATGTAGGAAAAACCTAGGCTGTATTCTGTAATCGGATGGAATCGAAGCTGGTCATTCTGAGTTGAGGGATGTGAATTTGAGACAATGAACAGTGGATTGATATTGTATTATATAATTGTGGCAGGACAGTGAATTTATAAGCCAGTGGAGCTTTGGAAATATGATATAAGAATATATAATGAAATAAGATTATTTAACAAATATGTGTTCCAAGGGAAACGGTTTGCTTTCACCTTGAGATGTTGAAAGGATATTTCTGCCACACCGAGCCATTATTAGCCGGGCTTTGACGTCCAGAGATTTACGATGAGGGGAGAGTGAAAAGGGTTTGGCTCTTGTAGAGGGTTACCGTATGCTGTATTGTTCGAGCTATTCCACTTAGAATGAAAGCTGTACAACACCGATTATTGTTTAAAGGGTTCTTTGACTTTTTCATGTATGATCTTATAATAATATTTAACTAACTGGAACGCCAGTATTATTTATTTGTTGACCATATGATTAATTAAGAAAGGCAGTTTTATTAGTCCCGTTTGTCGACGCCATCTTCGATATCATTGGTTCGAGTTTTGAGGCAACCATGGATATTTGTCACATTTTTTTTTTTATATACAGCCAATTGCATGTGTATATTGTTATTGATTATTTTTCATATTGTGTACATATTTTCCTTTTTTATACATTCTTTTAGTCGTGTTTCACTCTTTATGTGGATGACAAATCGAGTTTTATTTTCGTAATTATTGTCATTGGATCCATTGGGATGTGGGTTCGATTTCTGGACCCGACATCAGTCATTTTATTTTGATTAGGATTATATCGACTAGCATTCATTTATTCTTTGTTTATTTTTGTAGTATAATTAATTTAGCTAGGTGACCACTTCAAGTTATCTTCAATTTATTTTGTTGTATAAATAATTGCTTCTTCTGATAGTGAAGAAAGTTCGTAATGATAACCGTCGCATTTATAAGGATATTTCTAATTTTTTTTAATTTTGAAAAGTATGTTATACAAATTATGATGTAATATACATCATCATGTCGGGAAGAAGAAAGAGGTAAAGGAGAAATAAAATTTTTTTTTGACACTTTACAATTTGTATTTAGTCCGTTGGACATTGCATATTCAACATTGAGATATTATAAATATTCAGGATCAACCTTTAATTAATTTGATTTATCAAGGCTCAATAAATAGGTATTTAAACTTTTGTTTGCCTGTCATTTTGCCGAATAACATTGTATCCCAGGTTTCCTTCCGTTCATTTATGCCTTTAAGCTAGTTATGTGTTATTTTCTTTGATCTTCTGCCGCGAACGTACCATGGCCTTGGGAGGTCGGTGGTTTGATTCTTTGGAACGGAAGGGTGCAGTAGACCCTTGCACGGTCGGAAGAGCATTTGCTCACCCATCATTCTGAATTTTTTTGTTCCTTCCTGATGAGGTGGCATTTGACTCTAGACTAAAAAGGTCCCTTTCCATCAGGCGCTTTGGCGTATGGTGTTATATGGCGGTATCCCGATTTTTTAGGGATTATCATGCAGTCATTTGGTTCTATGCGGCAAATGGCGCGGGGTGGAAAGGTAGAGCACTTAATGTACCTATGTCTAATACAGAACTTAACACTATACGCCAGATCGCAGCCTATAATGTTTATAACAAAAGTTTTATAGAACGTATAATTTACAAGTTCAAACACCGACCTAGGACTAAGTTATAAAATGAAGCAACTAAAGCAAAAACTTATGCAACATTCACTTTTAACCCCGACATTTTCCGACTAACGAATTTTTTCAAAAAAAAGAAACATCAACATTTTCTTTAGGACTAACAACAGAAACCTGGATATTTTTCATAATTCTAAATTGGTTAATGTATCCAATGCGTTTGCTAGATCAGGCGTTTATAGGTTTCACTGCAACGACTGCTCCAGTGTTTATATCGGACAAATCGGGAGATCATTTAATATTAGATACAACGAACATATTAATGCCATTAAGTACAGGAAATTTTCAGCAATAGGCCAGCATATACAAGAATACAAACCTAATTTTCGCGGTATTAGCAACGATCTGGACATTAGTGATGGGACATTCGATTCATTTTACTGAATCGATCATTTGATTCCGTTCACATTACTGAATCGATACAGTGATTCGATTCACGGCACATTAGTCACCGCTCCTACTGCATCTATGTAGTATGTGCTGGTAAGACAGCAGCAACAGCATTCAGTGCTCGCAGCTGCCATCTGGTCTTCATACTATGAACTCCTTTCTTAGAAAAAAATGCTAGTCACTCTAATACATAGAGCGAACGCCGGAAAAGCCATCCATCTAATTTTTGATCTGACATCGAAGGTTTCCGGCGACGCAGGGTGGGAAAAGTTAGGATTAGGAAGGTAGCAGTCATGGCCTGGATTAAGGTACAGTCCCAGCATTTCCTGGTGTGAAAATGGGGAAACTACGGAAAAACCATCTTAATGGCTGCCGACGACGGGATTCGAACCCACCATCCCCCAAATGCAAGCGCACAGCTACGCGATACTAACCGCACGACAACTCGCTCAGTCATTTTTGAAAATATGTATTTTTCTATCAGCTGAGGATTTTTTAAAAATCGTCATATTTTGTATAGGCTACCCGAGATGTACAGTAGCCCGCTGGTTTTCTGATTCAACATACTGTTGGTTAAGTTATTGCGTCTGTCCACCTATGATTGAAGTCTTGTGCAACGATGTGACATATGACCTGAGAGAATACTGAGCCGTTCTTCCCAATATAAAACAGGTACTTTTGAGTGGTCATGAGCATGACTCATAGTCATAGGGCAGTCTAGAGTTGAGTTTAATTGTCAAATGTCAACTAAGTTATAATACTAAGATTCAGTAAACTAATAAATAGTATAACTTAATAGCCTACCTACTTACTAGCCACTTCAGAATTATGTTTTGACTACCTTTTTAACATTGCAAATAAATCCATCTATTATTTAAACCTCCCTGTAAGAAGAGGACAGTGAATGAAAATGGGTATTATTTTCAAATGAGCCGAGCTCGAGAGTCCATTATAGCATACGATTCTTTCAGTGAACCATGGCTCGCTGTATGTCTCGCTGCAGCGGAAGCTCGGCTCTCCGCGTGTCCAGTGAGCCGATAAGGAGCCATGTGTATCTTGTGTCTCACTGAGCCGCGCTCGTTCGCGATTCTTTCGATGTGCCATGATTCACTGTCTCGCTGCAGCGGAAGCTCGGCTCCCTGTCAACGTCCAGTGAGTGCGCCACTCCGCACTGTCCACTGGGAGTTAGCTGAATCGTGTGCCGTGAGCTCGCCGTTCCTGTGAATCGATTCACTCGGACAATTGAGTGAATCGATACACTGCTTTGAATCATGCATTCAGTAGCCAACACTACTGGACATCATTGAAACAATGAACAAAGGCCTACTATTAGACCTGACGGAGCAATGTTTCATTACATTAGATCAGTATTATAATCCTAATTACAATCTCAATGATCTTTCGGAGAAACCTACAATTTTATTTCACATGCTCATTTCCGTGATAAATAATCTAAAAATACCTAAGAAACAATTAGTACACAAAACATTACGCAGCACGCTGGCTTACTATCCCCAGCAAAGTGCACACCCCCCTGACATACAGTCCCACGCAGTCGCTTGACACTTCACAATCCATTTCCTCACAAACACCACACGCAGTTACATCAAGCTAGAGGTGAGTTTCATACCTTATTGTTCCCTTCTTTTCTAAAGTGCCACTTCTGATTTTCAGAATTTCAATGCATAAATTCACAATTTGGTCTCTATTTGCAGGTCTGTGCTAGTTCGAGATCATTATTAACCTGTCCATTCCACCTGACATTGAAACAATTTCTCAAGATCTCAGCCATACAGTTTTACTTTCTGAACACTATTATGAATGCAGAGTTCAAGCTTAAATCATATCAGCAATTAGAGGTCTTATAATAGTCATAACAAAGACTGTGATATTTTAAATATGAAGGAAAATTTGTATACGATATTAATCTTATAACTATATATTGTGAGGGACTGTTTTACATAAAAACGTACAACTCATACCTTAACCAAAGAACAATGTTCTAGAAATTATGTATTCAACACGTCAGACGTTATTGAAGGACTAATGATAAATTTTATAAGGAACTTTTCGTACTTTTCTAGGCCAATTACAGACATTTTTAACTATTAACAGAATTTTTTGACATACAAGAAAATATTGTGTTTTAAGACGTATTTAACTTTCTAAAGATTAATTGGTCTTTGCTACTTAGTCAAATATATTTTAATGTATGTATATATATATAAAAGTAAGACTCGCTAATCAGAATAGTATGCTCTGTATATATTTTATGTTGTACTAATAGTTTATGTATTCATCCAATATACCTTGCAATAATTTTCTCAATGGCTGATGATGGCATGAGAGATGCCAAAACCGGTACCATAATGTACACCATAATATTTATAATAAATATGTGGTTTCGTAATTGAATCACTATGTCAATGTATTGAATAGGTGGAAACCTTTTATTTTCAATAAGCATTGTATATTAACATAGCACATGGTGGCAAAAACAACCTGACTAATCATGTTAAGTGTGATGATTATCTTGGTAATTGGAAATCTAAGGGAGAAACTCAGAACATAAACAGTTGTTGTTTTTTTTTTTTTTTTTTGTTGCCAAAGCTGGAGATAATCTTTACGATGTAATCAAGGCCTAATGTTTGTTTACTTCCTTGGTAGTGGAACACAACATTCCAATGTGTGCAGCTGATCATGCAAGGGCTTTGTTCAGAAATATGTTTCCCATGTAGGAATTTGCAAGAGAATATGGTTGCGGTCGCACAAAATCGTGTGTCCTGAACGTAATGGCACACATTGCAACACAGAACATTGTTGTTTGTTTACAGAATAGTCCATTTTCTTTGTTGACAGATGGAAGCAATGATACAGATTCCAAATTGTATGCCATAGAGGTTACTTTTTATGATGTTGTTCGAGAAAGCAT
This sequence comes from Anabrus simplex, assembly GCF_040414725.1. Lineage (NCBI taxonomy): Eukaryota > Metazoa > Arthropoda > Insecta > Orthoptera > Tettigoniidae > Anabrus > Anabrus simplex. The sequence goes on from NC_090266.1 coordinate 214,714,689, forward strand.
TATAAGTACTGTTCTGTCAGTACCAGCGTTGGAAGGGTATTGGACAGGGCGCAACGTAAGAAAGCTGCTATTGTCGTAGTTTGAAGTAAATAAAATGTGAATTAAGAAATGTTTGGCATTCTGTTCAGTCATTGGTCCTGTTATGATTGGACAGAAAAATGGAGTTCTAAGAGTTTTGTAAGAAGCTCATCATGATATTTTTGGCATTAGTTGCAGCTGCCTTCTAATTAACAAAGCTGGTGCAACTTTACCAGTTAGAACTGATGAGATTCTTGTTGATATTTTCTATTAATTGGAGAAGTGTGCCAAAAAGAAAAGAATGTCTTCAGAAATTTTGAAGTATGCATGGAAAAGAAACAATAATGTTGTTGAAGCATGTGTGCACAATATTGTTTATCTCTAGCCAGGTGTTTAGACAGATTATTGGATCAGTGGGATCCACTTCTTTCATATCATAAGGATATATATTTTTGCCAGTTTATCTCTTTGTAGGCTCTTCCCAAAACAGGACACAGTAGATCTGATGACAGAGGGAGTTTGTGATTCCTTCGTCTCATCTTGTGCCAAAAGAATGGCATGATCTTCCAAACATGACTGGCCTGTTTTCAGAAACGTGAATCCCACATCTCGTTTAGAAAAGCTGTTTATGTTCCTTTCCTCTGATACCTCTGCGGAGGTTCGGACCTGCCTTCGGGCAGAACAACCCTTACCTTACCTCTGACCTAAACAAGGCAGTTCGTACTTTTTTGCATGTGGCAATACCATCATTTGATAAGATTAATACATACCTTCAGAGTGCTTCCCCAATATCCATGTTCTGTTTGAAGTAATGATGGGTCTGTTGAAACATATGCTCAGCATGTTTGTCAAGCCAAGTGTAGTTAAACGATCTGCATTGCTTGATGTCCAGTATCACCCAATCCAGAATCAGAAGGATAATGAAGAATTGTTTAATGACATTCAGACCTCAACTTGGTTAAAATGCTACAAGATGAAGACAAATCTCTGTGTTTCTCATCAGCCAGAAACCATTTCATTGCAGCCTGTGACTGTATGGTTAACAAGTTTCCTTTTAAGAATATGTAGTAAAACATGCACAGGTTGCTGAACTTGATGCCGTCGGGCTGAGTGGCTCAGACGGTTAAGGCGCTGGCCTTCTGACCCCAACGTGGCAGGTTCGATCCTGGCTCAGTCCGGTGGTATTTGAAGGTGCTCAAATACGTCAGCCTCGTGTTGGTAGATTTACTGGCACGTAAAAGAACTCCTGCGGGACTAAATTCGAGCACCTCGGCGTCTCCGAAAACCGTAAAAGAGTAGTGGGATGTAAAACAAATAACATTATTATTATTATTATTATTATTATTATTATTATTATTATTATGATTATGATTATTATTATTATTATTATTATTATGAACTTGATGCCATTGAAGAAGCATAGTTTTCTTCTGTTAATTTTTTTTTTTGGGAAAGTTTCCTCTTGTTTTTGTGTAAAAGAAAAAATGAAATAAGATATGACACTGTGAATGAACTCCAAAGCCAGTTTGTGGCTCTTCAGATAGACTATTTATCTACTGTTGTAAGTAACCAAGCTACAAATGATTCAAAATTGACACAGTTGTTGAACATCCATGGAGCTGATGGATGGACGTCATTAAATATGAAGGGATCTCTAGATTCATGCTGTCTGCCCTTACCATATTGTATAGCAATGCAGAGTATGAACAAATTTTTAGCCTAATTCAGAAGAATAGGGCACAGTTCAAGTCATCGATGTCTGGAATCCATTTCAATTTTGAAGACCAGAAGTTCTGAAGCACGTTATACAAACACACAATTTGTTGACTTTTTGAAGAAAGTGAAACAAGCCACAACTTTATCTGTTAAATCAGATTGAAGAGAGAGAGAGAGAGAGAGAGAGAGAGAGAGAGAGAGAGAGAGAGAGAGAGAGAGAGAGAGAGAGAGAGAGAGAGAGAGAGAGAGAGAGAGAGAGAGAGAGAGAGAGAGAGAGAGTGTGTGTGTGTGTGTGTGTGTGTGTGTGTGTGTGTGTGTGTGTGTGTGTGTGTGTGTGTGTGTGTGTGTGTGTGTGTGTGTGTGATTTTCTTGAAAACTTTCTTGTAGAGAATACATATGACATTTCTTGTAGAAAATTTAATTTCAAGGTGCTCTTAGTTATTTGATAGCTCCAACTGTTTACCTGTTATTTTAGTTGATGGAGGACAAAGAATGCCCAAATTTGGGATATATACCTATAAATTCCCCTAGTTGTTCAAAACTGTGAAATATATCAAATTCAAAAGCATTCCTGTGGATCCCCTTCCTATCAACAAATATTTGCCCCAATTTGTCTTCCTGAATTCCAACTTTATCTTCATTCCTACTTCTACTATCTTCTACTATCTTCTTTCCTACTTTTAAAGACACCACTCAAATTTTATTTGAGTCCAGTAGTTTTCAAACCTTCGTGTGACTAACGAAAAAAAAAAAAACCCAACAGGACTAAAAGTTGAGATTATCGTTAGACATAAAAAATGTTGTTAGAACATGGTAGCTTGAACTCCTTAATGCTCGTGCCAAAATTAGGAGCCATTTCCAGTCTAGAAGCTTACCAAGGAATAAAGAAACAAAGAGTCTCTCAGAGCGACGGTGGCAAGTTTTGTTCATTTTTTTGAGGATCGCTCACAGCGACTCTGGTACTAATAGAGTTAATTAAAATTAAGGTGATAAAATTAATTAAAATAATTAACATTGCCTCCTCTGTCAGTTTGTTACATCTGCCACAAGCTGCTATGCACGATAGCACAACTACCAGTTGCACTGACTGTTTGGTGCTCGAGACTCTGTGCACAGTCAAGGGGTTAATTCACATCCTATGTAAATACAAACCTTGTGGATACCCACAACAAACATTATACAGTATCTGTAGGTTGAGTTGTCTCTGAGAAAGTGTACACGAGATACTTGTACAATACCATCTGCTCATTGTTTTCTTGAGATACTATACATTTATCACAACCAGTTAGTATGTTATTCATAACATTTCTTCCAATATTATTTCATATCTAACGTTAAAGAGGTATATTCTGGAAGGTTCTGTATATTGGGTATTGTCTATTAAATATTTTGTACAACGTTCAGGATGTTATAGCTATTTAGGGATGGTAGTCATAAACATTAGGAAGTTTGGATAAAGCACCAGTGTGCATGTTTCAACAAATTTTTAAGTTGGCGCAGGAGCGTTTCAAGATGTGCAGTTCATAGAGCAGTTTCAAGGATGTTCGGAGCCAGCGCAGGAAATCTCTCTCATGGGAATGGACAACCTGAAGTCAAGCCATGGAGATTTTAATCTGCCAAGTAAGAGTTGGAGGGGATGAAGAGAGCTGCTTAAGTACAGGCTTGAGAGAGAGGCTTGGCTGTTTTTGGTGTTTTATATCTTATATATGACATTGAGTGCTTGTTATTAGGAGTGTGTCTCTCTCTTGTGTCTTAAAGAAAGGCATCTTGTTCTGACTTGAGCTCATGTGCATTAGATTCGAACTTACTATGAGGTCTTGTTCAAAAGACTACGTCTTCCTTGCTGTAGTACATTAGGTGTTAGCTATTGACAACATTTTATTCTGTGTACTATCAAATCAATCATTCACTACTGATCTGCATTTAGGGCTGTCGCCCAGGTGGCAGATTCCTTATCTGTTGCTTTCCTAGCCTTTTCGTAAATGATTGCAAAGAAATTGGAAATTTATTGAACATCTCCCTTGGTAAGTTATTCCTGTCTCTAACTTCCCTTCCTATAAACGAATATTTGCCCCATTTTGTCCTCCTGAATTCCAACTTCATATTGTGATCTTTCCTACTTTTAAAGACACCACTCGTCTACTAATGTAATTCTACGCCATCTCTCCACTGACAGCTTGGAAGTACCACTACCGGACGAGTTGGACGTGCGGTTAGGGGCGCGCAGCTGTGAGCTTGCATCTGGGAGATAGTGAGTTCGTACCACACTGTCGGCAGCCCTGAAGACGGTTTTCTGTGGTTTCCCATTTTCACACCAGGCAAATACTGGGGCTGTACCTTAATTAAGGCTATGGCCGCTTCCTTTCCACTCCTAGCCATTTCCTTTCCCATCGTCGCCATAAGACCTATCTCTGTCGGTGCGACGTAAAGCAACTAGGAAACAAAAAAGTACCACTTAGTTGAGCAGCTCGTCTCCTTTCTCCCAAGTCTTCCCAACCCAAACTTGGCAACATTTTTGTAATGTACTCTTTTGTCAGAAATCTCCCAGAGCAAATCAAGCTGCTTTTCTTTGGATTTTTTTCAAGTTCTTGAATTAAGTAATTCTGGTGAGGGGTCCCATACACTGGAACTATAGTCTAGATGGGATCTTACCAGAGACTTATGTGCCCTCTCCTTTACATCCTTACTACAATCCCTAAGTACCCTCATAACCATGTGCAGAGATCTGTACCCTTTATTTACAAGCCCATTTATGGGATTACCCCAATTAAGATCTTTCCTTATATATTAACTTGAATGATCCCCAAAAGGAACTTTCAACCCATCAACACAGTAATTAAAACTGAGAGGATCTATCCTATTTGTGAAACTCACCACCTGACTTTTAACCTCGTTTATCATCATACCATTGCTTACTGTCCATCACACAGTATTATCGAGGTCATTCTGCAGTTTTTCTCAATCTGTAACTTATTTATGACTCTATACAGAATAACATAATCTGCAAAAAGCCTTGTCTCTGATTCCACTTCTTTACTCATATCATCAATGATAATAAAAGGAAGTATGTGTGCACGATGCCCAGCCAAATCTACGGCACATAGAGATCTGAAATTTTGAACATCGAACATTGAAATTAAAGCCGGATTTTTCATTTTTGTTTTCGTTGGTGAGTTATGAACGAAAAACCATTCGAAAATGTGTTAGGGTATGACAGTCCAGCATGCTGTTACTAACATTAAATGCATAGATTCACTGTCGCTAGGCAATGTACATAATATAGGTAATACAAGTCAAGGAGCCATTTTAAGTCCATGATATTGGTAACAATTTTCGGTCCCAGAAACGAAGAGATACATTCAATCCTTATTATCCGGAAGTGTTTGTATGTATGTATGTATGTATGTATGTATGTATGTGTATGATGCCCAGTCAAATCTACGGCATGCAGAGATATGAAATTTTTAACATTGTTCAATGAATATTCATACAGGTGAAGACATGTTTTCATTAATTATTTATGTTACTTTAATCATTTTAATTGTTTATTTATTTATTTACCCGATTTTCACTTCATTCACTAAAATGTTAGGGAATATGAAGATTTCACTATACCAGCTGTTATGGAGTTACCCGTGGACCAGCAGAGGTGAAAGGAGATGCTGGGGTGAATGGGTCTAACTACAATGTCACAAATTGATTTAAAACTTTAACAAAGGTTGTATTTCTTTAGAATGACAAAAGTCAACAAATAACAATGTAACAGGTACCAGTAGCAGTAAACAATTCTAGGAAAGACCAGACTGGTGGTATAAACCGATCTTCGGCTTCAAGCCCTCACTTTACAGTTCCTGAGCTCCCAGCTCAAATTTACAAAAGAGCACAGTTTTACACAAGGGCAGAAATCCCCTAATAAGTGGAGCACTAGCTCTGTAATTTACAATATCAAGCCCCCTAGAGGCACTTTTACAACACTTGAAAAAGAGCTAACGTGCTCTCCGTTTTCCAAGCCTATTCAAGGCGATATCAGAAAATTACAATCACTTGCCATCAAGACACAACTAACAAATTTGAAACAGGGGTATATAGTACCCAACCTATTGAGCCGTAGCGGAAAAGAACAGGTTAAGTAAATGGCCCGAAACACAAATTGAACGGAGGCGTGTACTAGCACTCCTAAATATGAATTCTTAAAACCTAAAGGGCACTAGGCCGATGAAACAGGGGCTATTCCCAAACTATGGTGGTGACTCGTATAAGAAAAAAATTTAAGACATTACGGAAAGGAAGAAAACCAGTTACAAAACGTAGTCACCTCAAACCAGTATGAAGGGGAGCTCGAGAGGGTACATCACTCTCTATCCCCGATTTACAGTGAAAGATTTTATGAAGTTATTACATAAACCGGCAGAAATTACATTTTCAGAAAAGTAGGTTACATAGTTAAAGTTTCGGACCTCTCCCTCAGGTTAAACTGCAGAGCTAACAAGAAATAAAGATGTTAATTGGCCATTACCTTGTCCGTGTACTGCTGCCTGATAAAAGAGGCGCCTCCCGCCTCCTGCTTTGCACACACACTAGTTCAGATGACGATCAGTTGGCCAAGAGACGTGAAAATCCGCAGTTTATAAACCCTCGGGGAAAGTTCGAGACCTTTCGTGAATAAACCAGCCACACCCTCTCACTTTATTGGTGCATATAAAAGTTGCACTCAAAATCGAGGAAGAAGCCTGTGATAGGCGGAAAATTAATTACAGAAATTCGTGATTGCTTAAATTCAAAACTGGTGGAAAGAAAAGGTAAATATCGCCAACCCAAATATAAGGAACATTAATTAGTTAAAAAAACTTATGAATATAAAACTTCTTTAAATCAAAGTTCATCCACTTCGCACCAGGGTGCATGATCATAGTTTTTGTAGTGACATCTGTTGAAGAAAGTCCAAACTTCTTGATGAAGAGCAAACAAAACAAGTAGAAATTCACACCGTACTGGAAACTTCACAATACCAAAATTACGTCAAATTACTGTAGTGACATCTTCTGAGTAAAGGTTTAAGTAGGTCTAGTTTCAAGTTCACTGTTTCTCCTGTAGAGGAGTTCTTTTAGGCGCAAGATTTAAATGTGCAGCGTTGGGGTGTACCTTCCGGTACACCAGCAATTAAACATGAACCTCATTTTTTCTCAACTAACTCAATTTTATATTTTATTCAGAGGAAACGTATAATACATGATAAACCAAGAATAGTAAACCGAGCGAGTTCGCCCTGCGGGTAGTGGGTTCAAACCCCACAGTCGATGGTTTTCCGTGATTTACCATTTTCACACCAGGCAAATGCTGAGGCTGTCCCTTAATTAAGGACACAGCCCCTTCTTTCAAACTTCGAGCCCTTTCCTGTCCCATTGTCGCCATAAGATCTATCTGAGTCGGTGCGCCGCAAAACCAACTTTATTTTTTAAAAAGGAATAGTAACACATATATTAGTCAAGATGCCATTTTAAGTCCATGGATAGGAAGCTGTTTTTGTTTAATCTGTGGTATCCAGAATTTTTTGTCTGTGTGTATGTTAAATGCCCAACCACATCTACGGGACGCAGAGATATGAAATTTTCAACATTCGTGGGCACAGCATTTCACAGTCACTCATGGCTGTGTCAAAGAGCCATTTTTTCTCTAAAGAATGAAGCTGTCAGGTTCATCAGCGTGCAGCTTTTGCAAGAAATACCCGGTGTTCTACCAAGTCTGTCGACACAACATGTAATACAGGTGAGGATGTCAGCTGCATGACAGAGCTTTTGAACAACTTGGAGTCAAGTCACCTGGAGTACCCTCGAACATCGAGCGGATGATTGTGGCACCGATTGTCCTTCTCAGGCATATTAATCCTCCTTCCCTCTGGTATGGGACATGACTGTCAGGAAACTGATGTCGAATATTGTGGAAGCCACCATCATGATTTGACGTACCGCGGGCGAAGTGGTATTCATTCCTCGGATTCATATCTTCCCTTAGGATATTCCGGTTCAATATATACGTCTGCAATTGCCTCCTTGTTTGAGTTTCACTATGTGCATCAAAGACGCACAAGAGCAATCGCTTAGAATTGTACGACTCGATCTTCGGAAACGGTACTTCTCCCATGGTAAACTGTAGTTGTTCAAGAGTTTAAAGGCAAACACATATATTATAATCTATCATTTCATGTCCGTATTGATACGTGGTATTCACAATCACAAAGAATGGGTACCGTCCACCTAATCAATACTTTATTATGTCTTGATTGTAGGAATTCGTTCGACTTAGTGGAATTTCAACTAGGGAACCAGAACGGGTACTAGTGTAATTTCGTGGAATGAGGAAAGGAAGCTAAAATTAGATGAGAGGTAAGTAGGAGTGTTCGTCGAGAGCACTTGGTAAACAAGTGTCATTAGGTGAAAATTCCTTCGTTCATTTATGCGTAGCCATCCCAATATTTTGAAATATGGTGTGACATGAGCGTTATGTCGCAGTTGGAAGGCATGTCGTATGTATGAGTTTTGTGCTCAGTACCGGTTTCGACCTTCACAGAGGTCATCCTCAGCTGGTCATAAGATCTAAAGCTAACTTAAAAACATTAAATCTAATGAAGAATGTCACATGATATGAGTGATAATATTAAAATATACAATATATAAAATATACATTGATATGATGTGTCTTCTGGTTTAAAAAACAAGCGTCGATATTCTATGACGTGTATATGTTACATAAAATTCTGGTGTACTGTTCGTGAGTAATAGATAATTTGGTGAAATACAATTTTGACACTTAAAATGTTTATAGCATTCTTGAGGTACACTTTGAAGTTTAGTTCACATTGGTGAATCGTTGCATATGTTCATTGGTATATTTGTACTAAGCATTCTAGAACATTCTAGGATATGGATGTGATAAAAACTAATAACATATAATGCATTAAAATACGATAAAATGTTCACTGTATTCTTGCGGTATGCTTTGAAGTTATGGTAAAGCACTATGTACGTTCACAGGCATGTTTGTACCAGGCATTCTAGAATGTTCAACGATGTGTATTGTTTATCTTGTAAGTTCATATAGTTAAGAATGTTGGATGATTTACAGTTCCTTGGTACTAATCTCGTTAAAAGATATTGAGTAGGTGCAGATGTTCCCTCTTTGTAGTTTTGTTGTTGGACATGCAGTATTATAGTACCGTTGACTAGTGGAATGTGTACAGTTAGGGAGCACGTCGTACGACTTCCACAATATTCGATATCAGTTTCCTGCTGGAATCCTACAAGTTGAGCTTAAGTGGAATAACCATTCCTAAACCCGAACTGCCTTATATTGAACCAGTTATTCATTTCGCAAACATGCCTAATATAATCGGAAAGAATGCTTTCCCAAAGCTTACATGCAGTGCATTTCAAACTGACTGGCCTGTAATGTTCAGCTTTATGTCTATCACCCTTTCCTTTATACACAGGGGCTACTACAGCAACTCTCCATTCATTTGGTATAGCTCCTTCATGCAAACAATAATCAAATAAGTACTTCAGATATGGTACTATATTTTGACACATTGTCTTTATTTATTCCTGACTTACATTTGTGGCAAAGTTAGGGCTCACGGCTCTCCCTTACACTTAACCACTATAAACAATAAAATTTAAAAATGTAAACATAAATGTAAGACATAGAAATTCTAAAAGGACATAATACTACAGACAGATAATTCTAAGACTAAGTTAGGCCTACATATTAGTATGGCAATTAGTGTGACAGTAATAATAATAATAATAATAATAATAATAATAATAATAATAATAATAATAAAAAATTAAGAAAACCCATTCACACAACAAACACACAATGATTCACACAACTCAGTTTTATGTTCCCAGGAAAAACTTTCGGCAGGCAGATTTGAATTTATGAGAGGAAGTAAGGTGCCGAATGTCCATTGGGAGTGTATTCCAGTCTCGATGCAGTAACTATAAAGGAATGATTGTAGGAATTCGTTCGACTTAGTGGAATTTCAAGTAGGGAACCAGAACGGGTAATAGTGGAATTTTGTGGAATGAGGAAAGGAAGCTAAAATTAGATGAGAGGTAAGTAGGAGTGTTCGTCGAGAGCACTTGGTAAATAAGTGTCATTAGGTAAAAATTCCTTAGTTCATTTATGCGTAGCCATCCCAATATTTTGAAATATGGTGTGACATGAGCGTTATGTCGCAGTTGGAAGGCATATCGTATGTATGAGTTTTGTGCTCGCTGAAGTCTCAAAGCTTGTTCAGCATTTAGATTGACTAGTACCGTATCACAGTAGTCTAGAATTGGGAATAGTTGTGCTTGGATTAATTTTAATTTAAGTTTTTGAGGAAAAGAATTCTCGTGACGTTTCTGGGGATATAGAGCTGTATGAACCTTTCTACATACATTTGTTACATGTTTATTCCAGGTCAGATTCTCATTGATGGAGATTCCAAGATTAGTTACATTTTTAAGGTACGTTACAACAATGTCATTGATTATGATTGGAGGAGGATTGAATTTGTGTTTTACGCGGATTTAAGATTAAGAGGTTGTTTTTAGATTAGGCAGTAAGCGTTTCAATATCTGAATTAATATGCTGAACTGTTCCATGTAAACTGTTTGTAGTGATGTGTTTGTATATCTGCAGATCATCAGCATATAAGTGGTAGTTGCAATACTGAAGTGTGGAAGATATGTCATTAAGATGCAAGATGAACAGTAAGGGTCCTAAAACAGACCCTTGAGGGACACCGGTTGATTTTACAGCCCATTGGGATCTTTGATTGTTTACCACAATGCACTGGCGACGATTTGTAAGGTACGACTTAAAAAAATTTAGGGCTATCGGGCCGATATGCAGAGAGCATAGCTTGGATAGTAGTATGTCTATATTTACCGTGTCGAACGCACTACTAAAGTCAAGGAGTGTCAGTATCGTCATCTGCCATTTGTCCATTGCTAGTCTTATGTCATCTGTTACCCGAAGAAGTGCAGTCATAGTACTGTGTCCCTTTCTGAAGCCAGATTGCAATGGGTCAAAAAGAGAATGTCTAGTTAAGAATTCTACTGGCTGCTCGTGTACAAATCGTTCAAGAATTTCCGAGAGAGGGGGAAGAATCGAAATAGGCTGGTAATCAGATGGCGCTTTTGCAGTGGTACCGGTATGCTTTAATATTGGGGTTACTAGAGCATCCTTCCATGCAGTTGGAAACGTCCCCGTGGTGAGATAGTGGTTTACAATGTGGGCAATAATTGGTAGGACTGCGCCAATAATTTTTTATAAAGCCTATTGAGATGTTATCTGCTCCTTTAGCTTGTGACTGAACTGAATTCAAAATACGCTTTACATCATTTACACTGACAGGGTGTGAAAAGAGAAATTATGTTTGTTTTCTCTAGGGTCACTGTTTCTTTTATTTAGACTGATATGATTTTGAGGTTGAGATTCCTTTATTGGGTTAGTTACGAAGTGAGAGTTAAGTGTATCGAGAGATATAGTTGTCACATGTGGCTCTTTGCATTTTCCAACTCCCATAGCTCGAAGTTCGTTCCAGTTTTCACGTGCATTTAAGTTCCTTGTTACATTTTTAATGTGATTAAATTTGCTATTGCAAATGGTAGAGCATCCTTCCATGCAGTTGGAAACGTCCCCGTGGTACGTAAAAGACGATACTGTTCAAACTCTAGTTCATTATTTGTTTCCTGGTATCGGTGAAACATTGCGTCACAGTGAGCCATTGTTGCTTTTATATCGCTTGTTAACCAAGTTGCAGGCGAGTGAGTGACTCTAGCTTGCCTAACTGGAGCATGCTTGTCATATAGTCCTATGAATGAGTTAAATCTTGTCACTTTCATGTCTGTGTCATGCAACTGCTTTATATCTTCCCAAGGTAAAGTGTACGTATCGTTTCGGAGTTGTTGTAGATCGATATTTTTTAGATCCCTGTAACTAATGTATTTAGCTTTGTATTTTGGTACACGTAGAGAGTAGCACAGGTAAATTAAGTCATGAGTTGAGATGCCAGGTACAGGAAATTGACCATACTTAAGAACTTTATGCTGGTTATTTGTAATCAGGAGGTATTTTCCAGTATGGCTTGTATATCTAAGTGTATGAACGTGATTAGTTGTGTCTAGTGGTAAGATCGTCATGTCGATGGAGGTAAATAGGTTGCTGATTCGGTCTGATTTGCCAGTCGGGGCTAAGATATTTGAGTTAGTCACCCAGAATTATTATATGCTCGTAGGTTGGTACTAGTTTGAGGTCATATTCAAATTCAGAGATGTTAGTAACATTCGGTGGTTTATAGACAACTCCTATCAATACTTTTTGACGGTTAATTATGGTCTCAGCAAACATATATTCCGTATGTGGAGTGATACCAGATGATGATTTGATAATTCTACATTTAATATCATCTCTACAATACACTGCTACACCACCACCACGCCTGGCAGTGCGATCATGCCGATAGAGAGTATATCCTTCTAGTTTTACAAGGGTGGAGCTAATTTTATCGGACAACCAGGTTTCAGTAATACACATAATACGCATGTTACAGGTTGATCTTATCGAACGAACTTCGTCTATGTGACTAAGGAATGAGAGAGAATTGATATGGCAACACTGTAGACTTTGCGAGAACTGAGACAGAGATTGTTTCAATAGCAGTTCAGTAGGCTGAGTGTTGGGGACAATTGGTGAAGGTAAACGAGGGTTATTTTCGTCTTGGAATACACTCGGATCAATGACACTTAGGAATGCCTCATCTACCGTAACAGTAGTTTCAAGGACACCAGCTGCTGACATGTTTAAAGGGTAGGTGACAAAGTCCTGGAACAAACACTGATAACACACACACTCTGACAGACACACGCAGATAATTACGCACACATAGCATATGTTTGAACATTTCAATAGACAAATAAATAATGATGATGATAATAATAATAGTAATAATAATAATAATAATAATAATAATAATAATAATAATAATAATAAGGATATTAATAAAATTACACTAATATACAGTTGAAGAGTTAGTCTAGAGTAGGGTTTTGCTAAGGTGCTGTACTCCCAGGCTTTAACTTGTGAATGCTATACGACTATTTTATGAATTATCAGTCAATACCGATCTGCATTTAGGGCAGTCGCCCAGGTGGCAGATTCCCTATCTGTTGCTTTCCTAGCCTTTTCCTAAATGATTTCAAAGAAATTGGAAATTTATTGAACATCTCCCTTGGTAAGTTATTCCAATCCCTAACTCCCCTTCCTATAAATGAATATTTGCCCCAGTTTGTCCTCTTGAATTCCAACTTTATCTTCATATTGTGATCTTTCCTACTTTTATAAACGCCATTCAAACTTATTCGTCTACTAATGTCATTCCACGCCATCTCTCCGCTGACAGCTCGGAACATACAACTTAGTCGAGCAGCTCTTCTTCTTTCTCTCAATTCTTCCCAACCCAAACTTTGCAACATTTTTGTAACGCTACTCTTTTGTCGGAAATCACCCAGAACAAATCGAGCTGCTTTTATTTGGATTTTTTCCAGTTCTTGAATCAGGTAATCCTGGTGAGGGTCCCATACACTGGAACCATACTCTAGTTGGGGTCTTACCAGAGACTTATAAGCCCTCTCCTTTACATCCGTACTACAACCCCTAAACACCCTCATAACCATGTGCAGAGATCTGTACCCTTTATTTACAATCCCATTTATGTGATTACCCCAATGAAGATCTTTCCTTATATTAACACCTAGATACATACAATGATCCCTAAAAGGAACTTTCACCCCATCAACGCAGTAATTAAAACTGAGAGGACTTTTCCTATTTGTGAAACTCACAACCTGACTTTTAAGCCCGTTTATCATCATACCATTACCTGCTGTCCATCTCACAAGTTTTTCGAGGTCACGTTGCAGTTGCTCACAATCTTGTAACTTATTTATCACTCTATAGAGAATAACATCATCCGCAAAAAGCCTTACCTCCGATTCCACTCCTTTACTCATATCATTTATATATATAAGAAAACATAAAGGTCCGATAATACTGCCTTGAGGAATTCCCCTCTTAATTATTACAGGGTCAGATAAAGCTTCACCTACTCTAATTCTCTGAGATCTATTTTCTAGAAATATAGCAACCCATTTGGTTACTCTTTTGTCTAGTCCAATTGCACTCATTTTTGCCAGTAGTCTCCCATGATCCACCCTATCAAATGCTTTAGACAGGTCAATCGCGATACAGTCCATTTGACCTCCAGAATCCAAGACATCTGCTATATCTTGCTGGAATCCTACAAGTTGAGCTTCAGTGGAATAACCTTTTCTAAAACCGAATTGCCTTCTATCGAACCAGTTATTAATTTCACAAACATGTCTAATATAATCAGAAAGAATGCCTTCCCAAAGCTTACATACAATGCATGTCAAACTTACTGGCCTGTAATTTTCAGCTTTATGTCTATCACCCTTTCCTTTATACACAGGGGCTACTATAGCAACTCTCCATTCATCTGGTATAGCTCCTCCGACCAAAAATAATCAAATAAGTACTTCAGATATGGTACTATATCCCAACCCATTGTCTTTAGTATAACCCCAGAAATCTCATCAATTCCAGCCGCTTTTCTAGTTTTCAACTTTTGTATCTTATTGTAAATGTCATTGTTATCATATGTAAATTTTATTACTTCTTTGGCCTTAGTCTCCTCCTCTATCTTGACATTATCCTTGTAACCAACAATCTTTACATACTGCTGACTGAGTACTTCTGCCTTTTGAAGATCCTCACATACACACTCCCCTTGTTCATTAATTATTCCTGGAATGTCCTTCTTGGAACCTGTTTCTGCCTTAAAATACCTATACATACCCTTCCATTTTTCACTAAAATTCGTATGACTGCCAATTATGCTTGCCATCATGTTATCCTTAGCTGCCTTCTTTGCTAGATTCAATTTTCTAGTAAGTTCCTTCAATTTCTCCTTGTTACAAATGAAGAAATCACATTTGAAGAAACAGTTGAGGAAGTAGAAAGCTATTTCACAGTAGAATCTACAGACACAGGGTATTGTTCATTTATTTGAGAGAGTTCAGTTCATCCATTGTTGTTATGTTGTCTGGTTTCCCCTCTTCTTACAACACTGCGTCCCTGTATGGTCCAGACATTTCTCACTCCAAATTTATCTACATTCGTCTTTAATATTAGTGTGCGAGCCGCAGTCAGGTCCTCCCTGATAGGGATTCCAGTGCCTGCTAACTTGCGCTTGTTACGAAAGACTTCCTCCCTTTTCCTATAGCTTACAAATTTCACTCTTATAGGCCGTTTCACTCCCAGCCCCGTCCTGCCAACATGGTGAGACCTATCAATATCCTGCACGGCGATGTCAAGGCCAAGTTTGTCTTTAAACAACCTGACTGAAAGTTCATCCGTATTCTCATTCGGTGATTCGGGAATTCCGAACACACGCACACTTCCTCTACGTTGATATTGCTCAAGAGCATCTGTACTCCTTTTGAGTTCATCCTGCACTGCTTTCAGTTCAATTTCCCTATTTTTAATATTAATTTTAAGTTCATTGATTATCTCAGTGTTGAAGTCCAGGGTGTCCTTGAGTAGTTCAGCCACGGCCTTTGTGACACTTTCAGTTATTGCCTCAACGATAGCCGAGAGAATGTCTTTCAACTGTAGAGCTTCCCTTACCTGCTGAATAATGCTGTCTGCTAGGGTAGCTTCACTACTGCTGCCGGCTGCAGGCCCCACCTCGGTCCTGGTTCCCCGGCTGGCCGCATTCTTCTTGTCTCTTCCCATAATTAAATTTTGTTTATATTTACAAAAATCCACTGTACAGCACTGAGCGATGTCGTGAAGTAAACAACACACACTTTTAGAGTTGAAATTCACTATTTTTGCAATGAATTACGCCTTTACTACACCTGCTAATGATCGAAAACTGGGAACACACACACACACACACACACACACACACAGCACTAACAGCGTTCTGCCATTCGATCTCAAAATGTATATCCCCCGGAAATCTTATCAATTCCAGCTGCTTTTCTAGTTTTCAACATTTGTATTTTATTGTAAATGTCATTATCATAGGTAAATTTTAATACTTCCTTAATAATAGTCACCTCCTCTATCTGGACATTACCCTTGTAACCAACAATCTTTAGATACTGCTGACTGAATAATTCTGACTTTTGAAGATCCTCGCATAAACACTCCCCTAGTTCATTAATGATTCTTGGAATGCCCTTAGATCCTGTTTCTGCCTTAAAATACCTATACATACCCTTCAGTTTTTCACAAAAATTTGTATGACTGCCAAGTATGCTTGCCATCGTGTTATCCTTAGCTGACTTCTTTGCTAGATTCAATTTCCCAGTAAGTTCCTTCAATTTCTCCTTACTTCCACAGCCATTTCTAACTCTATTTCTTTCCAACGTGCACCTCCTTCTTAGTCTCTTTACTTCTCTGGGTCTTTACCATTCCTTACCACCTTTAAGGGTACAAACATGTTTTTATATTCCTCATCAATTGCTTTACACCCATCCCAGAGTATATTAACATTTTTACTTAACCTTTTTCCACCGATCATAGTTACTTAAAAACTCTCTTATGCCTGTTTTATCAGCCACATGGTACTGCCTAATAGTCCTACTTTTAAGACCTTCCTTTCTATCACATTTATTTTTAACTGCGACAAAAACAGCTTTGTGATCACTAATACCATCTGTTACTTTGGTTTCTCTATAGAGCTCATCTGGTTTTACCAGCACCACGTCCAGAATATTCTTCCCTCTAGTTGGTTCCACCACTTTCTGAATCAGCTGTCCTTCCCATGTTAACACATTGTAGACGGCCATATTTGAATGTGCTATCCTCCAGAAATCGCAGGATTTTTAATGGTTTGTGAAAATTTTTCAATGCTAGGGTAAGCCATGATTATAAAAACTTTTGGATTGCATAGAAAGATCACACTTTCTTCTACACAAAAATGAGTTTTAATTATCATAATAGTACAGTAATTTTAAAATATAAATTTATGAATATAATATGTTTTACAAACGAAAAAAATCTGACGCAGCTATGGATGCCAGTTCGGTTAATATTTTGTAATTTGACTTTTTGGGCACATCTACTGAAACACACTATTGCAGATTCTAACCTAATTAGTCAATTGGCACCGGTATCTTTGTTTACAACAAGGAATTTACATTCGCACTGATCTTTGTTTGACGACGGGGTTGCTGCTGGTACAAGGGAAACACCCACATTTTTAGGAAGCGGTATAAAATAGTATTACAGAACCCACTTCAAGGAAGAGATGTAAAACTACGGTACACTTCACACCAATTTGAAGTGAGCTCATTTTCTACATTTACTAGCCTGAAGCGCCAGAATCAGCATGTTTACTTAGTGTGTAATTGTTATCCTGATCCTCATTTTCAGAAATTGTGTCTTCCATAAGAATACCCATTGTGGATTCGTTGTCGAAATTTTGTACACTTGAATTAGACATGCTAAGTATTCACAAGAATTACACAAACAAGCCTGCCTCTCAAACACACACTCTTCTTTCCGCATGTACCGTACGTACTTTCCCGCCCATTTCACAGCTGAGAGTCAACGATGACACAGCCTTAGGTTATGTAGGAACGTGGCTGTGTTATCAGTGCCTTGAAAGAAGAGCTCTCGACTTATGCTCATAACTAGTATATATTATGCTTATAGAAGCATTCAACAGTATCCCAGTGAAGTCACTGCTCGCTGAAATGGCAAATACAATTTTTTAGCTACAGTGAAATCGTGCCCGTAGATTCTCCGAGCTCCGTCAGCGGCAATGAATTAGCGCGCCCGTAGTTTCTACGTGCGGCGTCTCCAATGTGTTAACTTATTTACCATTTGTTGATTATGCCTCCTGTCGTTTGGATTACCTTCCCAATTGACAGTTGGTTAATTGAGATCACCCGCTACAATCGCGTTCCTATCCGTATTGTTTCTCACATAGCTGATTATCTTACCAATTAATTCTGAATCAGCGTCAGCGCTACCCTTTCCCGGTCTGTACACTCCTAATAATGTAGAGTTTGAGGGATGTTCCACCATTCAACACATTACAACAATTTATTCAATTATAAGAAGACCGGTTTCGACTCCATGGAGTCATAATCAGTTCTTGGTGAAAATTAAAATAAGGGGAAACTGATAACAATCATCATAATGAAAAATCCATACCTATAGGTGGTTGCTTGGAAATACGTCATTGAGTTGATAGATATTACCTAGAAATGTAACATATACTTGGCAAGGAGAACTTGGAGCTTAGAAAGTTCCCAGTTCTGACTCTAACAGCCTTGTGTTCATAAAACATGGAACACTGGAATTACATGTACTGGATTGAAAATATATACAAAACACAATAAGGACACTTATAATGGTGTGGAAAATTTGGCTCTCTAAGAGCATTCTTGGATTTGACAGTCCTGTTTCTGTCTGAGAAAGATTGGATGAAATACACACAATGATGCAAAATGTATAAAGACATAGATCTAGTCTAAACTGTCACGCGTTCATGTACACGGAACACTGGGAACACTTGTATTGTTTGATAACACACTTGTTCAAATGAAAACACTTATAACCATATGAAATATTGGCGTTACAAGAACATTTATGGGTTTGACTGTCCTGCTTCCCCTGACTAAACTAGTGAAATAAATATACATTGAATGTTAAAGATAAACTACTTGGTATTTAAAGTTCTGGTTTTTGGTTTCAAAAATTGTCGTGTGTTTGTGGAACACAGAATAGAACTGCTGGTCCTGCTTCTGTCTACTGGAAAGGAATGCATTAACGCAGTTGAAATTAATTGATTGAAAGTTTATACACCAATGTGAAACACTTGGCACTTAAATATTCTTGGATCTGAGTAAAATATCGTATGTTTACACAACTTGGCATAGACTTGTTGACCGGTCTTGTCACAATCAACCAGAATATGTGAACCTTTAAAAAAAAATTCAAAAAAAAAAAAAAGACTTGTTGACTATTACAACCACACATCACATGAAACGTTCGGTGAACAGCTGAAGTTGCACACTGGTCTGAGATGCGTAGTATTTAAGAGAGATCTTGGGTCTATATTAAAATTGTTTACCGTGTGTTAGTGGAACATGGAACTTAATTGTCGGTCCTGAATCAAGATACTTACTGGTTTTAGTTTACATGAGCTTGCAGTGTTTTAGGATAGATGGAATGGACTTATTAGTAGAATTAAGCTGGTTGAAGAGCTGGGGGAACATCCTTCAATATGGAATACTTGCCATTGTGGTTGTAACTGTCGTCGCTATTGTTGTTGTAGTATGGTGATGGTATGGCCTTGGCATATGGAAACGTGCATTGAAGGTGTCTGAGGACAAAGAGAAAGACAGAATGAGAAAATGTTGTGGTTGTGTTCGATTTAAAATGAAATGTTGTTTTTATTAATTTACTCACTCCGTATCTGCTCGTGCTGACCAGCCGTTCGAATAGTGGGTTGCGATCTGTTCAACTGTGCTTGTGTGTGTGTGTGTGTGTGTGTGTGCGCGCGCGCGCGTGCGCAAGTGGTGCTATTGTTGGTTGGGAGAGGGCAGGGAGTGGGGAGGTGTGGCTTGCTTTGGATTGGTTGAGGTGTGGAAGGGGTGAGAGAGAGAGGGGGGGGGAGTGCTTTGTTGTCGAGCCATTCTGTCTACATAAGTCTCGATGATGAGGGGATGAATGACCTCGTAAAGAATGTTTGTTTTTTCGGTGGATTCGTTCAGATTATGATTAAAATGAACTTGTTGGTCCAATGATATGTAAAATATTTCTTTGATATTGAGTACGGGTCCCTTTTCCATGGTTTCAATAACTTGCATGTCTTTATCTATGTTGGAGAATTTATGATTGGATTCGTGCATGTGTAGACCCATGGCTGAATGTCTGTTATGTTGAACTGCATTAATGTGTTCGGTGTACCTGGTGTTAAAGTTCCAACCTGTCTGTCCGATGTAGCTTGCTGTACAAGTTTGGCACTGTAATCTGTAGATGCCTGATTTGCCAAATTTGTCCAATTTATCCACGGTCCCTGGATTGTGGAAATGAAAGAATGATTATTGTTGGTTGTTTTGAATGCTATTTTTAACCCGTGTTTCTGTTAGGGATATTTTTTATGTTTTTAGCGTTTACGTTTACGAAAATTGATAATATCTGTAGATAGATGAGATAATACAAAATGCAGAAAATCCAATGTGTATGTCTAGAAGCCAAAGCACTGAGCCCAAGGTCACACGCAAATGAAAACACCAGCCAAGTCTTTCGTAGCATATATACAGTACTCGCAAGTTCAATTACCAGATGACACAGGGGGAAAAAAAGGAGGCATAGCAATCAGAATAAATTCCAAGGTGTCAGCAGAATAGCACAGAGATTATTTTCTGGACCTTTACCCAGGAGGTATACCGTGGTAAGTGCATAAAAGAAAAAGGGGAGGGGAAGCAGGGATAGCAAAAACAGCCCAAACAACAAGGTTTAAATCACAAGATGTATTACGAGACCACCAGAACGAAACATTTTTATAATCAAGAACACCTTTGATAAATATGAAACAAAAATAACAGTAATTACAACGTTTAGGTGCGTAAGCAAGAATTCGAAAGTTTACATGGAACTCCACAAGGGAAAGTAGATATTGAGATTGTAACAAGAATTTTCTAAATTATGTTGGCAATAGAAAAAGAATTTAAAAGGACGATGATCAGACTATGAGTAGACCTAATTATAACCCTATTAACAAGACATATGTACATCTGGGGAAATCATTATGAAATGACTGGAAATAGGATATCTTATGGACAATACCAAAGCGATCTAACAACAATATTTTTACATTAAAAGAAAAAAGCACGATAATTATACACCATGTGAGAAAAGTTAACAAAGAGTATAGGCCACTATTACAATTAAGAACGACGTAAAATTTGTGAAAATAGAAAGGAGGTCAACGGAACAGGAAAAAAAAACGCAAGGAGAGGGAAAAGAATGCAGGATTAAAGGGAAAGGCGAGGGTGAGAAAGGGTAAAAATCAGGCTGCTGTGTCTATTTCCGTATTAATAAAATCACACACACACACAGGGCGTACCCGAAGTTCCGTGTCAATTGTAGAGTTCGCCGAAGCACAAGTCCTTTTGCACACGATTCTGACCAAGTCTGGAGAATTTGTTTAACAAGCGACATGAAGTGCCCAGAATGGGCCAAAGTTCAAAAAAATATATATACGTATGCTAAGGCCTGAAGGGCTAAGGAGTGAAGAAAATCGAAAGCATTAAGCACGCAGTCGCTGGTGAGGCGGGTGAGCAGATGGAGCACAGTAAGTCCAGTAGGAATGTTTACGGCAGCATGACGGTGAAGTATGCAGAAGGTAAGATGAACATAGTAGCCAGGATTTAGGGAGCACGTAACATACTCCTACCACCCAGAAGAATCCGAAGGATTGGTGACGGAACAGCGGCGAGACGTAGATGGAGAAGAAATGTGACGAGGGTCCCACGATGTCCCGGAGAGGCGCCATCTCAGGAACATGCAGAAGGATGCAGTTGATAACACCAGATACGGAAACAGAGGAAAAAATATAAGCTGCATGAAAAAAAAAAAGAGAAAAAAGGGGGTATAAATGGAAAGAAGAGAAAGAGAGGGGAAAAAAGGTGAGAAGGAACAATCCGGATCGTATACATTGAAAATAGTAACATTTTTAAGTGGCCTGCAAAATTATTACAATTTTTTTTTTTTTCATACTAAGACATTTTGAAGAATAAAGTGATATTAACAATTAATGTTTCCCCATGTAAAGAAAAGAAAGCAAATCCCAGAAGAGAAAAATAAATTTAGAAGTGGGGGGGATCAGGCATGAGTGAATTGAGCAGTGGGAGCAGGGCAGGGTGAGCAGAGAAGAGAAAAACAGGAGCAAAAATAAGCTAATATAACAGGGGGGGGGGGGTCATGCCTGGGCGAACTTTATAACAAGAAAACAAAAAGGGAGAAAAAAAAGGTGACAGCAGACTGATCAATATCATTTCCCCTCTGCCAGCAAAAAAAAAAAAAATTAAATATAGAACGGTTTTAATTGAGAAAAATGGGCCTTTTTAATGTCAGTAGGGGACTGAGTAGATTGGAGTTGGGCAGTATTTGGAGAGGGAAAGGAAAGGATCCGAAAAGGTCCAAGCCAAGGAGGAGAAAGTTTGGCAGAAAGATTCTGAGATGCGGACCTGACAGGGTGATTCATAAGTAAGACAGGATCAAAAAGCTTAAAGTTAG
Source organism: Anabrus simplex (assembly GCF_040414725.1). Lineage (NCBI taxonomy): Eukaryota > Metazoa > Arthropoda > Insecta > Orthoptera > Tettigoniidae > Anabrus > Anabrus simplex. Next base: position 214,736,814 of record NC_090266.1, read on the forward strand.
GGGGTTCTAACCTGAGAATTACAGGCTTTTTTTATGAAAATCCCTAGCATGAAGTAGGTTTTGAAGAGCATGTTGCAATTGGGGCTGAGTAAGAAGGTGGGGGGGGGGGGGGGGGGTATCCAACAAGGAGGTTAAGTCCCAACTTAAAGAAAGAGGGGTGTGTAGTTCCCTGCCTAAAAATAGCTTAGCCGGGATATAAGAAGGGGAACTGTTGATAGTAGAATTTAATGCTAACACAAAACATGGAAGTTCAGTGTCCCATGATTTATGATCATGGGAATGAAAAATGGATAAAAAAGATTTCAAATTGCGGTGGTAGTGTTCAACGCTATTAGCTTGAGGATGGTAAGGTGAAGTACAAATCTTTTTAATGCCAGAAGAAAAACAAAAATTATAAAAAACCTTAGAAGTGAAAATCGATGCATTATCAGAAACAAGAACCTTTGGAAGACCAGTAATCGGAAAAATTTGATTAGATAGCAGTTTTATAATAATTTTTGAAGAAATGTTATGCAAAGGGCGGACAATAAGGAATTTAGAAAAGCAATCAAGTAAGGGAAAAAGTATAGGTGTTAGATTTAGAAGATTTCACAAGTGGGCCGATGATATCAATGTAAAATTTCTCGGCAGGATAGGTGGCAGGAGACGCAGCATAAGTACCATACGGAAGATGATTTAGGAGCTTATGTTTCTGACATAAATCACATGAACGAACCCAAGAAAAAATATCTTTACACATTTGAGGCCAGAAAAATTGAGAAGCAAGGCGGGCGTAGGTTTTAGCTCTACCAAAGTGCCCTCCAACAGGGGAACCATGAAAATATTGAAAAATCATTGAGCGTAAAGCAGAGGGAAGAACAAGACAAGGGGTAGCCTTAGGAGTAGGTTTGAAAATAATTAACTGATTCTGGAAACGGAAAGGACCAAAATAATCAGGGGAAGAAAGATCACGAGCAAGTTGTTGGCAGTACGGGTCAAGTTCTTGATATTGTAAGCAAGACTGAAAAGAAAGAGGAAAATTTGTAAGAGAAGATATAGAGGTAATGGAATTAATCGGAAGAGAATCTATTTCAGAATCATGAGATTGATGATCTTCAAAAAGACGGGATAGAGCATCAGCAACAGAATTGTTATAACCAGAAATAAACTTAAGAGGAAACTTGAATCGGGATAACCGGAGCAACCAACGACCGGTGCGACCTATTTTAGGTGCATTATTAAGAAGCCACGAAAGAGCTTGATAATCAGTACTGACAATAAATTCACGGTGATCAAGATAATCGGCAAAGTGCTCAATGGAAAGAATGAGGGCAAGGGCTTCTTTTTCATAGGTGGAATATTTACGTTCAACAGGTGATAAGATACGGCTGAAATAGCAACGGGGAGAGTGTGGCCATCAAAGGTTTGTTGCAAAACGGCACCAATAGCTACGTCAGAGGCGTCGGTGGAAAGTTCAAAGGTTACATTAAAATCAGAAATCTGTAAAAGAGGAGCGTGAGATAATTTAGATTTCAAGAGATCAAATGCAGTCTGTTGAGGGGAAGACCAATGAAATTTGATGCCTTTCCTCATAAGAAGATTTAAAGGTTCAGAGATTAAGGAAAAATTTGGAATGTACTTGGCATAGAAACCAACCATCCCAAGAAAGGAACGTAATTGTTTGAGGTTCTTAGGAGGAGGTACTTTGTGAATGGCGGAAACTCTATCGGGATCAACCGCGATACCTTGGGAACTCAAAATATGTCCAAGAAATTTAATGGAAATTTGTGCAATCAAAACCTTCGAAGAGTTAACAGTTAAACCAACAGTGCGAAGACGAGTGAGAACTTCACGAACGTGGGATAAATGAGATTGAAGATCAGGAGAATAAATCAAAATGTCATCAATAAAGGGAAACAAATACTTATACTTAATATTAGAAAATAATGAATCAACAAAACGTTGCATTATCTGTGAATCAAGATTTAAACCAAAAGGAACTTTTTTAAACTGGTATAAGCCATTGGGAGTGATAAAAGCAGTGTAACAAGAACTGAGTTCATCCAAAGGAATTTGATTGTAAGCAGAATTGAGATAAAAAATGGTAAAATATTTGGAACCGGAAAAATATTGGAAAGCGGATTGTAATTTAGGCATGGGGTAGGCGTCATATAATATCGTATCATTCAGCTTCCTGTATTCCACAATAAATCTAGCGGAGCCATCGGGCTTATCAACAACAAAGGCAGGTGAAGCGTAATTAGAAGACGAAGGAATGATAGTATTATCTTTAAGCATTTTGTCAATTGGTTCAAAACCTTCATCCTAGGAGGGCTAAGAAAATAAAGGGAGGAGCGAACTGGAGGTTAATTAGTAAGGTCAATATGTGCAGAGAAATTTTTGACAGTACCCAAAGTTGGGGTGATGATGTCAAAGAATTCAGTAAGCAAAGCTTGGATGTGATCGGAATGAACAGAAGCGATATTAGAAGAAGTAGAATGTAGAGAATGGGGGTAATCGAGAGTATCCACTAACGGGACTGACTTGGAAGAAAAATGAAAAAAAAACCCTAGAATGCGAAGAATCAAGAACAAGACCAGTATGAGAAAAAAAAATCATAACCTAAAATAATAGGAGATGATAAATCTTTTACAGCAAGAAAAGTAAAAGGCCAAGAGAAATATTGCATTTTGGTATTCAAAGAGATCGTACCAAGAACAAGTAAGGGTTGATTCGAAGCAGAAAGACATTGAGTAGAGGATGGAAGATAATGCAGTTGGGGAGAAATTGACTTTAAAGATTCAAAAAACTGGAAACTAATAAGAGAAACTGCAGCTCGTGAATCAAGTAAAGCAATAGAGGGTAAATTGTTTACAGTTACAAGAACTTGGGTGGTGCGAGGTAAAAATAAAGCACAATATGTCGAAAATTCGGAAGCATGTATTGAGGAGTAAGGTTGAGATACCTGACAAACGGAAGGCAGATTTTCCCCGAGTAAACGTCTACTGCCTAACGACGTGGGTGAAAGGCGTTTCTCGAAGGCTGAGTGTTACAATATTTTGCAATGTGGCCAGGTTCTTTGCAACGAAAACAAACCACAGGGGCACGAACAGTAGGAACGGAAGCGAGAGGCAATGATGGAGGTAACGAAGTAGAATGGTGGAACAGAAGCATAATAAGAATGATCACCTAAAGAATTAATGGCATGTTGATGAGCTAGATTATATACCTGAAAAAGGGAAACAGGAGGATTAAGTACATTAAATAGCTGACGGAATGACGGAGTGGCATAGAATTGTACAATGGAAATTAATTCCGAAGTATTATAAGCAATATTAAGAATATCACTATAGGTCATAATTGAATCTAGGTAATCATGCGCTGGTTCAATAGGCAATTGATGACGTCGAATGAACTCGGTACTCAGCTTATATCGAACTTCGAGGGGTAAAAAATAATTATGTATGGCATGCCTTAATTCATACCAATTAGAAAAATTGGACATATTATCTAACCAAAAGGTTAAAAAAAAACAACGTAGTCTTCGCGGATAAGAGGCCAATTAATTGTGGAAAAGAAGCGACCTTAATGTTTTAAAATTTTCGAACCGAGAAAAGCCAGATGGTTAGGCTACGAGGGTCCGTTGCCTGTAATTGAGGAACTTGAAGTAATGATTGCTTAATAATCTGTATATTGAGTGAGCTGTCAACTGAAGCATGTTGAGGTACGGGAGGAGCAGAATAGCCAGGTGGAGACGGAGCCATAAGATACTGTTGAAAAGAAGGTTTTACATCTTCGGTTAATAGATCAGGTGTATAACTGGTAGATGATGGATAAATGGAAGGGGAAGAAGAACTAGAAAAGGAAATTGTCACGATCAGAAGGATTAGGCAAAGATGAATTATGTGGTATTTATTATTTATTCATGTCAGAGGTACCAATGTATAAGAAATCAATTCAAATACAATTCAAAAAGATTAAATAATAAAAATATGAAGTATGTTAATCACTCAAAATGAAAGACATATGAACAAATTAATTGTAAAAAAAATTATAAAAGGAGAAAGGAAGTATTACATGAAAATATCTTCACTCTATATACATTATTTACACAAGTTGTGACCAGTATTTGGCTACATTGATGGCTTTGTTTCCAGCCAGTGCCAATTCCAACCCTGTACATGAATCTGGGCGTAGACGACAGTGCAAGAGGTGCGTAGAAGTCTATTCCTCTCCACATTCGCATAATGAGTCCCCACCATGCACGATGCCCCATTTCACAAGATTGTCCTTAGATCTTGCAACGCCGGTCCGCAGTCTGTTTAATGACTTCCATATACACCATCCCTCTTTGTGACCAGGTGGCAACTTTTCTTCAATTTCAACACGTTCCGGATGATCTGGGTACCTTTGTTTCCATAGCTTAACCCTGGCCTTTTTTGGGTCAGAATCAAGTGGAGCAGAGGACTGTAGAAAACTCTTCCTGGATTTCAGTCGAGCTGGTGGTGGCTGATGTTCATGAAGGGGGGTGCTGAGATGCTGCAAACCTTTTGTCTCTCGATATTAGCAGCCACCTCAGGTCTAATATCAGGTGGGGCCATACCTGCAAGTGAATACAACTTCTGTGTGGGTGTTGGCTTTAAACAGCCTTTAATTAGCCTGCAGATTTCATTCAAGGCAATGTCGACTTTCTTTGCGTGAGCTGATTTATACCACACGGGACTAGCATATTCAGCAGCAGAGTAGCAGAGTGCTAGGGCAGTTGTCCTTACTGTCTGGGCGTGGGCACCCCATCCAGAACCAGTTACCTTACGCAATAGGCAATTTCGTGATGAAACTTTTGCCTTGAGTTTGGTGCAGTGTGTGGTGAAGGTCAGCGAACGATTCAGGGTAACACCAAGGTAAACTGGAGTATTGCTATGTTCCAGCTCCATTCCTTTCCGATTCACACGCAGCTTCCGCAGGGCTTCTTTGTTCTTTAAATGAAAGCCACGCACACTAGTTTTTGATGTGTTTGGCTTGAGGTGATTTTCCTCATAATAATCTGAGAGCATATTCAAAGCAGCAGTAAGGTTTTGTTCCACTTGCTCAAAGTTTTTACTCTGAGTTGCCAGGGCCAGGTCATCTGCGTACAGAAAGCTCCTTGTGTGAGGTGGAAGAGGTTGGTCGTTGGTATATATGTTAAATAGCATTGGTGCTAGGACACTGCCTTGTGGGAGACCGTTATTCTGTATTCTCCATCTACTCCGCTGTCCTTAAAATTCAACGAAGAAGCGTCGGTTCTGCAACAGCGTGGCAATAATCGTTGTGAGCCTGAAATCCATAGTAAGATGGTAAAACTTCCTTAGAACTATCTGGTGTTGTACAGCATCATATGCTGAAGAGAGATCAACAAAAGCCACTCCAGTAATATCACCACGTTGAAATCCATCTTCTACAGTATGTGCTGCGTCAGATTAAGGATCTGTGTACAGAAGTTCCTTCCTGGTCTAAATCCAGCCTGCTCTGGGATTAGAAAAGGTTCGACCACTGGTGTTATACGGTTCAGAAGTATTCTTTCAAAACTTTTATATAGATGGCACAGGAGTGATATAGGTCTGAAATTCTTCGGATCCGTAGGCTGCTTACCAGGTTTCAGGATTGCAACCACCTTAGTCTTCCTCCAGATTTTAGGGATTTGACATCGTTCCAGACAGTTATTGAAAAGCTGTAGGATCCATTGTTTGGTAGCATTCCCAAAGTGCTGTATCTGCTCCATACGCATGTCATCTAGACCGGATGCCTTGCCAGTTTTGCTCATTTTTGTGGCGTTTTCCAGCTCGTTCATAGTGAAGGGATTGGGCAGACTGGATGTTTCTTGTTCGATATTTCTTTGAAGTTTTGGTGGTCTTTTTCGCTTATCTGTTTTGCCATTTGTTAGGAGCTGATGAGCTATCTGGTTGGAAGTAATGTTGCTATGTAGAGGACTTTTCGTGGGGTCATTGTTCAGACGTCTAAGTTGCTTCCAAGCTTCTCTGCTGTTTCTTGCCATATCTAGTTCTTCCATCAGCTTAACCCAACGTTCTCTCTTTATTTCGCCCATGGACTGGATTAGTTGTTGACCAGCCTGAATAGTGTCCAGAAGTACCAAGATCAGTTATGGGGTAATGGGGAAGGTAATGGAGTAGAATCTTCCCCTAATGGAAAATTATCAGAAAAACATGCCATCTTTGAAGATAAAGAAAAATAGGAAAAAAAATGAACAAGAGAAGAGAGACAGAATGAGTATACTAAGACAAGTTAAAACGAAAAATATTCTGGTACCATTTTGTTAGGGATCTTTTTTATGTTTTTAGCATTTACGTTTACGAAAATTGATAATATCTGTAGATAGATGAGATAATACAAAATGCAGAAAATCCAAGTTATAAGTCTGTGTATGTCTAGGAGCCAAAGCACTGAGCCAAAGGTCACGCGCAAATGTAAACACCAGCCAAGTCTTTTGTAGCACATATACAGTACTTGCAAGTTCAACTACCAGATGACACAGGAAAAAAAAAGGAGGCATAGCAATCAGAATAAATTCCAAGGCGTGAGCAGAATAGCGCAGAGATTATTTTCTGGACCTTTACCTAGGAGGTATACTGTGGTAAGTGCATAAAAGAAAAAGGGGAGGGGAAGCAGGGATAGCAAAAACAGCCCAAACAACAAGGTTTAAATCACAAGATGTATTACGAGACCACCAGAACGAAACATTTTTACAATCAAGAACACCTTTGATAAATATGAAACAAAAATAACAGTAATTACAACGTTTAGGTGCGTAAGCAAGAATTTGAAAGGTTACATGGAACTCCACAAGGGAAAGTAGATATTGAGATTGTAACAAGAATTTTCTAAATTATGTTGGCAATAGAAAAAGAATTTAAAAGGACGATGATCAGACTATGAGTAGACCTAATTATAACCATATTAACAAGACATATGTACATCTGGGGAAACACATTATGAAATGACTGGAAATAGGATATCTTATGGACAATACTAAAGGGATCTAACAACAATATTTTTACATTAAAAGAAAAAAGCACGATAATTATACACCATGTGAGAAAAGTTAACAAAGAGTATAGGCCACTATTACAATTAAGAACGACGTAAAATTTGTGAAAATAGAAAGGAGGTCAACGGAACAGAAAAAAAAAAAACGCAAGAAGAGGGAAAAGAATGCAGTATTAAAGGGAAAGGCGAGGGTGAGAGACGGTAAAAATCAGGCTGCTGTGTCTATTTCCGTATTAATAAAATCACACACACACAGGGCGTACCCGAAGTTCCGTGTCAATGGTAGAGTTCGCCGAAGCACAAGTCCTTTTGCACACGATTCTGACCAAGTCTGAAGAATTTGTTTAACAAGCGACATGAAGTGCCCAGAATGGGCCAAAGTTCAAAAAAATATATATATATGCTAAGGCCTGAAGGGCTAAGGAGTATTAAGATATCATAAATTACAAGTCTGCTCACCCTGCACAAAGATGATATGATGTGACGTAGAATAAAATGTTTAAAATCGCCACGAGCCAGCCATGCGAAAGAGTTCCTGCTCCCACTGCTTTACATGCACAATGAATACCTGACCGCCGATGGAAAGGCAGCGGAGAGTTATATAGCGGAGCGAAGCGTAGTCTGGAACATACGAGAAACAGGTGGCGTAATCAAGAGCCGGCGAGGAAGGCGAGTCGCTGGTGAGGCGGGTGAGCAGACGGAGCACAGTAAGTCCAGTAGGTATGTTTATGGCAGCACGACGGCGAAGTATGCAGAAGGTAAGATGAACATAGTAGTCATGATTTAGGGAGCACGTAACATTTCTTAAATAGGTTTGTTATTTGGTAAACTGAATCGTTGTTGAAGGTAAACACTGAAAAGCTGTCTTTTTGTTTCTTTTCTTTGATAAGAGTAGATTTAGGTTTGTTTTGGATTTTAGATATAATTTGGTCGATGAACCTGTTGTTGTATCCATTGGAAAGAGCGATTGTCCTGATGGTGTCTAGTTCCTTTTTTTTAGGTTGGAGCGAGTTAATGGAATATTAAAAGTCCTGTGTACTAAGCTATAGTAGGCTGCTTTTTTGTGAGAGCTAGGGTGGATTGAGTGTTGTATTATAGTGTTGATAGTTTGTGTAGGTTTCCTGTAAATGTCGTAAGTGAGTGAGTGTTGATTTCTTGTGACTGTTAAGTCTTGTAGTGAGGGAGGAGGACCTCTGCTATCATACTATAATATAGCGCTACCATAACAGTCGGGGTGGTAGCGTGTTAGACAAAAGTACAAGTAACGATAAATAATCAGAAGTACGCAGTGGAATATGCAAAGATATATAGCGATACGGTAGAAAGCACAGCGAACTAGAATAATAATAATAATAATAATAATAATAATAATAAATGATGATGAGTAGTAGTATAAATCAAGGAAAATCGCACAGGAAGGAAGAAGCTAGGCCAATAGAAGATCACCAAAATAACAATGCGAAATATAATATATATTTAACAACCATAAGTTAACAACAAGATAAATAATTGCAAGTAGAAGAAAAATCCAAAAGGTGTGCCACATTTACAAATAATTATCCAATGGTAGATAAAAAGAAAGCCTGTTGAATAAATAGGAAGTGTACAATATACATTGAAACTGAACCCTGAAAGAGAAAAAGCATGAAAGGGAGGGGGAAGGGGAGTAGGATGAGTATTAGGACGGGGAAAGGATTTTCTTCACCGGGTATTGCTGAAGTTTAGTAATAGCAAGATCTAGGATGACATCTGAAAATAATTTACAATCGTCCGTAGCGCAGTGCGTGAATAGAAGCAGTCTAAGTTATGAGTTTTTAAAGGGAAGCATAACCACTCGACAGAAGAAAGTATTACAGCAGGCAATAGCCCGAATGAAAGTATGAGTCCAAATGCAGATAAATATTATAAGTCTTGCTCACCAAGTCGCTGTAGATAGAGTCCAGATGAATTTGACAAGATTACAATAAGCACTGTATTAGTGTGTGGTCCACCACTCCGCCACGAAGCCCGACTCAACGGTGGAAAGGCGGAGAGAGCAATATATAGCAGAAAAGAAGATTCCAGAAAAAGAACGCAGGCTACAAGCCAGTGAGTTTTAGAAACATAATGTCACGTGGTTACACTGCGCACAGGCAGAGCGAAGGGCAGCGAAGATGACGTAATCAGTCAAGTAGACGACAGGTGAGCGAGGTGCATGGTGCGGCGAGAAGGAAGTAGAAGCGAGCAACAGTAAACAAGGTAGGAATATGTAGAGTAGATTCGGCGATCGTAATATATTCCCCACGTGCCAGCAAAAGCAAAGCGTCCAGGTGATGTAGCAGCGTGCAGGTGATGCAGCGAGGATAGCGGAGCATCCAGGTGATGTAGCGACGATAGCGTGGCGGTCTTCTCGAGTGGCGCCAACTCGGAAGAGCGAAGTTCGTACGCTAGAACTAGAAAGCAGACGGTGAAAGACAGTGTACCCAAATGAAGAAAAGGGGCAAAGGAAAGAGCTGGGAATGACAAGGGAGATGAGAGCGAAAAATGAGGATAGAGATGAGGATGGCGAGGAAGATGGACGTGAAGATGGCGAGGAAGATGGACGTGAGGATGGCGAGGAAGATGGACCGGTCCAAGAAGAAAATGAGGGAATAAAAGTAAGAAAAGGGGTTCAGAAGTTAAAGCGAAAATAGATATAAATACACATGTTACAAAAGTAGTACAATATAAAAGATAGAGAAAAATATGTATGTGGCACAAAAGAAAGTAATATAAAATATAATTGAAAATACACGAGTAGACAAAAGAATTCCATGAGGGCAAAGTGAGAGAACAAAAAAAGTTTATTTAGCCTCTCATGGGGAGTTCGGGACGAAACGGAGTGATGGACCCCAGCATCTGATGAGCAAGAATAATAACATGGAAAAAAAAGAAAAAAAAATAATTATGAGAAGTGGAAGCATAAAATCTTTTGAGCTGAGAAATATGGACACGTTTGACATCAATAGGATCAGAAGTAGATTGTAAAAGGGCATTAGCAGGGGTGGGCAGAGAAATAATGCGAAATGGGCCTATCCACCGGGAAGCTAATTTAGCAGAAAACTGATCACTAGCAGAACTTTGGGGGTGATTGCGTAAAAGAACCTAGTCACCAAGTTTAAAGGTGGAGGGTCGATGACGGGAATCATGAGTTTTCTTGGAGAGGAATTGAGCAGCCCGAAGATGAGAAAGAGCTTCGGTCCAAAGAGATGGAAGAAATTGAGAATCGTCTGAATCTAAAAGGGGGTGAAGATCCCAAGTAAGTGACAAGGGGGTGTGAAGATTGCGGCCCAAAGACAATTTAGCAGGAGTGAATTGGGTAGAAGAATTTATACTGGAATTAAAAGCAAGAACTAAAGCAGAAAGATTGCGATCCCAGTGGTTACACAGCGCACAGGCAGAGCGAAGGGCAGCGAAGATGACGAAATCAGTCAAGTAGACAACAGGTGAGCGAGGTGCATGGTGCGGCGAGAAGGAAGTAGAAGCGAGCAGCAGTAAACAAGGTAGGAATATGTAGAGTAGATTCGGCGATCGTAATAGTCTAGAAAATTTAGAGAACGGTTGGACTCTGTTTTCATTGTGAATTGTATATGGGGATTCAGTTTGTTCAACTCTTCAAGAATGGTTAGGCTGTTGGTGTGTCTGCCATCTATAATTGTGAAGGTGTCATCGACAGACCTGGTCCAGAAAGAAATGTTTCATTTTGGTGATGTGTGTATGTTCTAGGTGGTCTTGGTAAATGTCAGCCATGATGCCCAATGCAGGGGATCCCATTGGAAGGCCATTTTGTTGATATATTATTCCGTTAAAAACAAAAAAGTTATTGTTAAAGGTAAACTTAACCAGACTGATGAATTCTTCTATTTCAAGTTTACTTAGTTTACTATGTTGGTGCAAGTTACGTTGTATGATGGAAATGGTCTCATCTAATGGAATGCTAGGGTACATATTCTTAATGTCGAAAGATGCTAGTGAATGGTAAGACTGAATTTTGAGATTTTTGGTGTTGTTGCAAAATTCGATTGTGTTTTTGATGGAAGTTTTTGCTTGATGGACATAGTGCTTTTTAAGGAATTTTTGGATGAATTGGGCTAGTTTGTAGGTAGGGCTGGGTCTGAAATTTATTATTGGTCTTATCGGGGTGTTTTCTTTATGAATTTTGGGGAGTGCTCGTGCTGTTGGAAGTTTCGGGTTCATGTTAATTAATTTGCTGGCATCTTGTTCACTGAGGATAAATGAAGTGTTCTTAAGTAAGAGTTTCAGGTTTTTTGGATTTTTTGGGTGGGGTCTTTTTTGATTGTTTTGTAATTTCCTTCTTGAAAAAAGTTGGTGGTTTTTTGAATGTAGTCTTCTTTGTCTAATATGACGGTGGTATTTCCTTTGTCTGCTTGTGTAACTATGAGATTGTTGGATTATATTTTCTCTTTTAACTGTTTGATTTGTTGCTGATGGTTGGTGCTATTGTTAGGTTTGTTGTTTTTTGGTTGTTAATTAGTTTCGTTAATCTTTTTCTGGTTTTGTGTCTAATTTGTTGTTGTTGTGTGGGGATTTTACTAATTGCGTGTTCAGTTTCTGTAACTAGGGTGTTTAATTCATCATATCTGGATTGCGGACTCCAATTGAATTTCGGTCCTCTGCTTAAAATTTCAATTTCAGTTTCATTAAAGGTTGTTTTGGAGATATTTACAATGGTGGGTTGAAATTATGCTCCTTGTGTATCTCTTTGTCAGTGTTTGAGACTGTTTTGTTCAATTTCGGTGATGTGGAGTGATTGATATTGTCGTTCGCTTTTTTGAAGTTATCTGTTTTCTTGTTAAGATTGTCTAGTTTCCTAGTGGCAATGTTTTCCGTTACGTAAAGTGAGTGTCTTAGAAAATCGTCCCAAGGGGAAGGTTGCGAGCTGCGTCTAAGTGTGCCTCGTAGAGTTGAGTGTTCACAATTGTCTTTTATCTGTAAAGGAACTTAATTTCTTCTTTTAGCCAAATGTTTTTGGTTTTATTTCGGGTGTTTCGTGTAGGAATGTTGACCTATGTTTTGGGTTGTAAGCTTTTAAAAATCTAGGAGTTTGATTATTAAGAAGGCATTCGTTCAAAAAGGTGATATCATTGTTGATCATCGTTATCTTTTTCCTCAGATTTAAATATTTATAAGCGTATTTGTGTGCCTGGTTGGCCGTACTATCGTAAGTTATGATCTTCATTTCCGTGTTGACGTTTAACCAATAATTTAGAGTTTAAGGGATGTTCCACCATTCAACACATTACAACAATTTATTCAATTATAAGAAGACCGTTTCGACTCCATCCCTCAAACTCTACATTATTGGTTAAACGTCAACATGGAAATGAAGATCATAACTTAACGAATGTACACTCCTAAGACATCAAGTTGCCTATTATCTTTAGAGATGAACCTTACACCTAGAATTTAATGTTTTTCATCTTTAACTTTTTTGTAGTTTACAAATTCTTCTTCCACCAGAATGAATACTCCCCTTCCTAGCATTCCTATCCTATCTCTGCGATACACTCTCCAGTTCCGTGAGAATATTTCTGCATCCATTATATCATCTCTCAGCCATGATTCAACTCCTATTACAATATCTGGTAAATACGATTATATATCTATTAAATTACTTAATTCTATTCTTTTTTTTTTACAGTACTTCTGCAGTTCAACACTAACATTTTTATGTCATCCCTACTTGACTTCCAGATCCAGGGAGCCTTATCACCGCTCCCTAGACCACTCCGTTTCCCTGAATGTACCTCCCTATAGCCCTTCTAAACAAATTCCTAACTTATATGTACCATTGCGGTTTAAGTGAAGGCCATCTAAGCGTAAATCCTTATCTCCTACCTTCCCATTAGGATCTAGAAATCTCACTACCAATTTCCCATATACCCAGTAACCCTCCTACACAGTATTCCACTGATAACAATCTCTGCTTCCTTAAACTTCACCTGTGCTGCATTTACTAGATCCCACACATCCCCAACTATGTTGGTACTTATATCTGCTTGCCTTACGTTGTTCATGCCAATGTGAATGACTGTCACCTTCTCCTTTCCTTCCTCCTCCTCATCTACTTTTCTCAACATCTGCCTTAACCTAATTCCTGATTAACACTCTACCGTGGTTCCTTCTCCTCCACACACTTTCCCCACATGTCTAACAATGGAATCTTCCATGACCAGAGCCTCAGCCCTACCCACCTCATTTGATCCCCTACCCTCCTGGTCAGCCCTATCTTTCCTGACTTCTGCAGAAGGTACTTCTTCCTTGCTTAAAGAATATGTGTTCCAGTCAATTAGTCACCAATGATGTGCATTTAGGGCAGTAGACCAGGTGGCAGATTCCCTATCAGTTGTTCACCTAGTCTTTTCAAAATAATTTCAAAGTTAAAAATTTATTGAATATGTCCCTAGGTATATTACTCCAATCCAACTCCTGTAAAAAAAATTGTCCCAATTGTCCCCTTAAATTCCAACGTTATATTGTGATCTTTTCTACTTTTAAAAAGGCCATTCAACCTTGATCAATCAATCAATACTGATCTGCATTTAGGGCAGTCGCCTAGGTGGCAGATTCCCTATCTGTTGCTTTCCTAGCCTTTTCAGAAATGATTTCAAAGAAATTGGAAATTTATTGAACATCTCCCTTGGTAAGTTATTCCAATCCCTAACTCCCCTTCCTATAAATGAATATTTGCCCCAGTTTGTCCTCTTGAATTCCAACTTCACCTTCATATTGTGATCTTTCCTACTTTTAAAAATGCCATTCAAACTTATTCGTCTACTAATGTCATTCCACGCCATCTCTCCGCTGACAGCTTGGAACATACCACTTACATGTAACATGTAATAAATATCATTTTTGGTCCGTATTGATGATATTTGATTGAAATAATAACATTAAGTTATTTATTAGACCACCTAATCAATACAAAATCGTCTTGGATGATTTACATAAATTTGTTAACTAATAGTGGTATATGTTTCGCGTTCCCTGAAGGCATCATCAGCCATAGTCTTAACCTTAAATTAAAAATAAGCGTCTAAATAACATGTAGTAATGAAATGAATTTCAAAATCTTGAAGAGATTTGAAGTAAAATAACATTAAAAATAACAATGATGGTTTGAAAATACAATTCGATGAGATATAATAGTGGAAGTATTAACAAAATTAACATTAGAAGGCTGCTAAAATAAGTTCAATGGATAAAACAACAGATTGTTATACAACAAGTAGTAAGATTGCATAAAAGTAAAGTTGATAGTCTGGCGGTTATAGTTAGACGATGGCGAAAAATCGTATATAATCAAAGTAAAGAAGAGAGAATAAAAGTCAAAGTTAGTCGAGAGATCCGAAGTTAATCGTGATCTTGAAGATAAGACGAAAGTCAGATGCATATGGTGAAGTTGTAGAACACGTTCAGGATATGAAGTTGGTGAATAGAAGTTGAAGAACAGTTTCAAATAGGATCACTATGGACCATCTCAAAATTTGAAGTGATGTTCAAATGTTGTAAATTGTGAGTTTGTAGGTATTCTAGTTGAAAAAGCATATAAAAGTGAAATCTGTAAAAGGAAGTAAGAAACGTAGAGTTAATTGTGTGAAAAGATATTTGAAAATATTGAAGTAGAATCGTGTGCACTTACCATTTGACGGTGACAAAGATAGCTTGTAACGTTATGAGTTAGAAGTATTTGCAACAGTAGACTTCTTGCTACGTGTGTTATAACTGAAGGTTTGTGCTGGAGGGGGGATCTGTTTGCGTTGATGTAACTATTGGAGGGGGGCTGCTATTGCACTTATTTTAGCAGCCTTCTGATGTTAATTTTGTTAATACTTCCACTATTATATCTCATCACATTGTATTTTCAAACCATCATTGTTATTTTTAATGTTATTTTACTTCTAATCTCTTCAAGATTTTAAAATTCATTTCATTACTACATGTTAGTTAGACGCTTATTTTTAATTTAAGGTTAAGACTATGGCTGATGATGCCTTCAGGGAAGGCGAAACATGTACCACTATTAGTTAACAAATTTATGTAAATCATCCAAGACGATTTTGTATTGATTAGGTGGTCTAATAAATAACTTAATGTTATTATTTCAATCACATACCACTTAGTCGAGCAGCTCGTCTTCTTTCTCCCAATTCTTCCCAGCCCAAACTTTGCAACATTTTTGTAACGCTACTCTTTTGTCGGAAATCACCCAGAACAAATCGAGCTGCTTTTCTTTGGATTTTTTCCAGTTCTTGAATCAGGTAATCCTGGTGAGGGTCCCATGCACTGGAACCATACTCTAGTTGGGGTCTTACCAGAGACTTATATGCACTCTCCTTTACATCCTTACTACAACCCCTAAACACCCTCATAACCATGTGCAGAGATCGGTACCCTTTATTTACAATCCCATTTATGTGATTACCCCAGTGAAGATCTTTCCTTATATTAACACCTAGGTACTTACAATGATCCCCAAAAGGAACTTTCACCCCATCAATGCAGTAATTAAAACTGAGAGGACATTTCCTATTTGTGAAACTCACAACCTGACTTTTAGCCCCGTTTATCAACATACCATTGCCTGATGTCCATCTCACAACATTTTCGAGGTCATGTTGCAGTTGCTCACAATCTTGTAACTTATTTATCACTCTATAGAGAATAACATCATCCGCAAAAAGCCTTACCTCTGATTCCACTCCTTTACTCCTACTGATGTCATTTCAGGCCTTCTCTTCACTAACAGCTGAGAGCAGCTAGTTAAATAGCTTGTCCCCTTACACCTCCCAGTCTACTAACAAAGTCTATACCAAAGTTAACTATTAAACGCTGAAATGAGGATCATATACCTAGTATGAGTGATACCAATATAAATGGTCCGTTATTGGACATTATGAGTAGCATTTATACTCTTGCATTGTCAGTACTGAAATTTCTAGCTTCATTAAAAAAATGGACAGTTTCCAACTGAGTGTCATTGCACAGTTTTAGTATATTCAGTATTTCTCAATATTATTAGGGGTACCTATGATTTTTTAAATTAGTTTGTGTGTAGATTTTCCTAATGAACTTCAGAAATGAAGGAACATCAGATAATGTACAGTCTCTTCATTATCTGTCACTATATCTACAGAGTATTATACTTCAGTGGGAGGTTTGAATTTTGAATGGTTTAGATGGTAGAAGCACTGGCGGGTTCGATCCAGGCCTACTGTGATAGCATTCAAAGGTGCTCTTATACGCCAGCCTTGTCTCAGTAGATTTATAAGCACATGAAATAACTGCTTCAGAAAAAAGTTCCAGCACCTCGACATCTCCAAAAACTGTATAATGTATTTATCGGATGTAAAATCAATAACATGGTCATGTTTTTTAAAGTTAGTTAACTGCCATATTTTGGCAGATTCTTCATCATTATTGGGTTATCTTGGCGGGTTCACTCCTGGCTCAGTCTTGTGGCATTTGACAGTGCTCAAACACATCGGCCTCGTGTCTGTAGATTTACTGGCATGTAAAAGAACTCCTGTGGGACGAAATTCTGGCACCTTGATGTCTCTGAAAAGTGTGACAGTAGTTAGTGGAACATAAAACCAATAACATTATTTTTTATTATTATTATTATTATTATTATTATTATTATTATTATTATTATTATTATTATTATTATTATTATTGGGTAATCCATTGTGTCCTCCATAAGTCCAACCCCTCGTCCACGTCGTGGGAGACGGACAACGGTACGAAGTAGGGGATAGCCTGTAAGGGTGAAGTACATCAGGGATCTTGTGTGCCCCAGGACCGCTACGGTAGCTGTGAAGGCCTTACAAGGAACCCTGAAAAGTAACGGCTAACAGGGCTCTGGTGAAGTCCTTAACGGCAACTGAGGCGGAGAAGGAGACCTTTGGTACGGGAAAGTTGGCGGAGGAGGCAACCCTTCCTCTTGGGGTAAAATAAAGAGGAAAACCTCTTGTCTTGTGGTGAAGAGGGATCTTCAAAGGCTAAGGGAGACTACCCCGACAGAAAACAGCAGGCTTGGAGGCGTAGGTGGCAGCCCCACCACCAAGCTCGGTGCTGTGGGCCAATAACTCGCACAACCTTAAATTACCTTATTACAGAAACATCAACAATGAGAAACCGGACTGATCCAAAGATGACGACCTTTGGCTTGAAAAGGCTAACGAAAATTGGGCTATGGAATGTGAGGACTCTGCGGGAATGTGGAAGGCTACGACAGGCAGTGGCATGTATGAGGAGTTATGGCCTGAACATCCTAGGTTTGAGTGAGGTAAGATGGAGTGAGTTTGGGGAATTGGCAACCCATGATAGAGCTACATTTGTACATTGTGGAAGACCCGAGGGCAATGGAGCGAGTTATGGAGGTGTGGGTATATTAATGGATAAGGAGGCCAAGAGGAGCCTTATGGAGTGGTACCCAGTGACGGAAAGGATAATAGTGGCACGTTTTAAGACCAATATTAGAAACATTGTGTGATAGTATGCTTTGCACCTATGGAGTCGGAGGAGGAGGAAGACAAACAGGCGTTCTATGGACATCTTAATAGAACGGTTAAGAAACAGAAAAGGAAGGATATCATCCTAGTTGGAGGAGATTTGTTGCAAAAGTGGGACAGGACAACGAAGGACTTGAACATATGGGAAGGCATGGTTTAGGAGAACGATATGAGAATGGACAGCTGTTTGTGGACTTCTGTGCAAGGCACAATTTGGTTATTGGTGGTACTATATTTCCACATAAAGACTGCCATAAGGTGACATGGGTATCACCAGATCATGGGACAGAAAACCAGATAGATCATGTGGCTATTGGACGAAGGTGGAGGAGTTCATTGTTGGATGTGAGGAACAAGAGAGGTGCGGACATCGGTAGTGATCACAATCTTGTTGTGGCTACCTTTAGAATGAAGATCCAGGCACAGAAGAGAAGGACAGAGCAGATAAGGAAGCGATATGATGTTGGAAAGCTAAGGGATGACAGAAATGTGAAAGAAGCCTTCAGGATAGAACTAAAGAATCGATTCCAAGCACTCACTGAGGTGGAGGATGAAACTATTGAGAAAAAATTGGTGAAGACTAGATCTGTATTTACTGAAGTGAAAATATCCTGGGTTTTAAGGACAGGAGGAAAAAAAGACTGGATGACTGACCAGACATAGGAAATTATCAGACAAAGGAACGAGATAAAGGAACTAATGAATGCATGTAAGACACGAGCAAGGAAGGCAGAATAGCAATCCAAATATGCTGCGAAGGATAAGGAAGTAAAGAGAAGTGTGAGGAGAGATCAAAGGAAATGGATAGATGACCTATCTCAACAAGCAGAGGAGGCAGCCAGAAAGGGAAATCTTAGAGAACTCTATACCATCACTAGAGTTCTGGCAAGGAAGCAGATGCAGAAAGACCATCCAGTCAGAAACAAAGATGGTGTCCTCCTAACAAACTCTGAGGATCAACTGAAGCGATGGCAGGAATATTTCTCTGCAGTGTTAAACCACCCCCTGGAGGAGCAAGTAGATGTAGGAGAAGGCGAAGAATAATAATAAGAAGAAGAAAATGAGGAAACCCAGCCTGACCCAAGGATTAAAGTCTGCATTCCAACAGTGGAGGAAATCAAGTGGGCATTGAGAGAGTTGCATATTGGTAAGGCAGCAGGTGTTGACAATATTCCAACAGAAGTCATGAAGGTTGATATGGATACCACTGCCAATATGTTGCAGCTGCTATTTGAGAAGATATGGGTAAATGGAGCAATGCCAGCAGATTGGAAATGTGGGTTGCTGGTGAAGTTGCCAAAGAAGGGCGATACGTCAAACTGTAACAGCTGGAGGGGCATTGCGCTTCTTTCAATCCCTAGCAAAGTCTTCACCGGGGTTCTGTTGAACAGAATTAAGGAGTATATCAACTTGAGGCTCCGATGGGAACAGACAGGCTTTCGACCGATTCGCTCGTGTGTAGACCAAATAAACACCTTGAGGATAATTCTGGAGCAGTGTGCTGAGTGGTCATCTCGCCTCTATGCAGTGTTCATCGACTTCGAAAAAGCTTTTGATTCGATCAACAGAGAAGCTGTGTGGAAGTGAAGCGGTATGGAGTGCCATCACAAATTACCGACCTCATTCAGGAAACATGCAGTGATTATACATGCACAGTCATTCATGAGGGCCCTGTATCTGTACGTTCAAGAGTATGTCAAGGTTGTATCCTCTCGTCAACCATGTTCCTGGTGGTGATTGATGCGGTAATGCGGAATGTAACGTGAAATGTGAAACGTGGTATCCAGTGGGGATTTGCTAATAGGTTAGAAGACCTAGACTTCGCTGACGATGTGTGTCTCCTGTCTGAGGCACATGGTGAAATGCAATCAAAGATTGAAGACTTGGTAAAAGAAGGAAAAAAAGGTGGGACTAGCGATCAACTCAAAGAAGACCAAGGCCTTAAGGATGAACACCAAAAAACTAGACACATTTGTCTTCAGTGATGAACCTATAGAGGATGTGCAGAGTTTCACCTACTTGGGCAGTGTAGTTACCAAAGATGGAGGAGCAGTACAGGATGTTTCTCAACGTATGCAAAACAGCAAATGGTGCCTTTGTTCGGCTCTATCCGGTATGGAAGAATAACAAAATATCTACCGGGACCAAACTTCACATTTTCCGAAGTAATGTCAAGGCTGTTCTACTATGTGGGTCCAAGACCTGGAAAGTGACTAAAGTGATTACCTCCAAGTTGCAGGCCTTTGTCAACCGCTGTTTAAGGAAAATTCTAAACATCTACTTGCCGAAAGTAATCTCCAATCATGAACTGTGGAGAAGGACGGGCAAAACCGAGATGGCAAAGCGGCGGAAATGGAAATGGATAGGGCATACGTTGAGGAAAGGGAATGAAGCCATTGATAGAGCGGCACTGGATTGGAACCTGCAGGGTAAAAGGAGGAGAGGAAGGCCAAACAAATGTGGCGAAGATCTGTACACATGGAGCCAATGGAAGAAGGTAAGATCTGGAGAGAGGTGAAGAGGTTGGCTGGCAACAGGATCAGATGGAGATGCTTTGTTGATGCCCTATGTTCCACAAAGAACAACAGGAATTAAGTCAAGTAAGTCAATCCATTGTCATCTGTACATAGATACACTATGTTCATAATTTTCAGGAAGTATTTTACTGATTATACCGTCATGGATGTGCACCTAGTTCAAATCTCGTAACTTTGCACTCAGGAGACATTGGGTTTAAATCCCTCTGTCGACAGGTCTGAAGATGATTTTCCGTGGTTTTCCATTTTCATACCAGGTAAATGCTGAAGCTGTACTGTAATTAAGGACACAGATGCTTCTTTTCCAGGGCTAGCCATTTCCTATCCTATTGTTGTCAAAAGACATAACTGAGTCGGTGCAGCGTTAAAACAGTAATAAAAATTGAACCAAAGAATACATGAACTATTTTTTTGATCATTGTTTCCTGTAGTGTGGGATCTGCTTGTTTGACAACTGTGCTGAAATAATATGATCTGCTCTTATTTCATTTTGTAATCACAGAAGCACTTGTTTGAGTCAGATCTCGTTTCTGCTACCCAGCTGTGTGTACAATATGTAACACCTGTATGCTTTGTATACAATACATTACACCTATGTGGAGCAAGGATGGATAGATAAAGAGATAACCATAATTTTTGTTGTTTGTTTTTAGATGAAATAATTTGTTTACCAAATTGTATCTACATTATGCAGCAAAACAAACCGTTCTGAAGTTACAAACATGTTTTGATCATCAAGATATGTCATTATAACATGCAAGGTGACGATGGCAGCACACATTTAACTGCGTCGGTACAGCATGTGTTCAAAATGTTCATCCTCGCATCTCGCATATTGTTCATAATGGTCCTGTAGATTGTTGAATATGTTGATAAACACAAGTTGCCACAAAGACACAAAATCATTACTGTATCTTCTCTAGTAATTCAGAAACATTCCTAGTTGGGCCATTTGAACAGAAAATGGATTCTTTCACTATGCCCCGAATTACAAGAGAAGATACAGAAATTTTTTGTATCCTTGTGGTAACCTGTGTTCATCTACATGTTCGACTAACTACAGGAGGACCGTTATGAACCATGTGTGAGACATGAGGGTGCATTTTAACACATTCCCGATCAGCATAGATACGTGTTGCCATCGTCACCTTGCATGTTGTAATGACATACCTTGATGTTCAGGAAATGTTTGTAATTTCAGTAGTTTGTTTTGGCGCATACTGTATTCTGTGTTGTAGTGTTGAGATACAGATTTTCTTTCATTTCTGGCCCATTAGGATTGCAACTAGAAGTTATGAGTACATCAGGATTACCATTGTGTCTGTCATAAGTTTTTAGTCCTGAGTTCTTTTGTAAAGATATCTCAGCACCCTGGTGAAGGATAATGGTAAAAAAATCATTTGTCCAATGTCACTCACTTGTTCATTTTCTCTGAAGATATTTTGTAAATATACGTAGTTTTCTGCTGATAATTTTGTTGTGTTTGATGAACTAAATTTTCTAATTCTATTCTGGTGTAATTATTTACAAACTGTTGGTTTATCAACATACCATATCTTAGTAAAATTTTAAAATAATTATTTCTTATGCTTACGAGGTAAGAATAGTAGTTCAGATTAAATCATCATAACATGAACTAATGGTAGGAGCAAAATATACTATTCTGAAGTTTTCATCTGGTTTCTAGAACTCTGAAGAAATGATAGTAACAACAATAATAATAATAATATTTACATTTTTCATCATTTCATGATCAAAATATCGTAAGCCTATTACGTGAAACATCAACATGTCCAGTACAGTATTTCAAACATCCTTGAATTGTGGAAGTTTCTAAAATTCAAGTACATTATGATTCTGTTCTCATACTGCAGGAAAAATCAAACTCATCTTGATATGAGAAGCCATCCAGGAGATGATGATTTTTTTGACAACCGGCCAGAGTGTGAATATGGAACATCCTGTTATCGCAAGAACATACTTCACAATCAACAGTACAAACATACAGGGTGTATTGCAAGGAAGAGGAAACCAGGTATATTCTGTTGTGTTGAAAATTGTACTTCACTATGGCAATATATGAAAGATGTGGTTTCTTGGTGTAGGTTTCATTAAAATTGTATGAACAATAGCTGACAACAGATGGTGCATGTAGTTGTCAGGGAGATTTGAATGAAACTATTTGTCTGAAACTTGAACTAAGACTTGTCATCAAGCAAGTGGCTGCACGGTTTGGATTACATAGATATCAGCTTAGATTCGGGGGATAATGGGTTTGAACCCCACTGTTTGCCACCCTGAAGATGGTTTTCTGTGGTTTCCCATTTTCACATCAGGCAAATTCTGGGGCTGTACCTTAATTAAGGCCATGGTCGCTTTCTTCCAGCTCCTAGCCCTTTCCTATCTCATTGTCACCATAAGATCTATCTGTGTCGATGTGATATAAAGCAGATCATAAAAAGAAAAAGAAGACTTGTACCCAAATTAAGATACCTTGGATATATATAGGCAGCAGAAAATAGAGGTAACTGTACTTATAGGAAGAGAATACAAAATGGTAGTGTATACAGAGATAGGAATATGCATAGGAACACATATTAGGATAAACACAATGTCAGATCAGCATCAGAAGAGTAAGCAACCGAAACACTGCTGTCTTCAAACAGACTGGCACTCTGCTAAACAGTGTCAGCGTTCTTCATTAATTTTCCCAGGCCTAGTGGCTCAGACGGTTGAGGCTCTGACCTTCTGACCCCAACTTGGCAGGTTCGATCCTGGCTCAGTCCGATGGTATTTGAACGTGCTCAAATACTTCAGCCTCATGTCGGTAGATTTACTGGCACGTAAAAGAACTCCTGCGGGACAAAATTCTGGCACCTCAGCATCTCCAAAAACTGCAAAAGTAGTTAGTAGGACGTAAAGCAAATAGCATTGTTATTATTTATTCATTAATTTCTTCTCAACAGCTAACAAGCTCATTTCTGCTACCCAGTTTAACCAGGAGAGCTAGCATGGACACAATTCCTGAAACTTGTTTTTGATACTAAATTAACATGGATGCTTTAATGACTTCTTACACTAAGAAACTAAACATGTTAAGATTTCTTATCAGCACAGTGTGACTCCACAGTGATCCTGGATTTTTGTCTTCCACTCATTTTACCCGAAGTACTGTATATTACAGCAAAATGAAGTCTTATTGAAATTAGGGTGGTAATGGGCAGGTTTTTCTTCATACAAGTCCTATTTACAGTGTGCGTGCTGAATCCAGTGTTCCAGTTCTAAACTTGAGGTATCAGCATGTGTTATTATCACATGCTGCTAATTATGTTTAGATTGGAGTTACAGTTTTTTCCATTAAACAGATTCCCCACCCCACCTGTATGTTGGACATCCATGAGCAGAGTCAGGGTGTGAGGTTAGAAGGAAAGTTAGGTTGTGCACTTTAGATTTCTGGAAGGTGTTAAAATGCACCAGGAAATGCAATTTGAATTACGTGCAAAGATCACATTCAGTACCAAGAGCCATTTATAATTTTGGTTGGCAAGCATTACTGTAATTAAAATATTCAATCAATATCAATCAATCAATCAATACTGATCTGCATTTAGGGCAGTTGCCCATGTGGCTGATTCCCTATCTGTTGTTTTCCTAGCCTTTTCTTAAATGATTTCAAAGAAATTGGAAATTTATTGAACATCTCCCTTGGTAATTTATTCCAATCCCTAACTCCCCTTCCTATAAATGAATATTTGCTCCATTTGTCCTCTTGAATTCCAACTGTATCTTCATATTGTGATCTTTCCTACTTTTAAAGACGCCACTCAAACTTATTCATCTAATAATGTCATTCATCGCCATCTCTCCGCTGACAGCTCGGAACATACCACTTATGTAAAAGTTTCAAACAAATTTATTAAAAAACCACCATTCCAATAATTACAGTCTTTAAGTTTAAGATACAAATATTAGATATATGTTAAACTTAAAGATTGTAAAGTATTGTAATGTTGGTTTTTTTAATAAATTTGTTTGAAACTTTTACATTCTGTACTGTAATACGGCTATCATAATGAGTCTCATAACATGTAACATACCACTTAGTTGAGCAGCTAGTCTTCTTTCTACCAATTCTTTCCAGCCCAAACTTTGCAACATTTTTGTAACGCTACTCTTTTGTCGGAAATCGCCCAGAACAAATGGAGCTGTTTTTCTTTGGATTTTTTCCAGTTCTTGAATCAGGTAATCCTGGAGAGGGTTCCATACACTGGAACCATACTCTAGTTGGGGTCATACCAGAGACTTATATGCCATCTCCTTTACATCCTTACTACAACCCCTAAACACCCTCATAACCATGTGCAGAGATCTGTACCCTTTATTTACAATCCCATTTATGTGATTACCCCAATGAAGATCTCCTTATATTAACACCTAGATACTTACAGTGATCCCTAAAAGGAACTTTCACCCCATCAACGCAGTAATTAAAACTGAGAGGATTTTTCCTATTTGTGAAACTCACAACCTGACTTTTAACCCTGTTTATCAACATACCATTGCCTGCTGTCCATCTCGCAACATTATCGAGGTCACATTGCAGTTGTTCACAATCTTGTAAATTATTTATTGCTCTATACAGAATAACATCATCTGCAAAAAGGCTTACCTCTGATTCCACTTCTTTACTCATATAATTTATATACAGGGTGAAGCGTAATTCGCGCACTCGGGCGTCGCAGCGCGACTCCTCACATGCCAGCAATAAAAAAATGACTCTTACAAAATTTCGTCTTGCGAGTATATCCGGTAGAAAACGGATGTTAAAGAATAGCAATCTGGCAACACTGTAACCATATGTAGGGTAACTACCGCTGTCAGCACGTTTGCCTCGTGCTGTACAGTTGGTGCAGTGGGTAGAGTTTTTGGTTGGCATGCAGGAGGTCGATGGTTCGATCCTGGGTTGAGGTGTATTTTTTATTTGCTAATTTCCATCTGACATTACCTACTGTAATACAGTAAGACACCGTTTCTGAGGTCACATGTATCCTACATTTACAACATAATAATAATAATAATAATAATACATTGAGATACGTACTAAACAGCATGCGGTTACCAGACGCAATGTTGAAAAGCAGAATTATTGGGACCATGGTGATAACACATACAAATTGTAACCGAGTTTGGACATTATTCGCAGAGCACGTTGCTAGGCCTACTGGTAACGTAAGGCCCTAACGAAATGTAATGGACCTGAACGAGGCAAGAATAATAGTTGGTACTAATCTATGGGACTACTGGAGGAGGGTACAAAGAAAACAGGTTTCACATCTAGTAGATGAAGTGGTGCGAATAAATTCACGCCCACCATGTGGAAAGGGCGCCTTTCAAAGCTGACCAATGAAAACGATTGTTCATCCATTTCTAGGATCGTAGTATGTAAGTGCAAATGGTTTCTAGAGGACCCACTGCAATCGCTGTTGACGATTAAGGTGCCAGATACCATACCACCTGGACTACATTTACGAAATAAAAAACACGCCTCAACCCAGGATCGACCACTCAACCTCCTGCATTCTAACCCAAAACTTGATCCATTGCACCAACTGTACAGTACGACTAACTTCTGCTGACAGAGGTAGTTACCCTACATGTGGTTACAGTGTTGCCAGATTGTTACTCTTCAACGTCGTTTTTCTGCCGGATATACTCGCAAGATGAAATTTTGTAAGAGACATTTTTTTTATTGCTGGCATGTGAGGAGTCACGCTGCGACGCCCGAGTGCGCGAATTACGCTTCACCCTGTATATAAGAAAACATAAAGGGTCAGATAAAGCTTCACCTGATCTAATTCTCTGAGATCTATTTTCTAGAAATATAGCAACCCATTCAGTCACTCTTTTGTCTAGTCCAAATGCACTCATTTTTGCCAGTAGTCTCCCATGATCCACCCTATCAAATGCTTTAGACAGGTAAATCGCAATACAGTCCATTTGACCTCCAGAATCCAAGATATCTGCTATATCTTGCTGGAATCCTACAAGTTGAACTTCAGTGGAATAACCTTTCCTAACACCGAACCGCCTTCTATCCAACCAGTTATTAATTTCACAAACATGCCTAATATAATCAGAAAGAACGCTTTCCCAAAGCTTACATGCAACGCATGTCAAACTTACTGGCCTGTAATTTTCAGCTTATGTCTATGTCTATCACCCTTTCCTTTATACACAGGGGCTACTACAGCAACTAGCCATTCATTTGGTATAGCTCCTTCAAGCAAACAATAATCAAATAAGTACTTCAGATATGGTACTATATCCCAACCCATTGTCTTTAGTATATCCCCAGAAATCTTATCAATTCCAGTCGCTTTTCTAGCTTTCAACTTTTGTATCTTACCGTAAATGTCATTGTTATCATATGTAAATTTTAATACTTCTTTAGCATTAGTCTCCTCCTCTCTCTGGACATTATCCTTGTAACCAACAATCTTTACATACTGCTGACTGAATACTTCTGCCATTAGAAGATCCTCACATACACACTCCTCTTGTTCATGAATTATTCCTGGAATGTCCTTCTTGGAACCTGTTTCTGACTGAAAATACCTATACATTCCCTTCCATTTATCACTAAAGTTTGTATGACTGCCAGTTATGCTTGCCATCATGTTATTCTTAGCTGCCTTCTTTGCTAGATTCAATTTCCTAGTAATGTCCTTCAATTTCTCCTTACTTCCACAGCCATTTCTAACTCTATTTCTTTCCAATCTGCACCTCCTTCTTAGTCTCTTTATTCCTCTATTATAGTAAGGTGGGTCTTTACCATTTCTTACCACCTTTAAAGGTACAAACCTGTTTTCACATTCCTCAACAATTGCTTTAAACCCATCCCAGAGTCTGTTTACATTTTTATTTACCGTTTTCAACCGATCATAGTTACTTTTCTTAAAACTGGTCATGCCTGCTTTATTAGCCATATTGTACTGCCTAATAGTCCTACTTTTAAGACCTTCCTTTTTAACACATTTATTATAAACTATGATAAAAACAGCTTCATGATCACTAATGCCATCTATTACTTCGGTTTCTCTGTAGAGCTCATTTGGTTTTATCAGCACCCCATCCAGAATATTCTTCCCTCTAGTTAGTTCCATCTCTTTCTGAACAACCAGCTGTCCTTCCCATATTAGCTTATTTGCCATTTGTTGGTCATGCTTCCTGTCATTCGCATTCCCTTCCCAATTGACATTTGGTAAATACAGATCCCCCGCTACAATCACATTCCTTTCTGTGTCGTTTCCCACATAGCTGATTATCTTATCAAATAATTCTGAATCCGTGTCAGCGCTACCCTTTCCCGGTCTGTACACTCCAAAGACATTAAGTTGCCTGTTATCTTTAGAAATTAGCCTTACACATAGAATTTCATGTTTCTCCTCTTTAACTTTTTCGTAGCTTACAAATTCTTCTTTCACCAGAATGAATACTCCCCCTCCCACCATTCCTATCTTGTCTCTACGATACACTCTCCAGTTCCATGAGAAAATTTCTGCATTCATTATATAATTTCTCAGCCATGATTCAACTCCTATTACAATATCTGGTAAATATGTATCTATTTAATTACTTAATTCTATTCCTTTCTTTACAATACTTCTACAGTTCAATACTAACATTTTTTTGTTATCCCTACTTGACTTCTATATCTCTGTACCCTTATCACCGCTCCCTAGACAACCCTGTTTCCCTGAATGTACCTCCCTATTACCCTTCCAAACAAATTTCCTAACTTATACGTACCACTGCGGTTTAAGTGAAGGCCATCTGAGCGCAGATTCCTATCTCCTACCCACCCATTAGGATCTAGAAATTTCACTCCCAGTTTCCTGCATACCCACTCCATAGTCTCATTTCAATCCCCAATCACCCTTCTGTCAGTATCCCTCTTACACAGAATTACACTCATAATAATCTCCGCTTCCTTAAACTTCATCCGTGCTGCATTCTATTTCTCTTTAAATTGACTAGTAATATTAAGGTGGTCAAAAATACAGGAAGTAATAGTATGCAGGCACATATTATCCATCATTAATGTTCCAGTCTCTTTTTTCACTTTTCTTTTTTTATAACATCAGTTCAGTAGTACATATGAGGAATGAGGGAGTTTGCTGTTCTTTCCTGAGTTAAATCTAGTATTCTTCACAAATAAAATAGTTAAGGTTGCATTTGATGTTGGTCTCTCTGTTGGACTTCTTGTGCCAGGTAAATGCCACTCAGCTTCCTCATATTTAGAATCTACCAATTCAATAGGTTTTAGGATACATATGCTTTCAATACACTTGTGGACTGAGATTCCATTTTTTCTGTGCACTCAATGGACTGCGGGATTCCAGTAAGACCTATAATTACCTGAATGTTCAGTACTGACAAAACTTACGCTAAGGATGGTGAAGCATCAGAAACTATTAAATCTTGAACACAGCCCTACAGCTTGAATCACTACAGATACCGGTATTTGCCCTGGCTGTAAAGTTCACAAAACAAAACCTAAGAAGTTATTTTATTTCCATAATTTGTATTATTTTATGGGGAAAATATTTGATCATCCTTAGACAAATTGTAATTTTTCAACTTTTTGTTGTAAACATACTATAAAGTAAGTTGCTGTATGACAAAAGATAATGTACATCCAGCAGCTTTTTGCAGTGGGGGCATGTAGTCAGTTGCAGTCACCAGTCCATTGTCACTTTTGATTTTAACTGCTCAATAATTACACACTGCCGTACTTCTTCTGCTGCTGCTGCTGCTGCTGCTGCTGCTGCTGCTACGACTAAAAATCCTTGTAAAAGGGCATGGTTGTCACCATAGGATCCCTCAGCTTAAATAATAATAATAATAATAATAATAATAATAATAATGTTGGGTAAAATATACATGTTTATTCATGAAAAATATTATCTATATGTGTAGATTAAGGTGATTATGGGATTGATCACTAAGTTTATTATTTTTGACTCTGTTATTGTTTGGGTCATCAGTTTATAGACTGGTTTGATGCAACCCTCCGTGCCACCCTGTCCTGTGCTAACATATTCATTTCTACGTAACTACCACTTCTACTCTAATCTGTTCATCATAACCTGGTCTACCCCTGCCGTTCTTACCACCTGCACTTCCCTCAAAAACCAACTGAACATGTCCTGGGTGCCTTTAAGATGTGTCATACAATTCCAACCCTTCCTATGGTCAAATTTTGCCAAATTATTCTCTTCTCACCCACTCAATTTAGTATCTCTTCATTCGTGATTCAATCTACCCCAATCTACCCATCTCACCTTTAGCATCCTTCTGCAACACCACATTTCAAATCTTCTATTCTCTTTCTTTCTGCACTAGTTATCTTCCATGTTTCACTTCCATATAATGCCACGCTCCAGGCGAAAGTCTTCAAAAACATCTAATTCCAATATCAATTTTCAAAGTGAGCAAATTTCTGTTCATAAGCAAGACCTTCCTTGCTTGTGCTAGTTTGCATTTTATGTCGTCCTTCTGCCATTATTAGTTATTCCACTGCCCAAGTAACTGTATTCATCTACTTCCTTTTAAGACTTCATTTCCTGACTAATATTTCCTGCATCACCTGAATTCATTTGACTGCACTCCCTTCCTTTGGTTTGGATTTACTTATTTTCAGTGATGGGTAAAGTAAAAAATAAAAGTAATTGGGCTCATCTACAGTTACCTGAGAAAAGTTTACTCAGTTTCAATTACTTTTTCAACAAGTAATCAGTAAAATTACAATTACCTTACTTCACAGAACATGAGTCTTTAGGGAATAACTAATCCTTTTTTTTACAGGGGAACGGAATGATACCAATTTGGCAAGGAAAAATACTTCATTTTTGGTTTCTTTAGCATACATATGTAAGGTGGCTATAATAATCAAGTGAGACTAAACAAACTTTCAGAATTTTTTATCTCAAGCAAGGTTTGCATGCCACATTCATGTTTTCCGTACTTTCAGCATAACGAATTCAAAATACAAGTAAACCCCGTTATATGCGATTTTGGTTTTAAGTCTAGTGCTGCCATCTGTTAACAGTATGTGGAAGCTGTAATGCCTTAAGGCGGGCAGACATGCGTGCTGAATTCTGTAACATTGTCGTGCACCAAGGTTAAACGGGGCAAGTGCATCTCTTCGCGCATCTTCTGTCGTGTTTGTCAAGACTTGAATCGTCAGTTCCGGTCAGTAAAGCTGTGAAGTTGCACTCGACAGGTTTCCTATTCAAAACGCTGGATAAAAGGAAAGTAAGTGTGACTGTCGAAGGAATAAGCATGTACCAAAGTCGTATTAGTTAGAAACAAAATTAGAAGTTTTGGATCACAATAACAAAGGTGCGGGTATTTTTTATATTCAGTGTGCTTTGGGACCTAATGAACCTACTGTGAGAACTATTCATAACAATGCGGAATCAATTCGAAAAACTGTTCAGTCTTCTACTAATGTAAGTGTGACTAGAGTGACCAATTGACTCAGACGGTTGAGGCGCTGGCCTTCTGACCTAACTTGGCAGGTTTGATCCTGGCTCAGTCCGGTGGTATTTGAAGGTGTTCAGATACGTCAGCCTCGTGTCGGTAGATTTACTGGCACGTAAAAGAACTCCTGCGGGACTAAATTCCGGCACCTCGGCGTCTCCAAAAACCATAAAAGTAGTTAGTGGGACGTAAAGCAAATAACATTATTATTATTATTATTATTATTATTATTATTATTATTATTATTATTATTATTATTATTATTAGAGTGACCAATTTTTTCTTCTCCTCCTCCTCCTTGGGGCCTCTAAATATTAGTTCCAAATTAGCATCGACCTCTAAGATCTTTTGCTACCATATTTTTCCTTCATTCCCACCTAGACATACCTACTCCCTTCACAAAGCTGCAGGTTGTTCTTATTGGGTCTTCTTGGATTTTTTCTCTCTTCACCTGGTTGTCCTAGAGTGGAGAGTCTGATTCTAGCCAGCGCCTCGCATTCAAAAAGTGTTGTATTCAGCTGATTCCTTTGCTTCATTGCATTTCCTCCATATGTTGTCTCTTATTACTCCAATTCTATGTAGGTGTTTTTTCAGATGGCAGTGTCCTGTCAACAGTCCTACTACACATCTTATATTTTCTCCGCTGAGTTTCAACAGTTCTTTAGTATGCTTCTTGTTTGGTCCTTTTATCAGTTCCTTTGCAAGCCTGCATCCTGGAGTATTTTTCCAGTTCTCCATTTATTTCTTTTGTATCCATTTTACTATGTAGTGTCGGGCTTGTCCATAGGAAATCCCGCATACAGGTTCTGGGCTTACAAAATGTGTTTCTGCCCCTTTCCTGGCCAGTTTATCTGCCTTTTCATTTCCTTCTATACCTGCATGCCCGGGTACCCATATTATTTTGACAATATTGTACTTTGAGAGCTTCAGGAGAAGTGAGTGGCAATACCAGAGAATTCTGAATATTATCCGG
Organism: Anabrus simplex; assembly: GCF_040414725.1. NCBI lineage: Eukaryota > Metazoa > Arthropoda > Insecta > Orthoptera > Tettigoniidae > Anabrus > Anabrus simplex. The sequence continues at coordinate 214,768,442 of NC_090266.1, forward strand.
ACTGTCTCTAGTGCCTTAATGGCAGCTTGGCTGTCCGTAAAAATAAAAATGTTCTTATTCCTATAGTTCATTTTCAGATTTTCTTCAAGACATGTTGTGATAGCTATCATTTCAGCTTGAAAGACTGTAGTGTGTCTGCCCAGGCTCATCTGGATTGATCTCTCAGGTCTTCCCCTGTTGATCTCTCCTCCTGTGCCATCCACAGTCTTTGAGCCATCAGTCCACCACACTATATCTTCTTTTGTCAGTATTCCATTTGTTGATATCCCAGTCTTCCCTTTTTTTTATTATCTGGGTCTCAAACTGTTTTTCAAAGTTGTACTTTGGTATCATAAGATCAGAAGGCATGTGTAGAGCTTCCTCTGTTATTACTCTGTTAATTTTACAGTGTCCTAGATTGGGTCTTTGTGCATTCCAGCACTCTGATTGTGCCAATCTCTATGAACTCATTCTAGCCTGTCCTTTTGTGAAATTGCATAGTGATGGGGGGTCTAGTAAAGTATTCAAGGCTTTTGTCGGCGTAGTTCTCATAGCTATGCTATCTGTAGGCTATCCAATCTACTGCCGACTTTTCCTTGATTTACTTTCTGCCACCAGATGATTGTAGCATAGGCCATCAACGGTCTAATGATCATTGTGTATATCCACATTACCATTGATGGTTTTAGGCCCCATGTCTTCCCAGCAACTCTTTTACATGCATACAAGAAGTTCTTGGCCCGGGTTATGTTCCTTTCTATATGTGGATTCCAGGTTAGATTTTTATCTAACACTACACCTAAGTGCAGTGCCTGTTCTTCCATATACAGTATATATCTTGCCCAGTGATTTCTTTCCCTCTAAATTTCTCCTTCTTGTAAAAGGGACCAGAGTTATCTTGTTCGGGTTGACTGATAGTTGTTCTTCCCGACACCAGTTCTCCACAAGGTTGAGTGATATTTGCACGAGTCCTGGATAACACTCATCACCTTACCTCGTACCACAATCACTAGGTCATCTGCGTATCCTTGTGTATAGAAACCTTGTTCGTTGAGCATAGCTATGATTTTGTTCACCACGAGGTTCCACAGCAGAGGCGAAAGAACTCCTCCCTGAGCACAGCCTCGGGTGGCCCTAACCGTCAGCGTTTCTTCAAATGGGGTTGCTTTTATCTTCCTTCCGTCCAACGTGGATTTAATCCATTTGACGACGGTTTTACTCACCTTGCTCTTTTCCAATGCTTTGTTCATAGAGTCATAGGTTGTATTGCTGAAGGCTCCTTCTATATCTAGAAATGCCACCTGTGCAATTTCCTTATATTCTAGGCTTTCCTCTAGTTTACAAACCAACTGGTGGAGTGCTATTTCAGTGAATCTGTCAGGTCTATATGCAAACTGATTTTCATGTAACGTTGAGTTCAGTTGCACCACTCTTCTGATATATTAATCCAGAATTTTCTCCATTGCTTTCAGCATGAAGGAGGTTAAACATAATGATCTGTATGCTTTGACTTGGGCATAGTTTGCCCTTCCAGGTTTAGGTATGAATACTGCTTTAGCTTCCGACCATGATTTCAGCACGTACCCTAAAGCTAGACTAGCTCTGAATAGTATCTCCCGTCCTTCCTGTAGGAGTATCGGAAGTATCTCCTCTGGCCCCAGAGCCTTTATAGGGTGAAACGTGTCGATTGCCCATTTTACATAGTTGTGTTTTATTATTCTATTGGCACAGTTCCAGTCTGCTCTTCAAGCTCAATTCTCTGTTCCAACCGTTTCTTCTTCTGTCATCTCCTCAGCCTCAGGCATCTCCAGTGTGTAAACGACCCATCTGGTTCCTTCAGTGTCCCCACCTGATTTATATGGGTTGCTTTAAGAACCTTCTGGAGCCTTGCTGTTTCAATGTGTGATTCCACTTTCTCACAGAACGGTCTCCAAGATTTTCTTTTTGCTTTCCGTATCTCGAGGTTATACTCATTGAGTTTCCTATGATATTCGTCCCACATACCATTTCTAGATGATATTCTACACAACATCCTAACCTCTTTTTTCATTTTGAGTAGTTTGTTGTTCTACCACCTTACTCGTACTTTTTTGGTGTTTTTCTTTTCTTTGAGAGGACAGTTGTCATGGAATGAGTCTATAATGGCTTCTTCTAATAGTTGCACTGCGTCATCCAATTGTTTCTGTCCTCTCACGTTAGTTGGAATTTTTTGTACAGCCTTTCCTAGAAATTATCTGTATCTATCTCAAGTAGTTCTTTTTGGGTCTCTGTACGTCTCAATCCCACATAGTCTCGCATCTATTGCAAATTAGATGTGCTGGTGGTCTGCCAATGATGGTTCCTCCAGCACCTTCCAGTCTTTAATAAAGTTTGCAGTATGCGTAGTGCTTAGTGTAATGTCCATTACCTCCCTACAATTTTTATTTATAAATGTAGGCTTATTTCCTAGGTTTAGTATCGTCAACTCAGTTCCAATAATAAACTCTAGTAAAGACTCACTTCTTGCATTGCAGTTCGTGCTGCTCCATGATGTGTGATGTGAATTTGCATCTGCTCCAAGGACTAGGTGTTTGCCTTTCCTCTTTGTGTTGCAATTTAGGTTCTCAACTTCTCCTGATGGGAGCAGATTACTTGAGTCATATGGGAGGTATGCAGAGCCTATGGTTATTTCTCTGGGACCTTCCCAATTTCCAAGTTTTATCTTGGCCATCTCTATGTTCTTTGAACAATGTTCCTGCAACATAAGGCATTTTAGTTTCTGCTCACAAGAAAACATGTTCTAGGCATATTCGATGTAGTATCGTACATTAGGTTACCACCAGTCCTGCTACTCTGCCCTTAACTACCCATGGCTCTTGTATGAGAGCCACATCGTTAGCTTTGGACTTGAACTTTGAAATTTGATCTGCCCAAGTCCAAGCTTGGCCTTAAGGCCTCTCTTCTTGAGCTCTTCAAAATATCTTTCATTAAGGGCCAAAACAATGTCCTTCCTGTGTCATCAGTAGTTGTTGCATTTAGCACTCTCCACTCTTTCGTCGGAAGTTTGTTGTCATGCTGATGTATTCTGAGAAGCACATCATCAACCTTCATCTTGTCAAATGGAGGAGGAAACTTGGTGATGACCTTTGTAGTATTCAGCACCTTCTTGGCTTCTGCCACCTCCAAATTCTCCCCTTTCCAAGGATTGCAATTGGCCACTGTCTGTTCCAGCCAGCTTTTAATTTCTGGATTTGCACTGATCAGTACCATTGCTCCACTTTCCAGCCTTGGAGACTCGAGGAAGTCTGGAAGGCATCCATCTGACAGGTGTTTCATTTGCTCTATCAGAGCAGATGAAAGTTCCTTCACATATTCCTCCTTCAGTTTCCCGTCTGGAAAGGTTTTAGGTATTATTGCTACCTTGATTGAAGTTAGTCTTTCCGAAAAGGACATAACCGTCTCTTCTTTCTGTTTCTTGGCGGGCGGTTTTGTATCCGAACTTGATGGCATACTATCCCCCGACCTTGGCCTTTTGGGCATTGTCGGAGGGATAGCCTCTCGCCGATCCCTGTTCCTTGGCTTCTTCTCCAACCAAGTTCCAGCCACTATTTCGGCTTCCTTCCTTGCTCTCTTCCTTTCCTTGTAATATGCACTGTTGCGAGGTGGTCTGTCGATATGAAATCTGTTGATTTTCGATGGAGAAATCTTCAGTTCTGTCTCTAGGGACGTTCCTGGTTTGCTTGTGGTATCAGTCTGCTCTACTGGAGCTTCTATTGCCATTTCTTGTTTTGAGTCGGCAGCAGGCTGTCCAATTGGGACTTCTGTCTCCATTTTTTCATCTTGGGCTTGCTCCCGGATCTGCTGTACTGGAGCTTCCATGGCTTCCCTTGATGTTGAAGTTTTTGAAATTGGTTCTTTATAAGCATCAATATTTCAATCAGTCATAGGGTTTTTGCCCCTTCTAGAGTCCTGAGTGTCATTCTCACCATCCGTGGTGAAGCATACAGCCAGACATTGTCCTCGCGCAACTCAGGTTCTCCGTAGCAGAGACCATGCCCCTCAGTCGTCCATCCAGCGGTCCGCCCCTGGCCCGAACCTAGCCAGGTTTGTTCCCCCTTCAGTAGGCCTCCTCACGTGGTCTCCACTTGGCATTATCATGACTGAGTTCACAGCCATGACTTTCCCCCTAGGTTGGGATCGCCCCTTTCCCAACCCACGGCTCGTCCAAGCTACGTAGAGCAAAGTGATGTGTTGGTTCCAGCACCCCGCAGTGAGCCTTCACCTCAGTCACCAGCCCCACTTCACCTCAACTACCGTATCACCTATGTGGAAGAACCATGGATGCCTCTCTAGCATGTGTGGGCAAGGCCTCCACTTCCAAGCCGTGACTTGGGCTAGTAACAGTGAATGGAAAGAATGGATTGGATTGAGCATCACCACCAACACATGCGCCTCTGCAGAGCTGCTATTCAAGCTAAATCCGAGAGTTCAGTTTATTATTGTGTGTGTCTGTGTTAAATTTTTAAGTGTATAACATTTGCATTAAAATGCATTTCAGAAACATGATAATGGTGTTTTTTTTTTTTGGTAAAAATAATAAGAATCTTCTCCTATTTTAAACTTATTATATGAGTAAATGAAAACCTAACCCTATATTTTACATATAAAATGACTTGGTTTATTTTAATTCTGTATGCGCGGCAATTCCGAGGAACGTAACTCGCGTATAACGAGGTCTACCTGTATTTATTCAAATAGGGGAGTGGTACTTTATTAACCCCTTTGCTGCCACATGTTTATTCTGGCTCTATTCTCGATCACGTAAGCCCTGTGGGTGGGTTTGGTAGAATAACATCCATGATGTCCCCTGCTTGTCGTAAGAGGTGACTAAAAGGGGTATGAGTGTGCATCGTATCCTGGAATTGTACACTTGGCGTGATTCCTTGCGAGTGCTGAGGCTCCAAAGTTGCCAAGCTTTCGATAGAATGTATATAAATTATCTGAATGTAACTATTACAGTGTTATTTTTAGGAGTAATGATTAAAAGTAAAAATTACTAAAAGAAGTAATCATTACAAATAATTCAATTACTTTTACTCAGTTACTTCCAAACTCTGCTTATTTTCATCTTGTACTCCTCCATACCATTCAACAATTTCTCTATATCTTCTCCAGGCTCAGATAAAATAACAATATCATTGGCAAATCTTATAGTTTTGATTTCCTGTCCTTGGATTGTGAAACCGTTTCCAAATTCCTGTTTGATTTCCTTTACTGCCTGTTTTATATAACCATTGAAAAGGAGAGGAGACAAACAACAGCCTTGCTTCACTCATTTATGGATTGCTGCTTCTTTTTTCATAGCCTTTGATTCTTATCACTGCAGACTCATTCCAGAATCTCAAACAGCTTGATCCATTCAAAATTATGGAATGCCTTTTCTTGATCTACGAATGCCATATAGGCTACGTGGGTTTGTCCTTCTTAATTCGATCCTCTAAGATGAGACAAAGTTACGATTGCTTCAAGGTGATCCTACATTTCTTCTGAAGTCAAACTGATCTCCCAGCTCAGCTTCAACTTGTCTTTCCATTTGTCTGTAACTAATATGTGTTAAAATTTTTCAAGCGTAGATACTAAACTAATGGTGTGGTAGTTTTCACACTTGCCAACACCTGCTTTCATGATAATAGGTAAAGCAACATTCTGTCTAAAATCAGATGGCACTTCTCCTGTATCATACATATTACACACCAAATGAAATAACCTCGCCATGCTGGTTTCTCCTAAGGCAGTCAGTAATTGTGAGGTTATGTCATCAGTTCCAGGTGCCTAGTTCCTGTCAAATTGTGGCTTCAAAATTGAGTCTCCCATTTCATCAGCATCAACAGCTTTTGCTTGTTCTGGAACCTTATCATCTACTTGTTTCCCTTGATAAAGTTGTTTAATATGTTCCTGCCATGTTTCTGCCTTGTCTTCTTTCCCTATAAGTGGTCTTCCATCTGAGCTCTTAATATTCATACACCTACTATACCTTTCTCCAAACTCCGAAACCAGTTAAAGTAGTTAGTGGGACGTAATAACCAATGACATTAACCTTTTTCCAAAGGTTTCCTCAATTTTCGTATGTGCAGCATCCACCTTATCTATAACCATACAACCTTCAACATCCTTGCACATCTCTTTCAGCCATTCTTGCTTAGCTATCTTGCACTTTCGATCCACTTAATCCTTTAATCGTGTGTGTTCTTTTTTTCCCTCTTGCATTCTTGTATTTTTATTGTTTGTTAATTAGGTCTAATATCTCCCGGTTTATCCACTGATTCTTACTTGATCTTACCTTTCTTCCTAACATTTCTCCAGTTACTGTCCACTCTTCATATATTGTGTTTCCTTCAGCCTTTTCATTTAGTGCTTGTATAACATGTTCCATGAAATATTCCATCACACTCTTTTCTTTGAACTTTTATATATCCCATTTTCTTGCATACCTTCCTTTTCATCAATTTCTTCAACTTCAGACAGCACAAGTCATGGTCAGTGTCCATGTCTGCTCCTGGGAATGTATTGCAATCCAACACCTGGTTTCTTAATATCTGCTTAATCATAATGAAGTCTGTTTGATACCTTCCAGTATTTCGAGATCTTGTCCACATATACAGTTGTCATTTGTTATGTTTGAACCAGGTATTAGCAAGAACTAAATTATAATCGGTGCAGAATTCAACAGCCGACTTGCTTTCATTCCTTTGTCCCAGTCCGAATTCTGCTACTGTTATTACCTTCTCTTCCTTGGCCTACCATTGCATTCCATTCTCCCATTACAATTTGATTCTCATCTCCCCTTACATACTGTATTAAATCTTCTCTCTCTTCATATATTCTTTTGATTTCATCATCATCTTATGAACTAGTAAGCATATAGAACTGCAATCTTAATGGTGGGCATTGGGTTGGTGTCTATCTCGTCAACAACAATTCGTTCATTATCCTGGTTGAATTTTCTTATTCATTATTAAACCAACTCCTGCATTTCCCCTGGTTGATTTTGATTTGATAATTCTGTAGTCGCCTGACCAAAAATCCTGCTCTTACTGCCAACGTACTTCACTTACACAAACTACAGTACATGTAACTTTTGTCTATCCATTCCTCTTTTCCGAGTTTCTAATCTAGCACAATGATTAAAATTTCTAACATTCCACGCTTCGACTCGCAGAACGTTGGTATTCATCTTCCTGATACCCTCTCGTGTAGTCCCAACCAGGAGATCCAAATGGAGGTCCCTTTTACCCGGAAGGAAGCCATCATCAGTACATCATTCATTCATACAGAGAGCTGCTTTTCCTCGGGAGTTAGTTACTTCTGTAGTTCCTGTTGCTTTCATTCTTGTAACAGTATCAACACAGCTGCGCCATGTTAAATATTATTACAAGGTCATGTATGTGAATTATCTAGAATGCCACCCTTTCATTAGTCTGGTCTCGCGACAATTACCCATCTGATATGGTTGCACCTATGGTTCTGTTACCTGCTTCATTGGGCGGCAAGTGATATGAAAACTCTGTAGTCGCTTGACCAAACATCCTTTTCTTCCTGCCAACGTACTGCACTTTACCAATTCCATCTAACTTTTGCCTATAGATTTCCCTTTTCAGATTTTCTGACCTACAAGGTCACATGGTTCACATGAGAGGATTGTTAACTTTAATATCATAAAATGAAAACATCAGAGTATGGCAGAATTTGTCTAAAAAATTACCAAATTTAAAATAAATTACATTCCTTGAAATAAATTCATACTTGGAATTGTTACGATAGTGGGAGTATATGGAACCAAACATGTATCTGTACGCAGCAATTTGCAGAAGGTAGTAATCCATATGACGTAATAATTATTTAAAGATACGTAAGCAGGCTATTGAATAAGAAAACAGGCTGGGACCAATGAGAGGTCATTGGTAGGAACAAGAAGAATAATCGTAAAGTTTAACCAAGACTGTATATTCTTTCTACTTGAAAGATAACCAAAATAAAACTCAACATTTCACAATATGGTAGAGTATAAGAACTAAGTTTGAATAAAAATAATGTATATACAAGAAACCCCTAGACCATTTACAAAATTTTGCATTAGATGAGGCAATCTAAAAAGATATAGGGAACTTCAAGCCTCAGCGGAACGAAATAAACGAACACAGTTTTAAAATATAGAGATAAGGAAAAAGAGGGCAACGGGGAGGGAGGAGGACGGGATCGCAACTGTGGGAGTCGCCCAAGCACGTTAAGATGCTGAGTACAAGGTCAGTTCATGGTACGGTTGCTAAGCCTAGGCCTCATATTCAATCATTCACAACTCTTGAATCTGTTCATTATCTTGATGTTTTTTTTTTTTTAACACTTGTGAAAACTGGAACTGGCCATGGAGGTGAAGTTAAAGTTAGGCCCGGATTACCAAAGTCCACTGGGCAAATAATAATAATAATAATAATAATAATAAGACACTCTGTTGCTCACCCAATCTAGTAGAAAATAAAATAGTTTCCCAGCGGAATACTGGGAACTTGTAGAACGACCCTCCAACCTCATTCGGTATCAGCGCTGGACTGAAGACCGAGGGATCGGGGGACGAATTTATAGGGCAGCAGAAAGTTTGTGAAGGAAGCGCACATGGCTTCGAGAAACAGCAGATAGTGACGTAACCCAGTGGTAGACACTGAGATGTCCAACAGATCGGGCGATAAGCGAGGCAGTAGCGAATGTACAAGGCCGATTACATGAGTGTTGGTAGCGGCGTGTAGAGCAAGGCAAGCGGAGTACGAGAGAACAGCGGCCCTAAGAAGGTGAGTGGCCGTTACAGAATTTAAAAACGTAGTCTCTATAAATTTCAAATGTCCAAATGAAAAGCGCATATTGCTTACAGATAACTTTACTTCCTTTAGAAGTAACATCCATTTACAATGGTTGCCATCTGGATTATATCCATTTAACTCATGTACTATGTGCAGTGGAGATTATCTTCAATTCCAAAACATGAACAATATTTCTTTGGTAAATTGAACCTTAAAATTCAAATAAGCTAAACTGGCTAAAACATGCTATGAGGATTAGTCATCATTAGGATGACTTTGCTATTGCTGCCAGTGGAATATTAAATTAACTAGCTCAGTCGTTCAGATGTCCCAAGCAGCACACCTGACTTAGAAATCAATCCAAATAATCATGGGTGGCTAATAATAATAATAATAATAATTATTATTATTATTATTATTATTATTATCTTTACATCCCACTGACTACCTTTACGGTTTTCGGAGATGCCAAGGTGCCGAAATTTAGTCCCACAGGAGTTTTTACGTGCCAGTAAATCTACCGACATGAGACTGACGTATTTGAGCACCTTCAAATACCACCAGACTGACCCAGGATTGAACCTGCCAAGTTGGGGTCAGAAGGCCAGTGGCTCAACCATCTGAGCCACTCAGCCCGGCTAGCTGAGAACAGATGCTCATCATTAGGGCTCGGATGTTGAAGACCTAAAAATAGCCCAAATAAGCTGGCAAATATGACCTCAAAAGTGATGAAATATGACGTAAAAATTACAAAATATGACTCAAAAATAGTTGGCGAGAGTGTTTTGAAGATTCCGTTTTACACTCTCGCCAACTATTCCATATGATTGTTGTACTGGATTTCAATACTTGCATGAATTTCTAAGCTAGCAATTTCTAAACGAGTAATTGCGCTCGATATAATTCCAAAGTTCGACTGTATACCGTATATATGCCAGACTTTCTAACAAACTGTTGGAAAACAATTCCTGTCCAATCTTGATTGAAGAGGCAGAGTAATCCACTTCTATTAACTGCAGATGTGATACCGAGAAGCAGTTTCAAGCAGCCAAAATATGACCGAAATATGACTCTTCTACAAAAATAGCTCAAAATATGACTTTATGACAATAAATAGCCAAAATATGCATTTATATGACAAATACAAATCACTTAATTGTGACGATAACCATCTGATTTGCACCAACATCCAATCAGGCAAGAAAATAGAGGCTAAGTAAAAATATATTACTTTTCCTAAACATCCGAGCCCTAGTCATCATATTACGAGGTACGTCACTCCCAGTGAAATATAAACAAACTGGACCTGATGTATTCTAATGTTCACAGAAAGAATACAAGAGTACTTAGACAAAAAAATTCCATGGGAAATGAGGGTGGACTAGCACAGCCCTATCTTAAGAGTGGACTCTCATGATCATTACTGCAATTTAAATACTAACTCTTCAGTACATGTGGAAACACTTCACCACTAAATTCAATCCAAATTTTGTTCTTTTCCACACAACACGAAGTTATGAACAACTGGCTCGAGTAGAGGACTCTGCAATTTTCCGCACATCTCCTATTCCATTAACACGTATTGATGCCAGAACAATGTATATTTTTATAAACACCACTTACATAAACACTCCATCTGGAACGTCACACTCAGGCACCATGACATCAGCTATGGGACGTCCGGCTCCATGGCTTAATGATTAGCGTGCTGGCCTTTGGTCACAGGGGTCCCGGGTTCGATTCCTGACCGGGTCAGAGATTTTAACCTTAAATGATTAATTCCCTTGGCTCAGGGACTGGGTGTGTTTGCTGTCCCCAACATCCCTGCAACTCTCACACTATACATAACACCACCGGGCGAGTTGGCCGTGCGCGTAGAGGCGCGTGGCTGTGAGCTTGCATCCGGGAGATAGTAGGTTCGAATCCCACTATCGGCAGCCCTGAAGATGGTTTTCCGTGGTTTCCCATTTTCACACCAGGCAAATGCTGGGGCTGTACCTTAATTAAGGCCACGGCCGCTTCCTTCCAACTCCTAGGCCTTTCCTATCCCATCGTCGCCATAAGACCTATCTGTGTCGGTGCGACGTAAAGCCCCTAGCAAAAAAAAAAAAAAAAAAAAAAAATACATAACACTATCCTCCACCACAATAACACGCAGTTACCTACACATGGCAGATGCCGCCCACCCTCATCGGAGGGTCTGCCTTACAAGGGCTGCACCCGGCTAGAAATAAACACACAAAATCATTATTAGCCATGGGACCATCATTCCTCAGTAAAGATGCATGAGAAGTGTTAGTTAAATAAATTACCTGTGTGATGCACTTACGAATGTGCAAAACTTCCAGCACATACTGCAGCTACCTTGATTACACAGGTTAAATATAACACCATGTGTTACTACAATGCATCCTAATCTTATCGACTCCCTCATATGCACAAGTCAAACACAGCATCATGAGAAAGAGAAACTGATCAGCAAAACTCAACTCAAAACTTGAAACAAACTAGACGAATTATCAGATGATCAACTTATTATTGCGACTTGACACATTATTCAGGCAAGTTTAATCTGCACATTGCCCTGGATATAGAATAAATATATGCTAACATCTTACAACAAGTTATTTTGTTAAAAATGAAGCTGTACTTTCCAGTGTCGACTCAGTTAATGCAGCTTTAATGCTTTTCATTCTGTCGAACACTAAAATGATATCACCTAAAATACTATAACATATCTGTAAAAAGCACTATCTAATAAAGAATGACATGTTTCATTCTTGAAAGAACATCATCAGATTCTATGAAATCACACTTTAAAAAAAATGTAAATTGATGAAAATTGTATAGAGATTTAGAAACTTTAATGTTTAAATTCTGTTCATACCCTTTAATACTTGAGAGTTATATCTTAGTGAATTGCTGAGTGAAGAATGGAACATGCCATTTTTTGTTTAATAGCACTTCTTGTTAGACAGACAAGGGGAGAGGATGTTCCACTGAGCACTTCATTAATAATTGCATAATTTTGCAGCTCTATATCGACTATCCTCTTGGTGTGGTGGCCAGATTTTATATCGTGTCTGGCGCAAGCTTATGCTTGTTAGATGTTCTCGTACTATATTGAATGATTAATAGAATACTCTTCTCTCCCAATCATACACTGAAGAAAATGGAAATCGCAACACCCTAAAGGAGTAGTGCTACATTGCTGCAATTGAACATGCAGGACGAGTGTTCAGTTGTGATTCGTTGATTACACTTTCAGGTCCCTCTGACAGCAAGTTTGGACAATAATCAATACAGGATGTGCCCACCATGAGCTGCAATACATTGATGGATTCATCGAGGCATGGAGTCAATAAGGCCCTGGATCGCTTCCTGAGGAATTGTGGCCCATGCTTGCTGCACTGCACGGGTCAGTTCTTCCAGAGTTGTGGGTGGCTGAGGACGGTTGGCCAGTTGTCGGCCCATCATGTCCCACGCATGCTCAATAGGACTGAGGTCCAGGGATCTGGCGGGCCATTCTAAGGTTGTGATGTTGTGGAGAGCTTCTCTGGAGATGCGTGCAGTGTGAACCCGTGCATTGTCCTGCTGAAACATCCCATTAGCAATGTTCACCATCATGGGGACAACCACTGGATTGAGTACCCTATCAACGTACTGTCGAGCAGTCATAGTGCCCTCAACAAGCACTAATTGTGATTTCACCGAGCTCGATAGCTGCAGTTGCTTAAGTGCGGCCAGTATCCAGTATTTGGGAGATAGTAGGTTCGAACCCCACTGTCGGCAGCCCTGAAAATGATTTTCCGTGGTTTCCCATTTTCACACCAGGAAAATGCTGGGGCTGTACCTTAATTAAGGCCACGGCCGCTTTCTTCCCACTCCTAGCCCTTTCCTGTCCCATCGTCACCGTAAGACCTATCTGTGTCGGTGCGACGTGGAACAACTAGCAAAAAATAAGTTGTGATTTCACATCAAAGCCAATAGCTCCCCAGACCATAATGTTTGGTGATGGCCCTGTGTGCCTCTCGACAATAAGATCTGGGCGGCCCCTCTCCCTGGTACGTCGGCGCACACGATTCTGGCGATCACTGCGGGCAAGACAGAAGCGCAATTCATCACTAAAGACGACCCTGTGCCATTCGTCGACCCACGTCGATCTTTCTCGACACCAGGCCAGCTTTACACATCGCTGTTGTGGGGTCAATAGAACACCTTCTGCAGGGACACGGGCTCGTAAGCCAGCTGCATGCAGGCGATTACCAACTGTTTGTTGTGTAACGTGGGGTGCCACAGCTGCTTGAATTTGTGCTGCTGTTGCATGGGGTTCCATCCGGGCCATCCGAATGATGCGGCAATCCTCTCTCACAGTTGTCCATCGTGCTGGGCCTGTGCCAGGTCTATGAGTGTGGGTACCTTCATTTGACCACTGCTGCCATACACGTACCGTAGATGCCTGTTGGCCAATACGTGCAGCGACAGTCCATCCTCTTGTACGCTGACGACCTGAAAATCCTAAGAGAAGTGTCTACGCCTGATGACTGTGATGCATTACAGACTGTTCTCAATTCGTGTGGTGACTGGCTTAAGAAATGGAATCTTTCTCCCAATGTTAAGAAGTGCAATACAATCTCCTTTTCATTGCTAAAGCAAAGAATGAACACTGCATATACCATCCAGGAAAATACATTGCAATCGGCTTCTCAGGTAAGAGACCTAGAAATAGGTGTTATAATACGACTGTAAACTAACCTTCTCTGCTCACATTCACTCCATAAAATCCTGTGGTATGCGTACTCTAGGCATTCTTTACAGGTTTACTGAAATTAATGATATTAACGCCTTAAAATTATACTTTGTCTTGTATGTTCTCCCCATTATTGACTTTTGTTCCCCTATTTGGTCCTCATCTGCTATCACAAACATATCTCAACTAAATAGTATTTTTAACTTTTTCACTTTCATTGTTAAGACTCGCAATCCTGTTTTTAAGAACAAAACTAAATCTGACATTATGAACTATCTGGGTATACTGACCTGAGAAGCCGTTTACAGTTCTCTGATCTATGTTACCTTTACAAAATAATCAATGGCTACACCAAATGTAATACTCTTCCGACGTACTTCCCTATACACGTTCCTCCCCGCCCTACACGCAACCGGCACACTCATCATGTGTCCCATCTGTGCCTAACTTTACAACAACGCTCTGTCTTCCACCGTCTCCCTACTCTTGGTAACTCACTACCCAGTATTGACATATTCACACCTTTTGCATCCTTCAAACAAAAAATTAGAAGATTCCTCTAAGTCCTCCCCAGGTTTTCACTTTCTTCGGTCCCTCCAACCCTCGACCTTTCTTCTTCCTAATTTCAGTAACCGACACTTGCCTGTTACCGTTGTCATTGTTGTTACAATGTTACTGTTAAAATTGTTAATTTATTGTTGTTACTTAATATTGTTGTTTATACTTTGTCATCCTTTATACGTATTTAAAATTATTATTATTAGTGTAAAATGGCCCTCCATAGGCTGTATCTAATAAATAAATAAATAAATAAATAAATAAATAAATAAATAAATAAATAAATGAATAAATAAATAAATAAATAAATAATCCAGCCTCACACAGCCCAATTATTGATCCCTCTCAAACGGCGACAGTTGTTGATAGCGTGCTCTTCTCTGTCAAGATAACAATTAAGTAAAAGGTTCCACCTGATCGATACTTTTTTATTATTTAGCCTCCAGCTAAATTTATGTCATTAAAAACTTACAGAACATGTTTCGATTGCTTAGCAATCATCATCAGCTGTTTCACTTAAAACTTTGGTGAAAAAGCATAAAACATTTCATAATTAAAATTAAAATGTGTTAGTAAGGGACGTTTAAGTGGTGAGGGAGGTTGGAATGGGGGGGGGGGGGGGATTATGTTTGTTAGTTAAAATTAAACAAATTAAAAACTATTCTAAACTAAAACATCTTTGATTTCATTCATTGTCACTTGCACTGGTTCATTATTAAGTTCAGCAGTTTTCTGTTAATGCTCTTGCACACTTGTCTTGATGGTATAGTGTTCCTTAGTTTTCTAGACCTTTCTTACTGTCTGGTGGAGAAGATTATGTAGATTGTTGGTCGAATTGTTCAGTTTTCATTTAGTTGGATAGTTTGGAATACGATCTGTAACCGGCAGGAAAATGTAACTATTAATTAAAAATCGCCACACAGCTACTACACAATGTCTAGGATGGCAGAGACAAATACAAACACGTAAACATCAGAACAAGACCGAATAGGACAGGGGTAAGTTTAAATAAGTTTTTCGCAGTATAAATAATTCCTTTAGAAAACACATTTCCAGGTATTCTCAATTAACAAACACGTTTTCTCTACCGGTTACAGGTAGTACACCAAACTTCCCGACTTAATGATTCCGAATAAAACTCGTACAGCGAATAATTGGATAGGGGTAAGTTTTTAATATTTACAGTTTCATTTTTTTTAATGCAAACAATTTCTTTAGGCAACATACCCTCAAACAATTTTTAATTAATAGTTACATTTTCCTGCCGGTTACAGATCGTACTCCAAACTATCCAACTAAATGAAAACTGAACAATTCGACCAACAATCTACATAATCTTCTCCACCGGACAGTAAGAAAGGTCTGGAAAAAGAAGGAACACTATACCATCAAGACAAGTGTGCAAGAGCATTAACGGAAAACTGCCGAACTTAATAATGAACCAGTGCAAGTGACAACGAATGAAATCAAAGATGTTTTAGTTTAGAATCGTTTTTTATTTGTATAATTTTAACTAACAAACATAACCCCCCCTCCCCATCCATCCTCCCTCACCACTTAAACGTCCCTTACTAACACATTTTAATTATGAAATGTTTTATGCTTTTTCACCTAAGCTTTAAGCGAAACAGCTGATGATGATTGCTAAGCAATCGAAACATGTTCTGTAAGTTTTTAATGACATAAATTTAGCCGAAGGCTAAATAATAAAAAAGTATCAATCAGGTGGAACCTTTTACTTAATTGTTATCTTGATTACAATATTGATACGGAATGAAGTGGATAGTATGTAATACTCTCCTCTTGTCGTCGAGGCATGTTTGATGGGGAACACTTCACTGCACAGACTGCAAGTCAACTACGCTACACCAGAGTCCGTATACTGGAGTTGATTCCTCTGCGACCAATCGTGTGGGGAGACGTGTAGCAACAATCCAATGGGTCTGAAACTTTGATCGTTTACATACCTACATGGCATCGTTCCATATCTTGAAAATCATCACAAACGACCAGTTCCTTCATGGTGTTGCAATTTCCATTTTCTTAAGTGTAGATGACCATCAACTGGTGAGAGAGTATTAATTTATTGTAATTATAACAGTTATATGAAGTTAGTTTTGTTAGTATTACAAAATAAGAAAGATCTTCCAATTAACAAATTCTACAAGAAGTAATGAAGACATAATTTACTAATACAGTACATATCCCATGAATATTCCTTGGGCATACCTTTAAAAGTTGGACAACCTTAGCCTTCTGAATTTACCCCCTGTGGGAGAAGGACGCAGATGAAGAATACACCCACGGTATCCCCTGCCTGTCGTAAGAGGTGGTGAAAAGGGGCAACCAAGGGATGATCGAATTAGAACTATGACACTACTTTTAATTAGTACTACCACGCAGGGAACACCATGGGTCGCTTTTACTTGCGCGTAGTACCACTACGTTACGTACACAATAGGTTTGTGATTAGTAGCAACAGTGTGTGAATCAGCGTGAGTTTTACAGTACCTGTGATTAGTACCACTATATGAGTGACACTGTGCGTAAGCAACACCATTGGCCTGCCTTGCCTCTGATTAGGAAAATGACGGGATAGTACGAGTCCCTGTAATTAGTACACCTATGTGAGGAACACCATAGATTTGCGTTGCCTGTAAATGGCGCCACAATGTGAGAAACACCGTAGGTCTGTATTATATGTGTGCAATACATTACCTTGAGTAGTACCATAATGTGTGGAATACCGTGAGTCTACGCTACTTTTGATTAGTACTGCAATGTGACAAATACCATGGTTCTACTTTCCTAGCGATAAGTACCATTATGAGGGGCCGATGACCTGGATTTTGGACCCCTTTAGACAACAAGCATCATCGATTCAGGATTGTGCTTTAGAAGCAGTCCCTTTAATACTATTGTGTAACGCTAGTTTCTGGGAATGTGGGGCATTACAGGTCGGATCCACTTCTTCTTTCTTCTTCTTCATCCATTCCCTTTTCCAGATTCTCTCTGGATAGGGTAGTGTATCAAAGCCTTACACCTTACTTGATCTTTCCACCATTCCTCGTCTAGTACTTTATTGCTATCGACTCCTCTATTTGCAATACAGTCCACAACCGAGCTCCTCCATCTTGTTCTAGGCCATCCCCTAGGCTCTTTGTAGTCTCTGTATCCATGAATGTTCTCTTTGGTATTCTCTCTTCTTGCATTCTCATCATGTGTCCAAACCATTTTAGCTTTGCTATATCAATCACTTCCTGAAGTTTACACACTCCCACGCTTCACCTTATTTCCTCATTTCATATTCTATCTTGTCTTGTCTTTTCCTGTATGCTCCTCAAGAACCTCATTTCAGCTGCGTGTATCTTACTTTCGTTCCGCTTAGTCAACGTCCAGGCTGCTGAAGCATAGGTCAGTAGGGGTTTATAATAGGACAAGTAAAAAAACCTCTTGTACTTCAATGGCACATCTTTGTTCCATACAATGTCTCTCACACACTGGTGGAAACTTGCGGACTGCTGTATTCTTAAATCAATTTCTCCGTCCAAATTTCCATCTTCTGACATCATGCTGCCCAAATATTTAAAATTTTTCTCTACTTCAAGAGGTTCATTCCCTATTTTTATCACTTCCCTGGATTTTCTGTTACCTCTCGTCATGATCAAAGTCTTACTTTTGCCGGGCTGAGTGGCTCAGACGGTTAAGGTGCTGGCCTTCTGACCCCAACTTGGCAGGTTCGATCCTGGCTCAGTCCGGTGGTATTTGAAGGTGCTCAAATACGTCAGCCTCATGTCGGTAGATTTACTGGCATGTGAAAGAACTCCTGCGGGACTAAATTCCGGCACCTCGGCGTCTCCAAAAACCGTAAAAGAGTAGTTAGTGGGACGTAAAGCAAATAACATTATTATTAAATTAAGTCTTACTTTTTGCAGTACTGATCTTCATTCCAAAATTTCTTATCTCCTCATTCCATAAATCAACTTGTGTCTGTACTTCCTCTTCATTATCTCCCCAAACTACAGTGGCATAAGCAAAGAGCATAGACTTTACTTGCTCACCCATCATGTTCTCCTTAATAATATGCAGAATTCTATCCATGATGATAATGAAGAGGAAGGGAGACAATACACTTTCCTGTCTTAAGCCTGTCTCAACTCTGAACCATTCAGTTTGACCCACTTTGGGACACTGTTGTATGCCTTTTTAGTATCTAGGAATGTTACTACCATGACCTTTCCATATTCCCAATATTTTTCCATCATTTGACGCATTGTAAATATTGGGTCAAATGTGGACCTGTCTCTTGAATCCATACTGGTGTTCTGCCAATTTTCCCTCTACTCTGTCTCTTATTCGTTTATCCAAGAGTCTTTCAAGGATCTTAGCTATATGAGGTATCGGTGTCACTCCTCTGTAATTTTCACATTGCTTCCTTTCTCCTTTCTTGAAAATGGTGACCTCGTCAATTCCAGCTGCCTTGCCTCGTTTCATTCTTTTAGTGGCCCACTCAATCTCTGCCATGGACACCTCGTTTTCTTTATCTTCCATCTGCACTAAATCTGGTTCTTCGATTTCTCCTTGTACCAAGGTATTTTGCACGTTCTAAAGCTGTTCAAATTTCACTAGTGTCCAAAAGTTAAGCATAATCACTAAACGAGGCCATACCGCCTGATAGGAATGTGAGATGGATTACTGAATAAATGGAAGCTGAGTCACACACCATATATGTAACACAACTTTTGCAAAAAAAAATTGTGTCAGAAAGGTTCTGATAGCTAAGGTACACCTTTGACAACAACTAACAAAACTTGGCAGTGTCTTCCACAACAAAATATTCTGTTAATAGGGTGCATGTTTACCCCTAACGGCCACACATGCTTCGCAGTGACGTGGCATGTTCTCTATCAGATGGTCCAAGAGCTCTTGTGGCAGTTGATCCCATTCCTCCGAAAGGGCAATGCGAAGGTCTTGGAGGGTCCTTGGTGGAGACTGACGGGATGAAATTCTCCTCCCCAGTGCATCCCAGACATGTTCTATAGAATTCAGATCTGCAGACCTCACTGGCCAGTCCATACGATGAATGTGTTTTGCAGCCAGAAATTCATCCACCAGAGCAGCGCAGTGTGGTCGGGCATTATCGTCCATTAAGAGGTAGTCTGGACCAACCGCACCTCTAAAGAGTCGAACATGTGGTCTCAGTACCTCATCCCTGTATCTCCGAGCGTTAACAGTGTTCCTCGGACCACCCACAATGATGTGCAGGTCCGTACGGCCATTCAAGTTGATTATAAGTAATAAATCTCATTGTACATAAGTATTGGAAAGGTGGTGTTAACTATCATTCTTATTTTAATGTTCATTCAAGATGATGCCGCTCCGCACCCTGAAGCCACAACCACCATAGTAGTCCCGTTCCACGATGTTCCTGTGGTTGTATCAGCTATTATTACTTGTAATACCCGGTTCTCTCCAGATTAATGTGCGATGGAAATCGTTCTAAAAACTGAAGCGGGATTCATCTGTGAAGAGCACGTGCCTCCCATCATTCATGGTCCAGTTTCAATGTTGACGGCTCCACAGTAAACGGGCCTGTCTCTGTGCTGGAGTGAGCGTTACGCACACCGCTGGATGTCGGGCAAACAGCCCTGCTGTTCTGAGCCTCTGGTACACAGTTTGCCGGGAAACGGCAATCCCTGAGATGGCTGCAAGCTCTGCCGACAACTGTCTTGCAGGTGCACTCCGATTTCATCAGGTGGTTAAGGTCAGATATCGGCCTTGCTGTGGGGTGGTTACCCTTGGTCGACCTGGTACTGGCCTACGACTAACATCTTCTGTGTCTCGAAATCGTCTCCAAAGTCTGGAAATGACACTTTGTGGCACATTCAAGGATACGGCATCTTCAGTCTTTGTCTGGCCTGCTTCCAGGTAGCCAAGTATTCTACCCTGCAAAATGGGGTCCAGATGGCGTCGTTGTGCCATTAATGTTGTCACGTTCACCACGAGGCTACACTACGCACAATATAACAGGGCAAACACGACTGAGGGAATATGGGACGCAGGCACCGACTGTGTTTACCTTGCGGTTACGCCGCTAGTCAAAACAGGGAACACTCCTTTCCTATACAGAGCGAACACGTGAGGTTGGTAGGTGCATATGACTTGCGATTTGCCTTCTATTTCCTGTTGCCCTGCTTACTCGTAACTTATGCTTAACTATTGGACACTAGTGTATTTATTAATGGAAAACATTGGGCTTAAAATCAATTCAGGGAGGTAGCAGGTTCGAACTCCACTGTCGGCAGCTCTGAAAATGGTTTTCCGTGGTTTCCCATTTTCACACCAGGCAAATGCTGGGGCTGTACCTTAATTAAGGCCACGGCTGCTTCCTTCCCACTCCTAGCCCTTTCCTGTCACATCGTCACCATAAGACGTAGCTGTGTCGGTGCGACGTCAAACAACTAGCAAAAAAAAAATCAATCACCTCACATTCCTCACTGTCATCTGATGAAGTAATTTTCCTCAGAGCATCGGCGTCAAGGAGAAAGGTAGGTAGATTATACCCAAGCCACATTTTCCCTCTCAATGGAGACGTACCACTAGTTTTCATTCTCTGAGTTCTTTTATACTCTCGGTAGAAAGCTGAATGCATTTTCAAAATTTTCTTCAGTCCTTGGACACTGTAGTCATATTGTTCTGAGAGCCATTTCAATGTATCCATCTTAATGCTATTGTTTTTATAATTACTCAAAGTTACATTCCACAGTAGAGATGGGGAATCTGATTCATTTAGAAGAACCGATTCATTTGAAACGATTCACTAAAATGATTCGTTCATTTGAGTCGTTCATTCGATTACCACGTGACGGAGAGCCGAAAACGAAACAATACTCAGATGAACCATTCCATTTTAGAGGTTATAGTCGAAAAATGCTACACAATTGTCTGACTAATACTTTCTAAACTTAAGTAGCTACCATTCGAAACTATACGACGATCGAATTTGAAATTTATAGTAGATATGAACATTTTTGTGGCAATGTTCCACATGTTAGTTCAGAGTAGTTCACGAGAACGGGAACGGGAACCTTGAAGTAAATTTAACCTAACATTTCGCAATGAGCTGAAAGTTGAACGTATAACAGTTTCGTTAAGTGTGTGACTTGAAACGACATGATAATTTTGTATTTTAAAAACAATATGTTTTCCTGTAAGGTTAGTTTAGGAGTATTTGACTTGTTCAGAGTCGTTCTTTACAAGTTATCATTGATTCAGAATGGTGGATACCCGATTTGGCGATATGAATCAGAACAAACGAGGAACCAAGGAACGAGTTGTGGCTGTCATCTCTCGATTCACCTTTCGATTCACAATCGAGTCGATTCATTTCGTTCACTGAATCATGATTAAATCGTTCAGTGCAATGATTCATTCATTATGAATCACTCGTTCAGAATCTCCCTATCTCTATTCCACAGTTCTGAAGCATTGTGGTAATCCTCAATTAAATTCACGGTCTTTTCAGTAGGCTGGGCTGAGTGGCTCGGACAGTTAAGGCGCTGGCCTTCTGACCCCAACTGGGCAGGTTCGATCCTGGCTCAAACCGGTGGTATTTGAAGGTGCTCAAATACGTCAGCCTCGTGTTGGTAGATTTACTGGCACGTAAAAGAACTCCTGCGGGGCAAAGTTCCGGCACCTCTGTGTCTCCGAAAACCATAAAAGTAGTTAGTGGGACGTAAAGCAGAATAACAAATTTATTTTCAATAGCCCGCTACATCTTGTTCCATGGAAATTTTAGCACCGATCCACACACTGTCGGATGCTGGACGACACTGTTCGACAAGCATATTTATTAGGCATGCTGCACCAGTGTGTTCCGCAGATCGCAACATGTCTCATGCCACACAGCTGTATGCTACATGTCGCACTGTGTTTTCTCAATAGGGATGTATAGAACTAGCACCGATAGAGCGCACTGCTGTTGTACTGGGTAAGCGCAATGCGCTTTTCATTTTTCTCCTGTGTATTCATGCCGCTAAATATCCACGAATTTAAGTTGCTTAAATTATTATTATAGTGACTATGCCGAGCTATTGCAGTGTTCCTCTGAAAAAATCAGGGAAGCCCATTTTCATTTCACCAGTTTCCACAAAATAAAGAAACGAGGAAGAAATGGTTACATGCTATTAGAAGGAAAAATTTCGGTGAGAAGAATCTGACCGAAAATTTTAAAGTGTGTCCCCTTTATTTTCAACCCGGTGACTTCACGAAAACTTTATTGGGTAAGTGCGATTTACGAAGGGAAATAATTCCTATTTTCTACCTATAAACTGATTAGGCATTTTGATAACAACCACCGAATTTATGCATTTGTATTTGAAGGTGAGAGAGCAAGATTAAAACCGGGCGCGTACCGGGCGAGTTGGTCGTGCGCATAGAGGCGCGCGACTGTGAGCTTGCATCTGGGAGATCGTGGGTTCGAATCCCACTGTCGGCAGCCCTGAAGATGATTTTCCGTGGCTTCCCAGTTTCACACCAGGCAAATGATGGGGCTGTACCGTAATTAAGGCCACGGCCGCTTCCTTCCAACTCCTAGGCCTATCCCATCATCGCCGTAAGACCTATCTGTGTCGGTGCGACGTAATGCCCGTAACAAAAAAAACCGGGCGCTGTTCCATTGCCTTTTTCATGGACCACGAACACAACAAAAACAACGAAGAGGCCATACATCAGAAAATTGCCGGATTACCACGATAAGCCTAGAATATCGGAATGTGCAGGAATCGCCTTCTTAGAAATACGGGAAGAAATCGTGAATATACAGAAAGAAGTGAATGTTACATTTCTGTGGCTCTCATTTTCAAAGACATCAGCATTCAAAAAATACTACAGGTAATTTGGTTGTTGAGCAAACAATGCGTAATCCTGATGCCATATTACTATATACAGGGTTTGTAGACGTCCATCATTGTAATTTGGTGTTTGCTGTTCTGGGAGAAAACAGATACAATTTACAGATATTCCCTCTTGAACTCAGACTGTGTTTCTTCTTGACAGTTATGAAGCTAAGGGCCAACAAATCTGACAAAGAACTAGGCCTTAACTTCGGAATCCATAAAACTACTGTTAGGAGAACATTTAATGTATGGATTAATTCATGTACTGCCAATTTAAAGAGTTGAACATTTGGTCTGATAGAGAAAATGTCCTTGAAAACAGCCCCCTTGCTTTTATACAGAAATACCCCTCGACTAGAATTATAACTGGTGCAACTGAGAATATAATAGCGAAACTTGTTCCAAAGGCTAGTATTCCACTTTCATAGGGCAAACTGGCCTCAACCGTTTGGTAGGGGGATGCTGAAAAGTTTATAAATTTTGGCTTCATGTTTCTGAACACTGAATAATACCAGTCTTGCAGAAGTGCTCTAAAGCTTAGCTTACAGCAGCAATATGCTTACAACATGCTTTGAGGCCTGCTCCAGCAAAACGTTCACATTCCCCTCGTATAATGTCACAGGTACTACTAAAATAAGCTTCACATTATAGGTCTTATGTTTTGTGTACTCGGATTTCACAGCACTGCATTTTAGAATTTCACCCGATTGAAACTAACCTTTTACAAACAAAACAAACTTTTCACTGAAAAGTCTGTATCCTGCATAACATAATGATTTTAGTTGGAAACAGGTGCTCCATCTATTTCCGATTTCCTAAATACGAAACAATCCATCAGATGCAAATTTGTGATAGTGACCTTCAACCTTCACCTTATGGCTGGTGGTCAAATATTCATGGGAAACTCAAGAATATTCACATGTCTTTGGTGGTGGACAAAGGCTGTATCTGCAGTTTCATGTAAGCCATCAACCTTTAAAAAAATAAGCAAGGGGAGCAAGTGCGTGTTTAAATATCTATTTATGATTTGTCTTGTGGAGGTACATTTATATACACTGACTGACAGAGCAAATGCAACACCAAGAAGGAGTTGTCAGAACTTTATGCCAATTGTAGGGTAGACTGACGTCACTGAGGTATGCTCATGATGTGAAATCCGCCGCTGTGCTGCGCACGTAGCGAACGATAAATGGGACACGGCGTTGGCGAATGGCCCACTTCGTACCGTGATTTCTCAGCCGACAGTCATTGTAGAACGTGTTGTCGTGTGCCACAGGACACGTGTATAGCTAAGAATGCCAGGCCGCCGTCAACGGAGGCATTTCCAGCAGACAGACGACTTTACGAGGGGTATGGTGATCGGGCTGAGAAGGGCAGGTTGGTCGCTTCGTCAAATCGCAGCCGATACCCATAGGGATGTGTCCACGGTGCAGCGCCTGTGGCGAAGATGGTTGGCGCAGGGACATGTGGCACGTGCGAGGGGTCCAGGCGCAGCCCGAGTGACGTCAGCACGCGAGGATCGGCGCATCCGCCGCCAAGCGGTGGCAGCCCCGCACGCCACGTCAACCGCCATTCTTCAGCATGTGCAAGACACCCTGGCTGTTCCAATATCTACCAGAACAATTTCCCGTCGATTGGTTGAAGGAGGCCTGCACTCCCGGTGTCCGCTCAGAAGACTACCATTGACTCCACAGCATAGACGTGCACACCTGGCATGGTGCCGGGCTAGAGCGACTTGGATGAGGGAATGGCGGAACGTCGTGTTCTCCGATGAGTCACGCTTCTGTTCTGTCAGTGATAGTCACCGCAGACGAGTGTGGCGTCGGCGTGGAGAAAGGTCAAATCCGGCGGTAACTGTGGAGCGCCCTACCGCTAGACAATGCGGCATCATGATTTGGGGCGCTATTGCGTATGATTCCACGTCACCTCTAGTGCGTATTCAAGGCACGTTAAATGCCCACCGCTACGTGCAGCATGTGCTGCGGCCGGTGGCACTCCCGTACCTTCAGGGGCTGCCCAATGCTCTGTTTCAGCAGGATAATGCCCGCCCACACACTGCTCGCATCTCCCAACAGGCTCTACGAGGTGTACAGATGCTTCCGTGGCCAGCGTACTCTCCGGATCTCTTACCAATCGAACACGTGTGGGATCTCATTGGACGCCGTTTGCAAACTCTGCCCCAGCCTCGTACGGACGACCAACTGTGGCAAATGGTTGACAGAGAATGGAGAACCATCCCTCAGGACACCATCCGCACTCTTATTGACTCTGTACCTCGACGTGTTTCTGCGTGCATCGCCGCTCGCGCTGGTCCTACATCCTACTGAGTTGATGCCGTGCGCATTGTGTAACCTGCATATCGGTTTGAAATAAACATCAATTATTCATCCGTGCTGTCTCTGTTTTTTCCCCAACTTTCATCCCTTTCGAACCACTCCTTCTTGGTGTTGCATTTGCTCTGTCAGTCAGTGTATTTATCAATGTACAATATTCAAGTAATTGTAATCTTTAGGAAAAGGCATGTCGACTCCTATTCATTATTTGGATAATAAAGCGTGTTAGAATGTTCTAATTACCGCTGTACTAATTCTTCCTTCCTCCCGCTAGTTTTAGCGTTTCTGGTCCGTAGCTTATTTTGCAGTTGTTTAATGGGTAAACGCTGAAAATCGTCCATAATATACTAGGGGATATACCTATACAATTAATATAGTCTTGGAGTAAAATTAGAGAAGATACAATCGGCTTTAGCTCAGAAAACTCGGTCACATTCTATACGTTACTCGCAGCTGACTGGGAGAAACATAAGACGATCACCTTGCGCTTACTCAGTATTACACGAGCGCTATCTGGCGCGAACTTTCTCTGCCTACATCCCTATTGAAAGTAGACTGCACTAGGTATATGTCACTGTCGCATGCTTAATGTTGCCTCGGTGGAATCCTGCCTTGAGAAGTCATGCCTGACGAGATTGCCTCTAAACACATTGCTGATGATCATTAGAAACGAGGCTTATGCAACACTCATTGGTGAAAAGGACTTTATGCCAATTTTGAAGAGACCATTCAGCATAATGTTGGGTCCATCTGTATCACACCCCAGGATGTGTAGGTTGAGGAATTTCCTGACTTGCTTACTTATTTTAAAAATATAAAACTGAATTTAAATGAAAAATATGAAAATTTATATTCATTAAATAAAATACTCATTCGTCGGACTATGTCCTCACACTTGGTTCTTACCTGGTTACTTACACATACAATATTTGATGGGCGCCAGCTACAACTCAGTGCAGCAATAATAGAATGAGAGTCTTGAATATCTCTATGGTGTGGGGTAATAAGCTTACTTTTAACAACATACCATATAGATTCTGGGAAAAGGATATTGTTGTTTTGTTTCCTCATTAAATTTGAGGTGCTCGCTAGGCTTCATTGTGCTTCGCATGGACAGCAATCTTTTGAGGTGCGCATTGAACTGGGAACGTTGTACTTTTTAACATCTTAAAGGACTGATTGCTGGTTTCCACCTCACTAGGATTGCTCCATTAAAGCGACTCTGAAGATTTTATTGAAGTATTTTTAATATGATTCTACGTCACGTTTTAAGAAGTGTTATAAATTAAGCTAATGTTTCTTCAAGACTATTTTATTTTTAAGTTGTTCTTTTAAATCCACGTTATTTTATTAGTGAGCAAAGCGGTTTGCATATGTTTTTATTTAAGATTTATGACTCGCAAGTCTCGGACTTGTAGAAAATATCGACTTTGAGACAGTATAATCATAACACAGTTTTAGGTTGTTAATATGGTTTTAAATTGTGTTCAATTTGACGTAGATAAACTTATGTGATTGCCAATTTTTCCAAGAACCTATATCAGCTGATGATGACGCAAAGGGGCATCAAAACTAGTTCTGATTGAAATATGTGTTGTAATTTCATCTAAACAACAGTTTTTATGTATTGAATAAGGTGGATCCAAATTATAATAAAAGTTGTAATCTTGGTTCAATACGGACAAACAATGAAATTCATTAATTTAACTAACAAGCATACATCGCAGTGAAGCGAGAGAGCGGACAGGCTTTGCAGGGAAGGGAGGGAGCCTTGACGTTCAATTGTGATTACGAAGCTCTCCTCTACTACTCAACAAAATGCTAATTGGGGTGCAGTATTAAAAATAAAGCGCTATAATTGCAACAACAAAAAACTGACCTTTTCAAGATATTCTGGATTGATTTATACTGCGCTCGTTATAAACAGTCAGTTTTATTTTCTTATATTTATACATTGCAAGACATTAAAATCATTCTGTATTGATGGTTTTCACTTTACAAAGGAAATTGAATATGTCCTCCCATTCAGTACGTACACATCTCCATCATTATTACTATTATTACTCCATCTAATGATGTATTGAATAGGAGGATATATTAAATTTCCTTTGTAAAGTATATTTATACATTCAAGGAAATCTGGCACGTTATAATTTTGTTGTTACAATCTACAAAGGTACAGGGTTTAAGCGTACAAGGTACAATATACAATTCTTTGGATTGACATGAGAGTATTTCCATTTTAAAAAAAAGTGAAATTCCTGTTATTCATTAAACAAAAAATAATATAATTACATAATTCAACAAGTTTACTGCTTCATTTTGCACAGTATTGTAGTGTTGTGTGACTTTCTCTGTTCACTGAATTTCTGAAAATAATATTTAAAATTTAACAGACGTCCAGTGATAATAGCTAAATGGCAAGAGGGAGTTTCATCACGAGTGAGGACATAGATATTTACTATCAAAGATTAAAGTGCAATAACAATGTAAATATATCTACTAGATAGATATACTGTATTGTTTGTTCAACCCTTGTTCCGTTTCTCTACAGGGTCGGGTATGAGGTGAGATGAGTTTGTCATGGTGGGTTTTATGTCTGGGTGCCCTTCCTGCTGTAAGCCTCAGCATAGGAGTTAATGAGATGAAATGAATGACGTGATATATGATAGTAGGAAGGGAGAGGGTGAAACACGGTGCCGGCTCATAGCCTACTCCTGTCGAATAGCACTAAGGGGTCTGCTCAAGGCTTAACATCTCCATCTGATGGACGAATCACCATTAACAGCGTCATATGCCCTCACTCCATATGAGCAATGCGAAGAGGTTTGGAATTTAATCCAGGCTTTGGCACGCAATTTAGTGATTATAAATTGTATACTACCACCTCCCGTACTCTGCCGACCGACATTCTGATGTTGGAAATTGTTTCGACCAGACCAAAGGGACTCAAACCAGCTAACCATGGTGTCAGACCGTTTAGACTTCAACGCCGTAACGATCATGGTCACCAGGTGTGGTATAATGCAGAGCAGGGATGGCAAACCTTTTGCAAGTCTAGTGTATTATTCTCAACTGTCTACTGTACCACCTGTTATTTTCCTTTAAGGAATGGCTTTAATTATTATATCGCATGTTCCGTGGTTGTATTTTGCAAATACTGCAAACAAAAATTTTTGTTTGTTTTAAGAATACCTAACATTACTTGTAAAAAATTATATACAGTAATAAGCATTCATTGTAACACACTTCCTCATTAAGTATTATTAGATATAAAAATCAGGACTAATATTGCCAATGGACTTCAAATGAAATATTATTCTCACATTTAGTGTGAAACTCGTTGCTGAATCGTAATAGCCATGTCATTTGTTAGGTTCATAACTTCTTACTTTCAATAAC
This sequence comes from Anabrus simplex, assembly GCF_040414725.1. Taxonomy (NCBI): domain Eukaryota; kingdom Metazoa; phylum Arthropoda; class Insecta; order Orthoptera; family Tettigoniidae; genus Anabrus; species Anabrus simplex. Next base: position 214,797,192 of record NC_090266.1, read on the forward strand.
ACACACGATGCACTTAATCCTGAACCAAGACGGTTTCTAACAGTTGACTTCACAAAGTTCATTGTAGAAAATAGCTGCTCGCAGGCGTATGACGACCCAAACAAAGTAAGTAGTGCTGTAGCAAGTTTCTTCATGGCCGAAAACTTTTGTGAGAGGCTGTTCCACTGTTCAAGTATTAAGTTCTCTGGCTTCTGGAGAGAGTATTCACCATCAACAGCACACTCAATTTTCTTCAACGCTTCACCAAGTTGTACGAATTTGTTCACCCATGTACTGCATTGTTGAAATTCAATCACGTTCACTTCTGAATGGTCAATATATAATCATTCAAAAAATATGACCTTAATATCACTCATTTGTGCAATATGAGGTTTTGAAATAAAGTGCAATGTTTTCTCCAAATCTCGAAATTGGGAAAATCTCTTGGAAACTATTTGTTTTGAATTCTGTAGGAGCCAGGCTGAGTGGCTCAGACGGTTGAGGCGCTGGCCTTCTGTCCCCAACGTGGCAGGTTCGATCCTGGCTCAGTCCAGTGGTATTTGACCACCGCACCGAAGGTGGTCAAATACGTCAGCCTTGTGTCGATAGATTTACTGGCAAGTAAAAGAACTCCTGCGGGACTAAATTCCGGCACCTCGGCATCTCCGAAAACCGTAAAAGTAGTTAGTGGCACGTAAAGCAAATAACATTATTATAAAAATTTTGTAGGGCGTCCATATACTTCTTGCAAATAGACTGCTTCTTGTGTCTTCAAAAGTTAATTGATCTGCACAATTTGACATCAGTTCAAGTTTCACTTCAAGTGAAGGAAAGTACTTAAATGTCTTTGTTTAAACATTCCTGGCGAATACTTCAAGTTTTCTTTGAAATGATTTTATGATCTCAAGCAGTCTATCTGTAGTATGACCGTTTCCTTGCAGTTCCTTATTCACATCGCTGTATACTGCTGTAAAATCATGGAGAAACATTAAAACGCACAGCCAAATAGGGTCCGTAAGTTCTGGGAATTCTTCCTGCTTTTCTGTCATGAAGAAGCTAATTTCGTCCAAGAGCTCGATAAACCTCTGGTGTACTTGCTCACGACTCAGCCAGTGAACATTATTGTACATTACAAGTCTGCCATATTGAGATTCCACTTTGTGTAACATTTTCGAGAACTGGCGATTATTTAGAATACGTGCTGATATGAAGTTCACAATTTGATGAGGGCCATTCAAAAAGAGATGAACTGGAGGCTATAAAATGAAAACCTCCAAAAGAATCGTAATGCAATTGCCCTCAGAAGAAGGTGCCGTCCGTATAAGAGCGCTGAGGTCCTAAACTCGCCCCTGGAGGGACATGGTGCACACCAGGTGACGACAGAGCGAGCACGTGCACCAGTTGATCATACACTGCATCCAGTCTTGCTGACAAAAGTGAAATGAAGTCTTCAAAAGGAGAGCAAAGGTGTGTAGAGCGTTTCCTGACAGCAGAAGGAATGAGGGGGAATGAAAATTCATCAAAGAATGGCACAAGTGTATGGAGAACACTGCATGTCCGTTGCAATTGTCGAGGCGTGGCACGAGCGATTCAGGGAAGGATGTCGTTGGCCGATGATGCGCGGTCTGGAACACCCCATCGCATTACCGATGCCATTGTCCAGCAGGTGGATGCCCTCGTTATGCAAGATGGGCGAGATACGGTAGCAGCCATTGCCGCGGAGGTCGGAGTGAGCATCGGAAGTGTTCACGCCATCATTAAGGACAGATTGAAATTTCGCTAAAAGTGTGCTTAATGGGTGCCTCACAGTATTCAACCAGCAGGGGAAGCATGTCGAATGGACCTCTCTCTTGAACATCTGCTGCGCTATGCCAAGGAAGAGGATGAGTTCCTGTCACAAGCGGTTGCTGGAGACGAGACATTGCATCATCACTTCGAAACAGAGTCAAAACGACAGTCTCCAGTGGAAGCATGTAGGGTCGCCGCGAATCAAAAAATCCAAGTTGAGGTAAGGAAGGTTTTTTTTTTTTTTTTGCTAGGGGCTTTACGTCGCACCGACACAGATAGGTCTTATGGCGACGATGGGATAGGAAAGGCCTAGGAGTTGGAAGGAAGCAGCCGTGGCCTTAATTAAGGTACAGCCCCAGCATTTGCCTGGTGTGAAAATGGGAAACCACGGAAAACCATCTTCAGGGCTGCCGATAGTGGGATTCGAACCTACTATCTCCCGGATGCAACCTCACAGCCGCGCGCCTCTACGCGCACGGCCAACTCGCCCGGTTAAGGAAGGTTCAGAGAGGCAAACGATTTACCTCGGACGACGTCAAGCAGTACGTTCGGAACTGGTTCGCAACGCAGCCCGAAGAATATTACGAAACAGCCATTCACAGCCTTGTGTCGCAGTGGGAAAAGTGTCTCAATAGTGCTGGGCAATACTTTTGAAATAACGGTACAGGTTTTCATTTTATAGCCTCCGGCTCGTTTCTTTTCGAATTGCCCTTAGAGTTACCACCGAGAGTACACTTTCATATGACTTCATACCTTCTTTTGCACAAAGGACTTGCTAGTGTAATATACAATGGAACTGTAAAATAGGGTGTTTATCCACTTCTTTAAGAAATTTCACAAACCCATCATGAATACCCACCGTACTTGAGGCAGTATCAGTTGTCACAGACACAATTTTCTGTACGTCAAACCCCATTTTAATACAAGCCTTGGGGCCGATGACCTTAGATGTTAGGCCGCTTTAAACAACAAGCATCAGCATCATCATCATCATCATCATCATCATCATCATCATCATCATCATCAATACAAGCCTTGCTTCACTTTGTTAATTATATCGTTCCCTGTTGTAGTTCGTGAGCTCAGCAATTATAAGTAATTCTTCCCTTATCACATTTCCACAAGTAAATCAGACAAAAACAGCTGACCTTGCTTGTAAGGTCACGACCATGCTTTCATCAAGACATATTGAATACATTTGTGAGTTATCCAAACCAGCTTTCAATAGCTCCAAAACATCTTCACTCATTATATCCCTGAAATTATTTTTGCTGGCATTTCTTTAATTCTGTTAATTATTTTTTGTTAGTTAGAAGAGTCTTCAAACAATGTATCGGTTGTCAATAAGAAAGCCTCCTTCAATAACTCACCGTCATAAAGCAGCTTCCCATGCTGTACTATGCAGTGAGAGAGGTGGAAACTAGACGTACTTGAAAGATGATACAAAAGAACTAATTTGTTTTGTATATTGTTCAACTTTTTGTAAAACAAACTCTCTTCTTTCTTCAATTGGCATGGAACAAACATTTGAATGATTCATCTCAAAATGGCGTTAAATGTGTGGGATAAACTGTTTCCAAACACAGGCAACACAAAGCTTTATTGTTCCTTTCTATCACTCCGAATTCCCTTGTCCACTGTTCTTGAAAATTCCGGCCACTACCTTTGTTAAGTTTCTGCTTTTTTCGGCACTGAAAACATGTTTACGTGGTCTGCATACAAACTCACCAGAAAACAATATTCAATAGACAGTTACACACTAAGAATAATTACGCCCTACTGGCTACCACACACACACACACACACACACACACACACACACACACACACACACACACACAAGTGACTGACGTGGGTGAGTGAAGGGTTCGCTAGATTTTCGGACCTATCAGTGTTGCAATATTGCACTTCGGAATTGGAACTAGAATTTGGACGTTCGATATTTATATCTTATACGTGAACACTATGACTACACGATGCACGACATATATATAGTCTATAATACAAGACATATATAATAACGTTAATATGTTCATGTGGCGTGCCACCGAAATCATGTTCGCACGTCACCCAGTGACGCGTGGCATATATTCGCTATCCCTGATATAGAGTATACCTTCAAATAAATAACCTGTCTGATGTTATTCCCGGTAAGCATGATTGGATTGTTGGTGAGTTTATCAGATAATTTAAACCCAAACAACCACAAGCCACAGCTTATCCATCTTAACTCTGTATTATATTAGAAATGTTTCTAAAGCACCTCTTAAAATTTAATAATGAAAATTGTAATTTATTACATACATTATAAAAATATTTCAGGTTGTAGGCCTAACTCTTTATTGTATCCGGTCAAAATACATAAACTGCAATGAACGTACATAACTTATTTCTTACAACATAAATTGAAAATGACGTGGATATCTGCCCTCTTTCTTTCATTATTTTCTGCCTCCATTTCAAACTCGAGTATCGCTGCAGTGATCAAGAGTGACTGGGAGAACTTCGCCCAACCTTCATGGTCTGTGACATAGCCACAACATCACTGGCTGAATGGCATACGCTCATCGCCTGCCTGCCTGCCCTTCTGCTTACAGTGCTGGGCGCCCGCAAAACGGAATGCCCAGCGTGAGCACCTCTGCTCTGTACACACAGTGCTCCAGAACCACATCTTAAGTGCATCGATACATTGTCTCTGGTCCTTAGGATCGAAGTTTCACATCGATGCATTGTCTCTGGCCCTTAGGATCCACGTTTCACAACCAGTTAGAAATATGGAGAAAACGAGAGATTCACGAAGTCAGATCGGTGTGGTGCTTGTTATATCCAAATTCTGGAGGGTTTCTCCATAACAATTCTCTCTAAGGTGAACCCTCTTCTAATTTCTGCCTCACAACTTCCTGTGTCAATGATAGTTGATCCAAGATAGACAAAATTGTGCACTACCTTCACTCCTCTTAATTTACATTTGATCTGGATCTGTTCTCCTTGGTCGGTTATTACTTTGGACTTACTAAGGTTAGTGCTTAGTCCATACACTGTGCTCACATTTTTCACTCTTTCTAGTAAGTCAGCAAGTTCATCTTCGCTGCTGGCACAGAGAGTAATGTCAGTAAATCTTAAAAAATAATAATAGTAATAATTATAATATTTTGCTTTACGTCCTAATAACTACTTTCATGGTTTTCGGGGATGCTGAGGTGCCAGAATTTTCATGCAGGAGTTCTATTACATGCCAATAAATCTACTGACACGAGGCTGACAGATTTGAGCACCTTCAAATACCACCGGAGTGAGCCAGGATCAAACCTGCCAAGTTGGGGTCAGAAGGCCAGCACCTCAACCATCTGAGCCACTCAGCCCGGCCGCAAATCTTAAATTATTAATAAATGTAAGCATATTGCTGCATAATATCTATTCATCCCCACACACCAAACATCTATAAAACCAAACTCAAATAAATATATATAACAGTAACATTTATTATTGTTATCTATATTTTATATATTACATTTTCATAAAACTTGTTGGCAGCGGCGGCCGTTAGTCGTATCAGAGTATATGTTTTTCACCTGGAGTTCGTGTTTAGTCCGCTTTGTGCAGATGACATTTTTGGCTCAACAGGCCAATCCTTGCACAGAGCTTGCGACCACGTTTTGTACACCTGAGAGAGGGGGTTGGACGTGGTTGGCTCTGTCTGAGTTTCCTTCTGATACGAGCCTCCGTTTGCAGTCTTCGACGCTCTGTTTCAAACTGCTGGACGGCAGTGGAAGTGGTTGCACACCAGTGAGGATGATCTTCAGCAAGTGTGTGTCAGGTACTGGGGTTGATGTTTGTGCTCTTTGTGGTCTCTTTTGAGCTGATCCTTGTAGCATTTCAGAGGGGAACCACATGTCCTCCTGCCAGAACTGAGTTCACTGTACAGTAACAGCCAAGGTAGTCTATTGTCACTCATGCATTGAATATGTCCAATCCATCTGAGCTGGTGACTGATGATGGAGGCTTCTATACTGTTCATCAGTGCCCTGTCAAGAACTGCAACATTGGTTACATAATCATCCCGTTTGTTATTTATGATGATCCTAAGCTTGTGCTAGTGAAAACGTTCCAGTTTCTTGATGTCACAGCAGTATAGAGTCCCTGTTTCATATCCATACAGTAATGTGGAGACAACAGCAGCTTGGTACATCAAGCTTAGTGGATATTTTTAGATCTTTATTTGAAATGACTTTGCGGAAAAGACGTCCGAATGCACAATGAGCAGCCCGTATTCTGTTTTCTACGTCCGTCTCCAAGATACAACATGTCAAGAGAATACTCCCAAGGTAGGAGAAGTGGTCTACTTGTTTCAAATAAGTATCTGAGATGTTGAAGTCTGGCAAACTGGTTCCAGGAGCAGGTTGTGCAAGAACTTTAGTTTTCTGAATGTTGATAGTCAGGCCAAAGTGTTCATAAGCTGTTTTAAAGCAGTCAAGAGACATTTTCAGTTACTCGGGAGAATGAGCTGGAGAAACATTGTCATCTGCATATTGCAATTCTGTCACCCGGGTGAGGTGGGTTAGTCTTTTAGACTAGAGTCTAGCCCGATTAAAATACCTCCATCAAACCGATAACTAATTTCTACACCTGTGTTGTTAGCAGTTTTCTCATAGAACATAGCTGTCAGGTATAGCGCAAAAAGTGTACGTGCACACACACAGCCTTGCTTTAGCCCATTGGTAATTTGAAATACTTCCGAGACATTATTTTAATGGAGAACCTGATCAACCATACCATCGTGAAGTGCGTGGACAAGTCTACAGAATTTTCAGGGCAGCCAAACTGCCTTTAAACCATCCACATAGCATCTCTAGGCACTGTATGAAGGGCCTTTTCCAGGTCATAAAGCGCAAAGAACAAGGGTTTCTGTTGTTCTCTGCATTTTTCTGCAAATGTCTAGCGCAGAAGATCATGTCAGTGGTGCCTCTAGATGTGCAAAACCCACACTGTGATTCAGGAACTATCTTCTCAGAGAGAATCTGAAGTTGATTCAACAGGATCCTGGCAAATATTTTACCTTCTATGGACAGCAGGGATTTGCCACGGTAGTTACCACAGATACTTCGGTCGCCCTTTTTGAAGATGGTGACTATGGTAGAATTTTTCATGTTGGTAGGTACTTTTTGGGTTTCCCATATCATTAGAACGAAAGAAAAGAGCCTCGTTTTAAGAGGTAGGCCTCTATTAAGAATGAGTTCTAGAGGGATGTTGTCTGGTCTAGGAGCCTTTCTTGGTTTGAAGCTGAGAGGAGCTTGGTTGTATTCTTGAAAAGTTGGTGGCATTGCCATCCAAGGTTCATAAGATGATGTGGGACATGCTGGAGGAAGTTTTCAGCAGCAGTGGAACTGTGGTTTTAAAGTGTACTGAAGTGCTCTTTCCAGCATCTCAGGATGTCTTGGCTGTCTGTAAGGGTGGTAATGTCTGCAGCTTTCATGTTTCCAGACGAGGTGCAGACAGGTCCATAAATCTGTTTTAGTCGAGCATAAAAATTACGTAGTTTCCGAGCATCTGACAAATTTTGTAGTTCTTTGGCTTTTTGTTGCTCCAGTTCTTTATGTCCCTGATTTTAGCCTGACATTTCTGTTTCAGCTCTTGAAAGCGTGTTTTCTTCATCTGAGAAGATGGATCTTATGTAAAGGATAAAAAGGCATCCCGCTTGGCATTGATAATGTTGATTATGGCTTCATAATCATCATCAAACCATTCTTGTCTTTTCCTCTTTATTGTTCTCAATGCGATTTTATTTTAACCACAATACTGCTCCTACGTCTGTTCCTTAACGCACAGTTATACACAGATATACAAAACACTACACTATTAAGGGAAACACACTGAAGCAATTTACTTTCGATTCTGTCAAGTACAGATATCAACAAGTTCTCACACTGATTATTCATTTTATCATCAAACACAGTCAGTTCTGACAGTACAGATATCAACAGTCCACACACTGATTACACTAGTCTGCGATGAAATTGCTGCCTCCAAAATTTGTTTTTGAGGCATTTTTAGCATGCTGAATTCAAATTCAAAGCCAGAAAGTTCCTATCATGTACCATTACCTTTTTAAAAAATTTATATTCCTTATAGCATAATTTTTGTATGCCCAAAGAGTAATCATGTAAAGTGTAATACTTTTATTTACTTACTTACTTACTTACTTACTTACTTACTTACTTACTTACTTACTTACTTACTCCATGGCTCTACGGTCCTTTAAGGACCTTGGCCTCCTTGACCACAGCTTTCCAATCCAGATCTTCAGCACGCCTACACCACCTCCTGACTCCAACAGTCCTCAGATCAGTCTCCACATCCTCCAGCCATCTCATCCGGGGCCGACCTCTCCTTCTCCTGCCCCCAGGGTGTCCTGTCAGTGCTTTCCTTGGAAGTCTTCCCTCCTCCATCCGTTGTACATGCCCCAGCCATCCAATTCTTCTCATTTTGATTGAGGTCACCAAGTCTGGCTCCTTATACAATAATCTTATTTATTCATTTGTTCTGATTCTCCATAAATCTCCCTCCTTCACCAGTCCAAATATTTTCCTCAGTACTTTCCTTTCCCACACATTTAATCTCCTCTCTGTGGCCTCAGTCAATACCCATGCCTCACTCCCATACATAAGCACTGGTTTAATTATTGTTTTGTAGAGAGTCAGTTTTAATTTCCTGCTTAAGTTTTTACTTCTCAGAAGGGGATACAGTGCCCTGTAGGATCTGTTGGCGGCCTTAATTCGATTTACAATATCTGTCTCAACTTTATTTTCTGATGTTATTACTGAGCCAAGATATGTGAAGCTATCTACTGCTTCAAAGGTGTAACCATCCACTTGGAGTTTTTCAGTGTTCCTTCCACTTCTCTCCATTACCATATATTTAGATTTAGCCTCACTTATCTCCAAGCCCAAGGACCCAGTAGGAAAGGGAAATGTGGAGTAGTGGATAGGAAAAGACAGGTGGAACAGGGTCACGGGATGGAGAAAAGGGAGGAGCAAGTAGCTTCTGCAGCTGTCAGGAAAGATAGGACTGACAAGGAGGGGAGGGGATCAAATGAGGTGGGTAGGGTTGAGGCTCTGGTCATGGGGGATTCTATGGTTAGACATGTCGGGAAAGTGTGTGGAGGAAAGGGTACCAGGGTAGAGTGTTATCCAGGAATTAGGTTAAGGCAGATGTTAAGGAAAGTAGAAGAGAAGGAGGAGGGAAAGGAGAAGGTGGTAGTGTTTCATGTTGGTACTACCAACCTAAGACAAGCAGGTATAAGTACCAACATAGTTGGGGATGTGTGGGATCTGGTAAATGCAGCACTGGTGGAGTTTAAGGAAGCAGAGATTGTTATCAGTGGAATACTGTGAAGGAGGTATACTGACTGGAAGGTGATCGAGGATTTAAATGAGACTATGGAGTGGGTATGTGGGAAACTGGGAGTGAAATTTCTAGATCCTAATGGGTGGGTAGGAGATACGTATCTGCGCTCAGATGGCCTTCACTTAAACCGCAGTGGTACATATAAATTAGGAAATTTGTTTAGAAGGGTTATAGGGAGGTACATTCAGGGAAACGGGGTGCGCTAGGGAGCGGTGTTAAGGGAACAGGGAACTGGAAATCAAGTAGGGATGACTGTAGAAGTATTGTAAAGAAAGGAATAGAATTAAGTAATTTAATAGATATATACTTACCAGATATTGTAATAGGAGTTGAATCGTGGCTGAGAAATGATATAATGGATGCAGAAATTTTCTCACGGAACTGGAGGGTGTATCGTAGAGATAGGATAGGAATGATAGGAGGGGGAGTATTCATTCTCGTGAAAGAAGAATTTGTAAGCTACGAAAAAGTTAAAGACGACAAGCACGAAATTCTAGGGGTAAGGCTCATTTCTAAAGACAATAGGCAACTAGATGTCTTTGGAGTGTACAGACCGGGAAAGGGTAGCGCAGATGCTGATCCAGACTTATTTGATAAGATAATCAGCTATGTGGGAAACGATAAAGAAAGGAACGTGATCGTAGCGGGTGATCTCAATTTACCAAATGTCAATTGGCAAGGTAATACGAACAACAGGAAGCATGACCAACAAATGGCAAATAAGTTAATATGGGAAGGGCACCTGATTCAGAAAGTGATGGAACCAACTAGAGGGAAGAATATTCTGGATGTGGTGCTGGTAAAACCCGATGAGCTCTATAGAGATGTGCCCACGATCCAAACATTGGCATCGTTGACTATGTCATTCCCCAGCACCGCGACAGAAGAGATGTCCTGATCACAAAGACAGCAAGAAACATTGATGACTGTTGGACAGATAATAATCATCTTAGTCGACTTAGACACGTGACTTCTGATGGATAGGAATCCTATCTCATGTACCATCCCAGAAGGAAATTTGACATTGGTAAACTTAAGAATGAAGCTGTTGTCACATACTGCCAGAACTCAATATTAAACCATGTTTCACAACTCAGTCAACTCAAAAAGACATAGATTCTGAATGGACCACACTCCAAAATAGCATCAATCATAAAACTTGTAGGTCTGTTGTAATGGTAGAATAAGTTGCTCCCAAGTTCACGATCTATCATTGTTGTTGTTGTTTGAGTCATCAGTCCATAGACTGGTTTGATGCAGCTCTCCATGCCACCCTATCCTGTGCTAACCTTTTCATTTCTACGTAACTATTGCATCCTACATCTGCTCTAATCTGTTTGTCATATTCATACCTTGGTCTACCCCTACCGTTCTTGCCACCTACACTTCCTTCAAAAACCAACTGAACAAGTCCTGGGTGTCTTAAGATGTGTCCTATCATTCTATCTCTTCTTCTCGTCAAATTTAGCCAAATCGATCTCCTCTCACCAATTCGATTCAGTATCTCTTCATTCGTGATTCGATCTATCCATCTCACCTTCAGCATTCTTCTATAACACCACATTTCAAAAGCTTCTATTCTCTTTCTTTCTGAGCTAGTTATCGTCCATGTTTCACTTCCATACAATGCCACGCTCCACACAAAAGTCTTCAAAAACATCTTTCTAATTCCGATATCAATGTTTGAAGTGAGCAAATTTCTTTTCTTAAGAAAGCTCTTCCTTGCTTGTGCTAGTCTGCATTTTATGTCCTCCTTACTTCTGCCATCGTTGGTTATTTTACTACCCAAGTAACAATATTCATCTACTTCCTTTAAGACTTCGTTTCCTAATCTAATATTTCCTATATCACCTGCCTTCGTTCGACTGCACTCCATTACTTTTGTTTTGGACTTACTTATTTTCATCTTGTACTCCTTACCTAAGACTTCATCCATACCATTCAGCAACTTCTCGAGATCTTCTGCAGTCTCAGATAAAATAACAATATCATCGGCAAATCTCAAGGTTTTGATTTCCTCTCCTTGGACTGTGATTCCCTTTCCAAATTTCTCTTTGATTTCCTTTACTGCCTGTTCTATGTAAACATTGAAAAGGAGAGGGGACAAACTGCAGCCTTGCCTCACTCCTTTCTGGATTGCTGCTTCTTTTTCAAAGCCCTCGATTCTTATCACTGCAGACTGATTTTTATACAGGTTGTAGATAATTCTTCGTTCTCGGTATCTGATCCCTATCATCTTCAGAATCATAAATAGCCTGGTCCAATCAACATTATCGAATGCCTTTTCTAGATCTACAAATGCCATGTACGTGGGCTTGTCCTTCTTGATTCGATCCTCTAAGATCAGACGTAAAGTCAGGATTGCTTCACGTGTTCCTACATTTCTTCTGAAGCCAAATTGATCTTCCCCCAACTCAGCTTCAACTTGTTTTTCCATTCTTCTGTAAATAATACGTGTTAAAATTTTGCAGGCATGAGATACTAAACTAATAGTGCGGTAGTTTTCACACCTGTCAGCACCGGCTTTCTTGGGAATAGGTATAACAACATTCTGCCGAAAATCGGATGGGACTTCTCCTGTCTCATACATCTTGCACACTAAATGAAATAACCTTACCATGCTGGTTTCTCCTAAGGCAGTCAGTAATTCAGAGGGAATATCATCAATTCCAGGTGCCTTGTTCCTATTTAGGTCACTCACAGCTCTGTTAAACTCTGACCTCAAAATTGGGTCTCCCATTTCATCAGCATTAACAGCCTCTTCATGTTCCAGAACGAAATTATCTACATCGTTACCTTGATACAACTGTTGGATATGCTCCTGCCATCTTTCTGCTTTGTCTTCTTTCCCTAGAAGTGGCTTTCCATCTGAGCTCTTAATATTCATGCACCTAGATTTCCTTTCCCCAAAGGTTTCCTTGATTTTCCTGTATGCAGCATCTACCTTTCCCAGGACCATACAGCCTTCGACATCCTTGCACTTCTCCTTCAGCCATTCTTCCTTAGCTACCTTGCACTTTCTATCCACTTGATTCTTTAATCGCCTGTATTCTTTTCTGCCCTCTTCATTTCTAGCATTCTTGTATTTTCGTCGTTCATCAATCAGGTCTAGTATCTCCTGAGTTATCCACTGATTCTTAGTTGATCTTTTCTTCCTTCCTAACATTTCTTCAGCAGCCCTACTGACTTCATTTTTCATGACTCTCCACTCTTCCTCTACTGTGTTTCTTTCGGCCTTTTCATTTAGTCCTTGTGCAACATGTTCCTTGAAACGATCCATCACACTCTTTTCTTTCAACTTGTCTAGATCCCATCTTTTTGCATTCTTTCCTTTCTTCAATTTCTTCAACTTCAGATGGCATTTCATGACCAACAAATTGTGGTCAGAGTCCACGTCTGCTCCCGGGAAAGTTTTGCAATCCAACACCTGGTTTCTGAATCTCTGCCTAATCATAATGAAGTCTATTTGATACCTTCCAGTGTCTCCAGGTCTCGTCCACGTATACAGCCGTCGTTTGTGGTGTTTGAACCAAGTATTGGCGAGGACTAAATTATGGTCAGTGCAGAATTCAACCAGCCGACTTCCTCTTTCGTTCCTTTGTCCCAATCCAAATTCTCCTACTGAGCTACCTTCTCTTCCTTGGCCTACCACTGCGTTCCAATCTCCCATCACAATTAGATTCTCGTCACCTTTGACATACTGTATTAAATCTTCTATCTCCTCATATATTCTTTCAATTTCTTCATCATCCGCTGAACTAGTAGGCATATAGACCTGCACTATTGTGGTGGGCATTGGTTTGGTGTCTATCTTGGCGACAATAATTCTTTCACTATGCTGGTCGTAGTAGCTTATCCGCTGCCCTATTTTCTTATTCATTATTATGAATTATGAATTAATTAAGCAGTTATCTGGTGAGACTTATGATGACTGAATGGAATTTTAGATAAACAAACTTAGCTTCATTTCTCCATTAGGTAAGGTAAGGGTTATTCTGCCCGAAGGCACGTCCGAACCTCCGCAGAGGTGTTCCTGAGCCGGAGGTTACGTGCGGTAGGGTGGCCAGTTCCTTTCCGCTCCTCCATTCCCTTACCCTCCACCAACAGCGCGTGGCAACCCATCCAACTCCTGACCACGCCCAATGTTGCTTAACTTCGGAGATCTCACGGGATCCGGTGTTTCAACACGGCTACGGCCGTTGGCATTTCTCCATTGATTTACTGCAAAGATGACCCTTTAGGGGAAGAAAACAGAACTAAATATTAGTAACAATTTTTTGTTTTCTGTTTTTTGACACACCTCTTGCAAGTTCATGCTGATCATGTTTCAGATATATTTAACGTCTTAATTTTATTATAATAATAAATTTTATTGCGCACAATGTGCAAAATTTACATATTACATTAAGTAAATTACAGTTCGCTTAAGGAGCACTTTGTTCAGAGCAAAATTGCTTCAGAGAGACTGTTCTCTTCTTGCACTTCATTACGTGATATGTATCACACTGTTCTTTGCACAGTACACATACACACTCCTGGCTGGCCCGGTGGTAGGACTTCTTGGCACAGATACGGTGATGAAAGATATATTTAAAAGAGTCCGAACAAAAGAAATCGTAGGCATTTTCTATAGTCTATAGTAAAGAATTCATACAATCGATTTGCTTTTTTAAATAACGTATGCAGTTTGTAGTCTCGAATTTTTCAGTGTTCTACTAGACTTTGTCCTGAATAGCTGTTGTGATCATGTTTATTTTTTAATAGTTTATGGTGGTTGCTGAAAGAAATTTTCATCATTTTGAATTTTCTTTTGAGTAACTGCATTTGTAAGCCCCTTGCCAGAGTCAGCCGATTATTATAACATTAAACCATCACTCAGAAGCATGGAAATACGGTTCGCAGCGTGCTCTCCATCAACCCCAAACGCACTTTCACTTTTCTTTTACCGTAAGCACTCGCTATTAGTCAGTCTACAGTCTCGTGTTCTTAGAGTGCCATGTGTAAACATTAATTCAACAAAGCGATTGCGGTCTTTTACTGTAAGTGAAAAACTGAAAGTTATAAAGGAAGCTGAAATTATCGGAAATTGTACCACCAGTAGGAAATGTGATATAGATGAATCTTGTATTCGAGATTGGAGAAAGAAGAAAGATTTTCTTTTAAACAGTAGTGATTGTAGAGCTTTCCGTGGGCAGAATGTACAGTTTCCTGAATTTGAAAGGATCGTGTACAAATATGTAACAGAAAGGCAGGAATTGGGGTGCTGCGTGTCTACCGAAATGTGCCAATTAAAAGCGTTAGAAATCGTAAAAGAATTTTTTACATCAGAGTTTAAAGCAAGCCGAGGGTGGATCAGAAATTTCTGTGAAATGAAATGGCATATGGCTTTTAGTGCCAGGAATGTCCGAGGAAAAGTTCGGCTCACCAGATGCAAATGGCTAAAATTTCTGACCCCGCCGGGAATCGAACCTGAGACTCCTGTCACCATAGGCCAGCACGCTACCCATTTCGAGATGGAGCCGGACAGAAATGTCTATAATGGGAATGGACTGAGCATTCTAAGGCATACCACAATGTCACAACCTCTGAAGAAAAAAAGAAAATACTGTTTTCCTCCCAACACCATATAATTAATCATAAAGTCAAGGTCCACAAAATTTCCAGGGATATCTACTTTTTAAAAGAATGTTTGAAGCTTGGATTAATTCCAAAGTTTTTAAGACGCTTACAAAAGAAAAAAACATCCCTTCTCATAATTTACAAACTACTGAGAAAAGAGTTAATGATATTTGGTTGAGAAATGAGGTCAAATTACATTACAAAAATAAATCACTTCGGAAACTACAACTTTATAGAACACATTTGGAAACTTCTTCGAGTATGCCCCACTTAGAATGGGACTCTATTCCCAAATTTGTTTATGACAATCAGTTAAAATAAATAAAAAACAAGAAACCCTGGCTAAGAAATTGGAACTTCTAAAGGACACACAATTGGCTAACTCCTCTAAAACAACCAAGTCACATTCACCTCATTTAAACAATATTCCCATGACAGTTAATTTGTCTAACACTAGTTTTTCGGACAGTGAAATGGATCTTCTAAATAAAGGGTTGAAATTCAATTGGCCTAATCCTAATAATATGGACGATTTAATCACCACAATTGCCGAAATTGAGTCCAATATTTCAAAACTTCCCGTTGATAAACAAAATGATGTCAAATACAAAATAAAAAAGAAACTCCCTTCTTTAGCAAATGAACTAAGGTCCAAGTCCAATCCGATTCTTGAGAAACAGATACAAGAGATAAAGAGTAAAATTAAGAATAATAATATAATTGTTATGAAAGCAGATAAAGGTTCCACAACCGTGTTGCTTAATAAAGATGACTACATCAAAAAAAACTGAAGACTTTTCTTTTTGCTAATACATATACCATAATAAATAAAGACCCAATCCCTAAAATCTAACAAAGTTTAAAGAATTTATTGAAAAATTTGTCCTTTCTTTTACAAGAACACTTATGCCACAAGCTTATTTTAATGAATTCTAAGCTACCAACGCCCAAAGCCTTACCAGAAATTCATAAAAACGAAGTACCCGTACGCCCTATCATAAATTGCAGAAACAGCCCCACCCACAATGTCTCAAAATTCTTACACAGTTTCTTGAGTAAACACTTCAAATTTAATAACCTTACCTATGTCAAAAATTCCATTGATTTTTGCGAAAAACTCTCTAAATTTAAATTACAACACAATCATATAATGGTTTCATATGACATTATCAATATGGTATTCGAATATACCTATAAACGAAACTATCAATATCATTAAAACTAATCTTTCAAAACAGAATAACTTAAGTAAATTTGGAATAGAAGAATTCATCAGTCTACTGAAATTTGTTCTAAACAATAACTTTTTCACATTTAATGACAAAATCTACCATCAAAAGGGCCTCGCAATGGGCGACCCAGTTTCAGGTATTCTTGCCAATATTTTCATGGACAACCTAGAAATGAATAAGATAATTAACAGAATCAATGGTCTTCAATTGTGGCTGAGATTTGTAGACGAACATCAAAATAACAGTATTAAAGTACCTCAATGACCTTGACAGTAATATCAAATTCACTAAAGGAGACAAATCCAATAATTCTTTGAATTTCTTGGATTTAAATTTAAGAAGGGCCAAGGATAAATTTATATTCCAAATTTATAGGAAACCGTTGTCCGCTCCATTGACTATAAAGAATGATTCTTTGCATCCACATTCTCATAAGCAGGCGACTTTTTACAGTTTAATTCACAGGGCTCTAAAAATCCCACTTTCTAATGCTAACAGAAAGAAAGAATTTGGTTATATTAAAGATTTAGCTGAACTCAATGGCTACAAACCAGATATGGTCAGTAAAATTATAGGTAAAATCAAACTAAGAACCGCTTCAAAATTAACCCCCAAAAAACCCGAAAAAAACAAGTTTTGCTGCCTTTATCTTTACTAACCCGACTATATATCGTATAACCAATCCGCTATAGAAATATGACGTCAAAATCGCGTATAAAACTCGAAACACGAATCTTAATATATTTTTTAACTCCAATACCATAAATTCAATACACAATAAATTTTCTAATTCCAGAATTTAGAGACTCAAATGCGCCCTATGTACTTTTACATACATAGGACAAACCGGACGGATTTTCAAAACTAGATATTTGGAACATTACAATGCTTCAAAACATAGAAATTATTCTGCTATGAGCAATCATATGAAGGATACCGGCCATAACTTTACCACGATTGAACAAGACCTTAATATTATAAAATGCATCAACAAGAGTAAACTGATGACCGAATTCGAAAACGCTTACATTTTTCTAGATCAACATTATAACGTTAATAGTAATCTAAACGATGTTCTCGACACAAATAGCCCATTAATTGAACAAATCCCTAAATTACTCACAGCCTTCAACATAAATAAAAATAATTTCATGAAAATATTTAATTATAAACATGTCAGTAACTTCCCTACCGCAATAGTAGCCACTCCCAAGTGACCGATTCACACCACACCCCCTCCGCCTACTCCTAATGTCCTCAATGCTCCGCCTACCTCCCCTCTCCTTACTCATTCTCCGCCTCCACAGACACACCCGTACAATACACGTAGTAGCAGAATAACAACTGCCAGATCGTCTCAAACAACCAACAAGGCTAGTCACCTCTCTGTCAACACTAGGGGTAAGCGTTGTTAAACTTCCACTCATTAATAGAATGTTCTCTGTGTTCCAAAACTTACATTTATTTTTCCTAAACATTTCAGTTTTCAACACGCGCCACATTACGAATTCTCCCACATCTAAGGCTTTATTGAACACCCTGTTTGTTGAATCTACGCTAGACAGCTCACGACTACCATCTATTACAAGGATTATTCTAGAAAGAGACGCAACACTTCTATACTGATGTTTCAAGCGCCTTTTGACCTTATTACGCAACCACTTGGAGTCAACAACCTACTGTAATTCTATGTAGCTGATTGTCATTCAACAACGTTCGAAGATTTATTTTTTGATATTTTAATTAATCCACATTTCATTAATATCAACTAATTGTACTCTCCAATTGTATGTCAGATCATTATGACTATGTCTTGTTCTACAAATAACCAACTTGTACTTTTTTAGACAAACACTAGTATTTATTCCATGTATATATAATATTATGACAAGTTTATTATTGAATTTAAGTTACATTTAAGTATCACTTTCTCCACAGACTAGATTTTTATGACTGTTTTATCTTGTATTAAAGCATGTATTATACTTTAATGAGGAACCCAGTTCAGGGCCCTGACTTAGCTTTAGATTAAGTGTGGCTGAAGATGCTTACAAAGCTTTAGCGAAATATGTCCCATTTTAACATTTATGTTATATTTGTATCTTAAACTTAATGATTGTAAAGTATTGGAACGGTGGTTTTTAATAAATTTGTTGGAAACGTTTTACATATCATTCGGTTGCAAAAGAAAAATTTGTGTCTGCTTCCCCAAATTGGAAATGCAGATCAGATGCCCATCTATTTTTAAATGCCATTGGACAGTACTGTGAGTGTTAAGGGGTCAAAAAGTGTTACCATCAAAACGGGTGGTAATGAAAAACATAGGTGTACAGTAATGTTATGTATACTTGCTGATGGAACTAAACTTCCACTATACGTTGTCTTGAAGAGAAAGGTGCTTCCGAAAGAAAATCTACCTACTGGTGTTACCGTCAGAACTCAGGACACCGGTTGGATGGACAATCTACTAGTGGAAGAATGGGTGAAATGTGTTAGGCAACGTCGCCCTGGTGTATTGCTTGGACAGAAAAGCTTGCTTGTTATGGACAGCTACCGCGGTCACACAACAGAAGCTGTGAAGAAGCAAACCAAAGGACGCAAAAACCGATCTTTGCCGGGCTGAGTGACTCAGACGGTTGAGGCACTGGTCTTCTGACCCCAACTTAGCAGGTTCGATCCTGGCTCAGTCTGATGGTATTTAAAGTTGTTCAAATACGTCAGCCTCATGTTGGTAGATTTACTGGCATGTAAAAGAACTCCTGCGGGACAAAATTCCTGCACCTTGGCATCTCCAAAAACCATTGGAAAGTAGTTAAAGGGACGAAAAGCAAATAACATTATTATTATTGTTATTATTATTATTATTAAAACCGATCTAGGAATCATCACGGGCGGATTGACATCTATGTTACAGCCGTTGGATGCCTGTGTAAACGTCCATTCAAAGCAGCCTTGAAACAGCCGTATACAGAGAGGGTGGCGGCTGACAATTGTGCACTGACGCCAATTGGTTGTATTAAGCGCCCAGAAGTTCAACTGCTTTGTTCATGGATAAAGACGGCTTAGGATCGTATCTCTGGTGACCTTGTCTGGAAAAGTTTCCGGAAGTGCAGTATTTCTAATGCTATCGATGGCAGTGGGAAAGTGGTGGTCAGAGTGATAGTGAAAACTCCAAAGTTGGTACTTCTGATGATGAGTGAAGTGTTGACTATCGTTCTGTGATTGATAACTTTTTCTGTGTATGTTTTAAATAATTTATTGGGTATTATTTCAAGGACACTTAAAAACTGCCTGAAACTATTTTAAATTTGTGCTACACACAGTGAAATGACCTTGTTCTGTAGCAAATATTTTAAATAAATTATTTAAGTGAAACTTTAAAAAAAATGTCCTTTAAAATATAGGGTGCGGGTGGTACTTGAGATTATACGGTAATTAATGTTACTGAATGATGATTACATCTGGAAAGAAGTGGTGTAATGCAAAAGAGTTTGTATAGCTATAGTGTATCCCCATATGAGGTCTATTGTACAATAATGACTTTGCTTACATGTTATATTAAGAAATTGTGTGATATGTTAAAGGCAATGTAGATTGTGTGTCAGTTGTGTAATAATTTGTTATAAGTATGAAATAAAACATTACAAATATATAAAATTATTTGTTATAATAGTTACCCCTTTATGGCCATGGTAAATGCCTGACTACCTAGAAAACTGAGAAGAATGAGAAATAATTTTTAAAATGCTTATTATCCTTTAACCATAAACTAAATGAAGCAACATATACAAAAAAATAATGTATTAAATTGTCGACAATTTTAAATTATGGCCACTACTGGGTTAAGAAGCTTTTTTATAATAAAAATAATTTAGTTCAAAATATATACATCTTAAAAGTTTAAGTTGCTGGTGTGTTAGCCCACTCTTCCATTTCAGTAATTACTCACACTGTGACTTGCTGAGGAACAAACTGTATATTCTGTTCATTATGGCTGAGAAATCTGCATGCACACATATACATATCAGTTCTACCTCTGTTTCAAAGAAAGAAACTACACTAGAGCCCCGTTAATCCGAAAGTCCGGTTAATCCGAACTGAAATATTCATTTTTTTAAATGTCCTTAATGAAATGAAAGAACATATGATAGAATGAAGATTTACTTGCATTTTATTAGTCATATTTTCCAAGAATAACTTAATGGAAACATAATTACTCATCATAAACCATCAATCAGTGGTCGTTTATCTTTACAAAGTGTGTTAGTTTATTTTGCCGTAGTGATTGGAACCTACTCGAAGATGCAGTGTTAAACCAGTGTCTCATAAACATCACATCAGTAAACGCTAAAGAATGGACGTTTCAAATTACAGTATGTACTGTACTGTATTGTGGAAACTACTTTCCTCAGACGGTTGAGACACTGACCTTCTGACCCCAACTTGGCATGTTCGATTCTAGCTCAGTCCGGTGGTATTTGAAGGTGCTCAAATACGTCAGCCTCGTGTAACTAGATTTACTGGAACGTAAAAGAACTCCTGCGGGAGAAAATCCCGGCACCTAAGCGTCTCCGAAAACCGTAAAAGTAGTTAGCGGGATGTAAAAACGATAAGATTATTATTAGAAAATATTTTCCGGTTAATCCGAAAATTTTGTAATCCGAACAGACTCTGGTCCCAATTAGTTCGGATTAATGAGACTCTACTGTACAAGGTAAATAATCTCTACATCTCTACCTTAATGTTACCCATGTCTTAATCTGTCTTTGTTCTATCCCCTTACTCGTCTGTAAAATTAATTTTAAAACATTTTCCAGTTGGGAATCGTGGACATCGCTTCCCTCTCCCATTGTAGGAGCATCTTCCCCAGTTGCTGTTCATTTACTAAGTTTTAAATATTTTATTCATACTCTTATGTTCATCTGAGTCCTCTAGCCTCTTTCCAGTGCATTATATATTAAACTTTCCCTCTTTTATTAACATTACCCTTTCTTTTGCCAGACTTGCTTTTCTCAGTTTTCCTAACTTTCGGTCAGCACAAGATTTTCTGTTGTCCGTTGTCACTTATACCTTGCAGTTTTCCCCTATCCCTTCTGCTATCTTCCTGTTGGACCCTCAGATTTATAATTTTTTGATCTCCTTCTCCCAAATTGTAAGTTTGTAATTCTTCAAGGCTTTGGCCATTTATTTTCTCTGTTATTTTCACATCATTTGTCTTAATAGAGACCATGCCTGTAACTTGGATCACTTAAGATGAGAACCGTTGTCAGAATTAACCAAATGTTCTGTGTTCCCAAACTTCTAAACAGTAAGGAATTAAGTGACAGGTTAACACTGATTCGTATGCACTGCTTTCGTCTAAAAGATTATTTGTATTTTTCAGAAACCCAGGCGTATGACAGCAAAAATGAAGATGATTCAGAACCAGAGGAATCAGATATCTCGGTATCTGGTTCTGATAGTTATGAACCATTTGATTCAGAGGAATTGCAGTTGTCTAGTGAATTAGAAGATGATGGGGATGACGAGGATGATGAAAAGGAGAAGCCAAAGTTACTAAAGAGAAGACGATGGAAGTAAAACAAGAATTGCCTGCTGAGTTAAAAGTGGGAGTTTTAAGACTTTGCTGCCTTTGCACTTAAATTGCTAGGTCAAGCTTGCTCCTACTTTTGTGTAATATTGTGCATTCACTTAGGTTAAATAAAGTATATTTTATAACTTTTTATAAAAAAAAAATTGCCTTGTCTATATATATGTATATAGATGAGGATAAACTTCATGGACTTAATGATATGAATCATCCCAGAAATGAACCCTGTATAACTAACATGTCAATATATAACTCAAAGTGCAAGAATCACAGAATACTGCTTCTACAGATGGGAAACTTACACCTAGTGCAACAGCACTGAAAGTTGCTTCCTGTTGTCCCACTTAACCCATAAGTCAGTGACTGCTCTTCAGTTTCTTGTTTCCTAAGTTTTATCAACAACACTTCTATTCCTTTTATTTTTGTATTTTTTTTTTTTTATTTATTCATTACAGATCTGTTTTGTTATAGTGTAGAAATTAATACAGACTTAAACAGATTATTGAAAATCTCAAACCATCCACAGATTTAGGAAATTTGTTTGGAAGGGTAATAGGGAGGTACATTCAGGGAAACGGGGTGGCCTAGGGAGCAGTGATAAGGGAACAGGGAACTGGAAATCAAGTATGGATGACATAAAATTGTTAGTGTTGAACTGTAGAAGTATTGTAAAGAAAGTAACAGAATTGAGTAATTTAATAGATATATATTTACCAGATATTGTAATAGGAGTTGAATCATGGCTGAGAAATGATATAATGGATGCAGAAATTTTCTCAAGGAACTGGAGTGTATATCGTAGAGATAGGATAGGAATGGTGGGAGGGGGAGTATTCATTCTGGTGAAAGAAGAATGTGTAAGCTACGAAAAAGTTAAAGATGAGACACATGAAATTCTAGGTGTAAGGCTCATTTCTAAAGATAATAGGCAACTTGATATATTTGGAGTGTACAGACCGGGAAAGGGTAGCACTGACACGGATTCAGAATTATTTGATAAGATAATCAGCTATGTAGGAAACGACAAGGAAAGAAATGTGATTGTAGCGAGAGATCTGAATTTACCAGATGTCAGTTGGGAAGGAAATGCAAACGACAGGAAGCATGACCAACAAATGGCAAATAAGTTAATATGGGAAGGACAGCTGATTCAGAAAGTGATGGAACCAACCTGAGGGAAAAACATCCTGGATGTAGTGCTGATAAAACCAGATGAGCTCTATAGAGAAACTGAAGTAATAGATGGTATTAGTGATCATGAAGCTGTTTTTGTCGTGGTTAAAAATAAATGTGATAGAAAGGAAGGTCTTAAAAGTAGAACTATTAGGCAGTACCATATGGCTGATAAAGCAGGCATGAGGCAGTTTCTAAAAAGTAACTATGATCGGTGGAAAACGGTAAATAAAAATGTAAATGGGTTTAAAGAAATTGTTGAGGAATGCGGAAACAGGTTTGTACCTTTAAGGGAGATAAGGAATGGTCTTATTATAATAGAGAAATAAAGAGACTAAGAAGGAGATGCAGACTGTAAAGAAATAGAGTTAGAAATGGCTGTGGAAGTAAGGAGAAATTGAAGGAACTTACTAGAAAATTGAATCTAGCAAAGAAGGCAGCTAAGGATAACATGATGGCAAGCATAATTGGCAGTCATACAAATTTTAGTGAAAAATGGAAGGGTATGTATAGGAATAATTCCAGGAATAATTAATGAACAAGGGGAGTGTGTATGTGGGGATCTTCAAAAGGCAGAAGTATTCAGTCAGCAGTATGTAAAGATTGTTGGTTACAAGGATAATGTCCAGATAGAGGAGGAGACTAAGGTTAAAGAAGTATTAAAATTTACATATGATAACAATGACATTTACAATGAGATACAAAAGTTGAAAACTAGAAAAACCAGCTGGAATTGATAAGATTTCTGGGGATATACTAAAGACAATGGGTTGGGATATAGTACCATATCTGAAGTACTTATTTGATTATTGTTTGGTCGGAGGAGCTATACCAGATGAATGGAGAGTTGCTATAGTACCCCCTGTGTATAAAGGAAAAGGTGATAGACATAAAGCTGAAAACTACAGGCCAGTAAGTTTGACATGCTCGTGAAATTAATAACTGGTTTGATAGAAGCCAGTTCGGGTTTAGGAAAGGTATTCCACTGAAGCTCAACTTGTAGGATTCCAGCAAGATATAGCAGATATCTTGGATTCAGGAGGTCAAATGGACTGTATCACGATTGACCTATCTAAAGCATTTGATAGCGTGGATCATGGAAGACTACTGGCAAATATGTGTGCAATTGGACTAGACAAAAGAGTGACTGAACGGGTTGCTGTATTTCTAGAAAATAGATCTCAGAGAATTAGGGTAGGTGAAGCGTTGTCTGACCCTGTAATAATTAAGAGGAGAATTCCTCAAGGCAGTATTATTGGACCTTTATGTTTTCTTATATATATATATATATATATAAATGATATGAGTAAAGGAGTGGAATCGGAGGTAAGGATTTTTGCGGATGATGTTATTCTCTATAGGGTAATAAATAAGTTACAAGATTGTGAGCAACTGCAACGTGACCTCTAAAATGTTGTGAGATGGACAGCAGGCAATGGTATGTTGATAAACGGGGTTAAAAGTCAGGTTGTGAGTTTCACAAATAGGAAAAGTCCTCTCAGTTTTAATTACTGCGTTGATGGGGTAAAAGTTCCTTTTGGGGATCATTGTAAGTATCTAGGTGTTAATATAAGGAAAGATCTTCATTGGGATAATCACATAAATGAGATTGTAAATAAAGGGTACAGATCTCTGGATATGGTTATGAGGGTGTTTAGGGGTTGTAGTAAGAATGTAAAGGAGAGGGCATAAAAGTCTCTGGTAAGACCCCAACTAGAGTATGGTTCCAGTGTATGGGACCCTCACCAGGATTACCTGATTCAAAAACTGGAAAAAATCCAAAGAAAAGCAGCTCAATTTGTTCTGAGTGATTTCCGACAAAAGAGTAGTGTTACAAAAATGTTGCAAAGTTTGGGCTGGGTAGAATTGAGAGAAAGGAGAGCTGCTCGACTAAGTGGTATATTCCGAGCTGTCAACGGAGAGATGGCGAGGAATGACATTAGTAGACGAATAAGTTTGAGTGGCGTTTATAAAAGTAGGAAAGATCACAATATGAAGATAAAGTTGGAATTCAAGAGGACAAACTGTGGCAAATATTCATTTATAGGAAAGGGAGTTAGAGATTGGAATAACTTGCCAAGGGAGATGTTCAATAAATTTCCAATTTCTTTGAAATCATTTAGGAAAAGGCTAGGAAAAAACAGATAGGGAATCTGCCACCTAGGCGACTGCCCTAAATGCAGATCAGTATTGATTGATTGATTGATTGATTGATTGATTGATTGATTTTCTTTCATATAATACTTAGTAAAGGTACTCTGATAAATACTGTGCTATGTAATCAAGTAGCCACTATTAACAGAAGTTCATGTGCTGCCATATACTTGTGTGTTCACCTCCATAATGTAACGGTTAACATGACTAGCTGCTGTCCTCTGAAGTCCAGGTTAAATTCTTGGTATTGCCAGCAGAACTTTCATTATTTGGAGGATTGGTATTTGGTTTGAAAGGTACATGCAGCTCACCTCTGATCTGAATCACCTTTGTGCAAGGATGCAAATTTACATTTTTACATATACATATACATATACATTATTCAAGACGGTGCGTGCTGTGTGTGTTGTGTAGGAGAGCTCCGTGTTACCAGCCCAAATTAGCAAGATAATTAGCAGGCAGGTCCTGTGAGTGTGTGTCAATAATTACAACGGACATCTAGCTCTAGCAAAAACATATCCGTAAAAAATGTGAATAACGTGTGTCGGACTTTGAAACAATGTTTGTTAAATGGATGAATGAGTTCCAAGCTCACTTGGAACAGTTGACATCAGCCAGTGCTAGCAGGGCTGCCAGCACTAATGACCGTGCCAGTGAAAATCTGACTTCCCTCTGTTCTGAGTTCAAAGACTTCTACCAGTACATCTCGGCAGAAATTTCTTGTGTAAAGGAGGAGTTATTAGTTGTGCAACAGTGTCTTCACCGGCACGAAGCCTGGGCCGACAAACCCGAACATTACCGTAGGCAAAACTGTCTACTCATACACGGGGTGAAAGAAGAACTGGCTGAGAATGTCTATGCCACAGTGATAGAGACTGCAAAATCTAACCTGCAAGTTGACTTATCGATAGATGACATCGATCGCTGTCATAGATTGGGACCTCTACGCAGATCAGCCGCGGAAGTCGTGACCTCGGGAAACAGGCCGCTTATAGTTAAATTTGTCCGGTTTCTTGCTCGCAATCATGTCTGGCAAGCTAAGAAGCTCCTCAAAGGAACCAAACTGTTGGTTACAGAGTCATTGACTGCTACAAGAAGAGATCTGTTAAATCGAGCCCGAGACCAGCTCGGAGTGCTTAACGTTTGGACCCAGGAGGGAAAAAATCATAGTTCTAGACAAAAACAAATTTACAGTGACCACTTCTGCGGAACTAAATGCTGTTATTTCATGAATCGTGGATTTACGTTTTAATTATAAGTCGGTTTATTATAAGTTTAGTGTGAGTGAATGTTTAAATGATTCAAGTGGCTTATGTATACAAAAGGAAGCCATGGTAAGTTGCCCTTTGTTTATTTTTGATTATTGGCTAACACAAGTAGTAATGTAGTAGCTTTCTCCCTGGGCAGGGTAAACGACCTTCATCTTGATACTGAGCCTTCTCACCCTTCTCTTTCCCTGACTCCTCCTCACCGCGCCCGCAGTCACCTGGAGAGAAAATTCTCGTCCTTTCCCCGCTCATTATTGTGTGCTCAGTGCTCAGTGCTCAGTCTATAATTTCCTATCACTGAGCTGAAAGCTATTTTTGAAGGAAGCATGGTAAAATTTGTAGCAATTAGTGAGAGTTGGACAAGGACTCGGTCCCTCTAAACACGGTAAATCTAGAAGGATTTAATGCAGTTTTTCACAGTAGACAGAAGCACCGTGGAGGAGGAGTAGTTCCATACTACAAAAACAATTTAACGGGAAAGATTATACAAACTTCAACATCATCTACTGACACCTTAACTGAATATATGTTTGTTGAACTATCTGTTGATAAGGCTAAAGTATTTCTTGGAGTTGTTTACAAACCACCAAAAGCAGGAAACTTAACGGATTTCAAAGAAAATTTACTAAGACTCATACCTACCTATGAACATGTACTCATATTTGGTGTCTTTAACACAAACCTGTTAATAGACTCCATTGAAGAAAATCATTTACAGAACACATTTACCTCTTGTTGTAACATGTCAGTATTGCCACTTAACCCTAGTCACCACGTGCAGATGGCTAACGGATCCTCACACAATCTAATAGATTTATTCATCATGAACAATCCTCAGAAAAGATAAAAACACAATTAAACTTCTGTACCTGGTATATCCTACCACGATGTCATATATTTAGCTTATTTTTTGAAAGTTCCCAAAACAAAGCTGAAGAGACATGAGACATGAAAAAGTTAAATTCTCAACAATTAATACAAGACGCTATTCTCTGCCCGTGGGACGAAATACTGCACTTGACTAACAATGACGAAAAAGTAAAGAGGTTTAACACAGTATTGATGAGATTGTATAACAAACACGTACCTAAACGTACTGCTAGGGTGACTCGCAAAGCTGCTCCATGGTTATCAAATGACATTAAGTCTGCAATGACTGAACGTGATGCACTACACAGATGTTACAAGCAGAATTTATCAACTGACAATTTTGAAACAAAAAATATGCGTACTTCCAACAGTTAGCGAGTAACTTGAATGCAAAAAATACCTGGCAACAACTCAGATCCATAGGTATAGGGAGGCAAACTACAAACTCCAATATGCATGACATAAATCCAAAAACCAAACCAAACCAAACCCCATGGCACTACAGCCCTTGAAGGGCCTTGGCCTACCAAGCGACCGCTGCTCAGCCCGAAGGCCTGCAGATTGCGAGGTGTCGTGTGGTCAGCACGACGAATCCTCTCGGCCGTTATTCTTGGCTTTCTAGACCGGGGCCGCTATCTCACCGTCAGATAGCTCCTCAATTCTAATCACGTAGGCTGAGTGGACCTCGAACCAGCCCTCAGGTCCAGGTAAAAATCCCTGACCTGGCCGGGAATCGAACCCGGAGCCTCCGGGTAAGAGGCAGGCACGCTACCCCTACACCACGGGGCCGGCATGACATAAATCCAGATGAATTAAATGCCCACTTTACTAGAGAAATAGTTAGTACCCACCCTCAAATTATACAAACAACAATAAATTCTCTTCAATCTACTCCATTACCATAACGGCCTTTGTTCAAATTTTGTAAAGTAAATGAAACTGATGTAAGTAAAAAACTAACATCAATCAAATTACAAGCAATCGGAGTGGACGACATCCCGATATCCTTCGTCGTTACCTTGATAGATGTAGTATTGCCAATTCTAACCCACACATGTAACTAATGTCTTTCGGAACGCTACTTCCCAACTATTTTTAAGGATGCTTTAATTTTCCCAGTACCAAAAAAATCTCTAGCAAATTCTCCATCTGACTACTGGCCTGTCTGTATACTTTCTTCACTTTTGAAAGTCTTAGAAAAACTCATGCATGAACAACTGCTCCAGTATTTGACGCACCATTCGTTACTTGATCACTTGCAATCTGGATTTGAAAAAGGATACAGTACATCTACTGCTCTTCTAAAAATTACGGATGACATAAGAAAAGCAATGGATGAATGTAAAGTGACCGTGCTCATTCTCCTAGACTTCAGCAGTGCTTCTGACACTATCAGTACTGTACCATACCCGTCTTCATAATATCCTGGGCTAGTCGCGGCAGAGACGTGGTTACCGATCAGAAAAAAAGAAAAAAAAGATATGGGCAAAAACTAAAATCAGAACTCTACAAGAGCTTAATACCAAAGGTACATGACAGGAATACGGGTACATAGACTGTGTGAATAAGGCAGAGAAAAGGGGGTACAATGGATTTATTAAAGACATTAACCCATTCACTAACGCCATGAAATATATAAAATCACTAGGCCTGTTGGCCACATAAAATCAAAGTAAAATATGTGCCCCTCACATGTCCATATTAAACACAAATTTATTACACTATGGACTCGGCCCTACGAAAGAAACGCACATCTTGGAATTGACTTCAGGCGAATACATTTTAATTTAAGTCGACGCAAGCTTAGCTTCAATGTCATAATTCCCTTATGGGATGCGTTTCGAAAAGTGTCTATACATGACAGCGGTAGATAGTTAAACACACTAGTAACTAATCCAAACTATACATATTTACATATCAATAACCAATCAATTCAATGCAACGCTAGCCCTGAGCTGCAACTTATAATTACACAGATACTAAATATGTGGCCGCCCACATAGCAATCGGATGGCACGAATGCCAGCGACCACCTATTTAGCAAGCGAGCTAATTAAACAGACAAAATAATCTAATGCAACGCTGGTCACACGACACATAATACAAAGGAAACAAAACGAACACAAAACAAAATAAATCAGCTATCACCATCACACATATCAATCCAACAGATAGGCATGATAACATACGCAAATAAAGTAGGCGCGTGGAACCTGTAAAATAAAAACATGAAATATGCATAAATGCTCCACATGTGGTCATCGGGATCTTCCTTAGCCGGCAATTACATGACTTACATCCAGCAGTTAGACGCAAGGGTCATTCATTAAGGATCACTTTCACTGCCGCAAACAGCTGATACATGGAACTTCCGAATTGTCTGGGGAGATACACGGATAACGGTCTAACAAGCCTACTACAAAACATGGCCTTGGGGCGGTACACTTGACTCCTCAAGAAGCGGCTGTGTCTCTACCTGCAACTCTCCTTCGGAGACAAGGCTAAATTCACAACACTCACAGCTCTGTTGCTGGTTCTTACATAAAAACGACGTGCGTTCTCAGTTTGCAGATTAATACAACGCAACATCAACAAGGGCTTCAGCCTCTCTCATTTGAATACTCACATCACATACTATAAATCTCGAAACCAACTCGGGCCTTGCACTCGGCAGTACTCGGGTTCTTGACCCTCCTCATGTCATGACTACGGCAATTCCAACCTCCTTCAAAGGTCTCCATATAGCATCCCCTAAATTATACAGCAATTCCCTCGTGAATTCTCACAGCTTAAATAACCGGCCCCAGGTTAACATTCCTCCATCTATACATGCACATCTGGCATCTTATTCGGCCAGTCAGCTGTTCGATAAGACCATTGATCATGCTTTCCCCGAATAGAAATGACACTAATTAAACAATGTTGAATTTCTGCAACTCTGCTTCCGGATCACATCTGAAATCCCCATGCATGAAAAAAAAATGATAAAAAAACTACAACTGTAATCTGATCTCCCATACGTCACCACCGGTGTATAGCCTACGTAATTAATGACCATAACTTGCATATTGACTACACAATGGAATACACTGAGACACACAAAAAAACACTCCTGTATCTACACTGGCACACCCTTAAACCCATCTACACTAACTAAAAAAGAAAAAAAGATAAAAAGGAAAATAAAAGCATGCATCAGCCCAGCACGTATTTACTGTAAATAGAATTGAAGAACCACTGTGCCCTCTGGCTGGCTATTAACTTTAAATTATTTATACACCTCTGATCTAAACTAGTGTGCAACTATTACCCAGGCATGCTAAAAAAAAATTACAAAAGCTTATCTTGCGTCGGCTTCATCACCCATGATGATCACATGACCACTGGCGTCGTCACAAACTTAGGTCATGGTCATCTCAGTCTCCAGGATGTGTGAAGTCACCCCACCGATCCTCAGCGCTGGCTCCATAGTGCTGATTGATGCTGCTCCTGTAAGACAGTTGAATTAGGCACTACTACTTCGCCGCTAGTTACACACGGGTGTAAGATCACGCCCTTAATGCTTGGCCGTTAATTGGCTACAGCCTGCAAGCGGAAATTAGTTCGTTCCGCTCACCATTAACTTAAGGGCAACTCGGCCTGAACGCGAATAGTCCTTGGCGCGGCAACGCAACATACGATTACGAGAGGTCCCCAATCGTGCACACAAATTGTTACAGCAGTTATGCTAATATATACGTGAATTATCAGTCGGCAGCACTGAATAACACCGTTCATTACCGTCCTGATAGCGTCACATCACTACGCCACTCCCTCACTAGGCATCACTTACACAACCATTACAGATAGAGGTAACTATCTTATTATGTTTATACTGATCACTCCTGGATCAAATTAAAATACTGCCCATACATTGTGCCACAGTTAACCACAATTATAAGTTGTATTATATTTGAACACGTATCACTGGTTCAGTTCTCAAATATCAGGCCAAAGCGTCCTCTAATCGTATGGTCTCGGCGGGCGATCAACTAACCGGCACGAAATTCAGACAGAGAATCAAGTGACGCTCCCTTGTTTCTAGCAGTTATAAAGACTCGTAGAGTTTCAATCAAAAGGGTGGGGACTTCCCCCTGATGAATAGAAAGTCTGTTGAGTGGCGGTTTAGTTTGAATGAGAAGCCGTTGATAATGCGAAATAAACATCTAGGGCTTAAGTCAGCACCAAATATGTTCTCAAGCATCCGAAAAATTATGCTAGTCTATCTGGACACATCAGAACCGTGGAATATCGGCGCAATGACAGATTATCATAATAAATGAAACTGGTTCAAAGATGCAGTTAGAGAGTTGGTCTACTGAGCTCAATAGCTGCAGTCGCTTAAGTGCGGCCAGTATCCAGTAATTGGGAGATAGTAGGTTTGAATCCCACTGTCAGCAGCCCTGAAGATGGTTTTTCATGGTTTCCCATTTTCACACCAGGCAAATGCTGGGGCTGTACCTTAATTAAGGCCACGGCCACGGGATGAGCATGTCACTAATGTATGCAGGAAAGTTCATTCATCACTTCATCCCCTAAGATTCACCAGACCATATTACCTCTCAACTTCAAACAAGATTGGTTCAAACATTGATACATCCAATTTTTAACTATTGTGATGTTGTTTTTCTGGATGCTACCAATGAACAAAATAAGAAACTGCAGAGAGCTTTAAACTCCTGTATTAGATTTATTTTTTCATTGAACTTTGCCTCACATGTATCCCATTTTTATGCACAGTTTTCTTGGTTAAAAGTAGAGCAGCAGAGAAATCAGCATGTATCAACCCTTATCTATCGACTTTTGACTGAAAATATACCTGAATATCTCTCCAGTAATTTCAGTTTTTCACCTTCCTTTCATGACAGTGACACGCGATCTGGGTTAACAATTGCAATACCTCCACACTATACATCTGCCTTCAGTAATTCTTTCCTTGTGTCGGGCGCTAGAACATGGAATGCTTTACCCCCTGAAATTAGAAATTGTTTCTCATTAATTACCTTTAAAAAACAGTCTAAAGATTTTGTCTTGAATACGTAGGCTATATTATGTAGTTATGTGTGAATGTGTGAGTGAATGCCTTGAGTAAATACTTCCCAAATGTTTTCATAAATTACTGTTATATTATATGGATTTCACATAGAGTTGTTAATATTAAATTTATTTTGCTCATTTTAGACTTAGGATTTAGATCTTTTAGTTTTAGTCTATATTAAGTTGTTATATTATATGCAGTATATTAAGTTTGTATTCAGTATCAAGTCACGTAATGTGGTTAAGTGTAAGAGTAATTTCTGACTGCTTTTGGATGTACAATGTAGGGGAAAGGGAGAGCACATGGCAGTTTAGAATTAGCTGAGCTGTGTGGTGTGAACTTCTTGCCATGTCAACTGCCATCTGAACCCACCATGCTGTGTAGAACATAAATGATATTATTTTAGTGCCATTGTTAAATATGTGTGTGTGTCCAACCCTTGTTCTGTTTCTCTACGGTGTCTGATATGAATTAATCTTTTTAATGAGTTTTTATGACTGGATGTCCTTCCTGAGGAAGTAATGAGATGAAATGAATAACATGATATATGATAGTAGGAAAGAGAGGGTGAAACCTGATGCCGGCACATAGCCTATTCCTATCGAGTAGCACTGAAGATTTGGCTCAAAGATTAACGCTGCCATCTGACAGATGAATCGCCATCAATCGCCGCTGTCATATCCCCTCACTCCATATGAACTCTGCAGAAAAGTTTGTAATTGAATCCAGAGTTTTGGCACTCAATCTAGTGATTAAAAATTGTGTTCCACCACCTCTCTCACCCTGCCAACCAACATTCTGATGGTGATATTTTTTTGACCAACAGGACTTGAACTGGCTAACCACTGTGCCAGAGTGTATAGACATGATGCCTTAACGCTCATGGCCAGGTGAGCAGAATTCTGGATGTCAGAGGTAAACTATCGTAAGTGACATTTTATTAACTTTACAGTAGGGCAGTAAGAAGCTGCTGAAATGTATATTTTGTTACCATTAAGGCAGGTTGAATCGACGAATCAACAGTTCTGACCATGGTAAACTATCGTAAAAGCCAATATGATAAGGAGTGCGATAAATGGCATAAGGTTGTTTATTTATGATAAGTTACCTCTGATATCTAGAATTGTAAGGTACAGTATGTCTACCCACTATTATCATGATACAGTGTTGTTATCTGGGTCATCATCATTCCATAAACTAGTTTGATGTGGTCCTCCATGCCACTGGATAACTTAAAGATTTTCATTCTGTTGAAACACTAATTATAACATACATAACACTACCTAGGTGTAACATACATGTAAAAACAAAAACAAAAAAAACCACTATCATACAATTGAGTACTTCAGTGGACAATTGGCAGATCCCAACTCGTCTTCTAACTGGATTCTTTTACATGAAATGTACTGTGGTCTAGTAACAAGCTGGGAAACCTGTTTACCTGTTTTAGAAGTTTTATTTATTTACCATGCTTTTTTTTAATTTTTTTTTTTTTTGCTTTACGTCGCACCAACACAGATAGGTCTTATGGCAACGATGGGATAGGAAAGGCCTAGGAGTTAAAAGGAAGCAGCCATGGCCTTAATTAAGGTACAGCCACAGCATTTGCCTGGTGTGAAAACCAGGAAAACCACGGAAAACCATCTTCAGGGCTGCCGATAGTGGGATTCGAACCCACTATCTCCCGGATGCAAGCTCACAGTATTTACCATGTCCAGATACACTGCTAAATAATGTCTTTCCAATATTCGGCTACAAGGACAGCTTTCTTTGTGCACAGTGATGGTAAATGCTGACAAACCAGAAGGTGTTCTTCATCCTGTAGTAGCTCACAATCACAGTCCGGCCCCGCGGTGTAGGGGGCAACGCATCTGCCTGTCACCCGGCGGCCCCGGGTTCGATTCCTGGCTGGGTCAGGTTTTTTAAATTGTAATGATTAATATTCCTGGCCTGGGGACTGGGTGTTTGTGTCGTCCTCAACGTTTGTTTCCTCACATACAACACTCTCCACTTCCTGAATTCCACTTACACGCAGGTTCATATCATATGGTGAAAGTAGTGGCAAATGATTTACAGATGTCGACGCCATGAACAAATATCATTAAAAAGAAACAAAGGCCCACAATCCCTTGTCACGTCTCTGTACATAGCCCCACTTAATTAGGTTAGACTTGCACTTTGAAACAACTGCCCAGAGTCGATCGAGGGTCTTGCAGACGGGATATTGAAGGTGAAAACCTGCAGAAGGTTCTCTCTTCCTTAAAACTTGGGGATGAATTACATACTTGCTGTTGCCACAGTTCACGCCTTCGCCTCTCTGGCGTATCAATAAGTGGTATGGTTGTTCTTAAAAAACTCTTCCTTGACCTGAGTCTAACAGGATGCATTTGATCCCCATAAAGGGGGTGATATAGATTGGTTGATTGCTTCTGACGTTCAACTTCTGCAGCTACTTCCATTCTTATGTGGGAAAGGGATTCCTGCGATAGGATAGATATTTTCTGTTGGAGTTGGTCTCAGACACCCTATAATTATGTGACCAGTCTTGTTTTCAGCAATATCTACTTGCTTAGCATGGACAAAGTTTCTCCATACAGGTGATGCATATTCTGTAGCTGATAGACAGAGGGGCAGGGCGGATGTGCTTAGAACTTGAGGGTATGCACCCCAAAATATGCCTGTTAGTTTTCGAATAATATTATTCCTAGCGCACACCTTTTGTTTGGTATTCTGACAGTGTTGTTTGAAAGATAATGGTCTGTCCAGTTTCACACCAAGGTACTTTGGTGTATAACAGTGTTCAGGGACTACTCCTCTCCATTCCATGCTCAGTTTGCTACTGGCTTCTTTGTTAAGTAGATGAAAGGCACAAACTTGAGTTTTGCTGGGGTTGGGTATAAAGTGATTGTTCTCGTAGTATGTAGCAAATTCTTCGAGAGATTTTGCCAGCTTTTCTTCAACCTCTTCAGATGTGTTCCCCTGTGCTGCCACTGCTGTGTCATCAGTGTAGTGACTTCAGTAGGAATTGGTTGGTTGTTAGTGTATATGTTATAGAGCAATGGTGCAAGAACACTTCCTTGAGGTAATCCATTTTTTGAGCTCACCAACGGCTCTTCTTATTTTGAAGAGAGGCGTAGAAACATCGATTTTGAAGAATGCATTCAACATATTTTATAAAAACATAGTCTCTTGTTGTTTGATACACTTTATACACCAATCTCTTATGATTAATGGTATCATGAGCTGCGCTAAGGTCCATGAAGGCATCTCCAGTCACTTGTTCCTGCTCGTAGCCATCCTCTACATGTTGCCAGATTGAGAACTTGTCCACATCATGATCTTCCAGGTCTAAATCCAGCTTGTTCAGGTATGAGAGCTCCATCTACAGTACTAGAAGTGATATGCGGTTTAGTACCATTTGCTCAAGTATTTTTTAAAGATGGCACAATAGGGAAACAGGTCAGAAGTTCTTAGGTTCATTTGGCTTCCTGCCAAGCTTTAAAATAGCTATACCATGAGCTTTCCTCCACATCCTTGGAATCTGGCAAGTGGTGTGTGGTTATTAATGAAGTTGAGGATCCATGTGTATGTTTCAGGCCCAAATTTTTGTATTTGTTACGTTTTCAACTCATTCACTCCTGCTGCCTTATTATTCTTCATGTGGTGAATTGCTTCTTGCAGTTCAGCCAGTGAAAAGGGAGTGTTCAGTGAGTGGTTTTCATCCTCAAGTTCACGTTGAAACTCCATTCTTTTCATTCTCCTGGTACTTCTACCTACCAGGCAAGTTGGCCGTGCAGTTAGGGGCGTGCAGCTGTGAGCTTGCATCCAGGAGATAGTGGGTTTGAACCCCACTGTTGGCAGCCCCGAAGATGGTTTTCCATGGTTTCCCATTTTCACACCAGGCAAATGCTGGGGCTGTACCTTAATTAAGGCCACGGCCGCTTCCTTCCCACTCCTATGCCTTTCCGATCCCATCGTTGCCATAAGACCTAACTGTGTCGGTGTAATGTAAAGCAAATAGTTTATGAGCAATCTGATTGGGCGTAATTTCTGTCTTAAGTATCTGAGGTGAAGTCAGATCATTTCTAAGGTTCTTAACCATTTTCCATGCATGTAGGCTATTTTGTTTCATATCCAGATTTTCTATTTGAGAGCACCATCTCTCTTGTTTTGAGGTGGTTATAGCACTAAGCAACTCCTCACTGGCTACCATTGTTTCTTCTGAGAAGGGATCATTCTCAGACAATTGCTGGTATCTTTCTAGGGCAAGTTTTGAGCCGTGAGTGAGTCCAGCTACGTAGTTGGTGCAGGATCCCCTTGGAATATGTTTATGAGATACTTTTTGGGTCAGCTTTATGAATGATTCATACGACTTCACTTCTGGTTGTTATTTAATGATTTGATTGTCCAAGACCTCAGCAAACTTGTCCCACTGCACTCTTGTGGTGGTGAAGGGTTGGTTTAGCGATACTACATCCGGCTGAACCACTGCTCTTATACAACAAGTGATAGCTCTTTGTTGTGTGCCTGGAATTGGGTCTTCAGCATATTTTATAGCTTGTTTGGAGATCATATTACTGACGAAAATGTTGTCTGGATTGTAGCCATGCTTCCCTCTTTCACTGTTAAACAAAGGTAGTAGTTTAGGTTCGTGGATGAGTTTGATTCCAGTCCTTTCAGCCCAGTTCTCCAATTCCTCACCTTTTGCATAAGTATGCAGATGTGGCTCCTCAAAATTAAGTATGACGTCAGGTGGATTGTAGACAGATGTTACTGTATGAAACTGGTACCCAGTGGTTAGGATTTCTACATCATTAGTGGAGGTCAAGGCGGTTGAACGTATAGTTAGATCTGGTTTCGTGGAGACAGCACTTCCGTATTGGTCGTGAGATCTCTCTAAGACTAGTTTCATCCCACTTATCTTTGGTCTGCGACTGCTTGGTCCTCAATGGGTCTCTTGTAGAACCAGAATATCACAGTCACGTTGTTTACACATTTCAGCTAGCAGCAGATCTTTATTTGCAGAGTGTCCTTCAATATTTATTGCAGTTATCACCAGAGGTGGCTTTGTAAAAAGCTGTTTATTTGTTGTATCCTTTATGTATATATCACAGTGTTTCGGTTGTATAAGGATCAGCCGCTGGGATTTTCCTAACTTTGACCAGGGTACGCCCCGATTGTCTATCGCAATCTTCAAGGAGGCTCCGTCCGTGTACCCTGTTTTAGAAGTGTGGTGTGTTGTTTGGTCCTAATCTTTAGTATTTTTATTAATAATCTTGACCATAATGGCCAGTATTGGATCTGTATTGACTTAATCACAGTAAATAGAGAGATTCCATCTGCCATGTGTAGGTAACTGCGTGTTACTGTGGTGGAGGATAGTGTTACGTGTGGTGTGAGAGTTGCAGGGATGTTGGGGACAGCACAAATACCCAGTCTCCGAGCAATGGGAATTAACCATTTAAGGTTAAAATCTCTGACCCAGCCGGAAATCCAATCCGGAACCCTCTGCACCAAAGGCCAGCATGCTAACCATTTAGCCATGGAGCGGACAGAGAGCTTGATAATTCACCTAGTCAGTACTATTTATTAAAATTTTAATTACATTTCATAATTTAGAATATATAGTACATGTTTTTAAAAATATGTTAATTCTCTTCTTCAGCTAAATAGGTTAAAATTCATATATTACATTAAGACAAACTGTGACATGAACAATATGACACATTAAAAATTGATGAATAGTAGCATGGAAGTAAAGTCCATTCATATTAGGGGTATGTGAATGTAGATAAAATATTGAGCACTGTTTCAATATGTCCTTGTTAATCCAATACTCCCTTATCAAAATCAAACTGGATCATATTAAAAAATCACATAAAATAGCGTATAATCAAGTTGTCAAGCCAGTCCCCTCGGGTAAAAGATGATAATGCTGCCACATTGACATGAACATTACATAGTCGATATTATAAAAACAAGTGGATGCACAAGGCTGACATGCAACTGTCAGCGGAATATACACGCAACTCTTTACTATCTTTAGTATTTTGTACTGCACAGCCACTTGCTACATTCTATCCCAGTGGAACAGCAGCATATCCCAACCAATCTGAGCATTAAGTCCATACTGAGTGGAGTGCCAAACATTGTTGACGTCTAGCAAAATGAGGTTGCTTCAGATAAAGCGAAAAAAGGATCATGAAAGTCCCAAGAGTGGGTGAAGAATAATTAAAATTTGTTGGAATAAAGGGGAGAAATAGGCAAGTGGATTGCAACTTGGTCTCCTGTTGCCGAATAACGAGTCGGTATGCCAATTCACATAAAATGTTTTCTTTTTTATTGGAAAAAAGTTTTTATTCCACCTAGTCAATACATACATGTAAGAAGAATACACTTACACATAATACATACATGTATTGCATAGATCTCACTTAGTTTACAAAAGGAATACCTACATTTTTTGTTCCACCTATTCAATACGATCAGTACCACGTTATGTGGTTAATTAGACATAAAAAAACTTAATATTATGGGGACATGTTTCGCCCTTCTTATTGGGCATCATCAGCCATATTAATTTAATCTTGAAAGAAACATTGTTTAAAGGACAATGACATTTATAATTTGTAAAAATTGAATTGTGATTTCTTATGATAAACTTTACAGAATTGTGCTTATAAAATATGATATTGGGACGTACAGCACATGCTGAAATTATTGTAAACTAATTTAAAATCTTGTCTAAAAGAGAATTTGTGTCAATATCAAGTCCTAAAAACGGCACATGTTTCGAGAAATATGTTGATTCTCTTCTTCAGCTAAATAGGTTAAAATTCATATATTACATTAAGACAAACTGTGACATGACTATTCATTAATGTTCCACATCTTCTAGGAGGACTACATTTTCACGTGAAAATCAAACATAACCTTCAAATACTCTAAATAAATTCATCTCAGAGCAGCCTCAACCAGCATACTAACGTCTGTTTGCAATGGTTATTGTTACCGTATTTTTATGGTAGGTAGAGGTGAAAGAAGGTGCGGGGGTGAGCAGGTCTCAGGCAACGAAATTAAAGTTAATTCAAAATTTAACAAGGTTATATTTTCTTTGTAAAATCAAGAAATAACAAGCATGGCAGGTACAGAGTAGCAAAGCCACTATTCGAGAATATACAATTACAGAGTACAGGATGGACTCCGAGAGCCAAACCCACAATACATGAACAATTAGCCCAATCTTACGATATACAGAAATTCAACAAAGGGGCAGAAGACCCCAATCATGCCCAGGAGCACTTGCTCCCAGTTACACAGTAAAGCCTCCTCAAGGCATACAACACTCAATTTTCGAGAAAGAGCCACTCGCTCTCAACTTTAAGCCTATCAAAGGCCACACCAAACTCCACCTTCAAGTTGTCCTCTAAGGACATAGACACAGGGGTAAAATACCCAACCTACTGAGGCCTATTAAGTGAGAAAAAGGATAATTACATGACCTCTAAATAACCATTTGAGAGGCTATTTTTTTTTTTTTGCTAGCGGCTTTACGTCGCACCGACACAGATAGGTCTTATGGCGACGATGGGATAGGAAAGGCCTAGGAGTTGGAAGGAAGCGACCGTGGCCTTAATTAAGGTAC
This sequence comes from Anabrus simplex, assembly GCF_040414725.1. NCBI lineage: Eukaryota > Metazoa > Arthropoda > Insecta > Orthoptera > Tettigoniidae > Anabrus > Anabrus simplex. The sequence continues at coordinate 214,836,991 of NC_090266.1, forward strand.
AGCCCCAGCATTTGCCTGGTGTGAAAATGAGAAACCACGGAAAACCATCTTCAGGGCTGCCGATAGTGGGATTCGAACCTACTATCTCCCGGATGCAAGCTCGCAGCCGCGCCATTTGAGAGGAGGCGATCTGCACTCCTAATACACTTGTTTAAAAACCTAATCTGGCACTAGGCCGCTAATGCAAGGGCTAATCCCATACTAAAGAGGTGACTTAAGAAAGAAACAATTTACATTACTGTTACGGAAGAATCGGTTGAGAAAAATAAGTTCACCTCAGAACAATATGAGTGGGAGCTCGAGAGGATTAAGCACTCTCTATCCCAATATGTAGTTTAAAAGATAGAATAAATACAAAGTGTCTTTACATATTAGGGAAAGTTACATGGTGGAAACGCTTCGGACCCGCCCCGAGAGTTAAACTGCGGAGCTAGCAAGAAAAGAAGTTATTAAACGGCCATTACCTTGTTGTTGAACTGCTGCCCGAAGAAAGAGGCGCTACCCGCCCCCTGCTATGTACTTTACACACTGAAAGATGGTACTGAAGTGGCGCAGAGACCCTAAAATCAACAGTTTATATACTCTCGCGGAAAGTTCGAGGCGTTTCAGGAAAGAAAACACCCGCCCACAATCATTTATTGGTTAGGGTTAAGCAGCATATCCAATTTGAAGAAGAAACCCCTTATTGGTCGTAAATTAATTAAAGAAATTCGGGATTGGCTAAATTCAAAACAAGGGGAAAGAAAGGGGTATACAGCCAACTTAAACAATACCAGAAAGAAATTTAACAAGAAACAAACTTTTGAAATAAAAATTCCTCCAAAAAAAAAAAAACAGTTCTTTCACCTTGCACTAGGGTGCACCATTGTAGTTTTTCAGTAGTGTCCTCTAGAAGAGAAAGTTCACACTTCCTACTACAGGTAAAACAAAAATACATCAAAAATGACCCAGTTCAAAAACTCCAAAATTTCCAAGTGGTGACATCTTCTGAGAAACTTGAAAATTAATACATTAGATAAAGTTCAGACTTCCTCCGCCAGAGGAGTTTCAACTGGCGCAAATTTTAAATTAGCGGCGTGGAGGTGTACCGCCCGGTACAGTTATATTAGATAATATTTTTGACCAATCAACTTAATGAGGATAACATCATAACATTCATCTTTTCTCTTAACCAATCTTTTAGTATTGCAACGCAAAATATAAACAAAATTCACCCTCAAGTTTACGTTGGCAACTGCCGCAGCGAATATATGCTGACTTTTATAACGAAGAGGATCCACTTCAGTACCAGACATGTGCCCAGTCACCTTTTTACTTACTTTTCTCCCTTCCCCCAAATTAAATTATCATCTGCGAAAACCAAAGCATTCACTTCATCACTACTAATACTCCGTTTTACACATTTCATGATTTCATCCATCAATATAATAAACAATAATGGCAACAGTGCACTTCCTTGCTTGGGACCTTTTTGTATAAAATGTTTCAGAGTCACCACTTCCCACTTGTACACTGCCTTTACTCTCATGATACAACATTTTTATTTTGTTAATTAATGATTTTGGTACGGTACATTCCTTTTCAGTAGGCATTCCCATACATGTTTTCTCTTAACTGTATCATAAGCTTTTTCCAAATCCAGAAATACGAAGATGATTTCCTTGTTCCTTTCCAGGTGCTTTTCCATTATCGTTCGCAATGTAAATATCAAGTCTATTGTTGATCTATTCGGTCTAATGCCATATTGTTCTTCCTCTAACTGTGTTTCTGTTATATCCCTCAGTCTTTTGTCTACAACATTCTCCATTATTTTTAGCCCATGTGATAATAGAAGATGCTGCCTACAGAAAAATCAAGGAAACTCTTGGAGAAAGGAAATCTCGGTTTATGAATATTAAGAGCTCAGATGGAAAAGTCACTTTTAAGGAAAGAAGACAAAGCAGAAAGATGGCAGGAGCATATCCAACAGTTGTATGAAGGTAAAGATGTAGATAATTTCGTTCTGGAACATGAAGAGTCTGTTGATGCTGATGAAATGGGAGACCCAATTTTGAGGTCAGAGTTTGACAGAGTTGTGAGTGACCTAAATAGGAACAAGGCACCTGGAATTGATGACATTCCCTCTGAATTACTGACTGCCTTAGGAGAAACCAGCATGGCAAGGTTATTCCATTTAGTGTGTAAAATGTATGAGATAGGAGAAGTCCCATCCGATTTTCGGCAGAATGTTGTTATACCTATTCCCAAGAAAGCCGGTGCTGACAGGTGTGAAAACTACCACACCATTAGTTTAGTATCTCATGCCTGCAAAATTTTAACACACATTATTTACAGAAGAATGGAAAAATAAGTTGAAGCTGAGTTGGGAGATCAATTTGGCTTCAGAAGAAATGTAGGAACACGTGAAGCAATTCTGACTTTACATCTGATCCTAGAGGATCGAATCAAGAAGGACAAGCCCATGTACATGGCATTCGTAGATGTAGAAAAGGCATTCGATAATGTTGATTGGACCAAGCTATTTAAGATTCTGAAGATGATCGGGATCAGATACCGAGAACGAAGAATTATCTGCAATCTGTGTAAAAATCAGTATCCAGTGATAAGAATCGAGGGCTTTGAAAAAGAAGCAGCAATCCAGAAAGGAGTGAGGAAAGGCTGCAGTTTGTCCCTCCTCCTTTTCAATGTTTACATAAAACAGGCAGTAAAAGAAATCAAAGAGAAATTTGGAAAAGGAATCACAGTCCAAGGAGAGGAAATCAAAATCTTGAGATTTGCCAATGATATTATTATTTTATCTGAGATTGCAGAAGATCTCAAGAAGTTGCTGAATGGTATGGATGAAGTCTTTGGTAAGGAGTACAAGACGAAAATAAATAAGTCCAAAAACAAAAGTAATGGAGTACAGTCAAACGAAGGCAGGTGATGCAGGAAATATTAGATTAGGAAATGAAGTCTTACAGGAAGTAGATGAATATTGTTATTTGGGGAGTAAAATAACTAACGATGGCAGAAGTAAGGAGGACATAAATTGCAGACTAGCACAAGCAAGGAAGAGCTTTCTTACGAAAAGAAATTTGCTCACTTCAGTCATTGATATAGAAATTAGAAAGATGTTTTTGAAGACTTTCGTGTGGAGCGTGGCATTGTATGGAAGTGAAACATGGACGATAACTAGCTCAGAAAGAAAGAGAATAAAAGCTTTTGAAATGTGGTGTTACAGAAGAATGCTGAAGGTGAGATGGATAGATCGAATCACGAATGAAGAGGTACTGAATCGAATTGGTGAGAGGAGATCGATTTGGCTAAATTTGACGAGAAGAAGAGATAGAATGATAGGACACATCTTAAGACACCCAGGACTTGTTCTGTTGGTTTTGAAGGAAGGGTAGGTGGTAAGAATGGTAGGGGTAGACCAAGGATTGAATATGACAAGCAGATGCAGGATGCAATAGTTACGTAGAAATGAAAAGGTTAGCACAGGATAGGGTGGCATGGAGGGCTGCATCAAATCAGTCTATGGACTGATGACGCAATAACAATTTTCACATTTCTTCCTATTTCCTTTTCTGAACAATGGTACAATGCTTCCTTGTTGCCCATCTTCAGGTATCCTTTCATCCTTCCATATGGCATTGAGAGCTCGGTATAGCCACTGTAGTCCACTTGCTTTACCTTTGGTTATTGCTTTCACGGAAATGAAAATTATTTATCAAGACATACCGCATAGTCAAGCACCTTATCTCCTTACTCCCAAATATTCCCAGGCTAAAGTTTGCAACACTTCTCCTTTATAATACCGATATAATTGATCCATTATTGGACATTATAAATTTCCCATATGGGAATGAGTTTCTGTAACATCTGATGACCTTGCAAGCATCAGTTTTTGAAAAAGCGACAAAGTCTCTCATAGTGTATTGGCATTGCTGGTGACTCTAAGTAGCTTACTCAGTGGCCTCCACGGTATGCTCGATGCATGTGTTAAAGTTGACAGAGTGTGGACTGTGGAGGCCATGTGTGTTGGAAGCGACACTAGTGTCCAAAAGTTAGGCATAATCACTAAACGAGGCCATACCACAAGATAGGAATGTCAGACGGATTGCTGAACAAATGGAAGCTGAATCACACACCATATGTCACACAACTTGTCCAAGTAAACAGTGTCAGAAAAGTTCTGATAGCTAAGGTACACCTTTGACAACAACAACAAAACTTGACAATGACTTCCACAACAAAATATGCTGTTAATAGGGTGTATGGTTACCCGTAACGGCCACACGTGATTTGCAGCGACGTGGCAGCTCTCTGTCAGATGGTCCAAGAGCTCTTGTGGCTGTCGATCCCATTCCTCCGAAAGGTCGATGCGAAGGTCTGGGAGGGTCCTTGGTGAAGACTGATGGGATGCAGTTCGCCTCCCCAATGCATCCCAGGCATGTTCTATATGATTCAGATCCGCAGACCTCGCTGGCCAGTCCGTACTATAAATGTCTTCCCCAGCCAGAAATTCATTCACCAGCGCGGTGCGGTCGGGCATTATCGTCCATTAAGAGGAAGTCAGGACAACGGCACGTCTGAAGAGTTGATCAAGTGGTCTCAGTACCTCATCCCTGTATCTCCGAGCGTTAACAGTGTTCATCGGACCACCCATTAAGATGTTCAGGTCCGTACGGCCATTCAACATGATGCCGCCCCACACCATGACACCACCACCACCATACTGGTCCAATTCCATGATGTTCCTGTGGTTGTATAGACTACCCGGTTCTCTCCAGATTAATCTGCGACGGGAATCGTTCTGCAAACTGAAGCGGGATTCATCTGTGAAGAGCATATGCCTCCATTCAGTCATGGTCCAGTTTCGATGTTGACGGCTCCACAGTAAACGGGTTTGTCTCTGTGCTGGAGTGAGCGGGACGCACACCACTGGACGTCGGGCAAACAGCCCTGCTGTTCTGAGCCTCCGGTACACAGTTTGCCGGGAAACGGCAACCCCTGAGACGGCTGCAAGCTCCGCCGACAGTTGTTTTGCAGGTGCACTCCAATTTCGTGGGGCGGTTAAGGCCAGATATCGGTCCTGCTGTGGGGTGGTTACCCTTGTTCGACCTAGTACTGGCCTACGACTAAAATCTCCTGTGCCTCGAAATCGTCTCCAAAGCCTGGAAATGACACTGTGGCACATTCAAGGACATGGCAACTTCAGTCTGTGACTGGCCTGCTTCCAGGCGGCCGAGTATTCTACCCTGCAAAACGGGGTCCAATGGCGGCGGCGTGCCATTATGTTATCACGTTCACCACGAGGCTACACTTCGCACACTATAACAGTGCAAACACGACTGAGGGAATATGGGGCGCAGGCACTGGCTGTGTTGACCTTGCGACTACGCCGCTAGTCAAAGCTTTAACACTCCTGTCCTATACAGAGCGAACACGCAAGGTTGGTAGGTGCATATGTCGTGCGATTTGCGGTCTATTTCCTGTTGCCCTGCTTACTTTTAACTTATGCTTAACTTTTGCACACTAGTGTAGTTTCGAGGGAGAATAGGGGAGGGTTGGATCCATTGGGCGGGAGGGGGGCGACTACATGAAGTTTTGTTGTTAGCCTTGTTCATGGGGAATTTATTGAATAATTCCTCGAAAACTACATTTACAGTTTCCGAAGTTCAATTTAGATTGTGAGCAGGATTGCTTTCTTGGTCTATGTTGATGAAAATGTTTTCTAAGATGTTACGTAAATTGCCCTTACTATTGAAGCAAAGAATGTTTAAGTCCTGTTCTATGGGAGTGAAGGGATGTTTGGATTCTGTTACATAGGTACTCAAGGTGAAATATTTGTTGTGTCTGGAGGCGTTGACGTGTTCCTTGTATCTGACAAATATGTCTTCCAGCTTGACCCACGTAACTCGCTGAACAGTGGTTACAATTTAATTTGCATACACCTGATTTGTGGTATTTGTTGTTTGTGTTATTAACTTTGTACTGGTTACAGAATAGATTAGGATTGTTATTGACTATTTTGTAAGCAATGTGAACATTATGCTTTTTAAGAATGTTAGTGACTTCGTAAATATTTTTGTCGATGTAAGTGAAGGTGGCATAGTTGTATGCTTTCTTTTTGTCCCTGTGTGTAAATTTGAAGTGGATTTGTTTACAGTTTTACTGACAATCCTATCAATGAAATGTCTGCGAAAACCATATTTTCTCGCAATAAAGCAGATGATGTTGAGTTCTTTCCTTTGATTAACATCAGAAAATACTTAGTCTTACAGCCACATCGTGAAAATTTTCATTTGATATAAAAAAAACATGTATTCCAACATACTGGTTACAAAAACTTTAAAAGATAATCAAGAACAACCTTTGGAAACATAGTAAATTAAGCACACAGGAAATTGAAGAGTTCCTAAATATTTTAGAATTACTTCACATTTAATGGTAAATTCTATAAGCAAGATAGTCTTCCTAAGAGATAATAGTAGAAATCTACTTGGACCATTTGGAAAATAACAAGATTCGTAACAAAATCAAAGGAATTGTGTTTTGGACGTGTTATGTCAGTTATGTCTCTTAGGGACTATGAGGAAAAATGAACTTACATTGTATGTCGTCATAGCCGTGTTGCCTATGTGTAGATGGTTTCACAAATGGCCATACGGAGGCTACTGGAGTCCCATGGGGTTAAAACCATATACAGCCTGACAGAAAATCCAGGAACTGCTTAGGTCTGCCAAAGACAAGCACCATACTCTCTCCACAGCAGGTGTCTACAAGATCCCATTCAGCTACGGCCAGGAATACATAGGCACTAGCAAACGCAGCATCGCCACATGGTTGAAGGAGCATAACAGACATAGCCGGCTGGGACAGACAGATAGATCATCAGTCGCTGAACACTCGCTGCAAGCAGGCCATGACATACAGTACAGCAGAGGGAAGCCATTGAAATCCTGAAGTACACCAACAGCTTCAACCATAAGGAGGAATCTGAACGGGTAAACAAAGCCTGGTTTCCAGTCCTGAAAGCTTTAAATCCTGAAGGACACGATAGCCGCGGCAGATCAGAAAAAAACAATGGGTGATCAGTTCCCTGTCTCCGCCAAGGCTGGTCGATGTACACCGGACTCCCTAACGCTTCAACCATTGGTTGATGAAGAGCCAACTTTCACCCATACAGTAGGAGAAATCCATTTTACACTTTGGACGTTATCTAGTCATTGTAAAATAAAATAATTTGCTTGCTTCCTTGTTCACAAATTCTGGCTTTTATTTAATGTACATATTGTAAACTATGCAAATATCAACTAAAGCACAATTTTTGTAAAAAAAATTAGCATAAGACCATTGTATTAGTATTAAGTTCCAATTTTTTATAGATTTAAGATTTGACCTTAAGATTAGTATTAGGCTGAAGATGCCCAAAATTAGGGCGAAACATGTTCCTAACTAGTGTTTATAATTCATATAGGATTTAATCACTACAAAATATAATTGTATTGAATAGATGGACACAGTAATTTTATTCTTGAAAGAATTTTACTTATTTTATCTTCAATACGGGACAAAATAAGATTAGTTACTTGAAGAATTAAGTGGACTTTCCAAAAACAAAAAAATACATGTTTCTTTGTTTTGAAATGAAATTAAAAATACCAAATTTCACGTCAGTAACAGCTTTTTAGTTTTTAAGATACAGTATCCTCATAAACATATTTCAGCTCCTTATTTACTTATTTTCAACATCATACCGCTTACGTCGATTCTCCGAAAGAAACAAATGCGTGTTTCTTTAATTTTAAAGGAGATTCCAAATACTAATTTGCACGTCTATAGCATCTTCAATTTTTGAGATATAAGTATACTCATAAAAGTATTTCAACTTCTTTTCACCCCCCTGTCTACCCGTGAAGTTGATTCCCCCCTCTCCAAAAGTGCGCGCTTCTTTATTTTTAAAGAAGATTCCAAATACCAATTTTCACGTCTTAAACATTTTTAGTTTTTGAGATATATCTCACACAAAGAATTCAACTAATTTTTCTATTCATTCACTCCCCCTTAAGTGGATTTTCCGAAGACAAAAAGAACACGTGTTTCTTTATTTTAAAAGAAGATTCCAAATACAAATGTTCATGCCTCTAACATCTTCAGTTTTTGAGATATCAGTATCCTCATAAAAAAAATTCAAATCCTTTTTCACCCCAGCCCGTTGATTCCCCCCGCCCCAAAATGCGTGTTCCTTTATTTTTTAAGATGATTCCAAATACAAATTTTCATGTGTGTAACTTTAAGTTTTTGAGATATAAGTTTCCCTATAAAAAGAATTAAATTTTTGCACTTCCTTTCACCCTCCCCTTAAGTGAATTTTCCAAAAACCAAAAAACTTGTTTCTTTATTTATAAAGGAGCTTCCAAATGCCAATTATCACGACTGTAACATCTTCAGTTTTGAGATATATGTATCCTCATAAAAAGGAATTAAACTCCTTTTCCACAGCCTCCGTCCCAAGTTGATTCCCCCGAAATGCGTGTTTTTTATTTTTAAAGAAGATTCCAAATACTAATTTTTACGTCTGTAACAACTTTAGTCTTTGAGATATAAGTATCCTCATGAAATGTACTCAACTAATATTTCAATTAATTCAGCCCCTTAAGTGGATTTTCCAAAGACAAAAGATAACGTGTTTCTTTACTTTGAAAGAAAATTCTAAATACAAATTTTCATATTACATACTATCCACTTCATTCCGTATCGATATTTTAATCAAGATAACAATTAAGTAAAAGGTTCCACCTGATCGATACTTTTTTATTATTTAGCCTTCGGCTAAATTTATGTCATTAAAAAACTTACAGAACATGTTTCTTAAGCTTAGCAATCATCATCAGCTGTTTCGCTTAAAGCTTAGGTGAAAAAGCATAAAACATTTCATAATTAAAATTAAAATGTGTTAGTAAGGGACGTTTAAGTGGTGAGGGAGGTTGGAATGGGGGGGGATTATGTTTGTTAGTTAAAATTAAACAAATTAAAAACTATTCTAAACTAAAACATCTTTGATTTCATTCATTGTCACTTGCACTGGTTCATTATTAAGTTCGGCAGTTTTCTGTTAATGCTCTTGCACACTTGTCTTGATGGTATAGTGTTCCTTAGTTTTCTAGACCTTTCTTACTGTCCGGTGGAGAAGATTATGTAGATTGTTGGTCGAATTGTTCAGTTTTCATTTAGTTGGATAGTTTGGAGTACGATCTGTAACCGGCAGGAAAATGTAACTATTAATTAAAAATTGTTTGAGGGTATGTTGCCTAAAGAAATGGTTTGCATTTTAAAAATGAAACTGTAAAGATTAAAAACTTACCCCTATCAAATTATTCGTTGCACGAATTTTATTCGGAATCATTAAGTCGGGAAGTTTGGTGTACTACCTGTAACCGGTAGAGAAAACGTGTTTATTAATTGAGAATACCTGGAAATATATTTTCTAAAGGAATTATTTATACCTACTGTGAAAAACTTATTTAAACTTACCCCTGTCCTATTCGGTCTTGTTCCGATGTTTACGTGATTGTATGTGTCTCTGCCGTCCTAGATCTTGTGTAGTAGCTGTGTGACGAGGACGTTTTGCTGGCGTGGTTTGAAGGGGTGTTTTTCCGCGTTAAGGTGTTCTTGGTATCTTATTGCGAAGTTGCGTCCGGATTGTCCAACATATGTGGCCTGACACTGATTACATGTTAACTTGTAAATTCCTGAATTTTGAAACTTTCCTTCACTATTCTCATCGACTTTGTTATGATTAAAGAATCTGTGTCTAGTATTATTGTTCGTTTGAAACGCTATCTCAATGTCGTGCTTCCGAAACGAGTTAGTTATTGCATAAATGTTCGGATTATTAAAGGTGAACCTCACGTATTTTTTGTTAATTCTGTTTGTTTAGTTAAACTCGTTTGCTGTTTATATTTGCGTTGGGTGATTAGTCCGTTGATCATTTTCAAATTAAAGCCGTTTAGGTGGGCTTGTTGTCAAATGAAAGTTAGTTCTTTATTCCTCTCTTTATCGGTTAACGGAATTTCGAAGGCTCTGTTAAAAAAGCTGTGATAAGCGGATTTTTTCTGTGAATCAGGGTGTAAGGAGTTATTAGCCTCTGCATCGTGGTTGGAGTGAATGTTGGTTTTCTATGTATGCCGAAGTAAAATTTGTTCCCTTTTCCAGTTGTAGTTACATCTAAAAAATTGATTGAGTTATTTTTCTCTTCTTCAATAGTGAATTGTATTTTAGGGTCTAGATTGTTCAGGGTGTTGAGAATACTAAGACTATCGTTAAGGTCCTTGTTTATTATAGCGTACCGAGCTCGATAGCTGCAGTCTCTTAAGTGCGGCCAGTATCCAGTATTCGGGAGATAGTAGGTTCGAACCCCACTGTCGGCAGCCCTGAAAATGGTTTTCCGTGGTTTCCCATTTTCACACCAGGCAAATGCTGGGGCTGTACCTTAATTAAGGCTACGGCCGCTTCCTTCACACTCCTAGCCCTTCCCTGCCCCATAGTCGCCATAAGACCTATCTGTGTCGGTGCGACGTAAAGCAACTAACAAAAGAAATATTATAGCGTATGTATCATCCACATGATAGACCCACAGGTCTAGTCCTTTAACGTGGTTTACAATTTGAGCATGTTCAAGGTGGTCCACATATATATTAGCTAATATATCCGAGTCTGGAGCTCCCATTGGAAGGCCTTGTTGTTCATAAATTTTGTTATTAAATAAAAAATTGTTCTAGTTGAGTACAAATTTCAGTATTGTCATAAACCCTTCTATTTCGGGTATGCTTATACGTTTATTTTCTAATAAATTAGATTTTATGATTTTGATCGTTTTCTCTATAGGGATATTAGTATACATGTCCTTTATATCGAATGAACATGTGACATGAGATGGTTTAAGTTTAAATTCCTTTATGGTTTTGCTAAAATCAATAGCATTTCTTACAGTTGTATTTGAATAGAAAATAAGGAAAAAATTTAAACGAAACGAACGAACAAAGAAACCCTTTGTTTGAACACATATTGAGATACATGGAATTATTAGAAGGCAATCGAATACGCCCAGCGAAAGTAGGAAGCAATCACAAAGCAGCTACGTCACAAATAGAAGCCAACCCCTGCACATGACAACAAATGACAACACGCCGTACCGGGCGAGTTGGCCGTGCGCGTAGAGGCGCGCGGCTGTGAGCTTGCATCCGGGAGATAGTAGGTTCGAATCCCACTATCGGCAGCCCTGAAAATGGTTTTCCGTGGTTTCCCATTTTCACACCAGGCAAATGCTGGGGCTGTACCTTAATTAAGGCCACGGCCGCTTCCTTCCAACTCCTAGGCTTTTCCTATCCCATCGTCGCCATAAGACCTATCTGTGTCGGCGCGACGTAAAGCCCCTAGCAAAAAAAAAAAACAACACGCCGTCACTTCCCCTTCCCCCTCCAAACCAAGCCAGCAAAACGTCCTCGTCACAGCTAATACACAAGGTCGAGGACGGCAGAGATAAATACAAACACGTAAACATTGGAACAAGACCGAATAGGACAGGCGTAAGTTTAAATACGTTTTTCACAGTATAAATAATTCCTTTAGAAAACACATTTCCAGGTATTCTCAATTAATAAACACGTTTTCTCTACCGGTTACAGGTAGTACACCAAACTTCCCGACTTAATGATTCCGAATAAAATTCGTGCAACGAATAATTTGATAGGGGTAAGTTTTTAATCTTTACAGTTTCATTTTTAAAATGCAAACAATTTCTTTAGGCAACATACCCTCAAACAATTTTTAATTAATAGTTACATTTTCCTGCCGGTTACAGATCGTACTCCAAACTATCCAACTAAATGAAAACTGAACAATTCGAAAAACAATCTACATAATCTTCCCCACCGGACAGTAAGAAAGGTCTAGAAAAAGAAGGAACATTATACCATCAAGACAAGTGTGCAGGAACATTAACGGAAAACTGTCGAACTTAATAATGAACCAGTGCAAGTGACAATGAATGAAATGAAAGATGTTTTTAGTTTAGAATAGTTTTTAATTTGTATAATTTTAATCTTAACTAACAAATAATCCCCCCCCCCAATCCATCCTCCATCACCACTTAAACGTCCCTTACTAACACATTTTAATTTTAATTATGAAATGTTTTATGCTTTTTCACCTAAGCTTTAAGCGAAACAGCTGATGATGATTGCTAAGCTTACGAAACATGTTCTGTAAGTTTTTTAATGACATAAATTTAGCCGAAGGCTAAATAATAAAAAAGTATCGATCAGGTGGAACCTTTAACTTTATTGTTATTTTGTTACAAATTTTCATGTCGGTAACATCTTATTTTTTGAGATATAAGTATCTTCATGAAAAGAAATCAACTTTTTTTCACTCCACCCCCGCCTATTAAGTAGGTTTCACCCCACCCAAAAAAAGTGCGTTTCTTTATTTTTAAAGGAGATTCCAAATACCAATTTCCACGTCTGTAACCTTCAGTTTTGATATATGTTTCTCCAGAAAAAGAATTCAATTTTTTTACTTCCTTTCACACTCCCCACTCAAGTGAATTTTCCGGAAACAATCGGTACCCGTTTCTTTAAAGAAGCTTCTAAATACCAATTATCACGACTGTAACATCTTCAGTTTTTGAGATATATGTGTCCTCGTAAGAGGAATTAATCTCCGTTTTCATCCCCCACGTACCAAGTTCATTCCTCCACCAAATGCGTGTTTCTTTATTTTTAAAGGAGATTTCAAATACCAGTTGTTCACGTTTGTAACATCTTAAGATTTTTTTGTAAATATATACATTCTCATTCAAATAATTGAACTAATTTTTCAATTCTTTCACCTCCCCCCGTTAAGTGTTTTTCTTGAAAACTAAAGAGTACATGCTTCCTTATTTTTAAAGGAGATTCCAAATACCAATTTTCACATCTGCAACATTTTAAGTTTTTGATATATACGCTAATTTTAAAAATTCACCCCCTCTTTCAGTTCAACTTATGTGGATTTTCCAAAAAAATATTTATGTTTCTTTACTTTTACAGGAAATTCCAAATACCAGTTTTCAGATCTGTGTCTGAGATAATTTGCAGATATAGTCTTTTTTAAAATTCAACCTGTTTGTCACTCCTGTTCAGCCCCTATTCTTTGGATTATTCAAAAACACAAAATACGTGTCATTTTATTTTCAAAGGAGATTTCTAATTTCAATTTTCATGTCTGTAACATTTTCAGTTTTTGAGATATAAGTCTCCTCATAAAAGGTGTTCAACCCCTTTTCCCCTTTTTTCACCCCCTTAATGGGATTTTCCGAAAACAAAAAAATGTGTTTCTTTATTTTTAAAGGAGATTTATAAAGGAGATTCCAAATACCAACTTCGCGACTAAACTTTTAAATTTTTGAGATATAGATATCCTTATTTTAAAAATTACCCCCATTTTCACCCCTTTAGCAACGGAATATCCAAAAATCCTCCCGTAGTGAGCACCTACACACTAATATAAATGTGTCCCCAAAATTTCAGTCCAGTAGTTTTGGCTCGGCGATGATGAATCAGTCAGTCAGTCAGTCAGTCAGGACATGTTATTTTATATATATAGACTAGCAAGATACCCGTGCTTCGCTACGGTACTATACTGAAATTTATAATTAAATACTTAACGTTTTATATAAAATCTGCTGAAATTCGCGATTTGACTTGTTTTCTGAGAGATAACGGCAAAGATCCTCCAATTTTTCAATCTTTCTTTCCAGGAATTGATTTCGTACTTCCTGGGCTAGGTCTAGGTATTCCACCCGGTCAGTTGGGACCTAAATCTTTGCCATTTTTTCGTGTAAGCATTTTTAATATGGATCATATCCTTGAGGAGATCCGGAGTGGTGTCGTCTTAGGTGCCTTGGTGGTACTGAACCCGCGACCGGACTGCATTCGTAGTCATTCCCGGCCAGGACACGTTTCCAGCGCGGTCCGCACATTTTGGCGACGGTTCAGAACATTATTATTATTATTATTATTATTATTATTATTATTATTATTATTGTTCTGGACCCCACAGCAAGATGCAAGACCGCTACTTGACAGTAAATTACATCTGCTGCCATTGTCATTACGGAAAATGTGACCAGCACCATTGTCGCGCGTAGGCAAGTGCCCGGGATTTCTGGTAATACGAATTATATACTTCCGTGCATTATTGAGCTTATTATAGATGTGAACAATTGCACAGTCAATATAATTCCTATCGTTTATTTCATGTGTTTAAATTTTTATTTATATGCTAGGAGAATCTACTGTAATCTAACTTTAATTTCTCCAAAGGAAAAGATGGCTCTTGGAAACGAACCCAGGAAAGATTAAAAATGATCGGTTGATAATCAGAATAAGTACATTATGAACAGTAAAATCAATTGGTCTCAACTACTTTTTCACCCCACCGACACTGAGGTTAAGTTGATTTAACACCCCCCCCCCCCAAGAATAAAGAAGGCGTGTTTCTTTATGTTCAAAGGAGATTCCAAATACCAATGTTCACGCCTGTTACATTTAGTTTTGCGATATGAGTATCCCCATCAAAATAATTCACTTGTTTTCACTTCCTTTCACACTCCCCCACCCGAAGTGAATTTTCCAGCAAAATATACTTTTTTCTTTAATAGCAAAGGATCCTCTAAATACCAATTATCGCGTCTCTAACATCTTCGAATTTGATATATGTGTCATAAAAGAAATTCAACTCCTTTTCATCCCCGCCTCCCAAATGATTTCTCCCCAAAAACGCATTTTTCTTTGTTTTTAAAGGAGATACAAATACCATTTTTCACGTCTGTAACAACTTCAGTTTTTATTAGATGTACGTATCCACATACAATTAATTCAATTAATTTTTCAATCCTTTCACCTCCGCCCCCTTCATTGGATTTTCCGAGAATACGTGTTTCTTTACTTTTAAAACAGATTCCAAATACCAATGTTCACGTCTGAAAAATCTTTCGTTTTCCTTTAAGTGGATTTCCGAAAACAAAAACTACGTATTTCTTAATTTAAAGGAGATTTCAAATACCAAACTTCACGTCTGTAACATCTTCAGTTTTTGAGATATCAGTATTGTAATGAAAAAATTCAACCCCCTTTTCATTCACTCTTACCCCCATCCCCACCCATGATTTTTTCCGAAAACAAAAGATACATGTTTCTTTATTTTTAGTAGAGATAAAAAATACTATTTTTCACTTCCGTAACATCTTAAGTTTTTTAGATATACTGTAGAAATGCTCATTTCAAAATTTCACCCCCTTTTTAGTTCCCCTTAAGTGGAGTTTCCAAAAGCAAATCACCTGTGTTTCTTTACTTTTATAGGAGATCCCAAGTACCCATTTTTACGTCTGGAACATTTTACGTTTCTGAGATATACTGAAGTTATAATCTTTCTAAAAATTCACCCCAATTTGTCACACCCGTTTAACCGCCATTAATTGGATTTTCAAAAAAAAAAACTTGTTTCTTTTTTTTCAAACGATATCCCAAATACCCATTATCAGGTGTGTAATATCTTCAGTTTCTGAGATATAAGTATCCCCATAAAGGCATGCAACCACTTCTTCACTCTTTTTCACCCCTCCTATTGGGATTTTCCAAAAACAAGTAATACTTTTTTCTTTATTTTTAAAGGAAATTCTAAATACCAATTTTTACATCTGTAAGCTTTTAGAGTTTTGAGATAATGATACTCATTTTAAAAATCACCCCCCTTTCCCCCCCCATTAATTATATTTTCCAAAAACAAGAAATACGCGTTTATTTTTATAGGATCTCCCAAATACAAATTTTCAGGCCTGTAATATCTTCAGATTCTGAGATATTAGTATTCTAATTAAAGGCATTCAACCCCTTTTTTACCCTTTCCACACCTCCTTTTGGTTTTCCGAAAACAAAAAAATACGCGTTCCTTTATTTTTAAAGAAATTCGAAATACCAAATTTTACATTTGTAAACATTTAAAGTTTTGAGATATAGATACACTCATTTCAAAAATTCACCCCCCTTTTCATCCCCTTGGCGACGGAATATCCAAAATCCTCCCTTAGCGAGCACCTGCATTGTAATACAAATGTATCCTCAAAATTTCATTTCGTTCTGTCTAGTAGTTTTGGCTCGGTGTTGATGAATCTGTCAGTCAGTCAGTCAGTCAGTCAGGACAAGTTATTTTATTTATATAGATAAGTTTTGATTTTTCATTTCCATTTTACCAGAAAAAAGTTTTTTCTCAAGATCGGAAAAAGTACATCATATCAATTATGTAAGTTTTATGTATCGTACCATTCCAGGGTTAATGGTCGTAGGTGAGGGAAGTAGGGTGAGCGCTGTACTCTTGCGTGGGAGGCATCTCTTATTTACAGTTGATAAATGCTCTAGATATATGGGAATGGTGATGTCGAACAGGCAATTTAATTTCTCTGATCCTTTGTTCACATTGTAGTTCGGGTTGGAGAATTGCTCTAAATGTATAAAATAGTTCTCTAAGATGTTCAACAAGGGGCATTTGGTGGCCAACTTAGTGATGTTCATGTCTTGTTCAATGGTTGAAAAACTATGATTAGCATCTGGCATATGTATTTTGGAATTCGAGAGGATAAATTGGGGCAAATATTCGTTTACAGGAATGGGAGTTAGGGACTGGCATAACTTACCGAGGGAGATGTTCAATAAATTTCCTATTTCTTTGCAATCATTTATGAAATGGCTAGGAAAACAACAGATAGGGAATCTGCCATCTGGGCGACTGCCCTAAATGCAGATAAAGATTGATTGATTGATTGATTGATTGATTGATTGATTGATTGATTGATTGATTGATTGATTGATTGACTGATTGATTGATTGATTGATTGATTGATTGATTGATTGATTGATTGATTGATTGATTGATTGATTGATTGATTGATTGATTGATTGATTGATTGATTGATTGATTGATTGATTGATTGATTGATTGATTGATTGATTGATTGATTGATTGATTGATTGATTGATTGATTGATTGATTGATTGATTGATTGATTGATTGATTGATTGATTGATTGATTGATTGATTGATTGATTGATTGATTGATTGATTGATTGATTGATTGATTGATTGATTGATTGATTGATTGATTGATTGATTGATTGATTGATTGATTGATTGATTGATTGATTGATTGATTGATTGATTGATTGATTGATTGATTGATTGATTGATTGATTGATTGATTGATTGATTGATTGATTGATTGATTGATTGATTGATTGATTGATTGATTGATTGATTGATTGATTGATTGATTGATTGATTGATTGATTGATTGATTGATTGATTGATTGATTGATTGATTGATTGATTGATTGATTGATTGATTGATTGATTGATTGATTGATTGATTGATTGATTGATTGATTGATTGATTGATTGATTGATTGATTGATTGATTGATTGATTGATTGATTGATTGATTGATTGATTGATTGATTGATTGATTGATTGATTGATTGATTGATTGATTGATTGATGTGTTCTGCATACTGTAACGGTTATAACGTCTACCATGCCAACTCGCTACGGGCCGGGGGCGTCACCGTATCGGTCCACCCGCTTACGCTTCGAAAGCCCATCACTAGAGCTGGGAATTTTATGTAGTATCAAGTGGCATAATATGTACATAAATATGTAACAAAAAGGACCAAAATATGTAGCAAAATATGAAGAATGGGCAAAATATGTAATATCATATAATTAATATAAACTTACCCATTGTGTCAGTTACAACACACTAAACACGCTTTATATTACATTTTGCAGCACAGTGAACAATTAAGTATTTTTCAATGTTCTTTTGAGTCATATTATATGAATATATCACACACATATTCAATAGAAACTTATTATTTTCAACACTCAAAGCACGTTTATTCCTTAAATTTTGTAGCACAGTGAACTATTAAGTATTTTTCGATGTTCTCTGGGGTCATGGAAAGGCGTTTGTCACTTAGGATGTTCTTATATGCAGAGAAAGATCTTTCAACATCACATGATGTAACTGGGGCAAATATTGGGAGAGGAATTTTCGCTGGAGAAATGTCCTCGGAAGGGTCAACGTCATCTCCATTTAGAATTCGGCACACACTGTGAAATGAATAACCAGGATTTCTCTTCATCACTTTTTGCAATTTACTCAATACACTTGCACCAGTTTCCCCATGCACAGCACTTAGTTTTTCAATAGCATCCTCTATGATGGCAATAGAATCTTGCAGTGGCAGTCCTGATGTTTCTAGACGTTTGATGGTTTCTGGAAGCCAGCAGAAGTTGCCCCTGATGTAGGTGATTGAGGAGACCACTTTGGAGTCACTAAAGGCAGTTTGTGATTCACTAATAGACACAGCATTTTCAGGATCAAAAGAATCTACCACTGTCTTTATAGTATCTAGATGCTCACTATAGAATTTAACTGCTTCTATCCATGTCCCCCACCTCGTTAACACTGGTTCCGGCGGCAGTGGTATCCCTGGCAATTGCTGTTTGTAAGAAAGCACTCGTCGTGGAGCGTTTAGAAAAGCCTTTTTTGTTGCATGTAAAATGGAGCATATTGGGATAAAAACACCTTCACAGCATTTGCAGCCTTAAGCATATATGCTGCAGCATCAGAATACATCACTAATACCTTTTCCTTTTTATCTCAGTCAGCCACAGAGCTCTTAATCCATCATTCACAAATCTAGCAATAGTTGAGTGATTTGTATAGTCTAGCTATTTACAGTAGATCAAACATGGTTTTGAGGCGCTGTCAGGTTGTAGCTTCCTCACCACAAGATTTGAAATAAATCTACCCTTAGCATCTGTTGTTTCATATGAAAGAATTTCCTATATGCTGTCTTATGTTGTGCATTACCTCGCCGTAGCAGACTTGAAGATAATCCTTGCGTAGTGTTGATTGGTTTGTGGATTGTTGCTTGCAGTATTTTTTCCAGAAAAGATGTGAATTCAGGCACTTCAAGTTTATACCATGGAATATTGGCTGCAATCATTGCACTGCATAAGTCTTTATGAAAAGGGTTACTTGAAGGCGAAGGCTGCATATGTGTTAAAAGGATTTGTTTCTTTTGTAGACCTAACTATTGGCTTTTTCTATGCAGAGCACTTCGTGCATGTTGCTCAAGCTGGGATTTCATGGAACATACGATATGTTTGTTGCATGCTTGGCAAATCACTACTTTGCCACCAGTTGCAAAGGACTCATCAACTGCAATCCATGATTTTAACTTTGAAGCCAGCGAGGACGCTACTGGTGCCATATTGACTCTAGAGGAAACTGATGTTCATGAACTATGTTCTTCAGCTGTTCAAAAGAAACTAAAACCTAATTGAGACATTTCAAAGGAAGACAGCTCTAACAACATATTTGGAAATTCCGAAGTACATAACAAATAGGTCACAAAAATGCGCTTAAAAAAATATTCCTGGAAACTTCAACATGTAGTGTAAGTGGCTAGTTGTAAAGTAATTAACTCTAAAAGGGATGAAAGATTTAAGACTGGCACATGTAAAGTAACAGTTTTCCTGCAGCTAATTGGAACCTTTAGAATAACCTATTTTGCAAGGGTCTCTACCTGCACTTATCATCCTCTCAAATACCTGTCACTCATAATTACCTTAATCCCCCTGTTTAGAGAACAGATAACAGCCCCACATTAAGTGTGAAACTTCAATTCAGCAATTTATTATATATGAAAACAGGAAAACGCTAAAATATGTAATTTTATGTAATATCACTAAGAATATGTAGAATACCCACAAATATAAAAAAATATGTAAAATGAAATTCGGTTATATAACCCTAAAATAGTGTTTTGTGAACATATGACTTTTCCCAGCACCTAAATAGCAAGGGACAAAATATATAATTACATAGAAATCGCAGCTCTACCCATCACGAACAAGACTTAAGTGCTAGACCGGCCCCCTCTCACTTCCGTCCATGGTAACCAGCAGAGGACTATGGAAATTACTCGACGATTAATCTGGAGTCTTCCATCTTGCGAGGTTCCTGGATACATCTAGCATCCGTACTGTTCTGGAAGGACCGGCGCAGGTATATAAGAGAGGAGTGACTTGCCTGGGCAGTGACTTCGCTAGCGAGAGGACATACGTGCCTATCGCTCCGCTGTCCCTCTCCTCTCACCGAGACCTTCCAGACTTCGAGAGACTACACTACCTGCCCCAACCGGTTACCGCTTCTCGGTACCTAGGGTTAGATAGGGAATCTGTGGACCAGGGACCCGCTTAACAACGGATAATCCCGCGCCCACTAGTTCGTATTAGAATGTCCCCACACCAAAACACACGGAACCATGCTCGTAATTCCCAAAAGAGCAATAAATCGCATCGGAAAGAGCAATTTGTCGACGAGCCTGGGACCATTACAGACACAATCGCCGAGCAACTAGAACGTCCAGAGGAGACCGAGAGGGAAGAGACGCTGTTATCTCAGCGCTCTGATCAACCGGCTGGCTCCAAACCTACAGCGGAGAATGAGACCCCCCCCCCCACGTCTCTACTCGACTGTGGCGACGCTGTACTCACAGCGCCTCAACTTCAACACCACATATCCGTGGCTACAGTTTGAGGGCAGCCCCACAGCAACGGCCGCTGGCAGGAATGTTAAACCAGCCTTTCTTAAGGCTGGCACAGGTAGCCTTGTCACGCGCGGCCCCAACCAGTCACAAACGACCCTCGCTCCGGACACTGACCCCGTAGATCAGGGAATTAACGTGACAGATAGTGTTTCACTCACGAAACACTACATCCTACACATGACAGGCATACATAGCACTGACACTAACACTAACACCCCCTTGACAGCTAACCGGAGCTTAAGCTCGCACCTACCAGTCCAACCAGTGCCGGCCCGCGCGGAACGCTGTATAGCAGAGCCAGCGACCGGCCTGGCGAAACCTGGGGGCGGCGCGCCGACCGGCCCGGTGGCCCAAGGGGCCAAACACAACACGGAGAGCACCTCTCCCCCAATGCAATCCACCCCCTCCTACCTAACCTAGTGGTCGCACTGGCAGACGCCGGGAAAGAGGGACCCAGTCCTGCAGACCCGAGCGAGGAGGCGGCCGCCCAGGGAAGGAAGGTTGGGGAAAAGAACCGGACTCGGCGGAAGGCGCCAACTAAAGTCCAACCCTCCCCCAAGCAAGCCAGCAACTCAGACTCCGACTCGGATGAGGCTAAACTGGTGATGGACCTATCAAGTTCATCCCAGGAGGCCGACTCTGAAAGTTCGGAGGGAGAGGAGCAGCGCGAACTAGGGGTGACCGAACCCGAGGTCCCAGGCACCCGGCCTGGAAATCAGGGTGACGGTTTTAAGGAGGCCAAAGGGAGGAAGAGGGGGAAGGGGAAAGGGAAAGAACCCCAGCCCCGGAGCCGCAAGGCTCAGAAAGGCGGCGGTCGAAACCCGAGAACCCAGGCCGATAGCTCCACGGACACTACAAACGACACGTCTATGCCACCACCAAACACAAACACGAGGCAGACATATCAGGAATCACCTCAACCAGCCACCCGTAAGGGGTCTAAACCCCCACCCCTTACGGTATACACAAACAACATCAAGCAGATTGAAATGGAGCTTCTCAAAGAGCTGAAACATGAGCAGAGAAACTACTATTTCTCTAAGCTGAGTTTTAATGCGCACGAAGCAGTCCGGCTACACATGTCTAGCTTCGAAAGCTATGAAATCGCTATACAGGTGCTGAGGAGGCTTAATATCACATTTGTAAAGATATTGCCCAACGCTACAGTAAAACGATTCGTAGTGAGAACTCCCAACAACACATACGAGCCAGGAGATATCGGGCTAGCCATGCAAGCCCAGGGTATCAACGCTCTTACAGTGCACCGGATGCGAACAGGAAACAGACCAGCCAAAGGTTGTCTCTTCCTCGTTGCCGTGGCGGACACCCCAGGAGCAGACAGTCTGAGGAGAATGTGGATGCTGGCGAATATGCTGGTGACAGTCGAGCCGTACCGCCCCCCAGCCATTGGCCCCCAATGTGGAGTGTGTCAGAGGCATGGGCACTCAGGAGCGGACTGCCGGCTAGATTCCAGATGCCGCAGATGCGCCGCCTCCCACCTGTCTCGCGACTGCCCCACGGCAGCGACCCCGCGTACTCTCAGTGCGCAAACTGCGGGGGGAAACACGCGGCTAATTATAGAGAATGTCCCAGCCGCAGGGACTACGAAGCCGCTTACCAAGGCAAAGGGCCAAAGGGAGACAAGCGTGGCAACCCTAAAGCCCAAGCAGGCCCATCAGGCACAGGCGCTTCACGCAAGCAGAAAACAGGCCCCTCAGGTAAAAAGGACCCTTCAGGTCCTCCAGGCCCTTCAGGCTCAAAGGGCCGTAAACAAGGCCACTCAGGCAAATTAGACCCTTCAGGTGAAGGCAAAATTAACTTGCAACCCCCAAGGACGGAGGGTACACACAACCCTGGGCCCTCAGCCCAAGCACCCCCCACCTCCGTCCAAAGTAAGACCTCCAGGAACTACCCAAAGAAGAAGGCCCTACCCCCAATAACTGCAAGGCAGGTTAAGCCCACGCACGCTGCCCCCGAGCTGCCCCAGGGCCCCCGGGCCAGCTCCACCCCCCGCAGAAAACCTGCCGAAAAAAGACTAGCATCCGAGGCACCGCCCCCATTGCCCGCCTCCAACACCACAACGAACAGACCCATCTCACCACATACACACAAATCACCAAGCCAGGTACAACAGCCCGAAGGGGACACGGCAGGGAGAATATTCAAGGAAAGGATAGAGGAAATCCTGAAAACCATCTTCCCGAACTTGAACCTCACTGCAATCATAACCTCTGCAGTTATGATAGCCAACCTGCTGCCCTTCCCCTGGCTGAAGGACCTGGCGAATACAATTTACGAACTCCTAACCCAAGATGGCTGAACAACTCAACGAGAATAATAACAATAATAATAACAATAATAACAACGATAACAATTACACGCAAGGGCTTCGAGTACTAATATGGAACTGCCAGGGCGTCAGGTCCAGGAAATACGAACTCGAACCCTCCCTAGTCGCGAACACTATTCATGTAGCACTCCTAACAGAAACGTTCCTCCCACCGGGGATGAAGTTCAACATAAGAGGCTACAAAATACACAGAAGCGATAAGGCCAACGGAGTTGGAGGGGTGGCAGTTCTGGTAAGAAAGGACATCAAACATATGGAGGTGGACATACCAGAGCTGGTCGAACTGGAGGCATGTGGAATTGCCATGCCAGTCCGAGGAACACTCATAAATGTCATAGCGGCATACTCCAGACCGAAAAGCCTGAACACACAAGATATAGACGCAGTACTAAGGCTAAATCGAAACACGATCCTAGGCGAAGACCTAAATTCGAAACACGCCAGCTGGGGATGCCTGAAACCTAACTCAGAAGGCACAAAGCTGTACAACCACATGCTATCCCAGGACTATGTGGTAACAGCCCCCAGCGAACCCACGTTCCTAGCGCCAAACGATCAGGTCGACGATATAATAGACATAGCCCTACTGCGACATATTCCTCAAAGGCATAGCATAACGGTAGTGAACGACCTTGGGTCGAGGCACCAACCAGTGATATTTACACTAGATGCGAACCCAGAGGAATATGAAAACAACCCCAAGCGTAGGCTCAACTATAAAGCAGCCAAGTGGGGCAAATTCAAACACAAGCTAGACACACTCCTACAGGGAAGTGAGGGTATGCTATTAGACAGCACAGCCCAAATTGACGAAGCAGTCAAAACCCTAGTAGAAGCAATCCAGGCAGCCGCAGCAACGAGCATACCAGAAAGCATACACAAAGAATACCCACAATTCGAAATTCCAGCCCACATTAAGGAATTAATACGCAAGCGCAACAGCCACAGACGCAACTGTGCACGACACCATAGAGGCTACGACAGAATTATGAAAAATGAGCTCAATACCGAAATACAAACCAAACTACAGGAATGTAGGTCGCGAGAATGGAACAATAAACTCCGTCTATTCGACACAAACACCAGGCCTGTGTGGAACCTAGCGAGACACTTCACTCGTGAAACACACAGCATCCCTACTATTAAGGGACCAAATGGCCCGGTATATGAGAACAGTGATAAAGCGGAAGTCATAGCGGACTCGATCGAAGCGGCATTCACTCCGAACGAAATACCATCTGACCCTGCCTTCACCAGGCAAACCGAGGCAAAGGTAGCTGAGTTCCTCGAAAACGCACCTAAGCCGGAGGTTAAGAGGACAAATATACACGAAATTAAATGGATTATAAGTCATCTTAACCCCAAGAAGGCGCCTGGCGCAGACGAGATACAGAATATCATAATTAAGAAATTAACACACAAAGCCCTAACACTACTTACCAGCATCTTCAATGCAATGTTCAGACTCCAATACTACCCTGAACAATGGAAAAGGGCTAGAATACTCGTATTTGGAAAACCAGGCAAAGACAAGTCAGACCCAAATAATTATAGGCCTATCAGCCTCCTAGACGCCCTCAGTAAAGTATTTGAGAAAATACTACTAAAAAGGTTAATAGGGCATATCAAGGAAAGAGGAATAATTCGCAACGAGCAGTTTGGCTTCAGGAACGGGCACTCAGCCCCACAACTGCTCACGCCTTTCATAGAAAAAGCGACCATAGGTTTCAATAAACGAAGGGACACAGGTTCGGTTTTCCTTGATATCCTTAAAGCATTTGACAAAGTCTGGCACGAAGGCTTACTAGCGAAGCTAATTGACCTCGAATTCCACCCAGGCTATATAAGGCTAATAAAATCCTATCTGGAGGGCCGAGAGTTCCAAGTAGACGTACACAACACGCTGTCCAGCACGCGAAGGATTAGAGCGGGCGTAGCCCAAGGGTCAGTTGTCGGCCCAATCCTCTTCGTCCTATATACAAATGACATGCCCACTACGGAACTCAGTACCACATACCTCTACGCTGATGACACTGCTATCACAGTCCAACACCCACAACTAGCGTGCGCTAAGAACTCTCGAGCCATGGCTAACGAAATGGCGCATCAAGGTCAATGTTGACAAGTGCCAAGCTGTGCTGTTCACTAGGAAGAACAGACGCACACGCAGACCAGCCAACATTAAACCGCTAAAGCTTTACAATCAGGATATAACATGGCATGATAAAGCCAAATACCTAGGAGTAGTCCTAGACCGAAAGCTCACCATGCTATACCACATCAAAGATATCCAAAGGAAAGCTCAGATTAGACTCAGCCAGCTATACCCTATACTGAACAAAAAGTCCAGTATAAACACAAACGTAGCCATAAATATGTATAAGGCCTTAATTAGGCCAATAATCATGTACGCAACCCCAGCATGGGGGTTCACTGCAAAGACGAACCTGGATGCGCTAGAACGAATACAAAATAAATGCATTCGAGCAGCGGCCAGACTCCCTTTCGACACACCAATACGCCAACTACGCGATATTGATAAAGTCAGCTCGATTAGGCGCCATATACGAAAACAAACACTAAGAATGTACACAAAGTCATGGGGTAATAAGATCAACCCGTTAATAAACGGGATCGGACGCTACGGCGTCGACGTTTACAAAAAATATCCCACACCGAAACACATTCTGTTCAGCCACAGGGTTGTGGGGACGAAGAGCCGATAGCTGGCTTCTCCCCAAGCTGACACCTAGACACCACTTAAACCACACACTGCAGACAACATGTACCTATGTAAATATGTAAATATGCTCCCATGATTACAGCTGTCTTTAACCCAGGGACCAGGCGAGGAAAGACTGATAAGCAACACAACACGAGAAGAAGACGATGGCAACTCAGCCAGACGGCCAAGGACGAATCAACCACCTCCGCCCCCCGAAAGAGACACGGGAGCGGAACATCAGCCCGCGCCCTATAACGAAGACAGCAGTAATAACATAGTTACTATTTCGTGTCATTCTTCTATTACTTAGGTAGAGCACTGGACGTGAACGCAGGCAAGCAAGCCGGCACTCCAAGGAGCACCTGTATATATATACTAGCAAGATACCCGTGCTTCGCTACGGTATTATACTGAAATTTATAATTGAATGCTTATTGTTTTAGATATATAATCCTCCGAAATTCGCGATCTCACTCGTTTTCTGCGAGAATCCACCAAAATTCCCGATCTGACTCGTTTTCTGTTATTTTACGGCACGTTTCCTCCCATTTTTCAATCTTCCTTTTCAGCAATCGATTTCGTACTTCCCGGGTTAGGCTCAGGTATTCCTCCCGGTCAGTTGGGTCCGTAAATCTGTGCCATCTTTTCCTATAATCATTTTAATATGGATAAAATCCTTCAGGAGATTCAGCGTGGTGTCATATTGGGGGCTTTGGCGGCACTGAACCCGCGGCCAGGCTGCATTCTTAGTCATTACCCGTCCAGGAGCCGTTTCCAGCGCGGTCCGCACATTTGACGACGGTCCGGAACATTATTATTATTATTATTATTATTATTATTATTATTATTATTATTATGTGTTGCTGGAATGGCTGATGACAGGGAAAACCGGAGTATCCGGAGGAAAACCTGTCCCGCCTCCGTTTTGTCCAGCACGAATGACACATGGAGCGAACGGGATTTGAACCACGGAACCCAGCTGTGAGAGGCCGGCACGCTTGCGTCTGAGCAACGGAGGATCCTTATAAGTACATTAATAACAGTAAAATCAATTGGTCTCACCTCCTTCTACACCCCACCGCCGTTAAGTTTATTTAACGCCACCTCCCCCCCCCCCCACGAAAAATTGAAAGGCGGCTTGTTTCTTTATGTTTAAGGGAGATTCCAAACACCAATGTTCACGTCTATTACCTTCAGCTTTGAGATATACTGTAAGTATCCCCATAAAAATAATTTACTTTATGCACTTCATTTCACACTACTCCCCCCCTCCCCAAGTGAATTTTCCCGCAAAAAGTACTTGTTTCTTTAATAGTAAAGGATCTTCTAAATACCAATTATCACGACTCAAAATTCTTCAGTTTTTGATTTATGTGTCCTCATTAAAGGAATTCAACTCCTTTACACTCCCGCCCTCCAAGATGGTTCCCCCCCCAAACGCGTTTTTCTTTGTTTTTAAAGGAGATCCAAATACGAACTATCACGTCTGTAACAACTTTAGTTTTTATTAGATGTATGTATTCTCATACAATTAAGTCAATTAATTTTTCAATTCTTTCACCCCCCCCCCCTTTCATTGGATTTTCCGACAATACGTGTTTCTTTACTTTTAAAGCAGATTCCAAATATCAAATTTCACGTCTGTAACATCTTCATATTTGAGATATCAGTAGCCTAATTAAAAGAATTCAACATCATTTTCAGTCACTTTTACCACCCCCCTCCACCCAAGTGGTATTTCCGAAAACTAAAAGTACACGTTTCTTTATGATTAATAGAGATAAAAAATACCATTTTTCACTTCTGTAACATGTTAAGTTTTTTGAGATATACTGTAAAAATTCTCATTTTAAAATTTCACCCCTTTTGAGTTCCCCTTAAGTGGAGTTTCCCAAAACAAATCACCTATGTTTCTTTACATTTACAGGAGATTCCAAAAACCCACTTTTTACGTCTGTAACATTTTACGTTTCCAAGATATTCTGTAGATATAGTCTTTGAAAAAATTCACCCCATTTTGTCACTCCTGTTTAACCGCCATTAATTGGATTTTCCAAAAACTAAAAAATACGTGTTTCTTTATTTTTACAGGAGATCCCATATACAAATTTTCAGTTCTGTAATATCTTTCGTTTCTGAGATATATGTATCCTTATTAAAGGCATTCAACCCATTTTTCACCCTTTTAAACCCCTCCTATTGGGATTTAAGGAAACAAAAAAAGACGTGTTCCTTTATTTTTAGAGGAGAATCTAAGTACCAATTTTACATCTGTAAATTTTAAAGTTTTAAGATGTAGACACACTCATTTTAAAAATTCACCCCCCCCCTTTTCACCCCCCAATATTTGGATTTTCCAAAAACGAAAAAATACGTGTTTCTTTACTTTTAAAGTAGATCCCAAATACAAATTTTCAGGTTTGTAATATCTTCAGGTTCTGAAATATAAGTAGCCTCATTAAAGGCATTCAACCCATTACTCACCCTTTTACACCCTTCCTTTTGGGATTTTCCGAAAACAAAAGAATACGTGTTTCTTTATTTTTAAAGGACATTCTAAATACCAATTTTTACGTCTATAAACTATAAAGTTTTGAGATATACATACACTCATTTTAAAAAATCACCCCCTTTTCACCCCCCATTAACTGGATTTTCCAAAAACAAAAAATACGTGTTTCTTTATTTTTAAAGGAGATCCCAAACACCAATTTTCAGATCTGTAATATCTTCAGTTTCTGAGATATAAGTATCCTCATTAAAGGATTCAACCGCTTTTTCACCCCTTTTCAATCCTCCTATTGCGATTTTCCGAAAACAAAAAAATACGTGTTTCTTTATTTTTAATGAAGATTCTAAATACCAATTTTTACATCTGTAAACTTTGGAGATATAGTTTGGAGATATAGATTCACTCATTTTAAAAATTCAGCCCCTTTTCACCCTCCGATTAATTGGATTTTCCAAAAACAAAAAATACGTGTTTCTTTATTTTTAAAGGACATTCTAAATACCAATGTTTACATCTATAAACTTTAAAAGTTTTGAGGTATAGATACACTCATATTAAAAAATCATTCCCCTTTTACCCCCCCCACCGTTAATTGGATTTTCTAAAAAAAAAATACGCGTTTCTTTATTTTTAAAGGAGATCCCAAATACCAATTTTCAGGTCTGTAATATCTTCAGTTTCTAAGATATAAGTATTCTCTTTAAAGGCATTCTACCCCTTTTTCACCCCTTTTCTCCCCTCTTATTGGGATTTTCCGAAAACAAAGAATACGTGTTCCTTTATTATTAATGAAGATTCTAAATACCAATTTTTACATCTCTAAACTTTAAAAGATTTGAGATATAGATGCACTCATTTTAAAAATTCACCCCCCTTTTCACCCTTGCATTAATTGGATTTTCCAAAAACAAAAAAATATGTGTTTCTTTATTTTTGAAAGAGGTCAAAAGTACCAATTTTGAGGTCTGTAATATCTTCAGTTTCTGAGATATAGGTACCGGTATCCTGATTAAAGGCATTCAACCCCTTTTTCACCCTTTTTCACCCCCCCTATTGGGATTTTCTGAAAACAAAAAAATACGTGTTTCCTTATTTTTAAAGAAGATTCTAAATACCAATTTTCACATCTGTAAACTTTTAAAGTTTTGAGATATAGACACACTCATTTTAAAATTTCAGCCCCCTTTTTCACCCCCTTAGCGACGGAATATCCAAAAACCCTCTCTTAGCGAGCACTTACATCTTAATATGAATATATCCCCAAAATTTCATTTCTTTATGTCCAGTAGTTTTGGCTCGGCGATGATGAATCAGTCAGTCAGTCAGTCAGTCAGTCAGGACAAGATTTAGTGTTCTAATAACCCTAGCATAGTTGCAGATCTGCAGTGACAAGTGTGTTCCAAAAACACCGCACAGAGGGACATTGCCAGGCGGAAGAAGAAGACAGCCCCTTGCACCAAGTAAGGCTTGGCTCTCAATCCCCCTCTCCAAACGGAGACTTGGCACCAGGGACCACTGGCTGCTGGGCAAAGGGACGATCCTGTGGCCCAGAGCCCAGACGCTAGTGGACCCGAGCCGTCCCGGCAGTGACAAGATGGACTGATCCCCATAATAACAAACAATGGCAAGGAAATGGTTATGATTGCATGACACATCTTCCTAACTAACACAACCTCTGGACTTTCCAGCCCACATCCTTGCATGTGCTATCAAAAGCTGTCAGGTTTTACACGTAGGCTCTCTCTCTTTTCTGCCTATGTGGTTTTTCCCTGACCCTTCAATAGCACACTTCAACACCACCTTACCAAACACAAACTCTTGCCGTGGTAGCGAGTCTAACTCGGAAACCGGCAGATACTCCTTGTATCACTTCCCACTCTTCCCTGCTATCTCTTTCTTCTTAGAAATTAATAGCATGTCGGAGGCCATGTAGATTGAGTCGATGGTCACGGCGGGGTAGCGGGCTACGGGGGCCCCCCGCCTGGGCAGTGGGAGGACGAGTTCGACTGCGCTAGCGAGAGGACCTACGTGCCTATCGCTCCGCTCTCTCTCTCCTCTCAACGGCTGCGGGTAGTGCTATGCACTACTCGCCCCACATCGAGACCATCAAGAACTTCGAGATAGACACACACTCGTCCCAACCGGCTACCGCCTCTCGGTGCCTAGGGTTAGTCAGGGATTGCCGTGAGCCAGGGGCCCGTTCTTGTCGGATCACCCCGCGTTCACTCGTTCTCATTAGCTCTTCCCCACATCTACACAAACGGGACCAGGCTCATTCTTTCCAAAAGAGCAATCTTTCGAAAGAGCAATTTGTCGATGAGCCTGGGACCACACAGACTCTCATCGATCGCCGAGAACTTCCAGAGAAGGCCGCTAAGGCGGAGCAGCTGTTATCACAGCACTCTACCCAAACAGCGGTCGTCATTTCGCCGGTCTTGAACGAAGTGCTGTTCTAACAGCGCTCTCACTCTACGGCCGTCTGTTCATCAGCGGAGGGCAAATCGCAGTTCTCACAGCGCTGCCCCCCGCCAATAACCCCCACGGGCAATATATTATTTTTTAGTAGTAATGTATTGAACACGTCCTTAGGGTTCAACACTACCAGCGCGCATAGCGTCACGCTACCGGCCCTCGCTCCGGTCAATGACCCGGTCGAGCGACAGCTGGGGGTGACTCAGCGCCTAGCGTGCTCCGAGAGCAGAGAACGAAAAGTACAGGAGCTGAGAGCAGACTTTACCCCTGACTCACAGCTAATAAACCTGACGGGAAACGTTTACCTGACGGGGCAAGCTATGCGCAACTATGCGTGTACACCACCACCATCACTACCACCACCACGAAATCTCCAATAACCACCCCGTCAGTACAGGCCAGCTCGCACATACCAGTGCAGCCGCTCCCCACTTGGTCGGCCAGCCGCAGGGCTGACCCCCGAAATAAGAGCAGGCGATGCCTGGAAACCGAGCTGGGGTGCGTGACGTTGTGCTCGATCGAACGGGAACCGGAGCTAGGCCCCGATGTGCCGGAACCCGAGAACGGGAAGGAACAGTCACATGCCTCCGCTGAGTCAGTGACTGTGGAGCAACACCAACACAAACTGGAGGCTACCTCTCCCCTAACAAGAACCGAACCCTCACACCCAACCCAGTGGTCAGCCAGCCGGACGCCGGGAAAGCGGAACCCAGTTCCGCCAACCTGAGCGCAGAGGCATCAGCGCAAAAGGGAGGGAGGAGGAAGAAGAAGCGGACTCGGCGAATGGCGCCAATTAAAGTCCAACCCCCACCCGGGCGAGCGGGAAACTCGGACTCGGAGTCGGACGAGGCCTCACTGGTGATCGACCTTACAGGCGCATCCCAGGAGGCCGAATCTGAGAGCTCCGAGGGGGAGAGACTCAGCCAGCACGGGTTGACCGAACTCGAGGTCCCAGCCACCCAGCCGGGAAACCAGGGTGACGGCTTCAGGGTGGCAAAAGGGAGAAAGAGGGGGAAGGGGAAAGGGAAAGTAACCCAGCCCCTGAGCCGCAAGGCCCAGGCAAGCGGGAGAAATAAGCCAAGTACCCGAGTCGATAGTAGCACCGAAACATCTATCGGCTCAAACCAACTCCAGCACTCCACACACAAGAGGCAGACTCGTCAGAGCCCACCTCCACCACCACAACAAAAGAAACAGGTCACCCGTAAGGGGTCACCCCCCATCCCTTACGGTCTACACTACAAACACAAAGACACTCGAAACGGAGCTCCTCAAAAGGCTACCGCATGACCAGAGACAGTATTACTTCTCCAGGCCGAGAGTTGACGCGCATGAAGCGATCCGGCTCCACATGCAAACCTTTGAGAGCTACGAAACTGCTATCGGAGTGCTAAAAGGGCTAAATATTAATTTTGTAAAAGTATTGCCCAACAGCACAATGAAGCGGTTTGTAGTGAGGACCCCCGTTAACGGAAGTAATGCGGACGAAATCCAGCTTGCATTGAAAGCACAGGATATCCCCGCATTCTCCGTTGTGCGGATGAGAGCAGGGAATAGGCCAGCCAAGGGCAACCTATTCCTAGTTGCCGTGGCGGACACCCCAGACGCGGACAATCTGCGGAAAATGCGGATGCTCGCGAACATGCTGGTGTCGGTCGAGCCATACCGCCCCCAAGCCACTAGCGTCCAATGTGAAGTGTGTCAGAGGCATGGCCATTCAGGGGCGGCGTGCCGACTGGAGCCCAGATGCCGCAGATGCGCCGCCTCCCACTTGTCGCGCGACTGCCCCCACGGCAACGACCCCGCGTACTCCAAGTGCGCTAACTGCGGGGGAAAACACGCGGCCAATTTTAAAGACTGTCCTAGCCGCAAGGACTACGAAGCCGCCCATCAAGGCAAAGGGCCAAAGGGTAACAAGCGTGGCAACCCTAAAGCCCAAGCAGGCCTTTCAGGCTCAGGTGCTTCACGCAAAAAGAACCCAGGCCTCTCAGGTAAAAAGGACCCTTCAGGTCCCGCAGGCCCGTCAGGCACAAAGGGCCAAAAGCAAGGTCCTTCAGACAACCAGCGCCCATCAGGCGGAGGCATTTTAAATTTCAAGCCCGTAAGGACGGTAGGTAAACACAACCCCGGGCCCTCAGCCCAACCAGCCCCCACCACCGTCCGAACTAAAACCTCAAACAACAACAATAACAACAAGAAGGCCCAGCCCCATGTAAATAAACAAAGGCAGGTTAAGTCCACACCAGCACCTCCCGAACTGGTAGAGGGCCCGCCCAAGGCCAGCTCCACACACCCCCCCCCCGCAAAGAACCTGCCGATAGTCAGCCGGCATCCGCACCACCACCCCCCTCGCCCCCCCCCTCTCACCACACCAATCACACCAACTACACAGTTACAGGCACAACAGCCAGAGGGGAACATGGCAGTGAAGGCGTTCAGGGAAAGGATAGAAGAAATCCTGAAAACGTTCTTTCCGAACCTGAACCTCTCGGTAGCCATAATCACTGGGGTTATGATGGCCAACATGCTCCCCTACCCCTGGCCAAGGGACCTGGCTAATGCAATATCCGAACTCCTAACCGCGGATGTCTGAACAACCCAACGAAGATAATAATAATAATAACAATAACACGCAGGAGATTCGAGTTCTAATATGGAACTGCCAGGGCGTCAGGTCTAGAAAATACGAACTCGAAGCCTTCCTAGCCGCGAACACTATACACGTAGCCCTCCTAACTGAAACCTTCCTCCCACCGGGGAAGAAGTTCACCATAACTGGCTACAAAATACACAGAAGCGACAAGGCTAATAGAGTCGGAGGAGTGGCAGTTCTGGTAAGGAAGGACATTAAACATATGGAAATAGACTTACCAGAACTGGTCGAATTGGAAGCGTGCGGAATTGCCATGCCAGTGCGAGGAACACTCGTCAATGTCATATCGGCATACTCCAGACCTAAACATCTTAACACACAAGACATAGAATCTGTATTAAGGCTAAATCGAAACACGATCCTAGGAGGCGACCTAAATTCGAAACACGCCAGCTGGGGGTGCCTGAAACCTAACGCAGACGGCGAAAGGCTGTACAACCACATGCTATCCCAGGACTATGTGGTAACAGCCCCCAGTGAACCCACGTTCCTAGCACCAAACGAACAGGTCGACGATATATTGGACATAGCCCTACTGCGAAATATTCCTCAAAGACACAACATAAAGGTCATTAACGACCTAGGGTCGAGGCATCAACCAGTAATATTTACACTGGAAGCGAACCCGGAGGAATATGAGAATAACCCCAAGCGCCGACTCAACTATAAAGCAGCCAAATGGGGTAAATTTGAAAGAAAACTCGATTCACTCCTACAGGGGTCTGAGGACATACAAATAGTAAACCCAGCCCAAACGGAGGAATCCCTAAAAACACTCATAAATGCGATCCAGGCAGCCACAACTGCGAGCATCCCGGTACATAAACCTATACAAAACACTAACAGTGAAATACCGGCCCACATTAAAGATCTAATATGCCAGCGCAACAGACACAAGCGCAATTGGGCCCGATACCACCGCGATGAAGACCGGATACGTAAAAATGAACTCAGGGTCGAAATCGAAACCGAAATAATGGAGTATAGGTCTCGGATCTGGAATAACAAACTGAATACGTTTGACACAAATACCAGACCGGTGTGGAACTTAGCGAGATATTTCACGCAAGAACCACACGTAATCCCAACAATTAAGGGACCTAACGGACCAGTATATGAAAATCAAGATAAAGCAGAGGTGATAGCCGACTCACTTGAAGGGGCCTTTAAGCCCAATGACGAAACGTCAGACCCCGCCTTCATTAGGCAAACAGAGGCCAAGGTAGCGGAATTCCTAGCAAACGCACCTAAGCCCGAGGTTAAGAAGACTAATATCCACGAAATTAAGTGGATCATAGATCACCTTAACCCGAAGAAGGCACCCGGCCCAGATGAGATTCAGAACATAATACTCAAAAAGCTAACTCCGAAAGCCCTCGCACTACTCACTAAAATATACAATGCAATGTTCCAATTGCAGTATTATCCGGAACAGTAGAAAAAGGCGAGAATCCTTGTATTTGGCAAACCAGGCAAGGACAAATCTAACCCTAATAATTACAGGCCCATCAGTCTCCTGGACGCCCTCAGCAAAGTATTCGAGAAAAACTGCTGAAAAGGCTCATAGCACATATCAAGGAAAGAGGAATCATTCGAAACGAACAATTCGGTTTTAGAAACGGCCACTCCGCCCCGCAACTGCTTACCCGGGTCTTAGAATAAGCGACCATCGGACTAAACAAGCGGAGGGACACAGGCACGGTATTCCTTGATATCCAGAAGACATTCGATAAAGTCTGGCACGAAGGCCTATTAGCGAAATTAATAGACCTAGAATTCCACCCAGGGTACATAAGATTAATTAAATCATACCTGGAAGGCCGAGAGTTCCAAGTAGATGTTCATAACACACTGTCAAGCACGCGACCGATCAGGGCGGGCGTATCCCAGGGGTCACTAATACGCCCAATCCTGTTCATCCTATTTACGAATGACATGCCGACAGCGAAACTCACTACCACACACCTCTACGCGGATGACACTGCTATCACAGTACAACACCCTCAGCTAGCGTGCACGGGAAAGAGACTACAAGTAGCACTGCGAACCCTCGAGCCCTGGCTAACCAAATGGCGTATCAAGGTCAACGTTGACAAATGCCAAGCTGTGATGTTTACTAGGAAGAACAGACGCACACATAGGCCAGCCAATATAAAACCGCCCAAACTATTTAATCGAGATATAGCATGGCACGACAAGGTCAAATATCTAGGTGTAGTCCTAGATAGAAAACTAACCATGCTATATCATATTAAAGACATCCAGCGGAAAACAAACGCACGACTGTCACAGCTCTATCCGATACTGAATAAAAGATCCAGTATTAACAAGCGAGTAGCAATAAACATGTACAAGGCCCTAATTAGGCCGATAATAACGTACGCAGCTCCCGCCTGGGGCTACACTGCTATGACGAACCTGGATAAGCTGGAACTAATACAAAACAAATGCATTCGAGCAGCGGCTAGACTCCCGTACGACACGCCAATACGCCAACTACGCTCTATTGCGAAAGTCAGCTCAATAAGGCAACACATACGAAAACAAACACTCCGAATGTACACGAAGTCATGGGGTAGTAAGGTCAACCCACTTGTCAGTGGAATAGGACGCTATGACGTCGACCTATACACCAAATACCCCACGCCGAAACACATTCTGTTCAGCCACAGGGTTAGGAGGCCGGGGGCCCAAAACCACCCTCGCTCTTAAGCTGACACCAACTCACTACACCGCTCCACTTAACATTACGCCCACACACCACACTGCAGCACCTGTATGTATGTATGTACATAAGCTATACTATACTACTATTATTATGTTATGTTATGTTATGTTATGTTATGTTATGTTATGTTATGTTATGTTATGTTATGTTATGTTATGTTATGTTATGTTATGTTATGTTATGTTATGTTTGTTATGTTATGTTATGTTATGTTATGTTACAGATCTAGCCACCACTGGTAATCAAGCGAGGGAGGATTGAGATAAGAAATACATCACGACGAAGGCAACTCAGCCATAATAAGGGACGACCCAATCCACCCCGCCCCACGCCAGCGACAAGGGAGTGGACAGATAACCCACCCCTGATAATATCATTTAATTATACGATGTACTTGTTTTACAGGACACGAGAGCGGAAGAGAGCGGCCCGCACTCTAAAAGTTTTAAATGTATATATGTACAAATTGTTGCAGAGACAAGTGTGTTCCAACAACACCACATAGAGGGACATCGACAGGCGGAAGAAGATAGCCCCTTGCATTATGTAAGGCTTGGCTTTAATTCCCTCCTCTCCAAAAGGAGACTTGGCACCAGGGACTGCTGGCTGCTGGGCAATGGGACGAACCTGTGGCCCAGAGCCCAGACGCTAGCAGACCCAAGCCGCACCAGGCAGTGACAAGAAGGACTGATCCCCTTAATAACAGAAAATGGCAAGGAAATGGTTATGTTTGCATGACACATATTCCTAACTAACACAACCTCTGGTCTATCTCCAGCCCACATCCTTGCATGTGCTATCAAAAGAAGTCAGGTTTTACGTGTAGGCTCTTTCTTCTTTCTGCCTATGTGGTTTTTCCCTGACCCTTCAACACCATATACCTAACACAATCTCGCCTGGTAACGTGTCTGATATGGAAACAGGCAGATACTCCTTGTATAACTTCCCACTCTACCCAGCTATCTCTTTTCTACTTAGAAATTAATAGCATGTCGGAGGCCATGTAGATTGAGTCGATGGCCACGGCGGGGGAGCGGGCTACGGGTTCCCCCGTAAAAAAGCCTGGGCAGTGAAGGACGAGCTGACTGCCGAAGTGAAAGGACGTAAGTTCCTCTCGCTGCGCGCTCTCTCTCCTTGCCAGGCGCTCTGTACTTTTCAAGTATCAGCCAGGCACTTGTACTTATTAGTATATTTTCGAAGGAGCATTGTCTGAGCTGTAGTACTTTTCAGTGTCGCTCTTTCTTCTGTTTCAGGATTTCTTACAGGAGGACCAGGATGGAGAAGCCGACCCTGCCAGTGAGACTGGTCGACTACGACTACGAGGGAGCCGTCGAGAAGCTACAAGACGCGATTTACACGACGGATGTCCCCAGCTATGAACGCCCGGGACTGGTGGTGTTCAACCGGCTGGGGGAAGACGACCACCAGGGGACGCTACACGTATTCGACAACCTGAATGCGACTGCGGAGTACATCGGAGAGCAACTCCTGCCGATCATCGGCATTATGGTTGCTACCTGGGCGATCATCATTCGCCCTAACGACACAGCCAGCTTCAGGGTCTATGAGGAGCGCGCGTCCCAACAGTCTCAGGTTGCCCGGCTACCAGGACTCAGGGAGAACCTGGACGTCTAGGGCTACCAGGAGGCAGCCACGCAGACGGAGCCAATGACCGAGGACGACGGCGGCGCTCCCGAGCGCGGCGACGGCGCGACCCCAGTTGGAAAGCTGTACTTTACGAAGTACACGCAGACCAACAAGGCCGCCAACCAGGATCGTCGCCCTCCTACCAAGGCGAAGTGGTCGCAGACGCAGGCCTACCAGGACGGGCCTGTAACCCGGGCGCAAACCAGGAGAGCGCCCGTGATGGTGGATGGCAGCACGGCAGTGGACAAGGACGTCCCTTGGCGTGCTGAGGCCGCCGTCCAGGCCCTGTCAGCCAACATGTCGTTCGAGATGCAGATCTCGATGTGCGCCCCACAGGACAGGGAACGCAGTCGAGCGTTAGCACTGACCGACGCCGCTGCCGCCAGCCAGGGAGAAGAAGCAGATGGCAACGCAGCGGTACCACCAGCCACCCCGGGGTCACAAGGACGGGAGGAGGGCCACCAGGACGAGGCCTCTTCCCCAGCCGAGAAGCAGCCCCGGGGAAGAAGAAGAAGACGACGCCGCACCAGGAAGCAGAAGGCGACGCTGGCCCATCAGGAGAGGGCTGCCCAGCCGCAACCCAGGACTGCTCCCAGGACAGCAGCCAACCGAGGAACCAATCAGGAGAGGACTTCAGGGGGTAGCGGCAGTCAGGTGAGAGTAAAACGTCCCCCTCAGCAGCTCTTGCAGTGTTTCCGCTGTCTGAGGTGGGGCCACCGTCAGGTCAGCTGTTGGCTCGAGGTGAGGTGCAACAGCTGTAGTGGTGATTACCACTACACGGCCTGCGCAGCACTTAGGGAGGCGCCGGTGTGCGCCAACTGCTCGGGGGGCCACCCGGCCTCCCATCGCAGTTGCCCTGTCTACCGGGCCATGGCGCGGGCAGAGAGGAAGGAGGCACGGCGCCATGACCCACCCCCTTCCAGGAGGCCTCCGCCTCGGCGGGCTTGGCCTCATTCTTCGGGATCGGAGACTGGGTACGAGGTAGCCCAAGGAGGTGGAGCCGTGCGACAGGCCCTAGTGGTACTCGATGCATGGCTCCGCAGCCGGCAAAGACCGCGCTAGTCACAGCAGTGCCCAGACGGACTGATTCCCAGGCGATGGAATGCCGAGGAATGGGTTGTGTTTTGTGCATGTTACCTGTTCCTAACTAACACAACCTCTGGTCTTTTTCCAGCCCACATCTTTGCATGTGCTATCAAAAGATGTCAGGTTTTACATGTATGCTCCTTCTTCTTTCTGCCTATGTGGTTTTTCCCAGACCCTTCAATACCATACTTCAACACCATATACCTAACACAAACTCTTGCCGAGTCTGACTCGGAAACCGGCAGATACTCCTTGTATCACTTCCCACTCCTCCCTGATATCTCTTTCTTCTTCTTAGAAATAATAACATGTCGTAGGCCATGTAGATTGAGTCGATGGTCACGCGGGGTGAGCGGGCTTCGGGGCCCCCCCCCGAAAAAAAAAGCCTGGGCAGTGGGTGCTGGGTATAGTTCAGTCGTGAGCTCAGTCAGCGAGTGACTGCCAGTGATCGTCAGACTAGCGTGCTACAGTGTGGACTGACCGCGAAGGAGAGAACGTGTGGCTGTGTTACTTGGTGACATAACTGTTTACCTTGTGTGTGAATGTAAAACTGTGTAGTATGAGAACAAGTGAAAAACTAAGAGAGAGAGAGCATGCGAACTGTGTAAGTGTGTGTATGAGCGAAAGTTATGTGTAGTCCTGTGTAGTTTAATGCTTAGTTAACGTAAGAAATTTCATTTTTTGTCCCTATTGAACTGAGGACTACAATAAATAAACTTTTAATATATTGAATAGGTGGACATTAAAAGTGTATTACTATTGTAGTTTAATGCTTAGTTAATAAATCTTAGAAATGGGAAACTACCAGTCTAGTGTTAATTTATCCTACCACCTCACCAACTCGTCACAACTGGTGTTAGAATCGGGATCGACTGGTAGCAGTAGTTTCGTAACTAGGAATTTCTAGTGAATAGTAAAATGAATAGCGAACAGTTTCAGGCTCTCCTCAATAAGTTCCTTAAACTCTCATCCGAACAGGACGAAATGAAGGGCAAACTGAAACTGGAATTAACTGGACTTAAGCGTGGACAAGGTAAATTAGAATAGGAAAAGCGCTCTCTCGAAAGAAAATTAAAGAGTGACATTATGTAGGACATACATAACTGGTTGAAAAAGAGATCAAAGAAATACCGCAGGTTGTGGAGTCAGGGGTTCGAGACCGGAAAGAAGAAGTAAGTGCCCTGCGTACGAGAGTGACAGCCATGGAGACTCGCGTTAGGACCACCTGCAGTGAGAGCGGCTCCAGCGCCGGGAAGGGAAAATCCCCGCGCTTCGATGGGAAAACTTCTTGGCGGACCTTCCGGGCCCAATTCAAGACCATGTGCGGGCACAATGATTGGACATCGGAGGAAAAGGCCGTGTACCCAATCGCTGGAGTGCAAGGACCAGCAGCGGAAGTATTAGACAGCCTCCAGCCGGGTGCCACTTATGAGGAGATTGTTAGAGGATCGACAGCCGATACGGTGACCACCAGCTGGCAGCTGCTTATCGAGTCCAGATGAGGAAGAGGACCCAGCGAACTAGTGATACGCTGCAGGAATTCGCGCAAGATGTTTAGCAGCTAGTCCACAAGGCTTTGGATGGGCTGCCTAAGGACCACATTAAGCGGGAGGCAGCCTATACATTCATTGATAGGCTTCGCGATGTTGAGATCCATCAAAAGCTGATGTTCAGTAGGAAAAATAACCTCAGGGAGGCCCTGACTTTAGCATTGAGGATGGAGGTAGTGAAGAGAACAGCGGCACCGTCACCAAGAATACGAGCCATGAGAAGCGAGGATGCGCCGAAGATCCACGCACCGGGCGAGTTGGCCGTGCGCGTAGAGGCGCGCGGCTGTGAGCTTGCATCCGGGAGATAGTAGGTTCGAATCCCACTATCGGCAGCCCTGAAAATGGTTTTCCGTGGTTTCCCATTTTCACACCAGGCAAATGCTGGGGCTGTACCTTAATTAAGGCCACGGCCGCTTCCTTCCAACTCCGAGGCCTTACCTATCCCATCGTCGCCATAAGACCTATCTGTGTCGGCGCGACGTAAAGCCCCTAGCAAAAAAAGAAGACCCACGCCACTACAGGAGAACACCACCGCCAAGACGCCGACGCACCAACGACATCACTTTTTGGAACTGCGACAAGCGTGGCCACCTGCGGAGGAACTGGCGTATGGAGGTGGCCACTGATCAGGGAAACGAGTAAGGGCCAACAAGGAGAGGGGCTCGTCGGCACCGTCACTACCGTCCCCTCGTTTCACGCTAAATGTGGTCACTGAGCGGATGGGTGGCTCGGAGACAAGCCGTGCCGGGTCACAATAGACACGGGGGCGGGATTGAGCATCGCCAGGTCGGACATCGCTGAGGTAAAGCCAGAGAGGGTACTCAACCAACCTTACGTGCTACGAACAGCCTCAGGAGACACCATCCCTGTCCTGAAGGAGGCGCTACTTCAACTGACACTGGGAAAACAACGCCTACGAGTCTGGGCCTTCGCTGCCGCCATCATGGGTGAGGTCATCCTGGGGCTAGACAGGCTACGGGCATACAAGGCGACTGTCGACGTGGGACGACGTGTGTTGTGGCTCGGCAAACAATTGGTAATGCTCTGACGCCTAGGGATGCAACCTCGAGTAGCGCGATTATCACTGGCCAGCGACGAAGTGATACCAGCCAAGAGCGAGATGATGGTTACGGCACAGTTAGAGGAACCCATACAAGGGGACAGCGTGCTCGTGGAACCCGGATCGCCGACCCCCGATCAGGGAATCTACCTGGCCAGGACGCTCGTTCCGGCACGAATCTGCATGCCGGTACGAATATTGAATTCGACGTTGTGGGAGCAGAGGACACCCAGCGAGACCGAGCTTGGGACTTGTGAACCAGTCATGTACATAATGCCAGTGGATGACAAAGATGCACAGGCCCTGGAAGCAGGTGAAGGATCGAATAAGCTCCGGAAGATCATATCTAGTGCCCGGAAACATTTGGAGGTGAGACAGCTCAGGGAGCTTAAGGAACTAATCCATGAGTTTTGGGACATCTTCACTGCTACCGGAGGCGACTACGAAAAGACGGATAGAGTGTACCATCGCATTAACACCGGCGACGCCGCTCCTATCCGACAGCCACCTTGTAGGATACCCCTGGCGAAAAGGGCAGAAATCGACCAGATGCTGGGTGACATGAAGCAGCGGGAAATCATCGAGGAGTCGAACAGCCCATGGTCATCGCCAATGGTCCTGGTGAAGAAAAAGAAAGAACTGTGAGCTCTGCTTCTGCGTCGATTACCGCAAGTTGAACGACGTAACGAAGAAGGACTGTTTCCAGTTACCTCGGATAGATGACACCCTGGACACATTATCTGGAGCCCAGTGGTTTTCGACTTTGGATCTGAAGTCTGGGTACTGGCAAGTGGCGCTCCATCTGGAAGACAAAGAGAAGACGGCGTTCTCAACCGGCCAAGGGCTCTACCAGTTCACCGTGATGCCCTTCGGCCTCTGCAACGCGCCGGCGACTTTCGAGCGACTGATGGAGGCTATACTGAGGGGGGCTAACTCACGACGCCTGCCTCGTGTATTTGGACGATATAATTATTGTGGGACGCACGTTGAGAACCTGCGGAGTGTGTTCCAGAGGCTACGTGGGGCTCACCTAAAGTTAAACCCCGGAAAATGCCAGCTGTTCCAGAAGGAGGTGCGCTACCTGGGCCACATTGTTTCATCGGGGGGAGTAGCCACGGATCCCGAGAAGTTAGACGCCGTCAGGGACTGGCCGGTGCCGAAAGATAAGCGAGAACTGAGGAGTTTCCTTAGCCTTTGCACGTACTACCGCAGATTTATACCTGGCTACGTAGATATCTCAAAGCCTCTTACACGGCTCACCAAGGAGAAGAGGCCTTTCCAATGGTCAAGTGCGGTGGAGGCTGCCTTCCGGAAGGAGTCCGTGAATGGCACCCATCCTCCGATCCCCCAAGCCTGGAGAGAAGTTCATCGTCGACACCGACACCACTGACGTGGGAATTGGTGGGGTGCTGTCACAAGCGCAAGACGGCCAGGAGAATGTGATCGCCTATTTCAGCAAGAAGTTGTTAAAAGATAGGAAAAATTATTGCGTGACACGTCGGGAATTGCTGGCCATCGTGAAGACCTTGGAGCACTTCCACAAGTATCTGTATGGGCAGCCTTTCTGTCTGCACACAACGACCACTCTGCATTCACCTGGCTCCTAAGCTTCAGAAACCTAGAAGGACAGACAGCTCGCTGGGTACGCCTTCAGACGTACGACTTCACCACCAAGCACCGACAAGGAAAGAAGCACTGCAACGCTGACGCTCTGTCCAGAAGACCGTGCCTTGAGAACTGTGCACACTACCACAAAGTGGAGAGACAGGCGGGCATCGTGGACGTCCGGGCCATGGCGCCCACCACCGCTGAAGGATGGGATTGAGACGCCCTCAGGAAGGAGCAGCTAAAGGACGACAACATCGGGCTAATTTTACGGGAAGTAGAGTCGGGGCAGAGGCCGGAATGGAAAGACATCACTCCTTTTGTAAACTTAGTGAGATGGAAAGACATCGCTGAACGTAGTCCAACCTATAAGGCGTACTGGGCCCAGTGGTCGTCTCTCCTGGTTAGTGATGGGGTACTTACCCGCGCGTGAGAATCGAGCGATGGAAAGAAGAACATTTCACAGCTGATAATTCCCAGGAGCATGAGAAAAGGGATACTGACTGAGTTTCTTGCGGGCACTACTGCTGGCCACTTGGGAGTGATTAAGACCCTAGATCGTGCCCGACAGCGTTACTACTGGGTGCACCTGAGGAACGATGTTGAGAGGATGTGCCAGCTGTGTGCCACCTGCATAGTGAGCTGGGGCCTACGTACCAGGAGTAGGGGCCAATGATGCAGTACCACATTGGAGCATCTTTCGAAGGGATCGCCATTGATGTTGCTGGACCATTCCCCGAATCCAACGCCGGGAACCGTTACCTACTCCTAGCCATGTACTACTTCACCAAGTGGCCGGAGGCCTACGCCATCCCTAACCAAGAGGCATCGACAGTGGCCGACAGCTTGGTCAAGAACTTCTTCAGCCGATTCAGTGTCGCGAGAGAACTTCATAGGAACCAATGCAGAAACTTTGAGTCAAGGTTGATGTAAGAGGTTCTGCAGTGCTCAGGAGTGCAGAAGACCCATACGACGCTTCTCCACTCACAGTCAGATGGTATGGTGGAGCATTTTATGAAGACCTTCGAGGGGCATTTCAGGAAGGTAGTTACAGTGCACCAGAGGGACTGGTTCGAGAGGGTCCCATTTTTCTTCATGGCTTATCAAGCGTTCACCCATGAGGCGACAGGCATGACACCTGCCAACATGGTCTTCGGAAGGGAGCTCCGCCTGCCATGCGATCTAATGTTCGGGTCGGCACCAGACAAGCAGCAACCAGTGACGGATTATATATGGGATTTGGTGGATCGGCTCAACGAAGTCCATGATTATGCTCGACGTCATCTAAGTTTAGCCAGCAACCGGATGAAAGGCCGTTACGACATACTGGCGAACTGTGCGGGTTTCCAGGAAGGTGACAGAGTTTGGCTGTACCATCCGGTGTGGACAATAGGGAAGTCATTGAAACTGCAGCTACAATGGGAAGGTCCATATACAATCATCACCAGGATCAACGACGTTGTCTACCGCATCCGGCGGCCTCCCCGAGGGAAGATGACGGTTGTTCACCTGAATCGCTTGGCACCGTATTGTGGGGCAGCTCGGGACGAGCAGCCTTACGGAGGGGGCAGTGTAATGGTTATAGCGTCTCCCATGCCAACTTGCTACG
This sequence comes from Anabrus simplex, assembly GCF_040414725.1. Lineage (NCBI taxonomy): Eukaryota > Metazoa > Arthropoda > Insecta > Orthoptera > Tettigoniidae > Anabrus > Anabrus simplex. The sequence goes on from NC_090266.1 coordinate 214,881,693, forward strand.
GTCCAGGGGCGTCACCCTAACGGCCCAGCCGCTTACGCTTCGACCTCGCTAATCACGAACAAGACTTAAGTGCTAGACGGCCCCCCCCTCTCGCTTCTGTCCGTGGTAGCCAGCAGAGGACTATGGAAATTACTCGACGATTAATCTGGAGTCTTCCAACTTGCGAGGTTCCTGGATACATCTAGCATCCAGACTGTTCTGGAAGGATCGGCGCAGGTATATAAGAGAAGAGTGACTTGTCTGGGCAGTGGGTGTAGTTCAGTTGTGAGTTTAGTCAGCAAGTGACTGCCAGTGATTGTCGGACTAGCGTGCTACAGTGCGGATTGACGGCAAAGGAGGGAATGTGTGGCCTTGTTACTCGGTGACATAACTGTTTACCTTGTGTGTGAATGTAAAATTGTGTAGTATGAGAACAAGTGAGAATCTAAGAGAGAGAGAGAGCATGTGAACTGTGTAAGTGTGTGTATGAGCGAATGTTATGAATATTATGTGTAGTCCTGTGCAGTTTATTGCTTAGTTAATAAATCTTAGAAATAGGAAGATACCAGTCTAGTGTTAATTTATCCTACTACCCCACCAACTCGTCACAATACCTTATTGAAAAGTTCCTACCCGTTTGCCCAATGTAGGTAGTTGACACTTAGTGTACTTTAACC